>NC_072401.2:190432586-191051357 GCF_028858775.2 Pan troglodytes
CAAAGAACAAGCTTTTTTGTTTATATTCATGTTTCCCTGTTGCTTTTGTCCATTTAGTATTTCATTGTTTTCGGCACTATAATTTCCTACTTACTCTTCATTAGTTTTAATTTTCTCTTTTTCTTCTAATTTCTTAAGGTGAAATCTTATATCACTGATTTTGTGCCTTTCTTATGTATGAATATATGCATCCAAAGTTCTAAATTTCCCTCTAACACTGTTTTCTTGGCATCCCTCAACCTTTAGCATGTTGATTCATTTACTGTCATTGACTTGAAAATATTTTCTAATTTTATTTGTAACTTTTTTCATGAGCTCATGGGTTATTTGGAAGTATATAGTAAGGATGTTATAGGAAAATCAGCTTGAGTATTTCTCACAAATATGAAGTTGGTTTAATATTAAAAAATCAGTGTAATATACCACTATCAGTAAAATAATAAAGCATGTTAATCTCTACAAATGAAAAGTATTCACAAAATTCAACATCCATTCATGATGAAAAATTATCAGAACATGAGGAATAGAAAGGAATTTGTGTAACTTTATAAAGGACCTCTTCCAAGAAACTGAATCTATCCTCCTAATGGTAGAAGAATATTTTCTCCCCTAAGATGAGAACAAGGCAGGAATGTCCACTATTACTTCTTTCCTGTATTGTACTGGAGGTCCTGCCAGAGTTAGATGCACTGGGCAATGAAGAAATACAAAAATAAAGGTATAAATTTGAAAGGAAGAAGAAACATTGTTAGGTGACAGTTATGTACATGGAAAAGCCTGAGAATCTACCAAAATGCTACCAGAACTCATATTTCTATGTATTACCGATGAACAATTGGAAATTACAATTTAAAAATAAATGCCAGATATTTTAAATTTTATTTTAAGTTCAAGGGTACATGTGCAGTATGTGCAGGTTTGTTACATAGGCAAATGTGTATCATGGGGATTTGCTGTGCAGATTATTTCATCACCCAGGTATGAAGCCTGGTACCCGTTAGTTATTTTTCCTGATCCTCTCCCACCTCCTACCTTCCACCCTCCAATAGGCCCCATTGTGTGTTGTTCCCCTCTATGTGTCTGTGTGTTCTTGTCATTTAGCTCCTGCATAAGTGAGAACATGCTGTATGGTTTTCTGTTCCTGCATTACTTTGCTAAGGATAATGGCCTCCAGCTTCATCCATGTCCCTGCAAAGGACATGATCTCATTCTTTTTTATGGCTGCATTGTATTCCATGCTGTATATATACCATATTTTCTTTATCCAGTCTATCATTGATGGGCATTTAGGCTGATTCCATGTCTTTGACATTGTGAATAGTGCTGCAGTGAACAAACATGTGCATGTGTCTTTATAATAAAATGATTTCTATTCCTTTGGGCACATACCCAATAATGGGGTTGCTGGGTCAATGGCATAAATGCCATTTTCAATTTTATTTTATTTTTTATGTTTATATTTTTTGAGACAGAATCTCGCTCTGTCACCCAGGCTGGAGTGCAGCAGCGCACTCTCAGCTCACTGCAAGCTCCGCTTCCCGGGTTCATGCCATTCTCCTGCCTCAGCCTCCCGAGCAGCTGGGACTACAGGCACCCGCCACCACACCCGGCTAATTTTTTGTATTTTTAGTAGAGACGGGGTTTTACCGTGTCAGCCAGGATGGTCTCGATCTCCTGACCTCGTGATCCACCCGCCTTGGCCTCCCAAAGTGATGGGATTACAGGCGTGAGCCACTGTGCCAGGCCAAATACCATTTTCAATTTTATAAAAAAATAAATATTTAGGGATATGTCTAGAATAAATGTGCAAGATGTAGCATAGAGATAGAGATGCAGATCAATGGTACAGAATAGAGAATACAGAGGGAAACCTAAAAAATATGGTCAATTGAGTTTCTGTTGCTCTACATCCTCGCCAGCATTTGGTGCTGTCAGTGTTTTGGTTGTAACTGTTTAGATATGCAATGCTATTTTGTTTTAATTTGCACGTAGTATCCAGTTCCTTCAGCATCCTTTGTTAAAAAGGCTATCATTATTTTCCCTTTGCATTATCCAGGTGCCTTTGTTGAAAATCAAGTAGCCATGATTATAGTGGTTTATTTTTACACTCTGTATTGTTTTCATTGATCTATATGTCTATCCTTATGCAAATATCAGACTGCTTTAATTACCATAGCTTTATAGTAAGCTTTGGAATCAGGCAGCATAATTCTTCTAATTATGCTTTTTCTTGAAATTGTTTTTTGACAGTTCTAGGGGATTTTTGTTTGTTCGTTTGTTCATTTTTGCTTTTCCATAAAAATTTTAGGATTGGATTGTCAACTTCTTTAAAAGCTTGGTAGAATTTTGATAGGAATTGCACTGAATCTATAGATTAATTGCTGTCTTAACACTATTGAATCTTCTGGGCATATATATTTCTGCATTTGTTTAGAATGTAAGCATGTATGTATTTTTTCTCAGCTCTTTAAGTTTCCAGTGTTCAGATTTTTGCACTTGTTTTATTAAATTTATTTCTAAGTATTTTATTATTCTTAAATGGGATTGTTTTCTTAATTTTATTATCAGATGTTTTATTACTAAAATAAAGAAATAAATTGATTTTATAATCTTGTAATGTGACATTGCTAAAATTATGCATTAGTTCTATAATTTTATAATTCCCTAAGATTTTCTATATACAATAATGTTTTCTATGAATAATGACTTTCATTTATTACTTAACATATTATTTCAAAGAAACAACTATAATATTTTTAAATTTCTTTTTAAAAAGTGTATTCAGAAATCTTTTACGAATAGCATTTTACATTCGCCACATATAAATTGCATATTTCCTTTCAACATCTTAATTAATATGGTTCCATTAACTGAAACCTGGCCCTTAAGAGGTTATCCATAGGGACACGGGAGTACTTACTGTGCCATCCAGAGGTTACTTCCTGCAGGATTATAGAAGCTGTTCAGTTTCTGTTAATTCCTGAAATTCACTAGCCTGTGTGAGTCTCCCAAGCTGTCAATAGTGATCATATGGATGACTAGCAAAACCTTGAACATACTGTAGGCAACAGTAGCTACTCAAGTATTAGTTGAATGAGTTTATTTCTGACTCCTCCTCATCCTCACATCAGTTTGTCTTCCTAAAGGGACATTAAAGAAGAGGCATAAAGTTCAAACTTGAAAGTACAAACTTGATTAAGGCTCAAGCTCAAACTTGATTAAGGCTTTCATCTCTCTGCAGTTGGGATAGGTAGATATAAAACCTTTTACTACATCTTAGACTCATCTACTGTGAATTAGGTTCATTTACATACAAACACATACACACACACACAAGAAAAAACTCAATGTAAACATAAATGAAAATTCTTTTAAGCACCATTTCCAGGGGAAAATAATGGGAACAAAAAATTATTTTCCTGTAAATCCTTTAATCCTTTCTTTAGAAAAAGTCACATTCCTTTTTTTTCTACTTCTGTCCTAATTTCTGAAGTTCCTCTGAGAATGGATTGTATAATCTGAAAGCGTTTTAGACACATGCATTATGTCTCTCTTTTTGAATGCCTAAGATACTGGAGGAATTTAATAATTACCTTTTATCTTAAAGATAAAATATGGCTTCATTTCCCAAAAGTCAAAGGACTGTCTTGTGGTGTCCAATTCTGAGCTCAGATCAGTCATCTCAGTCAGCTTGAGCTATTATTACTCTTAGTCTAAAAATTATTTTTGTTCCCCTATATATAGCCCCCCTCACTTCTTCCTTAAGAGATTGAGAATTTTTCAAGCCCACTCATATCAATGTGATATTGTAGATTCAAGATTAAATGTGATGTTCACTGTTTTTTGTATTGAAAAGGCACGACTCCTCATGTACAAGATGATTCTACATTTTTGAATTTCAAAATAAATTTGTTTCAATGTTGTATAAGATTGAAGATGTCCACTCTGTTTTTCCAAACAAACTATAAATGGTCTTAATATGACTGCCTATTAAATTATATTTTTAAAAAGTAGATCCTATTGTTTTTTCATATTTTAAAAGTCAATGTTCACTGATTTTCTGATAAGCTATACTTCATATATGTTCTTTTATATAACCACTGTATATTCAAATTGGATGCTTGCTATTAGCATGAAGGGCCTCTTTATTAACTGATTTTGTACATTATCTAGTATAAGGAGGAAGCCACAAAGAATACGTCATATTTTCCAAATGCAGGTAGAATCTCACATGAGTTTTCACTAGAAAGGAAAATTAAATTTTCTTTTTACAGTTTTTGGCATGGTCCAAATACAGGATACTTTGTGAGACAAGGATCTGGGAAGAAAGAAAGGAATGATGTGTTTATATTATGCTTGTGAGTAAGTCTAGGACTACAGCTTTATCACTGAACTGAGGTCTTGTTGTTCACCAATCAATGTAATAGAAATGGCAGTTAAGAAACAGATATTCATGCCAAAACTAGAGGTTGCATTCAAGACTGCATTCAGAGAAGTTAAAAGTTCTAAAAACAAAACAAAATAGAAACTAGAGCTAAATTAACCTTGGAGAATTAAAAGTAGACTAAAGACAGAAAGAAATGAAGGCAGATTCTAGAAGGCATATTTTCGGCCTCAAGATTGGCCTAATATGGATGAAAGCCTGAATGTGCTTTCTCCAAAAATAGAGAGGAAAATTCCTTTGTGTGTGAGACCTCAAGTCTTTAAGGAGGTGTAGGATGGAGTTTTATAGACTAAAATTATCAAGTTCAAATGAGCAAGTGTTACATTTTCAAGAAAGAAAGAGCTGGATCATGTCAAGGGCTGATGTTGGGAAACA
Organism: Pan troglodytes; assembly: GCF_028858775.2. Lineage (NCBI taxonomy): Eukaryota > Metazoa > Chordata > Mammalia > Primates > Hominidae > Pan > Pan troglodytes. The sequence goes on from NC_072401.2 coordinate 190,437,406, forward strand.
CATATGAAACCTGGAGGTCACATTAGTTCCAGAGGTGCTGATGTGAGAGACAAAACATGTTAGTGAATGCAAATGACAAGTTTGGATTCATTTATTCAACTTAAGCAGAGAGCAGAATTTCCTCTGGGTCATAGTCTGCTCTTGAAAAGTGTAGAATAGGCTCATTAATCTGATAGTCTATCCTCCAGCAAACATTACTGTCAAAAGGGACAATATTAGTAAATAAAGGAAAGCAATATCTCCTGTTTCCAACCAATGAATGATCTAGGTAATTTCCTCTTATACAATAAATAAAGGATATTAAATGTGTATATACATGTGTGTATATGTGTGTATACATGTGTATATATATGTTTGACCGTCTCCATACATTTAAAAAATTAAATTGTAGTATTTATTGATGCTTTCCTGATCTTTGCTAGAAATAATTGCTCTTTATTATACCTTTGGGAGAATATATCCATGTAACCCTCTTTTGAGAATTGACAATGTAGAATTCTCACAGAACAAAGGATCTCACCAAAAACATGTTTTATTTCACTTTTAGTCTCTGGGTTCTGGTATAATATACATGCTGAGTTTTAGCACATTTTTAGTAAATTTGCTTTAAGCTATTAATTAGAATTACATATAGACAATTAGTCATGCATTACGTTTTACCTGTAGAGAGAACTGAACACTATTTTAAAATAAGAATAACTGGAGTTGCAAGAAACGGAAACAACCCACAGAGCACTGTCATAGCCAGTTGGCGCTTCATTACATCTTTCCACAATTACTTAGAATTCGCTGGATGAAACATTTGCTACAAATCATTGCTAATACAGCATCTTAAATAACCTCAAAATGAGCCGGTACATTTCTATTAAACTGCCTTAATGAACAATTTAAGAAGTAAAATACTCCACTATGTTATAATGCATTTTTTTCTCCCTCTTCACGTTATTTATGTTGTTGATTTTTTTTGTAGTACTAATTTTCACAACTAGGAGAATTGCTGATAATAGAAAAATTTCTCCAGAGAATTCTGGTCATCCCAAGATCCCACTGGCCAGTGCAAGATTTTTGTGGGTGCTTTATACAGTAAACTTTTCTCTCCATTTCAAATGTCTTCAGCATTTTTTTTAGGAGGACTGCTGATTGTCTGCTCAATTATAGTAGAGATGTTTAATTCTATTTGCAATGCTCAGTAATTTAAAGAAAGGTGGAAAAGGAGTCATATGAAGAGCCACAGAGCTCAATGATATTTTAGGTTTTGCTGATGTTTTTACGTTTTCTCCTAAAATTATGTTTCCAATGTAATGATCTTTCTAGTTACATAAAATAGAAGAACAAAGCACTCTGGAGGAAGAATGGTGCTACCAGCATGCCTCTTTGGGGTTGGCAGCCTGGCTAGGTAGTTTTGCAGGGTTCTTGGGTAGAGGTAAGCCAGTTGACATAAAGAATCCAGCAAACTTCCAGGGGAGCCCCAGGCCTCTTGCTTGCCTGAAGCAGAAATATGACACCCATACTGAGAAATAATGGGAGATGGCCATGCTCCATCACTGTAGAATATAAAGGTAAAGAAGACCCTCAAATAAACCTGCAATGAATGGAAAGAGCCAAGGCCAGTAGGGGCTTGGCCAACCACAAGATGGGTCATTGTGCTGGTGTGGAAGGGGGTCCACTGTCCGGGAGGGCTGGTTGTGGTTTGGGGACAGGGAAGAAGTGAGTGTCTCAGGATCAGGGCAGTTGCTCATGCCACAACTATTGTGGCCTAGCTTTAAGATGAAGAACTGTGCTCAGCTGAAAGAGCACTTTCAGCAGATAAAAGGACCAAGGACCTTGAATTCCTTCCCCATTTAGTGTGGTGTTGTCTCATTTGGATGAATTCGTCTTACCTTCAGCCATTCCCCGTTCGGTGTGGTGTTGTCTCATTTGGATGAATCTGTCTTACCTTCAGTCATTCCCCATTTGGTGTGGTGTTGTCTCATTTGGATGAATCCGTCTTACCTTCAGTCATTCCCCGTTTGGTGTGGTGTTGTCTCATTTGGATGAATCTGTCTTACCTTCAGTCATTCCCCGTTTGGTGTGGTGGTGTCTCATTTGGATGAATCTGTCTTACCTTCAGTCATTCCCCGTTTGGTGTGGTGTTGTCTCATTTGGATGAATCTGTCTTACCTTCAGTCATTCCCCGTTTGGTGTGGTGTTGTCTCATTTGGTTGAATCTATCTTACTTTCAGTCATTCCCTTGATGCTGCAATTGTCTGTGCATAATCCTCTAGCAGGAACATCACTGCAGATGGCTTTTATAAAATGTCAAATAGTGTCTCTAACTTCTAATTTTAGAGCTCCCAGAGAGGGCTAAGCCCCAAAGTAGCTCAGTCTATGTCTGGAGTCCCACTAGGGTCTTGTGAAAAAAGTTCTTACCTAGTATATTCTTACCTAGTATAGTTTGTATATGTTTTGCCTCCAAATCGCACATTGAACTGTGATCCCCTGTGTTGGAGGTGGGGCCTGGTGGGAGGTGTTTGGGTCATGGGGCAGATTCCTCAGAAAGGGCTTGGTGCCATCCTTGTGACAATGAGTGACTTCTTGCTCTATCAGTTTTCCTGACATTGATTGCTGAAAGCATCCTGGTGCCTCCCTCTTCTCTCTCTCCCTGTCTGTCTTGCATCCCCTCTTGCTATGTGATGCCTACTCTTCTTCACCTTCCGTCATGATTGGAAACTTCCTGAACCCCTCACCAGAAGCACATTTAACACTGATGACTAGTACCATGCTTCTCAAACATTTTTATAGTGATATTTTCTTGACACTTCTTGCATCACTGGGCTTCTCAAGCCTTTCTTTAAATATGAGTGTTGGCCACAGCTCTATCTTTAGACTCCTAATGTTTTCACTTGGCCACAATGGCCACTTAATTGTTGAAGATTCCAAAATCTATACCTCTAGCTTAGTATATTTTGCTGAAATAAAGACCCTCACACCCACATGTCCCCGGGTCATATTTATGTGCACATGCCACAAGTTGCTCAGATTTAGGACTTCTGGCCCATTTTTGATTCCGTCTCTTCATAGTCACATCCACATGTCCCATCAATATAACCAACTTCCAAAAAGTTCTCTCTCTCCACACTCCCCTTACCTTCACCACTCTTTAAAACAATGGCTAAATCCCACTAACCAATTTTATTACATCTGGTGTGACACCTCCCCTTCACCTTCCCAGCTACTGACAGACTGACTTTTCTAAAACACAAATCTGTATCAGTCAATTTTCTTCACAGGAAACTCCTGCCTTCTTGAAGTCAGCCTAAATTTGCCCAGACCTCTCCACTGTTATCTCCTTTCACTCCCTCCATATGTATGCTTTCTCCAGCTGAATGGAGTTTCCTGCCACTCTGCAAGTTTTGGCATGATTTCCGCCTCTGTGTGTTCACAGAGACCGGTCTTGGTGAACACTTGTTCCTGTTCTCAGGTCCCTTCATCTAACAAGTTCTCAACTTCCTTCAAATTCAGCTCTAGTGTCAAGACCACCCAAAGACTTCTCTGCATGTATCCACCTCTGTTTTTGCCTCCTGTGACGGTGCACCCTGTAAACAGCGCTATCATTACACTATTTCCTCCGGAGAGTGAGGCTGTAGTTTCATGATACTAGTTAACACATAGTACTTCACTTAAGCCTCACAAGTAACCTAATAAGAAGAGACACTTACGATTACGCTCCTTTTACAGATCAATAAAATGAGACAGAAAATTGAAAACAAAAAATTAACTAAGGCCACACACTAAGTGGCCTTTGCACCTCACAGACCCTGCACCGCACCTCGCAGAAGCCGCGCCGCATCTCACAGACCGTGCGCCGCACCTCACAAACCCTGAGCCCCTCACAGACGCCGCGCCCCACCTCACAGACGCCGCGCCGCACCTCAGACCCTGCGCCGCACCTCACACACCCTGCGCCCCACCCCACAGACGCCGCGCCGCACCTCACAGAGCCTGCGCCGCACCTCACAGACGCCGCGTCCCACCTCACAGACGCCGCGTCCCACCTCACAGACGCCGCGTCCCACCTCACAGACGCCGCGCCACACCTCACAGACGCCGCGTCACACCTCACAGACGCCGCGCTCCACCTCACAGACCCTGAGCCCCTCACAGACGCCGCGCCCCACCTCACAGACGCCGCGCCCCACCTCACAGACGCCGCGCCGCACCTCACAGACCCTGCGCCCCACGTCACAGACCCTGCGACGCACCACACAGACCCTGCGCCCCACCTCACAGACCCTGCGCCGCACCTCACAGACCCTGCGCCGCACCTCACAGACGCCGCGTCCCACCTCACAGACCCTGCGCCCCACCTCACAGACCCTGCGCCGCACCTCACAGACGCCGCGTCCCACCTCACAGACCCTGCGCCCCACCTCACAGACGCCGCGCCTCACAGACGCCGCGCCGCACCTCACAGACCCTGCGCCCCACCTCACAGACCTTGCGCCCCACCTCACAGACGCCGCGCCGCACCTCACAGACGCCGCGCCGCACCTCACAGACCCTGCGCCGCACCTCACAGACCCTGCGCCGCACCTCACAGATCCTGCGCCCCACCTCACAGACGCCGCGCCCCACCTCACAGAACCTGCGCCGCACCTCACAGACTCTGCGCCCCACCTCAGACTCTACGCCCCACCTCACAGACGCCGCGCCGCACCTCAGACCCTGCGCCGCTCCTCACAGACCCTGCGCCCCACGTCACAGACGCCGCGTCGCACCTCAGACCCTGCGCCGCACCTCACAGACGCCGCGCCCCACCGCACAGACCCTGCGCCCCCCCTCACAGACCCTGCGCCCCACCTCACAGACGCCGCGCCCCAGCTCACAGACGCCGCGCCTCACAGACGCCGCGCCGCACCTCACAGACCCTGCGCCCCACCTCACAGACCTTGCGCCCCACCTCACAGACGCCGCGCCCCACCTCACAGACGCCGCGCCGCACCTCACAGACCCTGCGCCGCACCTCACAGACCCTGCGCCGCACCTCAGACTCTGCGCCCCACCTCACAGACCTTGCGCCCCACCTCACAGACGCCGCGCCCCACCTCACAGACGCCGCGCCCCACCTCACAGAACCTGCGCCGCACCTCACAGACCCTGCGCCCCACCTCACAGACCCTGCGCCCCACGTCACAGACCCTGCGATGCACCACAGACCCTGCGCCCCACCTCACAGACCCTGCGCCGCACCTCACAGACGCCGCGCCCCACCTCACAGACCCTGCGCCCCACCTCACAGACCCTGCGCCGCACCTCACAGACCCTGCGCCGCACCTCACAGACGCCGCGCCCCACCTCACAGACCCTGCGCCCCACCGCACAGACCCTGCGCCCCACCTCACAGACCCTGCGCCCCATCTCACAGACGCCGCGTCCCACCTCACAGACCCTGCGCCCCACCTCACAGACCCTGCGCCGCACCTCACAGACCCTGCGCCGCACCTCACAGACCCTGCGCCGCACCTCACAGACGCCGCGTCCCACCTCACAGACCCTGCGCCCCACCGCACAGACCCTGCGCCCCACCTCACAGACCCTGCGCCCCACCTCACAGACCCTGCGCCCCACCTCACAGACGCCGCGCCCCACCTCACAGACGCCGCGCCTCACAGACGCCGCGCCGCACCTCACAGACCCTGCGCCGCACCTCACAGACGCCGCGCCCCACCGCACAGACCCTGCGCCCCACCTCACAGACCCTGCGCCCCACCTCACAGACGCCGCGCCCCAGCTCACAGACGCCGCGCCTCACAGACGCCGCGCCTCACAGACGCCGCGCCGCACCTCACAGACCCTGCGCCCCACCTCACAGACGCCGCGCCCCACCTCACAGACGCCGCGCCCCACCTCACAGACCCTGCGCCCCACCTCACAGACGCCGCGCCCCACCTCACAGACGCCGCGCCGCACCTCACAGACCCTGCGCCGCACCTCACAGACCCTGCGCCGCACCTCAGACTCTGCGCCCCACCTCACAGACCTTGCGCCCCACCTCACAGACGCCGCGCCCCACCTCACAGACGCCGCGCCCCACCTCACAGAACCTGCGCCGCACCTCACAGACTCTGCGCCCCACCTCAGACTCTGCGCCCCACCTCACAGATGCCGCGCCGCACCTCACAGACCCTGCGCCGCCACCTCACAGACCCTGCGCCGCACCTCACAGATCCTGCGCCCCACCTCACAGACGCCGCGCCCCACCTCACAGAACCTGCGCCGCACCTCACAGACTCTGCGCCCCACCTCAGACTCTGCGCCCCACCTCACAGACGCCGCGCCGCACCTCACAGACCCTGCGCCGCACCTCACAGACGCCGCGCCCCACCTCACAGACCCTGCGCCGCACCTCACAGACGCCGCGCCGCACCTCAGACCCTGCGCCGCTCCTCACAGACCCTGCGCCCCACGTCACAGACGCCGCGCCCCACCTCACAGACCCTGCGCCCCACCTCACAGACCCTGCGCCCCACCTCACAGACGCCGCGCCGCACCTCACAGACCCTGCGCCGCACCTCACAGACCCTGCGCCGCACCTCACAGATCCTGCGCCGCACCTCACAGACGCCGCGCCGCACCTCACAGACGCCGCGCCCCACCTCACAGACGCCGCGCCCCACCTCACAGAACCTGCGCCCCACCTCACAGAACCTGCGCCGCACCTCACAGACGCCGCGCCCCACCTCACAGACGCCGCGCCGCACCTCACAGACGCCGCGCCGCACCTCACAGACCCTGCGCCCCACCTCACAGACGCCGCGTCGCACCTCACAGACGCCGCACCTCACAGACGCCGCGCCCCACCTCACAGATGCACAGACGCCGCACCTCACAGACGCCGCGCCCCACCTCACAGATGCACAGACGCTGCACCGCACTTCACAGACACTGCATTGTCATAGATACTGCATCGCACTTCACAGATGCTGCATTTTTTCTACACAATGAAGGTTTATGGCAATTGTGTGTTTAGCAAGTCTATTGGCACAGTTGTTTTTTTTAAAACATGTGCTCTCTTTGTTTCTGTGTCGTATTTTGGTAATTCTCTCAATACTTAAAACTTTTTTTGTTATGATTACATCTGTTATGGTGATCTGTGATCAGCGATTTTTGCTGTGGCTTTTCTAATTGTTTTGGGGCACTACGAACCATGCACACATGAAATGGCAAACTTCATTGGTAAATGCTGTGTGTGTTCTGTGTGCTCCAGTGACCGGCATTCCTCGGCCTCCCTCCCTCTCCACAGGCCCTTTTATTCTCTGACACACAATCATATTAAAATTAGGCCGATTAATAACCTCACAACGGCCGCTAAATGTTTAAATAAAAGGAAGAGTTGCACATCTGATTTTAAAATCAAAAGCTAGAAATGATGAAGCTTAGTGAGGAAGGCATGTTGAAAGCTGAAACAGACCAAAAGCTGGGCCTCTTGTACCAAATTGTTAGCCAAGTTGTGAATGGTAAGGAAAAGTTCTTTAAGGAAATTAATAGTGCTACTCCAATGAACTCATGAATGATAAGACAGCAAAACATCCTGGCTGGGCACAGTGGCTCACGCCTGTAATCCCGGCACTTTGGGAGACTGAGGCAGGTGGATCACCTGGGGTCAGGAGTTCAAGACCAACCAGCCTGGCCAACATGGTGAAACCTCATCTCTACTGAAAATACAAAAAATAGCTGGGCATGGTGGCAGACACCTGTAGTTTCAGCCACTGGGGAGGCTGAGGCAGGAAAATCCCTTGAACCAGGGAGGCAGAGGTTGCAGTGAGCTGAGATCACACCACTGCATTAGAATCTGGGCAACAGAGTGAGATTCCATCTCAAAAAAAAAAAAAAAAAAAAAAAAAAAACAGAAAGCGAAACATCCTATTGCTGATATGGAGTAAGTTTGTGTGATCTCAATAGCAGATTAAGCCAGTCACAGTATTGCCATAAGACAAAGCCTAATCCAGAGCAAGGCTCTAATTCTCTTCAATTCTATGACGACTGAGAGAGGTGAGGAATCTGCAGAGGCAAAGTTCCAATGTAGCAGAGGTTGGTTCATGGGGTTTCAGGAAATAAGCAACCTTCACAACAGAAAATGCAAGTTGAAGTGGCAGGTGATGATGTAGAAGACGCAGCAAGTTACCCAGAAGATTTGGCTAAGATTATGGTGGAGGATGGCCACACTAAACAAGGTTTTCAGTGTAGATAACTCAAACAGCCTTCTAAAACAGCCCTCTAAAACAGCCTTCTATTGGAAGAAGATACCATCTAGGATTCTCAGAGGTAGGGAGGAAAACTCAATGCCTGACTCAAAGCTTCAAAGGGCAGGCTGACTTTCTTGTTAGGAGTTAATACAGCTGGCAACTTTAAATTGAAGCCATTGCTAATTTACTCTTTCAAAAATCCTAAGGCCCTCATGAATTGTGCTAAAATCTTCTCTATGGATGGTCGCTAAATGAAGCAGCAAAGCCCAAATGACAGCACTCCTGTTTACAGCATGGTTTACTGAATATTTTAAGTCCACTCTTGAGACCTACTTCTCAGAAAAAACATATTTTTCAGAAAACATTACTACTCGTTGACAATGCACCAAGCCACCCAACAGCCCTGATGGCCCAGTGGAGATGTATTAGGAGATTAATGTTGTTCTCATGCCTGCTAACACAACATATATTCTGCAGCCCATGGATCAAGGAGTAATTTCAAATTTCAAGTCTTATTATTTAAGAAACGTATTTCATAAGGCTATAGCTGTCATAGATAGTGATTTCTTTGATGGATCTGGGCAAAGTAAATTGAAAACCTTACAGAAAGAATTCACCATTCTAGATGCCATTAAGAACATTTGTGATTCATGGAATCATGGAAGGAGGTCAAAATTTCGGCATTAAAAGGAGTTTAGAAGAAGTTAATTTCAACCCTCATGGGGTTAAGACTCTGTGGAGGAAATAATACACTTGTGGTAGAAATAGCAAGAGAATTAGATTTCTAAGTGGAGCCTAAAGATGTGACTGAAAGTTGCAATCTCTTGAGAAAATTTGAACAGATAAGGAGTTGCTTCTTATAAATGAATAAAGAAAGTGGTTTCTTGAGATGGAATCTCCCCCTGGTGAAGATGCTGTGAACACTGTTGAAATGACAACAAAAGATTTAGAATATTCCACACACTGAGTTGATAAAGCAGTGACAAGGTTTGAGAAGATTGCTTCAATTTTGAAGGAAATTCTACAATGGGGAAAATGCCTTCAAATAGCATCACATGCTACAGAGAAATCATTCAGGAAAGAAGAGTCACCCAGTATGGCAAATTGTATTGTTATCTTATTTTAAGGAATTGCTACAGCCACCCCCACCTTCAGCAACCATCAACTTCATCAGTCAGCAGCCGTCAATAATGAGGAAAGAGTCTCCCTCTGCCAGCAAAAAGATTATGACTCTCTGAAGGCTTAGGTGATGATTAGCACTTTCTAGCAAGAAAGCATTTTTAAATTGACATATGTACTTTTTTTAGACACAATGTTTTGCACACTTCATAGACTACAGTATAATATAGATATGATATTTATATGAAATATTGAAAAACCAAAAACATTGTGTGACTTGCTTTATTGTGATATTTGTTTACTGCAGTGGTCTGGAACAAGACACAATATCTCTGAGGGATGCATGTATTCTTCCATGGAAAAACTCCTTCAGGATTTTTGGTTTCTGGTTAGAAGGCACATAACATGTATTAGATGACTTTTTCTCTCTTTTGAATAGGCTAACAGGGCCATAATGCTGTCACAATAACCTGCTCTTGCAGAAAATGAGAATTGTTCTAAGAAAGTCACTTTTATTTTCATGTCTTAACTATTTCAATTGAGAAATGAATGAAGAAAGATTTAGGAGAGAAACATTTTTCTAACATTTTAGAAGAGCTTTGGGGATAGTGGATAATGAAAGAAAGATTTCTAGAACACTAGCAGATTTGAAGATAAAAGTTGCTGGGAGATGCAAAGATGATAAGAATTTTACGCAAACAGCCCATTTAATAGCCATTGACAAGAGTGGTCTAATTCTAAGAAGTGCATGAAGAAGTGCTTCGATTTAGCTCTTAAAGTCCAAGTGATTATTTCAGGCCTTTAAAAAATACAAACGGGTAGAAAACAACAAAACAACTCATAAATATGTCACCTTTGCTAAAAATCAAATTCTGTTTCCTAAATTTAAAATGTAGTATGATTGGTTACTCTGTAAGGAAGCAAACAAAAAGTGCCAAAGAAAGCAGAAATCAGCATGTTTCCTAACAACAGAAATGGAGTTATAGAATCAAAAAAATAAGATCCTGCAGCTCATTCCATTTTCCAAATATTCAATATAGCTTTTAGCTACCAGATAAAATAGGAGTAGGAGATATATGTTTATATATTAAGTATTGTCAAAGAAAATATAGTAATTATAAAGATATGTAAAAATATCCTTTGTTTATCATTTTAGTAAAATATTACATTGACCCAAATGTAATATTGCGTGTATGCACGGAAGTGAATTGCTTTTTAAAAATCAACATAGATTTTTCCTACTATTCTTTAGGAACTTAATGACTTAGCTTGAATGAAGCTCTGTTTACAGACTATAATATTTTACTCAAATTAAAAGATAGCTTTTTACTTAAATTCTCTTCAGTTAAGACCCATTATCAAGTAAATGATCTTTAGTTTTATTTTCTTTCCAATGCATTTTGTTTACCTACATCCATACTCAGGAAAAGGCAAGCTTTCTTATTTTGAAAATACAACCTTTTGTTTTAAAATAATTTAAGACCTAAAATAAGCCACACAAATAATACAGAGTTCCTATGTGTCTTGTACACAACTTCCTCTGGTTACAATTTCTCTCATGTCAAACAAAATGACAGTTAATGCCAGGAAATTAACACTGGTGTGTACATACAATATATGTATACACATTCATAAGCTAGATGTAATATATTGAAGTCAGACAAATATGCAATGCATAATGGAAGTCATTTCTGGTAATAAAGAAAAATGTACAATCTATGCATCAGTGCTGTAAAATACAAAACCAAATAGCTTGTGTAGCAAGAGGGCAAGCAAGAATTAGTCTTTGGGCAGAGGCCTCTGAGCCAGGTTCTCTGGGATATGTGTGTGTGTGTGTATATATATATATATATATATATATATATATATATATCTTCTCTAAAAATACAAATATATGATTATATATATGCACACACAGTGTACACACATACAAGTGTATATATACACAATTACACAATTGTGTACACACGTGTCTATATATACACTATATATGTATACTATATATAATTGTGTGTGTATGTATATATATTTTATTTATTTATTTATTTATTTAGATGGAGTCTTGCTCTGTTGCACAGGATGGAGAGCAATCTCAGCTCACTGCAACCTCCGCCTCTTGGGTTCAAGCAATTCTCCTGCCTCAGCCTCCTGAGTAGCTGGGACTACAGGCGCCCGCCAGCACACCCAGTTAATTTTTTTTTTTTTTTTTTTTTTTTTGAGATGGGGTCTCACTCTGTCAGGCTGGAGTGCAGTGGCGTGATCAAGGCTCACTGCAAGCTCCACCTCCCGGGGTCAAGTGATTCTCCTGCCTGAGCCTCCTGAGTAGCTGGGACTACAGGCGCCGCCACCACGCCCAGCTAATTTTTGTATTTTTAGTAGATACGGGGTTTCACCATGTTGGCCAGGCTGGTCTCTGCCTCAGCCTCCCAAAGTGCTGGGATTATAGGTATGAGCCACTGCGCCCGGCCTTATACATTTTTTTCAGATGTGATTCTTTTTCCCTTGAGATAAAAGTTAAATGGAAGAATAGGTAACAAATTACTTCAATTCACACGAAAATAAGGGAAATTTGATCTTTCTTTTACCATATAAGCCCCTTAACCTTCTGCTATGCAATTTATTTCACTTACCCACTGCAGAAACATTATTCTTATCACTATTAATCACGTTATTTTTGGCCATAACCCGGACACTTTCTTCCCTTTCAACTTCTTGCTGCGTGTGCACACCCTCTTCTCTGTCACACTTAGCCAGCATTCCGTCAGTACCTGGCTCAGGGGCCTCTGCCCCAAGACTAATTCCTGCCTGTCCTCTTGCTACTGAAACTATTCATTTGGTTTTGTGTTTTACAGCACTGATGCATAAGTTGTACATTTTTCTTTATTACTAGAAATAACTTCTATTATTTTTTGCATGTTTGTCTGATTTCTTGCAATAGATTATACATTGCAAAAATGTAGGAACCATTTCTTCTATCTCTCTTGAATTCTCCTAAGTGCACAATCAATTATGCATATGGTGAAGCCTAAAAATGCTTGTTGAATATAGGCTGACTTTTGGCATTGGATGTAAATAGGGCAGTTATAGAAAGACATATTTGCTTTTGAAGCCATTTAATGGAAGTTTCTGGAATAATCCACATTCATTTAGAAAATATTACCCTTTGGCATAGACTTGAGAATAAATAAAAAGAGATCGAAAGTCGAGGGAAAATAGAATTTAAATGACCTGGAAAATTGAATCTACAGCTTTTGACCAAGATGCTAAAGAAAATTAAAGTCCAAAATACACGTATCTTAAAAATAGAAGGGAAAGTATAATAATCTGTTGGTAAAATGCAAAAACAAGAATAAAAACCCCAAACCCAAACTCTTGGAATATTCTTCCTGGGACTCCTGAAGACTGACATGTAAGAAGTCCAACTACAAGAATGCCCTTTGATGGGGTCCCATGTCAGCGTTTGGGTGGATTGTCCCACCTGAGCCCTGCCTTTCAGCCCTCCTGCTAAGTCCTCTGACAAGCAAACAGTGCTGTGGTGGACCCTCCCAAGGAGGCCACACCTGCTGAAGATCCCAGGGCAATCGTGATCCACACCATGGGACAAGGATTGCTTTGTCAGGCCTTGTGCAAAATCCTGCTCACAATATTGTGAAAATAAAATGCTTGTAGTTTTAAGCCACTAAACTATGAGAAATAGTGGATATCAATTTAGCATAAGGTAGCAATGGAGTCCTTATATTAATAACAAACCATATTAAAAAGAATTTTATGATTGTTGCTGCATTACAGTAAAGACTAGGATATGAATATGTGTGCATATATATATGCATCATACATATGCATTTTTATTTTGCAGAAAATATTTAAAATAGTGCATAAAATCAGAAACCCTTAGTTGAGTGATTTGCTGTTCACTGTATTAAAATCAGGCAGTGACAGTAATAGTGAAATAGCTGCAAAAAGATAAAATCAGTGGATTGAACCTAGAAAAGAAAATCAGGAAAATATTCATCAATGTTGACAAATAGGCACTGTGTGAAGGGACTTTAGACTGATTCCCTAAACGTCCACCAATATTGAGCATAATGGACCATGGATTTTTATATCCATGCCAAACTCACACACACATTTATGCTTATTTTATGTATTTATGTATTTCTTTTTGAGACAGGGTCTCACTCAGTCATCCAGGCTGGAATGCAGTGGTGCAATCTCAGCTCACTGCAACTTTCACCTCCCAGGCTCAAGGAATCCTCCCATCTCAGCCTCCCTAGTAGCTGGGACTGCAGATACACACCAACATGCCCGGCTAATTTTTGTATATTTTGTAGAGATGGGGTTTCCCTATGTTGCCCAGGATGGTCTTGAACTTCTGGGCTCAAGCAATCTGCCCATGTCGACCCCTCAAAGTGTTGGGATTACAGGTGTGAGCCACTGCACCCAGCCTATACTTATTTTAATAGGCATTTTTGACCTTTAATTACACACCTCCCACACAGAGAACTAGAAATCCACTGGTCCTGGCTGTTTTCAGTGTGTTCTGAAAATCTTTTAAGAACTAAGGTTGTCAACTACATCTTTGGTTTCCCTGGGGCATTAGCTTTATCTAATATATATTAACTTTGTCCAAATTCAATGCTTCTTGTCATTACCTTGGGAATCTTATATCTTTATTCTGACGGACTCACCACTCCATGTGGTCATTTCTTCTTACTTGACAAAGTCTTTGCATTCATTTCTCATTTGGCTTGCAAGATAACAACTCTATTTTTGTTAGTTCAAAACAATAAATATCACTACTACTATCAGCATTAATATTTAGTCATTTTTATTTTATATCATATTATCAATTAGATACTTGAATTTGAATGTGACAGCATGGAAGCGACAGCAAAGACCATATGTTCATATAGATGGCAAGCAAAGAACCAGAAAGATCATGTGACTTGTCATGTCAAAGATCAAACAATTATCATACTGGAAGGCATATTCTAATGTTTAATTTAATTTTTAAAATTTAAATTATAAAGTGCTTTCTACATTTATAATAGTACAGAAAAGAATATAAACAAATCAATTGCTGAGGTGTTTAATAGGAGATAATTGTCAATTTGTTTCAGATCTCTACCTTTAAGGAGGAAAAAAAGAAAGAGAAAGAATACTCATTTTTCGGCTCAATATTGTTTTCATAACACACTGCTGACTGTCTCACAGCTTGGAATTATTGCTGATGTTTACTCTTGTAAAAGGTTAATAGTAAGTTTACTTCTTAAAGGGCTTTCATCTGTTAGCACATTTGATTATCCCCATATACTTGGGAGACAGGGCATCTATTACAATCTGTGTTTTATAAACCAATGAGGCATAAAAATGTTAACAGATTTGCCAAAGATGTCAAAGTGATTTAAAGAGAACCAGCCAACCTCTGACTGCCAACCTGCATGAGCCCTGCTGCGCCTGGCTGCGTAATTCATAGAGTCATAGCTTAATATCTGAATATGAGAACACTATCAGGAGAAACACGTTTTGAATCACAGTTACAACTCCAATTTTTAAAGAATTTAAATCAATCAATAATTCTCCATCACGATAATTACAAACTCATCTAGAAAATTGTAACATTCTCAGAGTGCGAAAAACTATTAAATGTTTATCTTAATTATAAGTTTATCCCTTTCCAAATCCATTCACATAGTATCTTTATATAATCATTCCAATAATCCTACAAAGCAGGAATTTGTGAGTGATTCTTTTACCAACGAGAAAGTGGAATAGCTGAAAATTCACGTTGATAGTGGCTTAAGTCAGTTGTCCCTGGTCTTGGCTGCACACTAGAATTATCTAGGGAGTGTCTAAAATTCTTAGGCTCTGCTCACATTGTATACCAAAAATATCAGAATGTCTGGGAGTCAGTTCCAGGCATCACTGTTTTAAAGAGCCTCAGGTAATTCCGGATTTCCAGTTTGAGAAGCATTACCTTAAGCAGCTGCTACACTGCAGTTACTTGGTCCTCCTCGTCTAGTGTTTCTTCCTCTACAGAATGAAAGTGCATCACAGACGATCCTTTATCTTTCCTGCAGATATCAGCTATAAGCAATTAAGAAACTATTTTACATTTAAGAAACTCTTTGCCCCTAATTTGGATTATTCCGTTCATGTGCGGTTAGAAAGAGATCCTTATGGAATGCAGTCACTATGACATTTTTGACTCTATGTCAAATTGCAGGTGAGATGCCAAGGTAGCCACCTAAGGTGCTGGTCTTTAATAACTTCAGTTCTGGAAATAGCTCACCTTGTTCATGGCTTATGAATTTATTTTTGTTATGACAAAGAACAGAAACTTCTCTCTTTTTAACTTGGATTTTAAATCAAATGAAGAAACTTGGGACTCCCTCTGTACTTAAAAGACGGAAACAGGAAACTTGTGATCCAAAATAATAAACCTTGCTTTATCTACAAGCCACACATGCCAATGGAGTCTCAGATGAATCCCGGAGATCACAATACTTTCAGTTGCTGTGCTATGACGTGTCCTGGGAGGTACATCATTATCACCTGGGGCCCAGCTGGGGATTGCTTATTAACAGTTTCCTGAGAAACCTCAGCTCATGTGGCTGTCTCATTCACAGATCATGAGGAGTGATTGGGAACCATGTAACCTGGACATTGTGTTCAAGAAACTGTATCATCATCACTATCATACAAATATTCACACACTAGGAATTGCACAGCCCACTTTCAGAAACAGGGACACACCATGCTCTCTTAATGTGGAACAAGAAATTGCAAGATCTCTGCTCTAGGCCTTCAGCTCCTCAGAGAATACGGGTTTAGAAGTGAGAAGCTGCTGAATTTGAATACCTTTATTTTCTACTATTATTCAGGGTCTCTGGTAGTAAACAAAGAAGTTTTGAGTCTATACTATGCATAACCCAATCTCTCAAGAAGCTTCCTAGATTGCAGTGGCTTGATAAGGAAGGTAATATGTCGTACCAACACAAATAAATCATTTTTCTCTAAGCAATTCCAGAATAATTTGCCCAATTTTGCCACTTGACATCTTTTGGCTATTATATATTAGCAGGCTTCCCTTTTCTCATAGTGCAAATATCATTAAAATCATCATGCACGTCATTGACCTTCTTATTTCTACATTGGAGAAGTCATTTAGATATAACTAGCACTGAATTAATTGGTACTCAGACTAACAGTAAAGTTATTGAAAAGTGCTTTAAATGATTTAACAGTGCAAAGAAATGGATCCCCTAATTTTGATACCACAAATCTTATGTATTTTAATCAATCTAATGTTTTCATGAGTCAAATATTCTTCAATAGGAGAAAATTTTAACTGGCATTCATAAATAATTGTATTATGTAATGAAACTGCTTCCAATGTCTTCCCTGATACAAGCTCACTTCTCAAATACCACTGTGTAGACAAATGTTGTACATAAATAATAATTAAGTTTAAAATAAAATCAAGGTTTTCTGCACGGTATTTAATGTTCATATCCTTTCCTATGAAACTCACTTTGCCACCTGGTCCTCAAATGCCCCATATTAAGTGGGCACACATATAATGTTCAGAGAGCTTTGATTTTTCTCTGTTTTCATAGTATTTAGTAAAAGACAAAATATATCTGATTTCAAAATGCTATTTTAGGCTCACGCTTGTAATCCCAGCACTTTGGGAGGCCAGGGTGGGTGGATCAGTTGAGATCAAGAGTTTGAGATCAGCCTGGCCAACATGGTGAGACCCCTCTCTACTAAAAATTCAAAAATTAGCCAGGCATGGTAGCGGGCACCTGTATTCCCAGCTACTCAGAAGGCTGAGGCAGGAGAATTGCTTGAACCAGGAGGCAGAGGTTGCAGTGAGCCAAGTTCGGGCCACTGCACTCCAGCCTGGGCGACAGAGCGAGACTCTGTCTCAAAATAAATAAATAAATAAGTAAATAAAATGTTACATTACAAGGCTACTATAATCTGTGATATCAACATTACTATCCTAATAAGCTGGTTTATAAACTAATTAATAATTTGGATTAAGATAGGATCACACATCTCCTTGCCTCACATTCCACAATATGACAAAAAAGATAAGTTTGAATATGGCAAATCCAGTGCAGAATGGGAAAACGATAAATAGTGTCATTAAGGCACAGACATTTTATAGGGTCTTTGAAAGGTAGAAAATGCACAGGGATCAAATCTAGGTAGAAATAAAATCAGAAGAAATATGTATCTAAAACAAGTGCTGAGGAAAGCTATTTTTAAAGCTACTGCTGGTGTGTGGAGAAGCTTAAGGTCTAGAATCGATGGCTGAAAGAAGTGGGAAGGACCATGGGAAATGTATCTTGATTAAGTGGGAGCTAAATTGAGAGGAGCTAGGTCATCTGACTTACATGGAAAATTATTCAAGTGAGCACTGGTAAAAGCATTCACGCTAAGCAGCAAATAGTGGTGCAATTACCCTCTGGTTATAACGGAAATGCAGGAACTGGAGCAGAGATCATGACAATTCCCCAGGTAATTGCTGGTCACAGAAAGGGCAGGATCTCTCCGGCACAGGACCCAAGTCTCATCTTCCAGTTACCAGTTTAGACTTAAGTAAACATAATAGAAAGATGTAAAGAAACTGTGAAATATGAATATGAGTAGACAACCCCAAATACACAACATTGGAAGAAAATCAACACCACTGGAGGCGATGGATACTCCATATACCCTGATGTGATTATTATACCTTATCAAAATATATCATGTACACCATAAATATATATACCTACTATGTACCCACAAAAATAAAAATTAAAAACAAAACAACAAAAAAGCAAACCAATATCACAAAAAGTTGCCAATCTCAAGGACTAAGAAGGACTAAGATTCAGTGAAACACGTAAAGTCAATAGGGACTTGAGAAAAAGTGTCAATAAGTGGTGTGTGTCTTCAGGGATATACAACAGGATACGTTCCTCATAATGAAGAAGCCATCACATGATTTGGAAATTAAAATCTTTATTTTTTAAAGCTCAACAGATGCAGTAAATACCAGAATGGACAATCTGGAAAAGAAGATTAGTCAGCCAAAATGATTATATTTAAGAATTTTATTAGGTAAAAGGTGAAAGAAAAGAGGCACGTAAGTGATAAAGGACATAAAAGCTATATCCAGAAAGCTAACAATCTCTCTAATTGAACTTTGGGAAAGGAACATTGAAAGTATATGGGGGATGTGCAGGAAAAATAAGAGAAAGAAATACAGAATCCAAGTCCTTTGCTTTTTTCCTTTTAGTTCATTCTGAAAATTATCTTCTCTATATTAACATCTTCAGCATAGTTTGAAAACTTCAAATAATATTTATTTATACTCCTGATTGTTCTAGTTTTATAAAACAGTATAATGAACACAGTGGTAAAGCTGATATTTAGTTAAATTTCAGCAGTTTTATCTGCCTTCAGTTGACACTGTTATCTTGGTCTCAAAGGGCTGAATGTAGAATAATAGGCTGTCTTTAGCCAACACAGAGATTTTCATAAATTTCTCCAAATATAATCACAAACTTAAGATTCCAGGCAGATAAAATTATGATGGAAGGAAAATAATGACTGGGAGTCCATCAATCGAACATAACCAATGTGCTGGGTAGAGTAATTTACATGCAATAAGGAGTGAAGACATTCATATCTTAACAAACACTTCTCTTTCTGCATCATGTAGTCTCATATTTTCATAAAATTAACAAATTAGCTTTTGCCCAAGGTAGGCAAGCTTTCTTTAAGACTCTTGAACCTGTTGTAAATATTTGTAAATAATAGGTCTCAATTTGTTTGTCCTGTGTCAATGATAAGTAACTTGTTATGCTTTCTTCTTATTACTGAAATCATGCTTAATATTTGATAGACTCTATCTATGGCAAATACTCCATATGGCAGCAAAGATCCATTCCTTCATTTGTGTTGTTAAGACTGGAAATGCCATTTCAAGTGTACGCACTAAGGTTTATAGCACAATAAAGATTTATTAAAACCACTCCACAGAGCCACGTTGTACAGAATTTATGAACTGTAAAACTGCTATAAAGGTCACTTGAGATGCAAAAGTTTAATTTGGAATATCATGTTATGGTACAGAATTGCTGCATTCAATGCTTGTTAATATAAATGGTTTAAGGATATTTGTCTCAGTCTGTGAAGTTTATGAACTTCAACAAAAATAATTTCATATTTTATAATATTTTACATAGATTTGATTTCTTTAAAGTTTTTCTACAAATCCATAACTCATCTCATCTGTAAAATAGTGAGGAAAATAGATACAAATTGGATCTTACTTTCAAAATTCACTGTTGTTTCATAGAGCAGATTCCTTATCATTACTTAGCCAACTTCTGACATTTACCATTTCATACCATTATTCATTCATTGCTTTTCTGATACCAAGAGCCTAAGGAATGGATAGCTTTTCAAGAGATATCACAAAAATGAACAAGATATTGAGCATTTATAACAGGAACATTGGGGAAGGCATTGCTAAAAGAGATTATGAATTATAATAGTGTCTGAATGTGTGATATTATATTTGTATATAGACAGATACATATAAAGTTACATCAACTCAAGTGAATACAATCTAAGAAAAGATTAATTATAGACAATTATAATTCTGTAGTAGGATGAATATCATACAATAAAAGTGTAATAAGATGCAAAGACAACATAAACAATAGGGAGCATTTTCAAAGTACGTCTTCCAGCAATTTTTTTGTTGTAAAACAGTATAAACTGATTTTTCTATGTTTTGTTACGCATAAGAACCAATACTTTTTTATCAAAGATCAAGAATGTAGAAGCAGAATATTATGGAATGTATGTGAAACTTCTGAATAGCACCAGAACACGGCATAGCCGTTCCCATGGCATTTACGTTGTAAATGTTAAACTATAAAATATTGTGCTCATCTCTCTATCAACTAAAACATTTGAAAATCATGGTTTCTTTTAATGTTAACCACAAAAGGATCATGGTATCATGTGATTCTATTCCTCCATTTTTTTATATAAGGATGGTAGAGATGATATGTCCCCAAAATGTACAGGACTAGAACTTTCTGCCCACCATGAAAAAGGTGTAGCTAACATGCTGTGCATACTTACGATTTACTGAGCATTTTATTAAATAATTCTTTGGAATTTTTCTCTTTCAACAACACTTTGTCAGAGATATTATTATTATTCATATCTTCAAGATGAGAAAAACTGAATCTTGGGGGTTTAAGTAATGTGCATAAGGTGACACAGGCACACAATAGTGGAGCTGACACTCAAACCATTGAATGAACCACAAAGCTTATGTTCTTAATAATCCATTATCCTCTATTTTACTGCTTTCATGCTAGGACCAATTAGAGCAGCCCATGAGGATACAACTAGGCAAAACAAATATAAACATTTCAACCGGAGAATTTTCTGTTCCCAAATATTCCAAACATGTGTCTACCTGAAGTTGTAGATCATGTACAAAAGAATGACAGAGTTCAGTTCATTCCTCCAGTTCTAGTGTTCACTGCACATAGTCTCCCTCTCACACAGCCCAGTGCACACAAACAGTGTCTTCATGCTTTAGTAGATCTCTCTTTCTTTGGTTTCCTATTCCAGGATCATGTTTCTCCATCAAACACAACCAACCCAACAAACAATACTTACCTTTCTGTTTGGAGAAACCCAGAATATAATATTATCTAATATATATAACAATATTATAAATATTATATAATATATATAATAATATATATAATAATATTATAATTAATAATATTATTAATTATTATATATTATATTTATATATAATATATATAATTATAATATATAATATATATAATATATAATATATATTATATATTATATATAATATATAATATATATTATATATTATATATTATATATAATATAATAATATAATATAATATATATACTATAATATATATAATATATATAATATAAAAATATATATTATAATTATATTATAATTATATAATAATATATTATAATATAATATAATTATATTATAATTAATAATATCATATAATTAATAATATATATTATAATTAATAATATGTAATTATATATAATATATTATATATTATATATAATATAATATATAATATATTATATATTATATATAATATAATATATAATATATTATATATTATATATAATATAATATATAATATATTATATATTATATATAATATAATATATAATATGTATATTCTGAGTGTGTATACATATATGTGTGTGTATGTGTAGATAATTATATAATTATATTATATATTATTATATAATATAATTATATAATTATATTATATATTATTATATAATATAATTATATAATATTTTATATAATTATATTATATATAAAATATTATATATTATATGTATAATATATTATATATTATATAATATATAATATATAATATATTATACATATAATATGTATATTCTGAGTGTGTATACATATATGTGTGTGTGTGTATAGATAGATACACTAAGAGGTCTATGATTCATGTCACAAACCCATCAGGGTCATATGTTGCTTCTAGAGAATGTGCTGTACACTACATCATTATGGGTCTCAATTTATCCCTACCTATACCCCACATTACCACTCTCTTTGAAATCTGATCCCATCTAATATTAGTACTCATTTCTGGAAGATATTTTTTGCTCCTCTTTGAACTGTAAAATTTCATTACATTTTTCTCGCTAAAGTGTAAAACAATATCCATAGACATTTGTAAATGGAGTACATTTTTGTGCCCTCTTTGTATGCTCATTTTCACTGACCTTGCCTGCAGTATAGAGCTGTATAATGATACACCAAAATGAGTGAAGATAAGACAGTTAAATTAGAAAGATTAAGATTATCTGAGACAGATCATCTCTGTAATTTAAATGATGAGCTTTGAAAAACTCTAGACAGAGGGCAGAATTGTTAGCAGTTAGTACACTTGTTCTGATTCAAGGAAATAAGTTTAACAAATATTCATAAATCAGAGTGGAGTTAAAGGGTTGTGGCATAAAAGCAGGGTGACATAGGAGAACTAACCCAATCATGACCACGAGAAGAAGTTCTTCTCTAGCTTCTACCAAGTAACACTTCATCCTCATCCTAGACAGACGGGTATCCAGGCTATGCTAGCTGTATTGCTTTTATCATATACAATTAGTAGTGTGTATAGAACTTTACTTATGACATACTGTAAAGGTAACTATACTTATCCTCTAATTATAAATACATTTATTTTCAACTAGTCTTTAAGTTATATTTTTAAGGTTTGGATTTAAAAGTAAAACTTTAAAGTGTATTACAGTGAGGCACCAAATTTCCAGGAGCTAATTAATGATTTTGAAATGTGCCTGGTGTTGGCTGAGTTGACAGCAACACTCTATGGATGGGTGGTTTGTGGAGGAATTCTGACTTGAGAGTACAATAGCACTCAGCAATAAATCATATTAGTTTCAGTCAACTCTAGAGGCAGAACAGACCTAAGAACATACACAGCATAGCAGCTCCTGAGTGCTGCTGGAGGCCCTCATGACAGAGACAGACCAGTGGGATTGTTTCAAGCAAACTCTAATCTGTTTCTATATCCTGTCTGTATGTCTGTATAAATAAGATATAGATATGTCACTATCAAATATATTTCTCAACACAAATTTCATGCTTTCTTCTGTTTTTAAAACAGAGCTGTTGTAACTATTTAATTTACATAACTTTAAAGCTTCTATGAAGCTATTATTATGACTGAATACACAGGCAAAAGACATAGTTGGCTCAAAAGAATCAAAATCCAATGGAAAAGAGTGTTTCTTAGACTATTCGTTTTAGATGAGAGTCTTAATTCATAATTTTACTGCAGAAATAATTTGGTAGGTTTAAGAAAAATGATACTAAAGGTTACTTTCTATCAAGAACTATGCAAAGCATAAAAATTATATTTGTTGACCTGAAATCACAGGAAGATTAACAACCTAAAATTTCATATATAATACCATAATGTCTGCGCAATCCTGCAAACAGCTCTTTCCTCCTACCTGAGAGCAACTTGCCATACTGAGTGTCCAATACATTTTTTCAAGTGGTAAATTTATTTGTGTGTGTGTGCGTATGTACATAGGTGTGTTTATATAGTTTAGAAATAAAGTTTGCCTATATGGTAAACAATTTCTGCTAAGCCATATAGCTATGACCCATATTCATATTTTTTTAAAAAACCCTTAGGAAAATAGAATACACAATTTGAACTTAGAGTGTTTATAGTTTCTCATACTTTCAAAATTCTCAGCATGGCTTATAGGACATTGCAGATTTGATTTCTGTCTTCTTTTCCAACCACATCTCCTAAAACTCATTGTCCTCCATCCTTCATGCATTCTATACAGCTAAGTTACTTTTCAATTCCTTGAAAAGTGCCAAACACTTTCCTGCCTTAACTGTAGCACACATAGTATTGTTTGTGCTCTGAGTAATTTTCAAATATTTATAATATTCAGAATATTATATATATAATAAACAAGTTTGCTAATACGTGAGGGAATAGGACAATGTAAAGGATGACCAAAATGATTTATAAAATAATCAACATAACCATTAGAAGTTAAATATACAATCAAAATTTTAAAATAAGAGGAAAGATTTAATAACAGATGTGACATAGTTCAAGAGAAACTTAGTGAAGTGGAATAAGATATACAGAAATTATTCAGAATGCAGTGAAGAAAAACGAAAAGATGAAATGTAAAAGAGAGCTTAAGAAACATGGAAGAATGTGTGAGAAGACCTAACATACATATAATTGGTGATCCTGTTGGAGAAGAAAAAGGAAGAAAGAAAGAACGGGGCTGAGGATATCTTTGAAATTATAAGGACTAAAAATTTTCAGAAGAAATAAAAAAACACAAAGTTTAAACAGCTCCAATATGTACCCAGAAAGAGTTTAAAATATCAACACAAAAAGAGATCATAATGAAGCAGTAAACAGAGAAAGAAAATATATTAAAATTAGCCAGAATTAGAAGATTGTTTCCATTCAAAGGAGCAAGAGTTAAACTAGAAGCTAGCATTTTAGCAGAAGTAACAGAAGTCTGAGAGATACCTTCATTGCATTGCAGAAAATAACCATTTACCCAGAGCCTTTACCAGGAACCAAGTGTCTCTCAAGAATGAAGTCAAAATAAAGACATTTGTCGGGAAAACAAACTGATAAAACTTATCAACTGCAGACTTTTTCTAAAGAATATTTTTAAAAATGTACTTCAGGCACAAGGAAAGTAAATCCATAAGGAAAATCTAACAAGAAAAAATGAAAAGCAAAGAAATTAATAGATATATTTTAAAAATTAGATTATAAACGATACAAACTACAACAATAACATTTTGGGAGATTAGAAAAATGGAATTAAAGTATGTGTCAACAATAGCACATTCACTGAGAAAAGGTTGAATGAGTTAAATGCTCTCTATAGTTCAAAACAATAGAACAAATGTTCATTAAATTTAGATTTTGTAAAGTGAACAACCTACAATCATCAGTATAACACTAAAAGTCTGAAAAATGGAACAATTAACTTCTAAACTTATAGAGGGAAAAAATGAAATGAGAAATAAAAATACCCAATTGTAATTGCATTATTAAAATAAAACACTTATTTTTGTAATAGGCACTGCTATAAGAGCTTTATCTACATTAACAAATGCAAGCCTCCACTGTCACAGTTTTAAAAATATACAAGGAATATTAAAAAGAAAGGCAAGACAGAAAAAAACAAAGCAACGATAAGTATGAAAAATAGAAATTAAAAGATAGTGAATAGAAATTCAAATATATCTGGAGCAACAAAACTGTAAATGCACTAAATGATTCAACTAAAAAACTAAGATTGTCAGACTATACTAAAGCACAAACAAGAAACTGTGTAATGCAAAATTGTACATTTTACCTGAGACATCTTAAATTAAAAGATACAGAAGGGATTTTACAAAAATAGAAAAATTTATACTAGTAACATTTTTACTAAAACAAAAGTGGCAGAAATACATTATCAGGTAATATAGACTTTAAGAAAAAGGCTTGACAAAAATAAATATGACCATTTCACAATCCCAACATTTAATGTGCCAGTAAGGTGTATCAATTTAATGTGGAGCCCTTAAAAACAAAGCTACAAATGTGAAAAATTGAAAACTAAGAGCAGAATTAGTATGATGTACAGCAGGAAAAATTTGAGTAAAATTTTTGAGTGTTACATAAAATAGCCAAAAATCACTAAGAATATAAAAATTCACTAAGACTGTAGAAAGTTTGATAAGACCAAAAAACTTGACTCAATATGTATAAAATATTGTGCAAAATAACTAAAGAATACACATCCTTTAAGCCCATGGGGAACATATAAAATTTGAGTGTGGTGGACCATAAAGGAAGCCTCAATGATTTCAGTATTTGAAATCCTGCAGCTCCTATTAAGCTCAAATCAATAACAAAAAGATCACTTAAAAAATCTGCGTCTGTCTGGAAGTTCAGAAGCATACTTTTACGTCACCCAGACAGTTTTTTAAAAATTATCATTGAGATTAGATTACATTTGAATTAAGTAATAATTAAAATATAATTTGATGCTATTAAATTACAATAATCCTGCATATGTAATCTTATAGATGTGGCTAATGTAATTCACAAAGGAAAATTTTAAGCCGTTAGTGCTAATATTAGATCCCCATAATATACTATATGTCAAACAGGCTCTCCTGGAGCTGCCTACATTTTTTTCAACCCCTAAAATCACAAAAGTAGTTCCTAGAAAGTCATAAAAGTGACCTTAACATGCTAGCAATGACAATTCCATTTATGGATTGGATATTATGTGCCATTCAACAAGTGTGGGGGAGATTGCTGTTTGTTCTACTAAATGTCTGTTCTTCCCTCTTGTCTTATTAATAGGACTCTAACTCTCTCTCTTTTTTTTTTAGCAATAGGTTTTCAGTATAAAGACTCTATTTTCCACCATCCCTTGCCATATGTTTGGACCCTGTACTTAAGTTGAGGCCAATGGGTTGTGAAAGTATTGAGAAGGAGCTTGTGGAAAGCCTTAAAAAAGAAATCTCAGCTGGTGTGCACCCTCTGCATGTCTAAGTAATGCTGATTTAACTGCTGGAGCTGCTGTCTTGACCCATGGCCATGAAAGTTATTTCTAGGGACAGCAGAGTGCTGAGCTGGAAGGAACCTGGGGCCTAG
Source organism: Pan troglodytes (assembly GCF_028858775.2). Taxonomy (NCBI): domain Eukaryota; kingdom Metazoa; phylum Chordata; class Mammalia; order Primates; family Hominidae; genus Pan; species Pan troglodytes. The sequence goes on from NC_072401.2 coordinate 190,464,047, forward strand.
AAACTCTGAAGCCAGCATGCCCTGTACGCTTACATCTGTACTTTGTATAAGAGAGAAATAGGCTTCTGTCATAATTAAACAGGTATTTTTGGTTTTCTGTAAATGTAGTCAAATCTAATGGATATATTATGCTCTGTGCTTCACATATTTTATTTAGTCTTTATGCATACTCATGAGGTAGGAATTACTATGTCTATTATGTTTATTTTACAAATTAGGAAATAGATATTTCAATTTTCATTTTAATTTCCTGGAGTTAGTAAGCAGAAGAGCTGAGTTTTGAATCTAGGTCAGTCTGGCTCCTGCCTTATGTTTTCATGGGCTAATCTGTGAGGTTTTATATAATCATGCATTCTGGGGACCTTATCAGTGCCTGAAACACTGCCTAGCTCTCTGTATACTACCTTATATGCAGTGGATTTTAGTAGGTATTTGTTATTCAAGTCATCTACCGCCATGGGTTGACAAGGCTTAGACAGAGGGAAAGGGGTATCTGTGGGGAAAGGGAGTGTGGAGTAGGCAGATATCACTGCCTCTCCTCTCACGATGAAAGGGCTCCCTAAACAGGTGATGTCAATTCACTTAGGTACAAAATCATGGCAAAATTACAACAATAGTGGTTGGATGAAAAGAAGGATAAAGAAATGACAACACAATAAAGGAAAAAATGCCCTGAAAAATGAATTAAAACTGCCAAGTTCTTCTTGTACCCATAGAATATCTGTCTTTTTAAGAAAATTTTAACTCTTGGCTGATTTTCAACTTCCAAAAACTTAGATCTTTTTTTTAAGTACTTTGTTGTGTACTTAAAACTTTAAAAATAATATTGCAGATAAACATATCTGTGTAATCTCTACCTCTAGTCAAAGGAGTAAAAAGCTAGAAGAAAAAAAATAACCCACACAATGAGAATGTGAGAAGTGACAATAGCAAAGTAATTATTTCAGTGAAACTGCAGAAGATGGAAAACAGGAATAAAAATGTTTTCTCACTTACCAGAAGAGAGGAACTTTCAACTCTTTCTTGGAAGGAGGGTGCTGACAATGCCCAAGCCTCCATTCTGGAGAAGCCATGGGATCTCAGGTTTCTAGCATCGGGGCACTGCAAATAGAGACTCAGAAGCAAAGGAAGCTAGAGGAAAGGCAAAAAAAAAAAAAAAAAAAAAAAAAAAAAAGTCATCGAAACAGAAAGAATTGCAAAACAGAGAAAAAGGACAGAGAGCAAGCAAGTGCTTTAAAATAAAATATGAACAATTTGTACTTTATTTTTTTCTTAATTAATTAACTTTTTTTGAGATGGAGTCTCCCTCTGTCACCTGGCTGGAGTGCAGTGGTGCAATCTTGGCTCCCTGAAACCTCCGCCTCCCGGGTTCAAGCAATTCTCCTGCCTCAGCCTCCCGAGTAGCTGGGACTACAGGTGCCTGCCACCACGCCCGGATAATTTTTGTATTTTCAGTGGAGACGGAGTTTCACCGTGTTAGCCAGGATGGTCTCCAATCCCTGACCTCGTGATCCGCCTGCCTCGGCCTTCCAAAGTGCTGAGATTACAGGTGTGAGCGCCCGGCCAATTTGTACTTTAAAAAGTCAATATCCGTGAGACATAGTGCCTGTCCATTATGTTCTCCAGAGAAAAATAGAACTGAAATATAGAAATTATTCAGAAAAACACACAAATTTCCCATTACCTAAAAATCTCCAGACTGAAAGGACGCAGAATGCCCAGGACAATAAAACAACGAAGACTGTCTCAGGAACACATCCTGGGATTTCAAAACACTAGTGATGAATTTAAATCCTCTAAGTTTGCAAGCACTGGCAGTGTTGGGGGCAGGGCGCGTTGCAGAACAATGGCGTGCAGAATGACGTCAGAATCTGCGCCACCATAACTGGATTCCAAAATGGTGGAGCCAAGCCTTCAATCCCTAAGGAAAAGTACTTTTAATCCAGAATTCCACATGCATCCATACCATCATTTAAGTGTAATGAGAGAGTAGAAGTATTTTCAAATATCCTAGGGTTAAAATGCATACAACTCTTATGTTATTATAGACTATGCTTTAGAACAATTATTAAGGCAAGTAGACTTTGGGAAAGAGAATATCCAACAGAGAAACCGGCCCAATATTAGAATAGATTAGTATAGATGGGAACAGTGGGTACAAGAGGGAGGTCTCCAGGAAATGAAAAATTCATGAACAGATTAGTGATATGAAAAAAATTGAGAGTAGCTTGATGATGACTTATGAGGTGAATAGTGATAAGTATGTAGAAAACGAAGTGGATGGAAAAACATTAAACACTTAATTTAATAAAGTGAAAAGTAAAATGATGGTCTATAAAATAATATTTACGGTTTATATTAATGAAAACACTGTTTCTTGCTTAAACCAAAATGTTATGATTTTATAATATTGAGCTGTGTGGAGAAGTTGTGGGATGGCATCAAAAATTTTCAAAAAAAAGTGAATAGATGATGTTTAAATTGATAATTTGTTCCACAGGCACATGATTTTAAAATATGGAGTCACCACACCTTGAATATTCAAAACTTTTTAAATTGCTTTGTAAAAAATGTGCAAGACTTACTGTACTACAGTTCAGCATGGTAAATGGTTTTGCAAAAAGCAATCAATTCTGATTAATTTTCTCATTTGCATGAGTGCCAATGCATTTTCTTTCTCCCTGTGAATCACCACTCAGTGATACCATTGACTCTCAGAGAAAACCACTTAATGAAATTTTTCATCGAGTCAATTCTTTGCTAATAATGAAAGAACATATTGTCATGAGCCAGGCATGCATGCTTTGCCAAAATACTTCCCTCCATCATATAGGCCTTAGTTATCCAGGACACAAAAATGAATTCCTAGTAGAGTCTAATAATTTCATTCTACTGATTCATTCCTACTGTCAGTAACCAAAGACAGTTTTACAAAAACAACAGTTACCCACTGAGAAAGCGTAATACATAGCTCTTTTTCCCAAGAGTTTGCTAATGAATGCAACTGTGATATGATTTTACTTAATTATGATAATTTAGACATGACCCATAAGAAAACTACTGATTTAAGGAAAGCATTAATTTAGTAATATATAAAAATGTATGTTGATGAGAATAAGCTTTATATGTAACACACCTAACCAGAAAGGAAATTTTTCTAACATTATCATTTGATATGTTTGTCAGTATTTTTCCTACGTTGAAAGATCAGAATTCGAAGAAATGTAATTGAGAAATTACACTTCCTTATTTATTTCAGTGCTGAGATAATTTAATTTTCAGTTTCTACTACAACAAGTGGTAGTAAAAAGAAAATTTTATAAATTTTCCTATAAACCTTTCCTATATTATTTTCTATCATTTAGTTTAAAATGATGCAATCAGAAAAGGAAGGTGCTCCTCTAATTGCCTCTTACTATTTTTTGGAGCCAAATTTTAAGGAAACATTTTTGTTTATATCTCATCTTGACTTCATTTTATTTTTATTTAAATACATTCATGGTGTATTTCTTCCATTGCACAGAGCATGGATGTCTCCTTTTAGAAGCTTTATTTCATATGGGTAAAATCTACTTTATAAAAGGTAAGGTCACACAGCTATGTGGCTGGAAAGAAATGGATAGGTACATGTTGCTGGGAGGTACGTGAAAGAAGGATAAAAGAATTGCCAATTACTTTATTCTTCATTTAAGTTATTTTATAACAATGATATGGTTTTGCTTTGTTTTAGGCATTGGTTAGAGTTCTTACCCTTGAAAGCGATGACCTATACTGGCAATGAAAATAAATTGTTAAAATCTGACATATTTGAGAAGTACTGATAGACCTTTATTTATTGATGCCCACTAGCGACTTATAACAAACGTGAAATTGCATATTTAAAGAAATAAACATCATATATGTAAAATGAGAGCTATTATGTGCTGTCTGGGTTCCATAGCTAACATTCTTTAGTCTTTGTCTTAGAATAGAAGAAATGGAATTCTAGAGCACACAACTAGTTTAGAGGGGTATTAGTGAATTAAAAGAAATCACTCACAAAAGTATATTTGATGTGTTTGGAGTCTTTCATTCTTTCCAGGTTCAGATCAACTATAAAGCTTGTGATCAACTCTTTCCCTTAGCTGAGTCTTCCTTACTGTGATCTGTTCCCAAGGAGGTATACTAAGAATTATTTTAGTGGCTCTTGAAGGGTAGGGTAGTGAGAATGGTTAGACCAAGTCTGGTCAGTAAGGGGTGAATTGTCTGAAGGTAATTTAAAATGAGTAACACCTGCTAAGTGCCAGCCAGCTTCTTTGTATCATCATGCACTGGCAATGCTCAACAATGCCGGTGATAATGCACTCCTCCCTCCAAGGCAGATGCTCCTCACTGCCCTGCTCTTGTACAACCAAGTGACAAATAATTGGAAAAAAAATACTAGAGCTGAACTATCTACATGGATTTTAATATCAGACTCCTTTTCAAGTTACATGAAAGCCTGCCTCTAGATTTGCACTTATTAGACACCCAACAAAAATATGATGGACTACTATGCCTGGCATTGTCCTCAACACCGCAGACACAAACATAAACCAAAGCTCCTGGTCTTATTTATTTGTATAAGACAGAGGGAGACAAAAAAGAAGTAAACAAGTAAATACGTAGTGTTGGAAGATCATGTTTAACTGAAGAAAAACAAAGTAGGGTAATGGCATAGAAAATACTATAATAATAATGTGTATAAAGCGATTTCTGAAGCAATTGACAATGATAGACAATTGATCGACAATGATCATAAAAGATCTGGGACCACAGATAACAGGACATTTAAGCAAAGACCTGAAAGAAATGCAGGATCGTGTGGCTGACTGATATCGGGCGAAAGGGATTTCCAGGCAGAGGGAAGAGCAAGTGCACGGTGTTGACATGTGAGCATTCCAGGTGTGTTTCAGGGAGAGGAAGGAGAACTGTGTGCCAAGCCGAGCTAGCAAGTGAAGGAACTGGGGGACCAGGACACAGAATCGGCAGCAGGGTGGTCAGCCAGGCCTCATGTCATATTTATCACTCTGGATGGCATCAGAAGCCATTGAAAGGTTTTGAGGAAAGGAGTGAAATCATGTACCTTCTGTTTTATAAAGGTCAGTTGTATATATGTTTTATAGGTTTTACAAGAATTCTGGCTAGTATATCAAGTATAAATTTTAAGAGGCAAGGGTAAAAGGCCATAGGAAACTATTGTTTGGAGCTCGGCTGCCTGTTTTGAGAACCCCCAGTCACATGTCACTCTTGAACACATAAAACGTCACGTGTCTCAATTGAGATGGGCTCTATGTGTGAAATTCACACCAGATTTCCAAGACTTAATATGAAAAGGAAGTAAAAGACCTCAATAATTTTTAAAATTTAGTAAATGATGAAATAACATTTTGAATACTCTGAGTTAAAATACATTATTAAAAGTAACTTGGCCTGTTCCTTTTTTCTTTTTAATGTGGCTACCTGAAAATTGTATGCTACACACCTGGCTTGCATTATATTTCCAGAGAAGAGACCAGACTCTGGATATATTTAGAATGAACAGCCAAGAGAATCAATTAAAATGAAGTTTGAAAGCATAGAGTCAAGGATGAATACAAGGTTTTTTGTCTGAGCAACTTGGAAGCTAAAGTTGACATTTTAAGATCAAGATGAGATTAAAGGACCAGATATAGGGAGAAAAATCAGAAGTTAAGTTTTGAACATGTGAAGTCAAAAACTTTTATGAATGAAAAATCTGAAAAGACAGGGCTGTATTTTATGCTCATCTCATTATCACACTTGGCCTCCACTTTTACATCAGAGAAACTTCACATCCCCTCACAGTCTCCCCCGCTATTTTTGTCTGCTCTTGCTTTGTTGTAAAGGTGGCATGTTACTCTCTCAACTGCAAATGCCATCCCTCTACTCTGAGCCCTCACGGCCGAGGGGGTCACAGTCTGTGGAACAGTGAGACAACAGTGTGGCATTATGTGTGTCAGAGCCTCACAACGGTTTCTATAAAACCCTTCTGTAGGATACAGTCCACAGTTTTCTATTACTGGAGCTCAAAGGTGATCTATTAGGACAGGCAGGGCAACAGTGTGCTATGTTATTGTATGTGAAGGTCAGTCCGGTGCAGCCACAGTAGAGGACATCAGAAACGTGCAAGGAAACCCAGATTATCACACACACAAGCCCTAAGGTCAGGAGGCACCACAGGCCACCTGGCTCTGGATGATTAAAGGCAAAGGAATGCGGCCTCCTGGGGTGGAAGGGCCTGGGGCGCAGAGGCAGGGCTCTGGATGGATCAGTGTGCACAGGAAAGGCACACTCCACTCTGAGTGCTGGGACATCTCTGCAATTGCCTAGCCCTGGAAGGGGCATCACTCCCAGGCCAGTGATGTGAAAAGATGTGAAAAACATCATAATATACAGAAAATAAAAATATATGCAAAACACAGATCTATTACCCTCTTGATGTTTACTTTAGGCATGCCCAAGTGTCCATGAACAGAATTATAACTGTTCTTCCAGTCTCACCTGCAAAGACCAAGTATATCAAAAAAAGCACACACGTACACACACAAATGCACAGACAAGGAAGTACACACACAGAAAGAATTACAAGGACAAGAAGCTACACAAAAGAAAGCACACATAAAAGGAAGCAGATTACAAAAAGCACATACAAGGATGCACACACACACGGAAGCACAGACAGAAAAGGACACACAAAGGGACGCACACACAGGGACGCACACACAGGGGCGCACACAAACAGGGACGCCCACACAGGGACACACGCAAACGGGCACACACACAGGGACGCAAACAGGGATGCACACACAGGGACGCACACAAATGGGCGCACACACAGGGACGCACACACAGGGAAGCACACAGAGGGACGCACACACAGGAAAGCAGAAACAGAAAAGGACACACACTGGGACACACACACAGGGACGCACACACACGGACACACACATAGGGACGCACAAACAGGAGGCACACACACAGGAAAGCACAGACAGAAAAGGACACACAAGGACGCACACACAGGGACACACACGGACACACACACAGGAGGCACACACACAGGAAAGCACAAACAGAAAAGGACACACACAAGGACGCACACACAGGAATGCACACACTGGGAGGCACACAAACAGGGAAACAGACACAGGGATGCACACATAGGGAAACCCAAAAGGCAGCACACACAGGGGAGCACACACACGGGGACACACACACGGGAGCACACACACAGGGACACACACACAGAGACGCACACATAGGGGAGCACACACAGGGAAGGACAGAGGGATGCACACATGGACGCACACACAGGGAGCACACACACAAGGAAGCACAGAGAAGCACACATGGACACAGACACAGGAACACACACAGGGACACACAAACAGGGACACACACAAAGGGAAGCAGACACGGAGGGAAGCCCACACACAGGGAAGCAGACAGAGAGAAGCACACACAGAGGAATGTGCATACACACACGGACGTACACACAGAAGGACACACACACGGACACTCACACAAGAAGCACAGACAGGGACGCACACACACAGGGAAGCAGTTCCACAGTGAAGCATACACAGGGAGGCGCACACAGGGACGCACGCACGCAGGGAAGCACGCACGCAGGGACGCACGCACGCAGGGACGCACGCTCGCAGGGAGGGGCGCACACAGGGACGCACACACAGGGGGACGCACACACAGGGAAGCGCACACACAGGAACACGCACACACAGGGAAGCGCACACACGGGGAAGCGCACACAGGGACGTGCACACACAGGGAAGCGTGCACACGGGACGCACACACACAGGGAAGCAGACAGAGGGAAGCACACAGAGGAATGCACATACAGGGACGTACACACAGCAAATAACACACAGAAGGACGCACACACACACGGACGCACACGCAAGAAGCACAGACAGGGACGCACACACATAGGGAAGCAGTTCCACAGTGAAGCATACACAGGGAAGCACACACACAGGGAAGCGCACACACAGGGAGGCACACACAGGGAAGCAGACACACAGGGATGCACACACACAGGGAAGTACACACAGGGAAGCAGTCCCACATGAAGCACACACAGGGAGGCACACACACAGGGAGGCACACACAAAGGGAAGCACACAGGGATGCACACAGGGACGCACACACAGAGGGATGCACACACACAGGGAAGCACACAGGGAGGCACACACACAGGGAAACACACACAGGGACGCACACACACAGGGAAGCACACGGATACACAGGGAAGCACACACAGAGGGATGCACACACAGGGAAGCACACACACAGGGAGGCAAACACGGAGGCACACACAGGGAAGCACACACAGGGAAGCACACAAACGGAGGCACACACAGGGAAGCACACACAGGGAGGCACACACAGGGAAGCAGACACACAGGGATGCACACACACAGGGAAGTACACACAGGGAAGCAGTCCCACATGAAGCACACACAGGGAGGCACACACACAGGGAGGCACACACAAAGGGAAGCACACAGGGATGCACACAGGGACGCACACACAGAGGGATGCACACACACAGGGAAGCACACAGGGAGGCACACACACAGGGAAACACACACAGGGACGCACACACACAGGGAAGCACACGGATACACAGGGAAGCACACACAGAGGGATGCACACACAGGGAAGCACACACACAGGGAGGCAAACACGGAGGCACACACAGGGAAGCACACACAGGGAAGCACACAAACGGAGGCACACACAGGGAAGCACACACAGGGAGGCACACACACAGGGACGCACACACACAGGGATGCACACGCACAGGGAAGCACGCATAGGCACACACACAGGGAAGCAGACACACAGGGAAGCAGACACACAGGGATGCACACACACAGGGAAGCACACACACAGGGAAGCAGTTCCACAGTGAAGCACACACAGGGAGGCACACAGGGACACACAAAGGGAAGCACACACACAGGGACACACAAAGGGAAGCACACACAAGGACACACAAAGGGAAGCACACAGGGACACACACGCATAGGGAAGCACACACAGGGACACACACAGGGACGCACAGACACGGGCGGGCACACACAGGGACGCACACACGGGCGCGCACACACACGGAAGCACACACGGGGAGCACACACACAGGGACACACACACACTCAGGGAAGCAGTCACACAGGGAAGCACTCCCACAGTGAAGCACACACAGTAATGGGCACATTGTATGGGTCCCAAGCTCTTCAGCAAAGCCCAGACTTTAAACGGTAATAAAAAGCTCCACTGAAATCCTTCGTTGCATTTGGTTGAAAGTTTTTTTGTGTATTTCCTCATCCTCCTCTGCTGGTGGTTTTGTCTTCAGCAGAGGTGTTCCCTCCTGTATTCTATGCTCCAATGCCACAGAAGATGAAACCTACATCAAATGACCCTGATTCCGTAATGTAAGCGTGAGGCTGAGAATCTGTAAAGCTATTTCTAATGCTTCAAATGATGCGAATATGTAACCTCCTTTCAAAAGATATATAGATAACCCTCCATTTGGATTTTTAATACATTATCTTAATTTCCATTTTTGTTAAGAGCAGCAAAAAATATTTGCGACTATCAAGAATGGTTTACATCACAAGACTTTAGTAACTAAAATATATGAGCTATATTTCCATTTATGTGTCTCAGACTTTAAATGTGGCAAAATGTGTTGTAATTGAAGCTCCCATTTTGCCTCCTTGTCAACCGTGATTTAACAGTAAAGGGCCTGCTAGCTGTGGGTTAGCATGGAAATTAACTCACCTTGCAGGCACTTTCCAGTGAAAAGAATTACAACGCAAGTAGTAGACTGAATATTTAGTTCATTATGAGCAATACTGTTTGAAATTCCTATTCTTTAGTTTTCATGATGACATGACTTATTTAAAATATGGTTTAAGAAAAATTGACAAAAATATTTTAATTTTTTCAGTTCACTTAATTCATGTTAATCTTATAGCAAACAAACCGCTTGATTCCTGGAGCAATTATTTGCTCATTGCAAATATTTGAGTAGATGTTAGATTATAGTTCGCATTTCAGTTTTTTAGTTTAATAGACTTTTTTAAGAAGAGTTTTAGGTTTACAGCAACATTGAGAGGAAAGTAGAGAGATTTCCTGTATACCCCCTGCCACCAGACATGCATAGACCCTCCCTTTATCCACGTCCCCCCACCAGAATGGTACAGTTGTTACAATTGATGAACCTACTTTGACACATAATTTTCACTCAAAGACCATAGTTTACATTAGGTTTCGTTGTTGGTGTTGGACTTTCTATAGGTTTGGAAAACTGTGTAAAGACTTGTTTCCACCCTTAGAATATCAAACAAAGCACAGGCATACCTCATTTTATGGCACTTCACTTTGCTGTATTTCTCAGACATGACACTGTTTTATGTGTTGAAGGTTTGTGGCGATACCACGTTGAGAAAGTCAGAGGTGTCCTTTTCCCACAGCATGTGCTCACTTTGTGTCTCTGTTTTGTATTTTGGTAATTTTCACAATATTTCAAACATTTTCATTGTTACTGTATCTGTCACGGTGATCTGTGATCAGTGATCTCCGATGTTACCACTGTCGTTTTTCGGAAGTGCCACAAACTGCATCCATATAAAATAACAGAATTAATGAATAAATAATGAGTGTGTTTCAAATTCTCCACCATCTAGTCTTTCCCATTTTTTCCCTCTCCTCCAGCCTCCCAATTCACTGTGACACAGAAGTATTGACTTTAGGCCAGTTAATAACCCTCCAGTGGTCTCTAAAGTGTTCAAGTGAAAGGAAGAGTCACACATCTTTCACTCTAAATCAAAAGCTAGAAAATGATTAAGCTTAGTGAGAAAGACTTTTTGAAAACTGAGATAGGCTGAAAGCTAGGCCTCTTGTGTCCAACAGTTAGCCAAGTTGTGAATGCAAATAAAAAATTCTTGAAGGAAATTAAAAGTGCCACTCCAGTGAACACACAAATGATAAGAAAGTCAAACAGCCTTATTGCTGATATGGACAAAGCTAATGGTCTGGATAGGAGACTAAAATAGCCAAAATCTTCCCTTAAATCAAATCCTAATCCAGAACAAGGCTGTAGTTCTCTTAAATTCTATAAAGTTTGAGAGAGGTTAAAAAGCTGAAGAAGAAAAATCTGAATCTAGCAGAGGTTGGTTCATGAGGTTTAAGGAAAGAAGTCATTTTTGTCACATAAAAGTGTGAGGTGAAACAGCAAGTGCTGATGTAGAAGCTGCAGCAGGTTGTCCAGAAGATCTAGCTCAGATCATTGATGGAGGTGGCTGTGCTAAACAACACATCTTCAGTGTAGACCAAACAGCCTTCTATTGGAAGAAGATATCATCTAGGATGTGAAGAACTACAAAGGAAAAGTCAATGACTGGCTTCTAAGTTTCAAATGACATGTTGACTCTCTTGTTAGGAGTTAATGCAGATATTGATTTTAAAGTGAGGTTGGTGCTAATTTACCCTTCTAAAACTCCTGAGGCCCTCAAGGATTATGCTAAAACTACTCATCCTTTGCTCTGGAATTGAAACAACAAAGCCCAAATGACAGCATTCCTGTTTGCAGGATGATTTACTGAATATTTTAAGTGCACCATTGAGACCTATTGCTCAGAAAAAATTTTTTCAAAGGATTACTGCTCAATGACAATGCACCAAGTCACTCAACAGCCCTGACGGCCCAGTGAAGATGTATTAGGAGATTAATGTTGTTTTCATGCCTGCTAACACAAAATATCTTCTGCTGTCCATAGATCAGGGAGTAATTTCAAATCTTAATATTTAAGAAATATATTTCATAAGGCTACAGCTGTCATAGACAGTGATTTCCTTGGTGGATGTGAGCAAAATAAATTATAAACCTTGTGGAACAGATTCACCATTCTAGACGCCATGAACACTTGTGATTCATAGGAGGAGGTCAAAATATCAACATTGATGGGAGTTTGGGAGAAGTTAATTTCAACTCTCATGGATGACTTTGAGGGGTTTAAGACTTCAGTGGAGGAAATAACTTCACATCTGGTAGAAACAGCAAGAGAACTAGATTTAGAAGTGGAGCCTGAAGATGTGACCGAATTGTTGCAATCTCATTAGAAAACCTGAACAGAAAAATAGTTGTTTCTTGTGGATGAGCAAAGAAGATGGTGTCTTGAGATGGAATCTCCTCCTGGTGAAGATGCTGTGAACATACCTTTGAAATGACAGCAAATGATTTAGAATATTTCAGAAACTTAGTTGACAAAACAGCATCAGGGTTTAAGAGGATTGACACTAATTTTGAAAGAAGTTCTATTGTGGGTTAAATGCTCTCTAGCAGCATGGCATGTTACAAGGAAAGCTTTCATGGAAGAAAGAGTCAATTGATATGGTAAATTTCAATGTTGCCTTATTTTAAGAAATTGCCATAGCCACCCCAGCCTTCAGCAATCATCACCCTGACTAGTCAGCAGGCATCTATATCAAAGAGTTGCTTCTTATGGGTGAGCAGATGAAGTGGTTTCTTGAAACGGAATCTACTCTTGGTGAAGATGCTATGACTCTTCACAAGCAAAAAAGTATGACACTGAGGGCTCAGATGATCATTAGCATTTTTAAGCAATAAAGTATTTTTAAATTATAGCATGTACAATGTTTTCCAGACATAATGATATTGCACACTTAATGGACTACAGCATAATGTAAACATAACTTTTATATGTATTGGGAAAGCAGAAAATTTGTGTGACTCATTTGATAGCAATATTTGCTATAGTGCAGTTAACCTGAAACTGAATCCACGATATATTCAAGGAATGTTTGTAGCTCCACTGTCCTAAAAATCCTCTGCACTCGCTGCATACCACCTATTCATCCCTTCATTCTCAGTATTCCCTTGGTGCCTACTTATCATGTGTGTGTGTGTGTGTGTGTGTGTGTGTGTGAGGGGTTGGGGGAGAGAAAGGGAGAGAGCGAGAGAAAGAGTACTGTGTTTCTCTATATGTAATGTCTTAGTAAACTCACTCACTGAAATCTCCAGATAAAATGGTAGGAGATTGGAAAATAGGAATTGGATGCTGTGGAGTTGAAAGTAGAGAATGTCAATGGAAGATCAAGAGTTACCTCAAAAAGAAAGTGAAACTGGAAAAGCCTTACTTTGATTAAGTTGAGGCACAGTGGGAGAAACCATTAAATCAGGACAGAAATAAATGGGTCTTAAGAGGTGTTTTGAATGCTTGATTTTCGTGATGGAGCAATTTCAAGTGAAATAAAAATTAGCACGAGCAAATGTGTCAATGAAATTGTATTAGGGAAAAAAATCACTAATTACCAACTTGAGATCCTCCACAAGAGCTAACCCGAGAATACAGTATTAATACTTCGCTGTGCTTCACGCTCCCTACCCCACCACCAGAAAGGGAAATGTTTTCAAGGGACCTCCTCTGTACCCCACAGCTGAGCTTTGCTTCTGCGACTAGGGAACCGCTTGAGCTGACCTGAGTATGAGATCAAACATGAAGGTAATAAATTGATTGGAAGCAGAAAACAAAACAAAACAACAATAACAACAACAAGGAAACAGTCTAACTGACTTGACATATAGATACCTGGTTCAGCTATACAAGTTCCTAAGGATGGGAGGCTTAATAATATCAAAATGATGTGACTCTACAATTCACAAAAGGAATTATAATCTGAAGCGTTGACTTGCTAATCAAACAGATATAAGAAAAAATTTTTACTATTCTAGTGAATGGAAAATCTTTAATAGGGGAAAAAAGCAAAAGGCACAGATAGCATACAGGACAAGGACGTAACTTAAATTGATCTGCTGTAGGACATAGGGGTAGACTGCTCTCAAGGAGACAGACATCGAAAGTACATCTCAGTCAAGGCAGGTGGAATTTGGTTAAGACAAATGAGATAAAATTGTAGAAATTTAGGTTAATTATAAATAAAATGGGCTGGGCATGGTGGCTCACGCCTGTAATCCCAGCACTTTGGGAGGCCGAGGCGGGTGGATCACGAGGTCAGGAGATCGAGACCATCCTGGCTAACACGGTGAAACCCCATCTCTACTAAAAATACAAAAAATTAGCCTGGCGTGGGGGCGGGCACCTGTAGTCCCAGCTACTCAGGAGGCTGAGGCAGGAGAACGGAGTGAACCCGGGAGGCAGAGCTTGCAGTGAGCCGAGATCGCTCCACTGCACTCCAGCCTGGGCGGCAGAGCAAGACTCCCTCTCAAAAAAATAAATAAATAAATAAATAAATAAATAAATAAATAAATAAATAAATAAAATAACTGAAGAGACCAATCTGAACACAGGATTAATTAATATGACCCCTCAAAAATAAAAAGTGATTTTCACAGATTAAATACAACAAAATTGATAATAATAAAAATTTGTATTCTAATGTTATGTGATATATGATTTTATGTTAATGATAATGTAGTGAGATTAGAAATTGAGAGAGCTCACAGTAGCCCTTACAAGCAAATTAAAAACCTTTCCTGGTAAAATTCTTCAAGTACAAAAGAAAACCTTCAGTAAAAGTGGTTACATTTCTTTTTATTATTTACTTAAAAATTACAAAGTTAATATATTTTCACAGTGAAAAAATTCAAGCATCAAAAACAGATACTTGTCTTCTTTCTACACCCAAATCTCCATTTGTCTCCTCAAACGTAATTACTATTAGTAACATCTTTGGTATGTTTCCAGAATTTGCCTATGAATTTTAAAACACACATATATGAAGAGGAAAAACACTGTGATAAATTAATGGAAGCTTTCTTTTTCTCTCCATTCAAAAAACTGTTTAATCATTTCAACAAGCCATTGTTCATTTCTTCAGAGGAGGATAATATGGTGAAGAAAAACACCAAAATTCTTTCTAACCACAAAAACATTCGAGCCGTCACCGTGCTCCAGAGTAGAAACTATCCCATTTACTTTAGTCTCCCTAATATTTTCTAGGTGTGAAACCTAAATTCCAGTGGACAGAGAGTATCCCTGCCTGGGTTTAGAAGGGAGTGTGGTGTAGCTGGTTACTGGCCATTGAAACCTGTGCCCCGTGGGCTTCTCGGATGTGTACTCGATTCCATCTAAGTTTTGGCCATTGACCCAGGGAGGGGCCATAGCTATTTTCTCCTTCATAAGACCACTGGCCAGCTCCTGGCTTTTGAGATCTCTGGTCCAAATCTGTCCTCTCAAACATGCACAGGGCGCTATCCCTCCATTTCTCATATCCTGCTGGCATGTAGGCACCCTAAGGAGAAGTCCCAGGCCCCTCTACCTGGACACGTGATTCTTTCAGAACCAGCACTTGCTGGCAGCTGAATGATCCTGAATTCTCTGATAGTTTCTTGGAAGAAGGAAGAACGTTCTCATCTTTGGATTTCCAAACCTACATGTTAGCTGTAGGTATGTCAACTATCATTATCACTTCATTTGTCTATCTGGCTACTTCTGCCTGCATTCATTCACCTGAATATTAATATGCATCCTTCTATTTCATAAAGGAATTCATACTTTAGATACTCTTCTGAAACTAGTAATAACTATACTTTGGACAGCTTTTTATAAAAAATTCCATTATAGCAATGTACCACAATTGATTAAATCAGTTTCCAATTGTTGTATATTAATTTTCATCACTTTTTATTTAATATTATAATAAACATGTACATCTATGTCTGACACTTTTTAAAGTATATACTACATTTGTAAGATAGACTGTTTGAAGTAGAATCGCTTTGTAAGAAGGGATCCAAATTTAAAATGAGATGAAACCTGGACATTTTTATTGATGTTTAAAATATTTCATGTATATGTATGTGTATATGTATATACACACGCATATGCATACAAGTTTATATACACACGTGTAAATGTATATGTGCTAAACTTATATATCTGAAAACTGATATGATAACTTTATACATGTTGAATGACTGTACTGCTAATTTCTTCCCCCAATTCTGTCTCTCTATTTTCCCTTTAGTAATAAAACTCCTAAGTGTGGCTAGATACTTAACGGCCCAAACTCTTTGCAAATAAGTGTGGTTATATTTTAGACAATAGAATGCAAACGGATACCAAGACCAGTTTGTGATTGTATTTTTATAAGGAGGCTGTGTGTCTTTCTCTCTCATTTTCCCCTTTCCACTAATTGTAAAATGATACATAATAATAATAATAATAATAATAATAAACAGGAGGAGTTGCCTTGCATCTCATGATGAAAACCACAATCAAAGGGTGAAAGAGTCACCCTACTAGCTTGAATTCCTTAATTATCTTGTGGAGCAGAGCAGTCCACCAACTCTTGACTATTCACTTGAGACTTGAGATTTGAAAAAAAAATACTTCTTTTTAATTTAATCCGTATAAAATATCACGTTATAGCAATTTATCCTATATTGCAAATAGACTTGTTTTTCCTTTTTTACTTTGTTTTTCCTCTTTTATCACAATCTCACTTTACATCAGCTTCTCTCTCTCCATAACCTCTCTTCCAAATAATGCATGCTAATCACTTTGTAATTATTTTTTAAATGCAGATTCAGTCATGCAAAGACTTGTGTATACAAATATAAACATATATCTACACATATGCATTTTGAAATTTTTTTCTAAAATGGAATTACATTTTGTATACTTGTCTGCATCTTACATTTCCCATTCAAGAACACAAAATGACAATTCCTCTGAGTTGACTGATACAATTTTCTTTCTTTTTAACATGATTCTTGATTTAAATGTAAAATATTTCATTTAACCATTCTTCTAACGATTTCCAGTCACATTTTTCCAGTTTATTTTTTGCCACTGTAAACATATTATAATAAATATTTGTATATCCTTAAAAATGTTAATATATTAGTGTTATTAGAAAAAATATAAACATTTTTATTGAAATTGGTTTTGCTGGTGTGATTTTCAAAAAGATTACAATGCTGCACATTTTCACAAGCAATGTCTGACAGTGTTCCTTTCATCACAGCCTCAACAACAGAAAAGTTTAGA
This sequence comes from Pan troglodytes, assembly GCF_028858775.2. NCBI lineage: Eukaryota > Metazoa > Chordata > Mammalia > Primates > Hominidae > Pan > Pan troglodytes. The sequence continues at coordinate 190,481,149 of NC_072401.2, forward strand.
ATTCTTACTTTTACCAGTCTGCTGAACATAAAGAAGTATCTCATTGTTACCTTAATTTTTATATCTTATTTACAAATAAATTTATTTTCCTGTGTTTCAGTATTTCAATTTGTGCCTTTATAAACTGAAAACGTATATACATTAACCCTCTTTCTGTTGAATAATTTTTATTTCCATTGACACACTGTGTAAACTTTTCACACATACATATGCATACATATATAAATATGTACGTGTGTACACTTTTTGTCTATCTTGGTCTTTGCGTTATATTTTTCCCAAATAATAATGTTGGTCCATTTACTATGCATATGATATCTTTTAAATGTTCAATTAGAAAATATTTTGTGAAATGTCTGACATTTCTTTCATACATTTTGAGTTTTTAGAATTGTTCAAGTGGATCGCCATTAAAATGCTCATGTGATCGCTTAGATTATCGTGAAGTAAGTTATTCTTTTTCACATTAAAAATTAATATATATGAATTCTGTTTTTCTTTGTGACATAAAATTAATATCTATTTTTATTTTCTTCCAAAATTGCAGGTTGTCCTTCAGCATTTATTAAATAACATTTTTTTCCCCAAACTTATGGTACTACCTTTTTATGTGCAAAATTCTCATATACAGTGTGATTTGTATTTGGGTTCTCTATTCTTTTCCACGGATACATTTTTTTCTAATTTCTACACTTACAGTAATTTTCTAAACTATATACATCAACATCAAGTAGTAAAATACTCATTTTTCATGTCTTTTATGCCTTTAAATTTGTCACTCACATACACAAAAAATGCAACCAACAACGGGGTGGAATGTTTTGTTCTGGCTACATGGCATCATAAATTAAACATAAATTCTGTTGTTAAACCCCCCTCCCCAACAAAATTGGACAACTACAACAACAAAGACAACAAAAATTTTAAAAGCATAGAAGTGCTAGTAGAAAAAGGAAAAGAAAAACAAATACACACACAGAAAGAAAGATGAAATCTCTATGGAAGAGACACAAAGGAGGCACACATTGTAAATAATTTGGTTAAACATTACAGCAGTTGGAGGGATGTTGGTGGCAATCAGACCTGGGAATATTCCCTAATAACTATGGGCTTTGTTTTCCATGGCCACAGATGCACAAGAAGTAAGCTCTTGAGAGCATTTAAGAAGGAAGTTGGAAAATAACACAAAAAGTGCCCCTGGATCAGTGATACACTATTGTGATTGGCTCAGCCGCAAAGAGAAAATCACCTGGAGGTAACAGTTGCTCCCCAAAGGCTGCGTGGGGTTTTCACAGCACTGGAAGAGGCCACACACAGGAGGCCGACGTGAGGTGGGGTTAGGACCTACTGTAACAAACTCTTATGAATGTTTTCCAAAGCATCCCAAAAGCTGCTCATTTATTTTATAAGGAAAATATAAAACGAATTCTAAACCAAAGACGTTTTCCTCATTAAACACAGACACCTGTTGTCCAATTTTCCATAGCTTGCTTGCTACTCTCTCTCTTGCCCCAACAGTGGATAAGACATTCTATAATTTTCATAAATCTATCAGTAAATGTTAAAAATAATGCATCAAAATCCAATAATGTTTATATCAGATATGTAATTATGTTTAATACAGGGATTTCTGTTATGAAAGATATGATCAAAATGGCCAAATATGAAATAGTAAAGTTGTTTACAGCATGGGCTTCAATGTCAAATGCCTAATGGTTCAAGTCTCGACAGAACCGTGTCTGTGTGCCTATTTTACTCCTTCATATTAGAAATATGATAAAACGGGAATCAAAGGAGTCCTTCTTAATTGTATAGAGTGGTGATCTAAAAACAATAGTCATTGTCATATTCAGGGTAATTTACAGATGCTTTCTCTTACAGACAGGAATGTAAAAGGAATACAAACCTTCGCAATTACTGTGATGGGACTGACATTTTGGAAAAAAAAACAAGATAAAAAACTAAAAGAAATGAGTTCTAAAAAAGATTTGTCATTATTTTTTAGCAATATAAATACATAAGTAACCAGTCAATAAATATACAAAATTAATACTTTTTTTTAAAAAATGAAGCACAACACAGGAAAACTATATACAACTTAGAAACTGTCCTCTCCACCAGCACCAGCCACCTGGAAAATGTATTGAAAAAAGAGATCCCATTTACCATAGTACAAACAATAACATGTTGGCACAACCACAAAAGATCCGTTGTAGGACCTCCAGATTGAAAAAGTCATTGCGATGAAGGATTTGAAAGACACTTTCAAAAATGTAAAATTTATAGTGTGTTCCGTATTACTATTCCACTCTCCTTATACAGTTTACAGAAGTAAGTTCTAATTTTCAAAAGTTCCCAGAATTTGTTTTGGATATGGATGTAATTTAGATTCAAATTCTTTTGACTTCAAATTTAGTCAAATTCTTTTGACTTGGCTTTTACATGACTTCAGATTTAATATTTTATGAAATATTTCATAATAGTTATATAGATATAACTATTATAACTATATAACTATATGAAAACTATATATATAATTATATATAACTATTATAACTATGTATAGCTATATAGTTATATCTATATAACTATTATGAAATATTTCATAAAATACTAAATCTGAAGCCATATGAAAGCCAAGTCAAAAGAATTTTTGGCAGCATGGCATTGGAAAAGGAATAGAAAGACATCAGATCCATCCATTAATACATAGGTGATAGATAAGTATAACAAAATAGTCTCTAAGAAGAAACATTATAAAGATTTAATATGTAAAAAATATGCTTATTCTAAATAACTCAGAATGATTAGGTGATTGAGAATTTGGGTGAAATTCAGTTGTGTGGGGAGTTTACTTTAGGAAACAAGGTAATAAACAGCTGGATTAAATAGTTTAATGATTCAGAGAATTATCATGGGAGAAAGAGCACATAAAATATTTTAATTGAGTATGAAAAATCTAGAGATTAAACAACTTTTTATCCCAAAACACAACAGAAATATTAACAGAGATTAGATATTTAAGGTATAAAAATTAAGACATAAAAATGTAAAAGAATTTATTTTTCACACCCTTTATATGGATAAATCACATTTTGTGTATTCTTTCTGCCACCAATGGACGTTTACATTGTTACCACATTTGGGCTATTGTCAAAAGTGTTGTAATTAATATTTGTGTGTAAGTTTTTATCTGAACATCTGTTTTCAATTTTTCTGAATATATACCAGAGTGAAATTTGTGGGTCATGTGACGGCATTGAACTTACTGAGGAAACGCCAAACCATTTTCCATAGTGGCTGTGGCATTTTGTAATCTATTCCCACCAGCGATGTCTGATGTATGAGGGCTCCATTTCTCCACATCCTCACTAACACTTGTTATTTTTCATTTCAATTTTTGATTATTGCCGTCTTCATGGATATGAAGCGGTATCTTACTCTGCTTTCGAATTGCACGTTCTTAATGACCACCACTGAGCGTTTTTCATGTACTTGTTAAACATTTGTAGGTTTTCCTTGGAGAAATGTGTATTCAAGTCCTTTGCCAATTTTAAAAAAGAATTATCTTTTTGTTAATTGTAAGAGTTCTTTAGATATTTGGGTAACAAATACATGATTTGCAAATATTTCTCTCTCATTCTGTGGGTTGTCTTCACTTTCTTGACAGTGTAAAAGTTTTCTATTTTGATGTTCAAGTTATTTATTTTTTCTTTTGTTTCTTGTCCTTTCATTGTGATATCAAAGAATCTATTGCCAAATCTAAAATCATGTGTATCATGATTTTTTCTAAGTATTTTCTATGTGTTTATTCTTTTTATTGTTATTCTAAATGGAATTATTTTCCCAGTTTCCTTTTTTGATCATTCATTGCTAATGTGTAGAAATGCAACTATATGTTTTATGTTGCATTATTTTGTTCTGCTTTTTTACTGAATTCATTTATAAACACAAATAGGTTTTTGATGTGTATTAATTATTTAGGATTTGCTGTATATAACATCATGTTATGTAAGAATAGTGCTAGTTTCACTTTCTTTACAATTTGGATGCCTTTTATTTCATTTTCTTGCCTAATTGCTCTGGTGAAAATGTCCAGTATAATGTTAAACATTAGTGATGAAACAGGACATTCTTGTCTTGCTACCAATCTCAGAGAGAAAATATCCAGTCTTTCTCTATTGAATATGATGTGAGCTGTGGATTTTTCATAAATATCCTTTATTATGTTGAGGAAGCTCTCTTCTATTTGTAGGTTTCTTTGTGCTTTTATCACAAAAGAGTGTTGGATTTTGTCAAATGCTTTTTGTGCAGCTGAGATGATCACGTGGTTTTTTTCACCTTTGTTTTATTAACATGATATTAATTAATTTTAGTATATTGTAGAGATGTATGTTTCATCCTATTTTTATGACATTCTTGAAATGACAAAATTATAGAAATGTAGGAAAGATTAGTGGCTGCCAGGGATGAATGAGGGAGTTGGTGTGGGAAGGAAGTGGTGATGGCTGTTATAGGGCAGTATGAGGAATGCTTGTGATGATGATAGAGATGTTTTGTATCTAAATGGGTAAAGGGTATACTGGATTTCTGTATTATTTTACATTCTCATGTGAATTTACAATTATCTCACAATAAAGGTTTTTTAAGAAATGTAAATTTTTGTTAAGAAAAAATTAAGTGTGAACAAAGAACAGAAAAGCTTCATGAAAATGTTTTTGATTTACCTATCCTCAGTGCCTAGCACATAGTAGTTGCTCAATAAATGAAAATATAAGTGATAGGATTATCTTTCCATTGCTTTAATGTACGCACCTAAAAACACTGGTTCTCAATTCTAATGAAGATGTGTGCTGAAAATGCAATTTAGAGTTGATGTCAATGCAAATTTGTAGAGTCCTATAGATATGTAATTCGACAGTTAAAATAAGATTTGGAGTGATAACTTTTGCTTTCATTTTCTTAATTCTTAATGCTATTTTAGTCTCTATTACAGTTATATTTTAAAATTTAATTCTCTAAATATTCAGCACAGTTTAATTTGACAAAAACTTCCCATTCTAGTTTTATTTTAATGAAATAAATTGTGTAATATATTCAAACTATTAGGTCCTCTGTTATTTGCTCTAGGTTATCAGCTAATTTTTTGGTTAAATAAATTTAATAAAGTGCTTTCTTCTACAAATAATTATTCCAACTCTTGGGAAAACACAAATGAATAAAAAAATACCATTCAAATGTCTGTTGAATGAAGACATTTTCTTTGGAAAGAAAACTTTTCAAGCCTTAAATGGAAACCACCTTCCCTATACATTTGTCCTCCAGGGTATAGCCTTACATTTGATTAACTTAAACTTCAAAAGGATAAATTTTATAGACCTATGTTTTCAACTCTAATGGATGGCATTTAGCATCTATTAAACAAATATTTTAAGATTGCCCTAAGACTGTATACAGATTATACAGTTGGAGCTGCAACTACATAAGCACCCAGCAGGCAGATACCATCCAGAGCAACATCAAATCTCCTTTGATGGCCATGCATTTCTAAACCTAGTTGCTATTTAGGGAGTTACTGAATTAACATGGATTAAAACCCTGCTCAGTAGAGGATAAGGTCTGCTGAAGAACAGATGTTCTATATCAGTAAAAACTGTGTGGTCATTGTTGGAAAGATATTATGGGTCTTTCGTCAGATATGTGTCTGGTGGTATTATCAATAGGGAAGAACTCTGACCTCAAAAGCGAAAACCTCAGGGAAGTGAGGAAATTCATGATTCTCAAAAAATAATCATAATTACCACTTTATATCACAGTATACTTCTATCAAAACTCTACTCTTCCTCAATGAGTCTGTTAAATGAAGCAAATACCTAAATGCTTTCAGAATGTGGTATGAGAATGATTTTTTAAATCTCATAAATAAATTGGAAGGAATTGAATTTCTATCACATAACATTTAGGTATTAATGTACAAGTGACTAAATATTTTCCTTGGCTTAAACATCATTAAATTCATGATAATTAATTAAAGAGAATTGTTTGTATTAATTATTATTTGTATTACAAATGTTCATGATATGAATTTTATATATGTATATGTAAATATATACTTTTTTTTAGTGACTGCATTTCATACCCCATGAGCATAAAATGTAGCATCTGGTTTTGACCGTGTGCATTCACTTCAGGGAAATAGGGAATAGAGTCGATTATGTAAGAAATTCAAGCCAAAATACATTTGTGATTTATTTATTCAACTATTTTTATATTCAATGTTGCATTTTATAAACTATTGCTTTATTTTTCCCAGGATAGAAATGAACAACCTGGATTAAAACTCTGAAGCAACCAGATTACGTTTTTCTCTGGACATTTACTTTCAAAAGTGGCATTTAATTTTTTAAAAATAAATAAAAATGATAAAAGTGGTTAGATTTATTATAATAATTTATAATAACCCAAGATAGGCTCCTATACAATCTGGAGAGAAAGATAGAGGTAAAACGTGAGAGAAACAAAGAAGAAAATCTTATTTTTTAAAAACAAAGGAAATTAGACACAGAATCCCTGAAACAATGACAAGCTAGAGATATGGGAAGGGTCTCTTGCTCCAAAGAACTTGTTTGATGTTAAAGGTAGAAGTGCTTGTTTCAAATGCTAACAAATGAAGGCAAAGAACTCAGCTATGTTAGTGTGCTTCAAGGAAGAGTTCGTTCTCTTTCAGCCTGTGTCCCACATTTAAAGTGAAGTGTGGGTATGAAAGTTGTATGGTACACACTCTTGTCGTGTTGTTTGACTAATTGTTTGGGCTTTTTTTGGTAAGGAAAAAGGAATGGATAGAGTAACTTATACATCAAACTTTTCCTGGCACTTCTCACCTTGTTGCCATTCAAAAATTTTGACACATTTTAACTGTAGTGATGTTAGGATCAGTTGGAGAAAACAATCGCTTTTCCTTCAAACTTCTTCGTAATAGATGATGATGTTGCATGAGTCCTGACCAGCCTTTCTGAGAGAGGGCTCAGTAAATTTCTAAGGTAGCGAATGTATTTTGAAAATACTGAGCCATCAACCTGCTGTTTGGTAAATCTAGTTTAATAAATACCAAAATGAGCAGACCAAGCCATCTGTGTTCTCTCTGCTTGTAATAAAAAAGGCATTTGTCTGATGATGACATGTTTTTCAGAGTGCACCAAATACTTCATTTTATGATGGTATTTATGCAGCTTCCTCTAAATGAAATAATGCAAGATGTTTATTATTTCAGCATCTGCTCCCATATTCTCTTAGCCACTTCACCAGTGACTCACATTTCTTTGACAAAGAAAAATCATTAGATTGTTTCATCTGATAATTACACAGGTAGGTCTGTTTTCTTTTTGGCATATTGTTGACTTTCAATCCAACAAGTGCTATCAAAGAGAAATGTTAATTTTTTGAATTAAGGGAAAGAGAAAAAGTGAAATGGATAGTAACGAAAAGTATTTATAAACCAGTTCTGATCCTTTTTAAATTGCTATTGATACATTTATTGATACCCCCTCCTGGTTTGGAAGGATTTAATATGGTTGCCCTGTATTATATTTTGAATTCCTCTCATGTGACCAAGAATAAGATTTTTAAAAACCACAAATATTCACAATTGTTGTTCCTATCGTTATTATTGTTTCATTCTCAGAACCACTAAGGCTCAGCTGCTTTCCCTGTATTTACATACTAGAGAAGTAAATAGTGACAAGTGTTAAGTATTCACTTGAAGATCCTGCTCCAGAATATCTGCTTGGTTGTATTTTCATTGTGCTAAATTCTGACAATTAACACGCTTCTCTTAAACACGATCTCTAACATATTTCATGCATTTGTACTTACATATATACTATAGAACTTCAGGAAAGTCACCTCTAATTCCTGAATCAAATAGTGTATACTGAATACAGAACTGCAGGGGAATACATGATTTACTTAATATAACTGCAATTAACAGGAGTAGGAAAGATGTTTACATTTAGTAGCCTACTTTTAAAAAACAAACAAAAACAAAAGAAGACAATAGAGAGCTCATTTGAGCATAGCACATATTACATAGCTCATGAGTTGGAATGTTGAGCTAGCACTCAGGTGCAGACCACAGTGGAGTGTGAGGCCATCCCATTGCAGTCTGGCCTCTGGGCGCCCTTGTTGCACCGGTTAATTTTTTAAATTCTGGGTATTGCCTTGGCTTATTGGGGATTTTACATCCTGAGAAAAATCATAGATCTTAATAAATAAACCAAATGAGATCATGCATTACATCAGTACCCCAATGTTTCGCCTTTCATTTTTTATTAATGTAGATATTCCATGTTAATTGGATACTACTGTATTCCCAAATATTTTACCTAGAAGATGTTGTTACCAAGGAAGACAGTAGAGGACTTGGTGTTTGAATGGAAAAGAGAGATGTGGAGGGTGGAGGTTTTCAATATTAGAAGAGGGTTAACGTGGGGTAAATTGAGATAAAAAATTGGGTTTTGGTCATGTTGAGATTCAGATTAGTGATAAGGCTAGTTTTTGTTACTGGTTAAGCCAATGGATTACATTCACAAATATATTAAATATTCTCAACTGCAGTGACTGTGACTTTCATGTAATCAGAAACCACTACTAGATTTTACTGACTAAAACCTACAGTCTACTTTTAACACTTTGCTATGGGTATAAAAGAAGGGGAATGACCACACTCCCACTTCCTTAGCCCATTCATCACACAGGCATAATTGGCATATAGTGTCTAAACCAATACCTAAATTCATCCTATTGGAAGTGAGACAGTGGCTCAAATGAGTACCCCCTGATTGTCTATAGAGCGTAAGAACCACATCAGGGTCCACAAGAGAGCAAGCCAAAACTTGAAGCCTGTGATCAGAATGCTCCCTAACTCTGCGAGGCCAGAGAGATGTGTTGCAATTTACAATGTGCTTTGCTCGTTCCCAGAGTTCCCTAATATGAGGTTCTTTGCTTGTGGGGTGTGAGTCAAGCTTATTCACATGGTGAAGAACACATTAAAACAAGCCGACAGGAGTTTCCAGTGGCCCTTGGAGATAGTCTGAAATATGAAACCAAAGAAAATAAAGAGATCTAATTTAGCGAACAAAACACGTCCATCCAGACGCATAAACGGTGTGCTTATGTTCTTATTCCATTTTATTTTGGTAATGGAAAAAAAGGCTTGGGGCAAATACACAAGGATAATTCATGTTTCCTTCTTTTAGCTCAGAGCTGCTGTCCTCATTTAACCCCTCCAGCCACATCAACTTAAACTTGACAAATCAATTATTTTTCTTTCAGGAAAAAATCACTGTTATTGCCAATCCATAAAACCCATTAACCCTCCAAGAAAGAAACCATCAAAATTATGATTTTAAGATCTCAATTCAGAAAACTTTCCTGAAATAATAAGCGCACACACCTTAAGCATAATTGGAGGATTCATTCTAAGAAATCCTCTTTCCAGTTTCCTCAGAAGTCTTTAGAGCTGTACAGTGTGAGCTCTCAAAAGTTATTAAAACAAAGAAAAAAGTGGTAGCAAAAAATATGAAAATTATGAAGAAAAGGATAAATAGAATTTTTTTCTAATTTTGTATCTTTTTCATTTATATATATTCAGCAGTTTTGCAAGGAGAAGGAGCGATTTTTTATACATTTCAGTACAGACCCACAAAATAAAAGTCCGTTTTTAGAGACAAGTTAAAATTCAATATAACCTATAATTAGTTTAGCAGTGTGATAAGGTTCACTATTTATATCTACCTTCTAATAATCTTCCATTACAACGAAAGCTGCTATTTTAGGTAAGTTACCCTCTGCTCCTCATGCTAGGGAGGAAAAAAGCAAAATGTGTTTAGATTCCCTGGCATTTTGAAAGTGTTGATTTCAATCCTCATTGAGAAGACAAGGTGAGATACTTGACTCAAATTCATGTATTTTAGTTGCCATGCTTTAAACTTTAATAATTAAAGGAATCTTTTTCAAAAACTCATCAAAATCTTAGAGGTCAGGATAGTTTTATAATATCTACCAAGGGATAAACGAAGTAGTTTATGCCATTTGTAATTAAAATGCTCCAACAGAGAGCACCTTGCTCCATTATGAGGACACTTTGTGAGCCTGAATTTGACAGTAATGTGTGTTTACCATTTTAAATTTTTAAATTATGATGTTCTAACAAACGTTCTAAGGGTACATAGGTTAGATATAAGAATAATTATGGTCTGTAAGTATTAATGACAGTTTCTCATAATCATTAATGGAAACAATTTTTTTGTTGTTTTCCTATCAAATAACTCCCTTTCTTATTTTCACAAATATCTATTTATGATATTTCTGTTGGTTATTTAGGAGTGCAGCTGTGCAGCTGTAATCATCTATCACTAGACAACTATTAAGTTTTTCATCATGTTTTACCAAAGTTAATTTGCAAAAGCTTTTTTAATGTTCACTAATGGTCTTTTCTGCGTTAAAAAAATAAAAGCTCAATCATGCTATTTTATGGGACAGGTGAAGAATTCATTACACATTTTTCTAATTAATTAACCATTTCCTAAACATATGGATAAATAATGCACTAAAGCACTATTGGCATGTATTACTGTTTAATTTTAGAATGCTCTATTTACATGTAGTAGGCCTAGGTCAAGGCGGGATGCTCTGCTCTGCTCTGCTCATTGTGTGTCTTGTTTTCAGCAGCTGCACCGTGTCTTTATATGTGGGCTTCATGATCTCTTTTACCATATGGTATCCTGTCTTCCTCACTGTGTTTTCCAATAAATGTCTACTTATTCTTGCCTGTTTGCTTCTGTTGATCAACTTTAGAACCATTTTGTAACTTTTGTGTGTGTGTGTGTGTGTGTGTGTGTGTGTGAGACAGAGTCTCACTCTGTTGCCAGGCTGGAGTGCAATAGCACGATCTCGGCTCACTGCAACCTCTGCCTCCTGGGTTCAAGCAATTCTCCTGGCTCAGCTTCCCGAGTAGCTGGGACTACAGGCGTGTGCCACCACGCCCAGCTAATTTTTGTATTTTTAGTAGAGACCGGGTTTCACCATGTTGGCCAGGATGGTCTGAATCTCTTGACCTCATGATCCTCCTGCCTCGGCCTCCCAAAGTGTTGGGATTACAGGCCTGAGCCCCTATGCCCGGCCATAACATTTTTTAAAGCACCAAAAGGAATGTAATTGGGTTTCTGTTTTATTTACATGTTCACTTGAGACAAATAGAAGGTTTCCCAATATATATTATTGACATTCACAGTGATGTTATATAGCTCCATTAAAAACTAGTAATAATTCCAGATTTATAAAAATTTCAAACATAAAATTAATACAGAGAACATGTGTATGCCTTTCACCAAGGTTCAAATATTAACATTTTATTCCATTTGCATTGTAATTTGCCCATGTTCTCTTTCTGTGAATTTTTTTTCTCTGAACTATTCAAGTGTAACACATCATGGCCCTTTACCAGGGACTTCCTCGGTGTATATTACATTACCTAGGAACAGGGATCGGCTTCATCAATTTCCATTGATAGACTACATTTAATTTCTTATTTATATTCATTTTATTCTATTTGACTTAATAATGTCCTTTATACCATTTCCCCCTTCAGAACCGGGTCCAGTTGGGGTCAAGAATTACATTTAGTTGCCATGTCTCTTTAACTTCCTTTAATCTAGACCATATCCACATATTTCTTTATCTTGCATTATTTGATTTTTTAAAATCCCTCCATTTTAACAGACTCGTCCTCATTTTGAGTCTGTTGGTTAGTCTAATTATTATAATTACACTGAAATGATGTATTCCTGGTCCAAATATGAAATATTTAGCATTACACTCTTCACAGTGTAGCACATCTGGAGGCCCATCACTGCCATGCGCTTTCATTGGTGATGTTAATTTCATCACCTGGTCAAAGTGTTGCCAAATTTCTCCATTGTATAATTACTATTTGCTTTTTCTCCCTTCCACCTAATTTCAGATTGAGGGGAGATTCTTTAAGGCAATGCAAATACCCTGTTCTTCATGAAACCGCTCCCTAGATTTAGCACCCATCCAGAAGCCTTGCCTAACGCACTCTTGCCCTGGTGGTTGCCAAAGGATGATCGTTCACCCAGCAGCTCTTTCGCTTCTTGAAGTCACCCTTAACCATTCTACTGCAACAAAGAGCCCTCCTCTTAACACCATTTATTTATTCATTATTAATGTGGACTCAGTCTGTTTTTTAATGGTGTATCATTCAGATGCACTCATTGGAACGCTGTGGTGGGAAGCTACTCAAGCTGGCTCCCGCAATAGACCCCGTCTTTTTTAAGCACTTCTTTACTTTTTGGCAGAACTAGAGACTTGGCTCATCTTGTATTGTCTTGTCCCAGCCCTGTAACGAGCCATTTTCCTGAGGAACTCTGGTTTCCAGATCTTGGCATTCGGTATGTCCGTTGTTACTGGAGTGCATTTGCGTCATGGTCCTTTCAGAGACTAGACCTAGGAAATACATGCACACACACACGTACGTATGTATGTCCACACACACATAAACAGTCATGAATATACACATACACACATGTATTTTAGGAATCATGAGCTCACAGCAATACTTCCAATTCTAATCCTACCAGCAGGGTTTTCTTTGCTCTCCTCCATTCCGTACTTAGATGCCCTTTTTTCAACATGGGCAGCCTGAGCTCCCCACCACCTCAACACATTGATCTATGTGTTCAATCCTGGAATACATCTCAAAAGGTTTAGTATTGCTCCACCAGGACATCTACATTAACCTACCTCAAAATAACTTATTTTCAACTGCTTTTGCTGTACTCCAACTTTTCTTTATGACTGAGTATAATAAACTATTGTATTTATAAGTTAATAGGATTAGTTTTCTCTGAGCTATGTGGCCCTGTATGTCTCTTTGTCTTTCTCCTTCAGGGTGCTTGTGATAGTCGTTTGAAATAAAGTTAAGTTCACTTTTTAAAGTTTACTTATATTTTAGAGTTTTCTTTTGTTCCTTTCTCATTCTGATTGATTTAAATATATTTTAAATATATGTAGTATTAACATGCTATCTGCTGTGGTGTGAATATGGTTTGTCCTCACCAAAACTCATGTTGAAATGTGATCCGTGATATGGCAGTGTTTCAAGGTAGGGCCTAGATTAATGCCCTCCCACTGGGGTGAATGAGCTCTCCTAAGAACAGGGATTAGGTCCCCCGAGAGAAGACTGTTAAAAAAAAAAAAAGGCTGGTTTTCTTGGTTTCACTGTCCAGTTTCTTTTGTCACCATGCGATCTCTCTGTATGTACTGGCTCCCCTTCCACTTTCCAGCATAAGTGGAAGCAGCCCGAGATCCTCACCAGATGCAGTTGCCCCATCCAGGATTTTCCAGCCACCAGAATCACGTGCCAAATAAGCCTTTTGTTGTTTATAGATTACCCAGTCTCAGGTATTCTGCTACAGGAAAGCGAAATAGACCAAGACACTACCCAAAGTCAAAAGGCACAAAAACTTATACTCAGAGAAGGCCCACCCCAATCCTGTCCTTTCCCATTCATACTCCTCTCCAACACTTTAAACAACGTCATTGTTTTCTAATTTATCTGTTCCTTTTGGTAGCAATAAGCAGATACATGCATGTTTTTCTATTTGTCACACAAAAGTTAGGATATTTTTCATGGCTTCCTTTTATGTTTTGATTTTTTTCAGCTGGTAATATCTCCTGCAAAGAAGTCCCTGTCAATTCATAGAGCCCTTCCTCATCCTTTCTTACAGATGCACAGTGTTCCGTTGTATGCATGTGCTGAAGTAGATGTAATAAATCTCCCATGGTTAGGTTTTCCGATAGTTTCCAATATATTTATAATTACAAATAATACTGCAATGACTAACATTGAGCATGTGCATTTGTATATTGTTGGAGGTTTACTTGTGGAATCAATTCTTAAGTGTGTGATTTCTAAGTGGAAGGGTAAATGCATATATAATTCTGTTGTACAAATGCAAATTTCCCTCCTCAGGTATTCCACTTTGCATTTCAAGCAGCAACGTTGAGAGTGACTGTGTTTCCACATTCTCACCACAGAGTATATTGTTAAGCTTTTCAATTTGTGTCAATCTGATCGGAGATGGGTAAAAAATGGTACCTGAGTATTATTTTAATTTTAATTTTTGTTATTATAAGTGAAGTTGGGTGTATTTTTATATACATACAAAGGGTCTTTAATATCTTTTTGAAAATTATATTTTTGTCCATTCTTATATAAAATTTCAAATTTTAAAATTTCTATAACATTTTTGCTAATTTGTCTCCTAAATTTTAAAAAAGCTTTTGTAAAATTAAGTGAGGGGTATTAGCCTTTAATCTGTGATATATCTTGCAAATATCTTCCCCAGAGTATCATTTGTCTTTTGACATTACTTACGTTGTTTTAGCCATGTAACTTCTTATATTTATGAACATTAATTAATTAATCTTATATTTTATTGCAGCTGGATTATTATAGTTAGAAAGTCATTCGTTGTAGCTAGATTATAAAAATATTTTCACATGTTTTCTTGTAGGATTTTTGTGTCTAAACATCTAAATTTAGAACTCTCATCCACTTGGGTGTTTTATAGAGGGTGGTGATTGGATCTAAATTTACCCTTTCCAAATGGCTGTCTAGTTGTCCATCTCCATTTATTATGAAGATTACATTTTGTCCCTATGACTGATAAATCACCATAATACACTGGATTTCTGATTGTAGTTGAATCTATTCACGGAGGTTGTATTCTATTCAATTTAATTATCTTTTCATTGAGATGCCAGCATAACACGTTAGTAGTTATGGAGGCATTGTGGCATTTATAAATTGTGGTCAAAAACACAACACATAAAATTTATCATGTCAACTATTTTTTAAGTGTACTGTAGTGTTAACTATATGCACATCAATGTGCAACATATCTGTATAACTTTTCATCTTGCAAAATGGGAACTCTAGATCCATTGAACAACTCCCTGTGGCCTCCATTTAGACCAAGCTTGTCCAACCTGTGCAGCCCAGGATGGCTATGAACGCAGCCCAACACAAATTCGTAAACTTTCTTAAAACATAATGAGATTTAATATTTATGCATGGACCTTTTTTTTTAAGCTCATCAGCTATCATTAGTGTTAGTGTATTTTATGTGTGGACTAAGACAATTCTTCTTCTTTCAATGTAGCCCGGGGAAACTAAAAGATTGGATACCCCTGCTTCAGATTCTGATGACCATCGTTCTACCTTCTGTTTCTATGGGCTTGACTACTTTAGATACCTCAAATAAGTGAAATGATGCATTTGTCTTTTGGTGACCGGCTTAATTTACCTAGCACAGTATCCTCAAGGCTCCTCCAAGTTGTCACATATGGCAAGATTTCCTTCCTTTAAAACTGAATAGTACTCCATGGTATGTATATGTTATAGTTTCTTTATTCATTCATCTCTTGAGGGGCATCTATGTCGCTTCTACTTTTTGACTATTGCAATTATTGCTGCAATGGACGTGGATATGCAACAATCTCTTTGAGAACTTTCTTTCAATTCTTGTGGATATATACTCAAAACTGAGATTAATTTTTTTAATTGCCATGCCCATTTCCATAGAGTTGCATAATGTTATCTTCCTACCAAAAATACACAAGGGTTTCAGTTTCTCCACATTCTTTACCAACACTAGTTATTTGCTTAAAAATTATTCATTAATTTTTATTGACATATAATAACTGTAGATTTATGGAGTACAAGTGACCTTTTCATACATGCATACAATGTGTAACAATTAAATCAGAGTATTTACAATATCCACCACTTTGAATATTTATCATTTATTTTTGCTGGAAACATTTCAAATATCTCCCAGCTATTTCAAAATATACAGTAAACTATTGTTAACTATAGTCACCCTTAGCTATCTCATACAGGAAATTATTTTTTCTATTTAATTGTATGTTTTTAACCTTTATCCAAACCGTTGTCATTGCCCCCTACTCCAAACACACACTCCATTTCCCAGCCTGTGGTAACTATCATTCTACTCTCTGCCTCCATGCGATCAACGTTTTGAGCTTCTGCATATGTGTAAAAACATGTCATATTTGTCCTTCTGTGCCTGGCTTTTTTCACTTAACATACTGTTCTCCAGTTCCATCCCTGTTGCTGCAAATGACTGGATTTCATTCCTTTTTATGGCTAAATACTATTGCATTGTTTATATATACCACATTTTCTTTATTTATACATTCATTGATAGACACTTAATTTGATTCCATATCTTTGCTATTGTGCATAGAACTTCAGTAAACCTGAGGGTGCAGTTATCCCTTTGATATACTGATTTCTTTTCTCTCGTATAAATATTCAGTAGTGTGATTGTGGAATCATAAGGTAGGTCTTTTTTTTAGTTTTTTGAGAAACCTCCATTTTTTTTCTACAATAGATGTACTAAATTACTTTGCCATTAATAGTGTTTTAGAGTTCTCCTTTCTTTGTATCCTCACAAGCATTTTTTTTTTGTCTTGAAAATAGCTATTCTTTGTTTGTTGTTGAGACCTTGCTTGTTGCCCAGGCTGGAGTGCAATGGCACCATCTCAGCTCACCACAACCTCCGCCTCCCCGGTTCAAGCTATTCTCCTGCCTCGGCCTCCTGAGTAGCTAAGATTACAGGCATGTGCCACCATATCCAGCTAATTTTGTATTTTTAGTAGAGATGGGGTTTCTCCATGTTGGTAATGCTGGTCTCTCACGCCCGACCTCAGGTGATCTGCCCACCTCAGCCTCCCAAAGTGCTGGGATCACAGGCCTGAGCCACCATGCCCTGACCAAAAATAGCTGTTCTAATTGGAGTGAGATGATATCTCATTGTAGTTTTGATTTGCATTTCCCTGGTGATAAGTGATGTTCAGTATTTTATCATATACTTGTTGACTGTTTACATGTCTCCTTTTGAGAAATGTCTATTCAGATCTTTTGCCCACTTTTTAATGGAATTATTATTTTTTTCCCATTGAGTTGTTCATGTTCCTTACATATTTTGGATATTAGTCCCTGGTCAGATGAATAGTTTGCAAATATTTTCTCCCATTCCACATGTTGTCTCTTCCCTCTGTTGATTATTTCTTTGCTGTACAGTAGGTTTTTAGTTTAATACAGTTCCATTTGTCTATTTTTTTTTTGTTTTGGTGCCTGTGTTTCTCAAGTCTTAGCTATAAAAATCTTTGCCTAGACCAATGTCCTGAAGCATTCCCCCTATGCTTTCTTCTAGTAGTTTTATAGTTTCAGTGTTGTGTTTAAGTCTTTTATCCATTTGGATTTTATTTTTTCTTTTGTATTTGGTGAGAGATAAGAATCTAGTTTTCCTTTTTCTGCATATGGATATCCAGTTTTCTCAGCATCACTTACTGAAGGGACTGTCCTTTCCTCAATGAATGTTCTTGGTGCCTTTGTCAAAAATAATTTTGCTATAAATAAGTGGATTAAATTTATTTCTGTGTTCTTTTTTCTGTTACCTTGGTCTATGTATTTGGTTTTATACTAATGCCATGCTGTTTTGATTACTATAGCTTTGTAGTATATTTTAAAGTCAAGGTAGTGTGATGCTCCAGCTTTATTCTTTTTGCTTGGTATTGCTTTGGTTACTTGGGGTATTTTTTGATTCCACATAAATTTTAGATTTTTTTTTCTGTGAAGAATACTGTTGGTATTTAGATGGGGATTACAATAAATATGCAGATTCCCTTCTGTGATATAGTAATTTTTAATAATCTTAAATATTCTGATGCATGAGCATATCTTTCCATTTGTTTGCATCCTTTTTATTTGCCTTCAACAATGTTTTGTAGTTTTTATTGTAGAAGTATTCCACCTCCTCAGCTAAATTTATTCCTAGGTATTTCATTTTATTTTTTGTAACTATTTTAATGGGATTATCTTCTTGATTTCCTTTTCATCTAGTTTGTTATTGATGTATAACAAAGCTACTGATTTTTGTATGCTGATTTTGAATCCTGTGTTGTGGGAAGTCAGGGACCTCAAATGGAGGGACCAGCTGGAGCCGCGGCAGAGGAACATAAATTGTGAAGATTTCATGGACATTTATCAGTTCTCAAAATTAATATGTTTATAATTTTTTACACCTGTCTTGACTGCAATCTCTGAACATAAATTGTGAAGATTTCATGGACATTTATCAGTTCCCAAATAATACTCTTATAATTTCTTATGCCTGTCTTTACTTTAATCTCTGAATCTTGTTATCTTCGTAAGCTGAGCATGTACGTCACCTCAGGACGACTATTGTACAAATTGATTGTAAAACATGTGTGTCTGAACAATATGAAATCAGTGCACCTTGAAAAAGAACAGAATAACAGCGATTTTCAGGGAACAAGGGAAGACAACCATAAGGTTTGACTGCCTGTGGGGTCGGGCAGAATAGAGCCATATTTTTCTTCTGGCAGAGAGCCTCTAAATGGACATGCAAGTAGGAGAGATATTGCTGAATTCTTTTTCCAGTAAGGAATATTAATAATTAATACCCTAGGGAAGGAATGCATTCCTGGGGAGAGGTCTATAAACGGCCGCTCTGGGAGTGTCTGTCTTATGCAGTTGAGATAAGGACTGAAATACACCCTGGTCTCCTGCAGTACCCTCAGGCTTATTGGAGTGGGGAAAAAAATCCCACCCTGGTAAATTTGAGGTCAGACCAGTTCTCTGCTCTCGATCCCTGTTTTCTGTTGTTTAAGATGTTTATCAAGACAATACATGCATAGCTGAGCATAGACCCTCATCAGTAACTCTAATTTTGCCCTTTGCCTTGTGATCTTTGCTTTGCCCTTTGCCTGGTAATCTTTATTGGCCTCGGAAGCATGTGATCTTTGTGACCTACTCCCTGTTTGTACACCCCTCCCCTTTTATAGTCCTTAATAAAAACCTGCTGGTTTGCGGCTCAGGTGGGCATCACAAACCTATCGATATGTGATGTCACCCTTGGTGGTCCAGCTGTAAAATTCCTCTCTTTGTACTCTTTCTCTTTATTTCTCAGACTGGCCGACACTTAGGGAAAATAGAAAGAACCTATGTTGAAATATTGGGGGCTGGTTCCCCCGATAATCCTGCAAATTTACTAAAATTGTTTATCAGTTCTAAGAGTTTTTTGGAAGAATCTTTATGTTTTTGCATATCTAAGATTATGTCACCTACAAAAAGAGACCATTTGACTTGCTGTTTTCCTATTTGAATGCCTTTTATTTCTTTCTCTTGCCTGGTTGCTCCAACTAGGATTTTCAGTACTATTTTTGAATAAGAGTGATAAAAGTGGGCATACTTCTCTTTTTCCAGTTGTGGAGGAAAGGTTTTCCACACTGCCCCATTCAGTGTAATGTTAGCTGTGGGTTTGTCATACATGGCCTTTATTATGTTGAGGTATGTTCATTCCATGCCTAATTTTTTGAGGGTTGTTATCCCCAAGGGACATTAAATTTTACCAAATGCTTTTTTCTGCATCTATTGAGATGATCATATGGTTTTTGTCCTTTATTCTATTGATGAGGATTTGTATATCTTTGTTCACTGGGGTATTGTATAACAAAGCTACTGTTCCCCAGTGAACAAAGATAAAAAAATCCTCAACAAAATACTAGCAAACCAAATATTACATCAAATAAAAAAAAATGCATGATGATCAAGTAATGTTTATCCCATGAATGCAAAGATACTTCATCATACATAAATCAACAAATGTGATATATCACATCAATAGAATAAAGGACCATATGGCTTAAAACTCATCCTCAAATATAACAAGCAGCTATATGAAATTATGGATGTAGACCAAGAATGCTGAACATACCATAATGGCAATTTCATTTGGTTAAATCTAATATTTACATCAATAGTAAATTATCAAATTATCAATCACATTAATCTCTCTGAAGTCATTTTCTACATTCATATAAGGCATAAATTCTATACATAAACTATTTTAAGATATAGGTTCTGGGATCTATAACCTGTAAATCAAGAGTTATTATCTTTGAGAGTATGTATTTTTTATATTCTCAACTCCTATAAGAGATATTTTATGTAAATTTAATGGTTTCCTAATAACTAAAGTGGTACATTAAGCCTCATTTTTCACTCTTCCTCCACAAAACTCAGGAAACTAATCAGGTTGCCTGTAGTTCAATGTTGATCAAGTTAATTATCTCAAGGATTATTCTCATTTTGTGACATAATATGTTATCCATTGTTGTTTAATTCCCAGCAAAATAGAGACATTTTGAAAATAATTTTCACTGACTTTTTAGAATTCAAGTGGCTTTCACAAATGAAATAACTTTACTATCTTGCTGTTATTAATCTGTACATTGGCTAATCAGACTTTATATCATCAAGATGACTATTTTATTTGAATGAGCATGAACTCATAAAACCTTTACAATTCCTGACTTACTCAAGAGACAATTATATAGTATAAAACAGTACTCAAATTACCATCAGCATTTATTTTTTCATTACAACCTCATTACAAAACTATTTATCATGTCGTATAGTTCAATATAAAGCTGGTCAAGGGATCTTTATAACCGAGTGACTGATAAGATTATTGTCATATTTTGAAAGGCACCAAAGGGCTTTTTCAAAGGACAAGACCTCAGAACAGTCTTATGTTGAAGTGAGACCCCAGTGTGCCTATAATAGCTTTATTGAGATAGAATTGACATAAACCATACATATTCAAAATATATAATTTGATAAGTTTTCATGTATTTATAAGCCTGTGAAACAACCACCACAATCAAGATAGTGAATATGATTTATTTTAATTTTATTTGCTTTCAAAATAAACACAGCTATGTTTTCAGAAAATCCAATTTTTCCTTAAATCTGCAAGCTTTATGGTTCCATTTCATTTAAAAATTAAGTCATTTTTCAAAAATGATACTGTGCACAGATTTATTAAAGTAATTACCATCACCATCATTGCAACAGCAAGAGCAGCAGCTACAAAAACTCAGCAGGTAATTTTTAATAGATGCCTTTTTCTCACTGACATAAAACATGAGCATCTTTACAGTACAGGTTACAGCAGGATGGCCCATGATGGTTCATGCAATCGTATCACTGTTATTGCCTCAATGGACATTCCTGGGTGCTCACTTACCAGCAGAAGTATTTTCCTTCTCAGAATTCTTACTTACTTTGTTCTCCTCCGCCATGCTCTACTTTCTCTTTTCTCATCTATACTTTTGGGATAATTTTGATATAAAAATATGCCCAAAGAGTTAGACTGGAAATTAAATGTCCCTCATAATTCAGTAAATAAACATCTGGATAAAACAGAGTTTCTAATAAGCTTAGGGTTTGTTGGAATAATACTCATTTAATAAAATACTAATTTATTGAATGCTTAAATGAATTTTTTATATTAAGAAAATGAGTTAGAAAAATTGAAATACAAACCACAGAAATGTGTATTTTTAATTACAGGGCTTTGAATAAAAAATGAAATCAGTTAAAACTTGGAGGTCAGTCATTCACTGTGTAGATTAGGATTAATTAGTACTGATACATATATATTTTCAAAATATTCCATTGCCATAATAAATTTCCATTTTGGTATTAAGAAAACCACAGAAGGATATATGGCTGATTGCCTAGTCCATGACTTTGGGACATATTGAGACAAGGGTATTATATAGAAATAATAAAATATCTCTTTAGATTTAAATATATATATTTTCACATATATTTATGTCTAAGCTAATAGATATTTTTGTACTAGATAATATGAAATTGCTCAAGAGTGCTGAAATAATCATAAAGAATAGTAGGAGCCAGTTTTATTGTACAGTAAGTTAGAATTACTTTACCAGCTGTCTCCAGTAACTACAGCAATACTAGACTGTAGTAAACACTCAACACATAGTTGTTTAATGAGTGAGCCATTAAGAAAAAAGAATAGATCTCAGGTTAACTTTTATTAGTGCAGCAGAATATTTATTGTAAAGAAAGAAAATATTTTATACTAGTTTTCTCTGGCTACTGTATAGAGATAGTAACACACTTTCCAATTTGTGGAGTATATTTAAAAATATACATTAGCAATTTCTGAGAGGAGGGAAGTTTTATTAGTAGAAAGATAAACAAAATAGTAGTGATTTATTAAAATTTGCAAATATATTAGTTATAAAACAGGAAAAGAACACGTGGAAAGCAGGAGTTTTGAATTTCAATTTCATCACATTTTCTTAATTAGAATAATATAATTGAAATCCAGCTCTTCCCCAAAAGGAGATTTTCCTTGTAAACAACTTACTCATTTCCTTTCACTTTTTCTTTCTCTCTCTCTCTCTTTTTTTTTCGTTTGCTTTCAGTCTTTTCCAGTTTATTTCCAAAGATGTTTTTATACTCAGTGAGTTCTCATCATGGCAGTATTCTCCACAATGTATTCCTAGAGTTTCAACTTAGTTTTTCTCTTCTCTGATCCTCTCCTTATCCTGGCTGTACTTCACGGCCTGGCAGTTTTCTGGGAGGCTCCTGTCTATCGCTTGGTCTCCAGAGACAGATACCAGAGGAGTGGATCAAAATTGTTCCAGAAGTGAATTCAGGAAGACAGTGGGCAATTAATTCAAGATTTATTTTTCTATATAAATTGCAGAAGAGAGGTAGTTTGGTGGAAAATCTCATCATAATAAATTGTGAAAGTTATATTTATTGAGACCTATTTGCCCGGCATTTATTCCTTCTTATGCTATTTTATTTACTTCTTATATCTCTCAAAAACTTGAGAACCATATGCATTGTTCAATGCCATACACAATTAGTAAGCAATAGATGGCAAAATCCAGAGTCTTATCATTAAACATTTTAGTTTTTTTCGAGAACATTATAGTTTTATAATGTTTAATTAATGTATTGCTTTTCTAGGTACTTATTATACTCAATTCACTCTTTTAGATGATTAGAATTTTATAAAGATGTATAGTGAGCCTGCCCTCAGTTATATGTTAACTTTGCTTATTGCCAAAATTTTCTCTGAGATTTGGAATTTATCACAATAATTAGTAAATAATATCTTCTTAAACTAACTTCGGAAAATTTCTATCCAATAATTCAAAATATTTGACTGGTAATCAGGTAAATTAAACTGTGCAATACAGTAGGTAGAACTCTGTGGGCTTTGACATCACACAAACATGAATTTAAAGATGATTCTTCCACTTGTGTTATCACAGGCAATTGAATCAATTATGACATTCCTCAGTTCATTACTCTATAAAAAAGGGAAATGAAGAATAACTACCTCGTAATGCAGTCGTAAAGGTTACTTGAAGCAATATAGGCAACATCACCAACTATACTACCTAGCTCATCATAAAGACTCCAGACTGAATGGCCACCATTGTCAATTTGGTTAGACTCATGGTTAAAAGTGCAGCTCTAGAAGTCTGTTGTTGGCATGGATGGGTCAGCTCCTACTAGACTAAATCTCCCACTAATAGCAACAATACATTATAAAGTATATAAACAAAGACATCCCTAAAGTTGTGAAGAGTTGACAAACTATGCAGTTGCTGGAGGGGAAGACTTGGAAAATGAAGATGGAACTGACACAGGGTGAGCTTGCTGTTTGACCATTTTTAGTATGAGACAAGTCTGCATTAACATGCTACACGAGAAGTTCTTCAGTTCCTCTGGCCTGGATAAAGAGGATGGAGTTGAGGTGACTTACTGGTTCTGAAAAGTAAGGAGGCAGTCCCAGGAAGCAAAGAAGCAGGCAGGGGCTTCAGCTTCTGTTTAAGAAATCTTTCCAAGTCTCTGGCTGACTTTTCAATCATGCAGCTTCCAGCCAGACTACAACAGTAGAAATAAATGAGTAAAGACAAAAGCTCTTACCCAAGCAGTAAAGTTTGCAGTTTGAGTTCAAGCTAGTTAATTACCTCCTAAAACAAAAATATTAAGACATTTTGGGGCACTAAAACAGAATCAAGATTCACAATATAACATTAACAAAGTCCAAGATACTACACAAAATTACTTGACATATAAGGAACCATGAATGTGCAACCATTTTCAAGAGAGAAGAAAATAAATTGGAGTCAATCCCAAAATGAACCAGATGTTGGAATTAGCAGAGAAAGGAATGAAAGTAAATATTATTACTACACCTATGACAGGAAGGGGACAGGCTCACAATGGAGGGCAGAGACTCTCAGCAGAGACATAAAGAAGCTGAGAAGAACCAAGTGGAAATGTTAGCGCCGAAAAATGACATCTGAGATTCAATATTCAGTGGATGGCATTAAGATCAAAATGGAGACGACCAAGGAAGGTATTAATACCAGCAAACATGAAGATAGTTCAATGGAGATGATCTGGTCTGAAGAGAAGAGTGAAATATATTTGAAAAAGTGTTGGAAAGAGGCTGAAACCAATGAGGCAATACCAAAAGTGCCAACTTGTGCATAGTTGGATTCCCAGATGGAGGGAGTGGAAAGCGAGAATAAGACAGACAAAACATAAATAAATAACATAAACATAAATGTAAAAACAGCATAGCCAAGTATTCCTCCAAATTATTAAAAGTTGTATATTTATATTTCAAGAATCCCAGCAAAACTCACACAGTGTAAATGTGAAGAAATCTATGCAGAGGCACATCATGGTCATGCTTATCAAAAGCAGAATTAAACAAAATCTTATATGTGTATAGAGAGTTACACATAGAGGAACAAATGGGCCAATATTTTCAAAGTGCTGACAGAAAAATACTGAAGACTTGGAATTCCATACTCAGTGAAAATTCATGTCCTTTAACAATAAAAGTTAAATAAAAACTTCTTCAGACAAATGCAGGTGGAGAGAATTTGTTGCGAAGAGAACTGTCCTACAAAGAAGCATCAAAGGACATCTGTGAGACTGAAGGGAAATGTTACCATAGGGAAACTCAGATCTTCGGGAAGTAAAACACAATACCAGACATCAGAAATTATTTGGAAAATATAGGAGAAATATTAAAGGTAAAATTACATTTAAAAATTTAAAACATAGAAACATATACTTTTTTTTTTGAGACAATGTGTCCCTCCGTCAGCCAGGCTGGAGTGCAGTGGTGAGATCACAGCTAACTGCAACCTCGACATCCTAGGCAAAAGTAATCCTCCCACTTCAGGCTCCCGAGTAGCTAGAACTATCCTATAGGCACATGCTACCACGCATAGCTAATTTTTAACTTTTTGTAGCGTCAAGGTCTCAGCTATGTTGCCTCAGCAGGTCTTGAGCCCCAGCTCCTGGCCTGAAGTGATCGTCCTGCCTTGGTTTCCCAAAGTGCTGGGATTACAGGCAAGAGCCACCATGCCCAGTCTAAAACTTCCTCTTAATTTTTTAAATATACATTGGAAAAAGCTGATTTCCTGTAAGTGTCCAAATGACAAATTCCCAGCTAGACAGATCAAAAACATGTAGTGAGATACAAATTGCAGATATCAAGAATGAAAGAAAAATTAAAACTAGATTTTGCAGAAATTAAAATAATATTAAGAAAATATTGCCAGGTGCAGTGGCTCACACCTGTAATCCCAGCAATTTGGGAGGCCGAGGTGGGTGGATCACCTGAGGTCAGGAGTTCAAGAAAAGCCTGACCAACATGGAGAAACCCCGTCTCTACTAAAAACACAAAATTAGCCAGGCGTGGTGGCGCATGCCTGTAATCCCAGCTACTCAGGAGGCTGAGACAGGAGAATCGCTTGAACCTGGGAGGCAGAGGTTGCGGTGAGCTGAGATCACGCCATTGCACTCCAGTCTGGGCAACAAGAGTGAAACTGTCTCAAAAACAAAAAAGAAAGAAAGAAAATATTAAGAAAAATTTATCCCACTAATTTTGAAAACTGAGATAAATGAATAAATTCTTTGAAAAATACAACTTAAACTGTAAGCAAAAATGTAAAAAGAGACACTAAGATGAAAGGTAAATGTGTTAAATTTATTAAATACATTTTTATTAAATTCATTTTTTAAATTATTAAATTATTTATAAATTTGTTTAATAAATTTTAATAATTAATAATTTAATTATCAATTTAACCAATAATTTTATTAATCCATTTAACAAAATTTAATTAATAAAGTTATTAATTTTATTTAACAAAACACATTTTATTAAATAACATTTAAATGTATTAAATAAATTAAATATTTATTTATTAATATATATGCTGCCGAAGTGAGCACTATTTATTTGTTTTTATTATACTTTAAGTTCTGGGATACATGTGCAGTAATACATGTGCCATGGTGGTTTGCTGCTCCCATCAACCAATCATCTACATTAGGTATTTCTCCTAATGCTATCTCTCCCGTTGCCCCCCACCCCACAACAGATGCTGGTGTGAGATGTTCCCCTCCCTGTATCCATATTTTCTCATTGTTCAACTCCCACTTATGAGTGAGAATATGTGGTGTTTGGTTTTCTGTTCCTGTGTTAGTTTACTGAGAATGATGGTTTCCAGTTTCATTCATGTCCCTGCAAAGGACATGAACTCATCCTTTTTTATGGCTGCATAGTATTCCTTGGTGTATATGTGCCACATTATTTTTATCCAGTCCATCATTGATGGGCATTTGGATTGGCTCAAAATCTTTGCTATTGTGAATGCTGTTGCAATAAACATACGTGTACATGTGTCTTTATAGTAGAATGATTTATAATCCTTTGGGTATATACCCAGTAATGGGATTGCTGGGTCAAAGAGTATTTCTGGTTCTAGATTTTTGATGAATTGCCACACTGTCTGCCACAACGGTTGAACTAATTTACACTCCCAACAGCAATGTAAAAGCATTCCTATTTCTCCACATCCTCTCTAGCATCTGTTGTTTCCTGACTTCTTAATGATTGCCATTCTAACTGGCGTAAGATGGTATCTCATTGTGGTTTTGATTTGCATTTCTCTAATGACCAGTGATGATGAGCTTTTTTCTATATGTTTGTTGGCCACATAAATGTCTTCTTTTGAAAAGTGCCTGTTTGTATTCTTTGCCCACTTTTTGATGGGGTTGTTTGTTTTTTTCTTGTAAATTTGTTTAAGTTATTTATAGATTCTGGATATTAGCCCTTTGTCAGATGGATAGGTTGCAAAAATTTTCTCCCATTCTGTAGGTTGCCTGTTCACTCTGATGATAGTTTCTTTTGCTGTGCAGAAGCTCTTTAGTTTAATTAGATCTCATTTGTCAATTTTGGCTTTTGTTGCCATTGCATTTTATGTTTTAGTCAAGAAGTCTTTGCCCATGCCTATATCCTGAATGGTACTGCCTAGGTTTTCTTCTAGGGCTTTTATGGTTTTAGGTCTTACTTTTAAGTCTTTAACCCATCTTGAGTTATTTTTGTATAAAGTTTAAGGAAGGGGTCCAGTTTCAGTTTTCTGCATATTGCTAGTCAGTTTTCCCAACATCATTTATTAAATAGGGAATCCTTTCCCCATTGCTTCTTTTTGTCAGGTTTGCCAAAGATCAGATGGTTGTAGATGTGTGGTGGTAATTCTGAGGCCTCTGTTCTATTCCATTGGTCTATATAGCTGTTTTGGTACCAGTACCATGCTGTTTTGGTTACCGTAGCCTTGTAGTATAGTTTGAAGTCCTGTAGCATGGTGCCTCCCACCGTGTTCTTTTTGCTTAGTATTGTTTTGGCTATACAGGCTCTTTTTTGGTTCCACATGAAATTTAAAGTAGTTTTTTGTAATTCTGTGAAGAAAGTCAATGGTAGCTGGATGGGGATAGCATTGAATCTATAAATAACTTTAGGCAGTATGGCCATTTTCATGATATTGATTATTCCTATCAATGAGCATGGAATTTTTTTTCATTTATTTGTGTCCTCTCTTATTTCTTTGAGCAGTGGTTTGTAGTTCTTCTCGAAGATGTCCTTCACATATGTTGTAAGTTGTATTCCTAGGTATTTTATTCTCTTTGTAGCAATTGTGAAAGGGAGTTCACTCATGATTTGGCTCTCTGTTTGTCTATTATTGGTGTATAGGAATGTTTGTGATTTTTGCACATTGATTTTGTATCCTAAGACTTTGCTGAAGTTCTTTATCAGCTTAAGGAGATTCTGGGCTGACATGATGGGGTTTTCTAAATATACATTCATGTCATCTGCAAACAGAGATTTCACTTCCTCTCTTTCTTTTTGAGTACCCTTTATTTCTTTCTCTTGCCTGATTGCCCTGTCCAGAACTTCCAATACTATGTTGAATAGGAGTGGTGAGAGAGGGCATCCTTGTCTTTGGGCGGTTTTCAAAGGGAATGCTTCTAGATTTTGCCCATTCAGTATGATATTGGCTGTGGATTTGTCATAAGTAGCTCTTATTATTTTGAGATATATTCCATCAATACCTAGTTTATGGAGAGTTTTTATCAGAAGAGGAGTTGAATTTTATTGAAGGGATTTTCTGCATCTACTGAGATAATCATGTGGTTTTTATCATTGGTTCTGTTTATGTGATGGATTATGTTTATTAATTTGCATATGTTGAACCAGCCTTGCATCCCAGGGATGAAGCTGACTTGATGGTGGTGGATAAGCTTTATGATGTGCTGCTGGATTCGGTTTGCCAGTATTTTATTGAGGATTTTCACATCGATGTTCATCAGGGATATTTGCCTGAAATTTTCTTTTTTTATTTTGTCTCTGCCAGGTTTTGGTATCAGGATGATGCTGGCCTCATAAAATGAGTTAGGGAGGAGTCCCTCATTTTCTGTTGTTTGGAATACTTTCAGAAGGAATGGCAACAGCTGCTCTTTGTACCTCTGGTAGAATTCAGCTGTGACTCCATCTGGACCTGGGCTTTTTTGGTTAGTAGGCTATTTCTGCCTCAATTTCAGAATTTGTTATTGGTCTATTCAAGGATTCTCCTTCTTTCTGGTTTAGTCTTGGGAGGGTGTATGTGTCCAGGAATTTATTCATTTCTTCTAGATTTTCTAGTTTATTTGCATAGAGCTGTTTATACTATTCTCTAATGGTAGTTTCGAATAGAACTAATAAAGATAGGGTAAGAGATTTGCTAATTAAAATTTGACAATGTCTAACACTGAGATTTAGTTAGAAATAATATTCTTTATGTATCTTATAGATTTGTTAGGTGTAGGCTTTATCAGGTAATAAGTGAGAAAGAGTAAAGATCAATGTATTTCTTGATCTCAAGGAACTTTTAAAATTTAGAATAATGCATTTTCAAAATTTTAAGGTGCTATATAGGTTACATTTTCATATACCTATAAATTATATACACATCTAAAATCAATTTATTTTAGAGATTAGAGATATGAGTAAATTTGATATAAATTATTAGCATAAACATTAGCTATCAACCACTTTTGAAATGGTACTCATTAGGAGGTTATTCTCCAACTAACATAAAATTTCTTATATCATTTTTCTATATGCAGAGTAGAGAAATTAAGCCATAATAATAGTTGCTATTTAAGATAGTCCAGCTCTGCTCTTTTATGGAAAGAAAAATTATAAGAATTCAAGAAATAACACATATACAAATATCAAATTTTTGTCAAATTTAGAGACAAGATTTTATAATGTTCATCTTAAATCATCACAATAAGAAACAGTTTAGATCCAGATTTATCTCTTATTAAGAATTCCTATCAATTATAACCAGATTTCATATCAGCTTTGATTCTTTTTTTGTTTTTCCACTGTACTATGGTTTAAATGTGTCCCCAAAATTTTATGTGTTGGAATCTTAATCCCTAAATTTATACGTTGATTGGAGGTGGAACATTTAAGAGGTAATTAGGATTAATAAGGTCCTGAGGGTGGGGCCCCCACAATGGGACTGGAGGCTTTATAAGAAGAGAAAGAAAGAGCTGAGTTGACACACATGCTCTTGCCCTCTTGCCATGTGATGTCCTCCATCATATTATGACACAGCAATAAGGCCCTTGCAAGATGTCAGCTCCATGCTCTTGGACTTCCCAGCCTCCAAAACCATAAAGTAAATAAACGTATTTTCTTTAAAATTACTCAGTCTCAGGTATTTTGTTATAGCTACAGAAAACAGAGTAAGACAAACTCAATCTGATGACACACGTCAACTGGTAGACACAGGTAACTTCTTTAGCTGAGTCAATCTGGTTCGTGAGATGTAGAATATAGCAAAGCTTACAGTCAAAGGGTAGGGCCCCAACTGCTATCTATTTTGTCCTCCAAGTCATATTTACTAATAGAGTAAAGATTCTAGAGCTTAGAGGAGCACTTTAGTACCTATTACCCCCTAAGAAACACCATCCACTGATCTGAGGGCATAGCTTCTGCCTAAGTTTGGCTTAGATTTGCATTCTGATTGTTGAATACTCTTGTGGCCTCACTCTTTTTACGTTCACAATTAGAACTGGGGACCAAATTTCCATTTCTCTGGCTAGGCTGTGGTGCCTATCAAACACAGTATGGAGCCAAGAGGAAGAAACTGCAGGAATATACAGACTGCCTGCATGATAGACTTCTCAAATATTACAACTTAATGCCACAAAGGTGAAGAAAGATATATAGTTGACCCTTGACATGGGCTTGAACTGCATGGGTCCACTTATTTGTGAGTTTTCTTCTGCCTCTGCCAGCCCTGAGACAGCAAGACCAACCCTTCTTCTTCCTCCTCCTCAGCCTACTCAAGGTGATCAAGGCAAGGATGCAAACCTTTATGGTGATACACTTCCATTTCATAAGTAGTAAATACATTCTCTCTTCCTTTTGAGTTTCTCAAAAATATTTTATTTTCTCTTGCTTACTTTATTGGAAGATAGTATCTAATACATATAACCTAGAAAACGTGTGTTAATTGACTGCTTATGTTATCTGTAAGGCTTCCAGTTAACAGTAGGCTATTAGCAATTACGTTTTTGAGAAGTCAAAAGGTATACAAAGATTTTAGGGTATGTGAGGGGTCAGTGACCCTAACCCCTGCGTTGTTCAAGGGTAAACTGTATATCTGTAAAAAATGAATCACATTTATGCTTACAAAATCTATGTATCTGTTTGTGTTCTGGTAGTCAACATTGTACACTTTGAATGTACTAATTAAACCATGAACTATTAACTTATGAACACCACTTTATGGAGCGATCTCCTACACTATATCATACTGTGCCCCTTTGCCCAGCACTTCAGCTCTGTGTAGTTTCCCTTTTTCAGATCATGGTGCTGTTTTCATAACCTCCAAGCATCAATAAAGATGTTATCAATGAGAGACAAATCTTTCAATGCTGGGCTCCAGACAGAATTTCACAAAATGGCAGCTCCTGTATTTTCTCTTATTTGTGCTCCAAATCGTCTTATTCTCCTAATTTGGAAATAACCCACCCCAAAATAACTTTAAAGAGCCAAATATGTTAGAAAGCAAAATGTAGAAGTATTATAAGAAAATATAGGCAAATGGTTGTGATAGTTGGAAATTGGTAAGACATTCTTAAGCAACATATAAAACGCAAAGCCATAAAGGCACACATTAAGATAATTAGTAACATGCAAATAAAGTCACCCTATCTTCTCCTTCCCTATGCAACGTCACCCCATCGTCTTCTTCCCTGTGCAGCATCACCCCATCTTCACCCAGACCCAAGGCCCAACTTACCTTCCCTGTGCAGGGTCACCCCATCTTCTCCCAGACCCAAGGCCCAGCCTCCCTTCCCTGTGCAGCGTCACCCCATCTTCTCCTTCCCTGTGCAGGGTCACCCCATCTTCTCCTTCCCTGTGCAGGGTCACCCCATCTTCTCCTTCCCTGTGCAGGGTCACCCCATCTTCTCCTTCCCTGTGCAGGGTCACCCCATCTTCTCCTTCCCTGTGCAGAGTCACCCCATCTTCTCCTTCCCTGTGCAGGGTCACCCCATCTTCACCCAGACCCAAGGCCCAATCTCCCTTCCCTGTGGAGCGTCACCCCATCTTCTCCTTCCCTGTGCAGCGTCACCCCATCTTCTCCTTCCCTGTGTAGGGTCACCCCATCTTCTCCTTCCCTGTGCAGGGTCACCTCATCTTCTCCTTCCCTGTGCAGCGTCACCCCATCTTCACCCAGACCCAAGGTCTAGCCTCCTTTCACTCCTCTCCACTCTCCATCACTCCATTTGGATTTCCCTTTGTGTGACAACTCGTGCTGCAAGCTTTTTGCTACTGACTTTTTCATAGAAAAATCCATGTTCCTGTTCCTTATTTCATATTTATCTTTCTACTCACATAAGATTATACAGTCATTTCTTGAAGTCAGGCCCTTAACAAAGGAGTAACTAAAAATGGCTTTCGACCCTGGAAATACCAGAGAAGGCTTTTTGCCTTTTGCTTTTTCTTTCTTTATATCGGCCTATCTAGCGATGTCCTGAAGCAATATAAATGGCCAGCATTGTTCCAGTACTCCAGCATTCCATTCACGCTTATCGATCTGATACTCGGAGTGAAAATCCCACTTTTCCCCCAGTCACTTGATCTGTAAGAGGTGAGAGGAAACTTCAAAGTGATTGCACTGAGCTTCCGTGGCTTTTACGCGGATTTTAGAGGAAGCTGATTAAAGGGTGATAAGTACTTTCAAAGTTTCAAATGCGATTTCTGTTCTAAGCCCATACTAATAAGTCATTTTAATATACTGAACAAAACTACAGATGTGGCTAGAACAAAGAAACATTTTAGACCAAAGCTCATGTATTTATCCAAGTGCAAAATCCCTTTGGCTGGACTGCTTGTCTTTTACGATGCCTGTGATAGACACCAGAGTGTTTAGAATAGGACATTTATGTGACAAGCCTTTCACAATTAAGTTTAGCTTAGCCACACCAAACATAAACCGTAATAGTATTCCTGGAAAGGAAATGCGTAACCATCACAAATACCAGAGTTTTTAAGACAAAATAGTTTAATCAGAGTCAGGGTATCAAAAACACAGAGAGAAAAGTTGAAAAATTCCCCAGGAATTTAAAAATAATTTGTTCATTTGGCCTGCAAAAAAAAAATGCACTTGTTCTGAAATTCATACATGCCAACATTATGCCTAAAATACAGAAGAGATAGAAGAAATGAATTGAAATCCATTGACTCTGTAAAAATTGAGATGACACTGGCTAGATTGGCTGTTAAATATAAGATTTTGGTACTTATCGGAGATGACGGTGAGATTAGGACTAAAATGAGACAATAGAAATATTATGGGGAAATGTTATATTACATGAAGTTCTGAAATAAAAACATTTTGGAGAACATTAATCTGGCACAAAATTTTATGCATGTTAACGATAAAACGGCTTTTCAATGTTAACTTACTGGAAAATAAAATATTCTGTTTGTGAATCAGTGGTTAACTGGTGTCATGAGGGAGCTACTAACCTCTAGCAGATAGGCTGCAGGTGATCTGAACGCAAGCCAATCCCATCTAGATCATGGAGAAAGCAGAGTAGTGGGAGGAATGGCACCAAAGAATTAAATGTTAAATGCTTGGAAAACTAAATAAGGCAATAATTCTTACAAGCTACTCTCAGGTGAGAATCCAATTACGATACCATTATTACGAATACATTTTCCTTTTATTAAATAGAAATAATTTAATGAAGCAGTTCCTTTCATTTTGAGCCTCATCGTGCAGCTTTGTGCAAAGTGGCCTATGGGTGTCAATAAATAGGAACTAAACATGACTATGTTCTTGAAGGCCAATGAGATCATCTATGTAAAGAAAAGGCAGAATGTTGGAAATGATCATTTTATGATAATGATTAAAATGATAACTTTTAATTATTCACACTCCCTGCCTATTTAAGAAGCTAATTCCTTTCAAGAATTAGGCCTTGAGCCACAACAGAATAAAATATAAAGCTCAATTTGCTTTTTCTAGTAAATTACAATGGACTAGAATGTAATATAAGCCAATATTTTTAAAAAATCAGTTATGTTGTCTTTCTCCAGACCTGCCAATCAATCACAGAGAAATAGTATGTGTTCTTCCCTCTCTGATTCCATTGAGTCTAGATAGTTTTAAAGGCATTTACATTAGATCTTTAGGGCTCCATACAAGTTTAAATAACATATTTGCTGCCACAAAAAATTAATTTCATAGATATTCTAAGTAAATGTCCATGTTTAAACAGCTTCACATTTTTCTCTTTTTCAATGACTCTAATTCTTGGACAAAACATATTTCTCTTTACAAATTCATTTATGCATTCATAAAAATTCAAATATAAAGTTAAAGTTTGGGATATTTTAAAATTTTCAATATCTTATAATTCAGGGTAGACATTATGGAAAGTATGGAAATAAGCACTTTAGCCAACAAATTCTTCAAAGCAGGCATTCTACTCTGTGTATTTTCACCGGAGCCTGTGGGGAGTTCCAGATCAGAAAACCCAATTTATCTGTCACTGCTGTTGTCTTGGGGAACCAGGATCTTTTGCAAGTTTAAGACCCAGTGAACTTCTTACATTTCCCCAAAGAAATAAGATTGAATTTTATGTAAATATACATCCAATGACATTTAAGCTTACCTCATGTGCCACAAAAATTATAAACTAGGGTCAAACAGAGATATTACCTTTTAAAAGGGGATACATATTCAAAATGAACCAATACTTTTTTCTCAGAAAAATAGCTATTGCAGGAGAATTCTAACAAAAAAGATAAGGTCTTATTTCTTAAAACATTAACATTTAGACTAGGAAGCATCCAAGGACATCTCAGAGACTAGGGCAGCTCACCTGAAAGGTCATTCTACTGCCAAGTTTTGGATTACAATTGAATTCACCTTCTGACCCCAGAAATGAAGATAAATGGTGGACTCTCTGCATGATGTTAACTTATATTTTTGAAGAAAGTCTTGTTATTCTTTTAAACTTTGTTCTGTATAGTGCACTGACTCCTTTAGCACGTATCTTAAATTAGCTTGCTTATAATATTCTTTCTCTCTCTTTCCCTCTCTTCCTATTAAAATGAAAACAAAGTACTCTGAAAAATTAGAATGAACTACAGCCTCATTAATGTATGTGTATGTGCATATTGCATCTGTGAATGAAAATTTGTAATGAAAATTAATTGAGAATTTAAGATGAATACTCAGTTCATTATTACTTTGGTTTTAGCTTTTTTCTAGAATCTCCATTTATAGACATAATAATTTTCTTTTTACAGGATACAGTCTGATTTCTACCATTCTCTTGCTCTTAAAAAATTATTCTCTCAAAGGTCAATAATGACATTTTAATTACCAAATGTAGTGACTGTTATTTTCATTGATTTCCTTATTGTTTTCATTGATTACCTGCAGCATTTGAAACACTTGCTTTCATTCCTTTTTGAAACATGTCCTTCTCTCTTTTCTTTCTTTTTCCTTCCTTCCTTCCTTCCTTCCTTCCTTCCTTCCTTCCTTTCTTCCTTCCTTCCTCCCTCCCTCCCTCCCTTCCTTCCTTCTTTCTTCTTTCCTTACTGCCTGTCTTTAGCTTACTAAGGGCTTAGAAATTTGAAGCCCAGCAAACCAACAGTGATACCTACATACCAGTTGTGCAACCTTGAGCAACTTGCTACCTAACCTGTCTAATCAGTGTGATGTCAGCTTGTGATGTCAAGATTGAGCTTAAATGCTTAAATGCTTAGCTTAAATGCTTCTGTCAATTGAAAAAAAAAGATATAAAGAAAATGGTAATAAGTGCAATAAAATCGTGAGTGTTGAAGCCCTAGCCACTCTTGAGAGGTTCTCAAACTAGGTAGATGGTGGGAGGCCTGGACACATCGCCACAAACCAGGTTCAGGTATGGATGGGTCTTAGCCCTTTCTCTCTCCTGGACTCAGTGGCTGATTTTCCAAATAGATATCATCTTGTGAAGGTGCTGCTACCATTGCAGATGCAAAAATAGCCATGAACTCGGGCCGAGCACAGTGGCTTATGCCTGTAATCCTAGCACTTTGAGAGGTCGAGGCAGAGGGATCTCTTGAGACCAGGAGTTCGAGACCAGCCTGGCCAACATGGTGAAATCTCATCTCTACTGAAAATACAAAAATTAGCCAGGTGTGGTGGTGGGCACCTGCACTCCTAGCTACTCTGGAAGCTGAGACAGGAGAATCACTTGACCCTTGGAGGTGGAGGTTGCAGTTTGCCAGGATTGTGCCACTGCACTCCAGTCTGGGTGACAGAGCCTCCATCTCAAAAGCAAACCAAAAAAAGCCATGAAATCAGTTTTCTCATCTCTTCATCCTGGGGACTTGAGAGCTCTCTTTCCCTCTTCCTTGCTCTGCATGTGGAATGTTATGAAATCTTGACCTTCTAGCTGCCCTGTGTGCCCCTCCGTAATTCTCCTGCCACCACTCTCATAGCTGCCCTGTGTGCCCCTCCGTAATTCTGCCGCCACAGCCACAACTCGCATAGCTGCCCTGTGTGCCCCTCCGTAATTCTCCCGCCACAACTCTCACCACAGGGCTCACTTTCTTTTGCCACAGCTATTGCGGTATCTTCCATACGTTCCCTTTCCCTCTAATCTTTCCAGTCTTGAACACAACCTCTCTGTGGCTGCCAGGTGTCAAGAAAGAAAACTCCATTCAGGTTGTTCCCCTACAATTCCCACCCCCACCTGCCACTATCGGCACTGCTCTAGTGATGACTTCTGCCAGCATACCACCTTTCTTTCTTCTTTCTTTTTTTTTGAGACAGAGTCTCACTCTGTCACCAGGCTGGAGTGCAGTGGCGCGATCTTGGCTCACTACAACCTCCGCCTCCCAGGTTCAAGCAATTCTCCTGCCTCAGCCTCCTGAGTGGCTGGGACTATAGGTGCGCACCACTAAGCCCAGATAATTTTTGTATTTTTAGTAGAGACAGGGTTTCACCATGTTGGCCAGGATGGTCTCGGTCTCTTGACTTCATGATCCACCTGCCTCGGCCTCCCAAAGTGCTGAGATTACAGGCATGAGCCAGCGCGTCCAGCTGCATACCACCTTCCTATGCTATGACCCCCACCTGTTTTAGCATCTTATCTACTTAGTCACTCATTGATTTCATTTAATATCATATACATATGTACTGAGGGCCTACTGCATTGTCTATAGTTACAGTAGTGACACACATCACATATGAGCTTCCACTTCCATCTCACTTACATTACAAAAAGGAGGGGTTGATGACAAACAGCTAAAAGAATAACAAAACAGGATGATGCACTAGAGGACGAATGAGGAGAGAAGGATCCATTTCAGATAGTTAGCCAGTGATGGCCTTTCTCCAGAACAGACATTTGAGCTAAGATCTGAATGTAAAGAGGAAGCCAACCACGCTAAGTTTCAGCAGAGGCTTCCGGGCAGAAGGGAGGCAGAAACAAAACCCCAGTGCGAGCCAACATCAACACACTATACACGCTCAGGCCCAAACTGGACTCCCGGCTGATTCATGACTCTTGCTTTGCAATTTGTCTCCATTAATGCTGTTGTTCATGATGGTTCCTCTACTCCAACCCTTTTTGTTAAAATCCATCCGTCAAGTCCTAATTCGAACGCAACCCTGAAGTTTCCTTTTTTCATCAAAATTACGTGCATTCTTCCTCTCCATTAAGACTTGTCTCATTCTTGGAGTTTTATATTCTGTCACTATGTACTTATCTGTGTGCTCAGCTCATGCCCCTAGCAAAGTGTGTGTTACCGGAGGACAAGATTTAAAATAAATTGTTGGTTTTTGTTCTGTATGGAGTCTGATATAATGTTTTAAGTACAAGAATTTTTCAAAAAGTATTTATGGAATTTGAGAAAATGTGCACACTTATTTAAACATCAGACTACCGTTTACTAACATTTTGTCTGCATTGATCATGGCTTCCAATTACCCTCTAGAAAACGTCCAAAGTGCCTCACAAGGATGCAGGGCTTTTGCGATCTGGCCCCCACCTTCACGTTGCAGCTTCAAACTTGTTTACACTGGGCTTTATTTCCCTGTTATCCAGCTATGTTTAGCTATTTTTATTTCTTATAATGGAGCATGCTATCTGTCCATATTCACCTTTGCACATGCCATTGAGTTGGCTTGGACTCACCGCCCACTCCCAGCCACCACAAATCTACCTTCTCCATTGCTCCTGCCTGGATGGTAGTCTAGGACTTCCTATGCCAGCACCAGACTCCCCAGAAAGCATTTCTTTTCCTGTCTCTGCCCACATGTGGATTAGCAGCCCATCTTATGTGTTTCCTAAAGCCTCATATTTATCCCTATCCCAACACTGAAGAAAGTGTGGTGATCTACTCATTTATTTACTTCTCCTAATGCACTACAAGGTTCTCGAGGTAGGAAGTTAACTAAGTTCTCCCTCTCATTCCCAGTGATAGCACAGTTCCCAGCATATAGTGAGTGTTTAATAAGTATCTTTGAAAGAATGAATGAGCTGATCAATCATGAATTCCGCAAGAGCATCTTCTATAGGCCACTGCGTGCTCACTGCCTGGGACAGTGCTTGATTAATCATGAATTCCTCAAGAGCATCTTCTATAAGCCACTGCATGCTCACTGCCTGGGACAGTGCTTGATCAATCATGAATTCTGCAAGAGCATCTTCTATAGGCCACTGCATCCTCACTGCCTGGGACAGTGCTTGATTAATAATGAATTCCTCAAGAGCATCTTCTATAGGCCACTGCATGCTCACTGCCTGGGACAGTGCTTGATTAATCATGAATTCTGCAAGAGCATCTTCTATAGGCCACTGCGTCCTCACTGCCTGGGACAGTGCTTGATTAATAATGAATTCCACAAGAGCATCTTCCACAGGCCACTGCGTGCTCACTGCCTGGGACAGTGCTTGATCAATCATGAATTCCTCAAGAGCATCTTCCATAGGCCACTGCGTCCTCACTGCCTGGAACAGTGCTTGGGTATATGGTCAGCACTCAATAAACATTTGTTAAATAGAGGACTAAAATATTACAATTATGACTGTCTATTTTCCTCTATTTTTTCACACTTGTGCTGTGTATTTAAGGGGACTGACTAGGCTGAGGTGAATAGACTACAGTGCCTTCTCTCCAGGAACTCAGGATCTTGTTGAGACACAAAATACTTTAAATATGACAAGCTGATAATATCAACTGTTTATAGATAACTCATAACTCTAATTGACTTAAAAACTACATAGTGGAAACAGCATAGAACATGAATTGAAACAAAACTGGACTTAGTTATGGTGTGATTGTCTAATCACATTTTACATTTCTCACCTTTGGCGTCAGCCAATGTAACTGAGGATATTAAGGTATTTTGCATTTGGAGGACGATGTGCCTGGAAATATGCTAAGGCACTTTGGCATCTATTCTCTAGTCATTGGGGCAACAATAAAATATTAAATATTCTTTCCAAAATTCAAATGTTTGTATTTGTAACATTTCTTCCTGATGCTGTATATAAAGTATAATGCTAATTAAACTACAGTCCCCATTCTCGAGTGGGCATTTTTGTTTTGGGTTATGATTGGAATAGTCTCTATTTCTTATGAACTACGTGGATTTATCCAGTGAAACTTCCTTCAGAAATTATATAAGGCTGTTAGGATGCAGGACTCACTGTAGCACCAGTATCATTTCTTCCCTAAACATGAATTATCATTTAAATTTACTTCTTAAACAATGCTTTTCATGAGTGAAAAACGGCATATGTCATATGGATAAAGAATCACCGAATGACATCAGTGTATCCAAAACCATTGCGGAAAGATAACTTGAAAGTACTGGATTCAGTCTAACGCCTTAAGAGGGGGCGGATGGTTTACATAGTCCTTGACACTGGAAACATGTTTCAATGACACTGTATGTTTTCTCTCTTTAGTTTTCACTTCATTTTGATCCATCGCTTCATGTGAAGTAAACAATGGGAGCAGGTGGTATGGAAGTCCTGATTCCTGATTTAACCACATTCTTCTCTATGACATGTCTTAAATTTCATGAGTTTCCTGTGTAAACTCTCTTTGGCAGACCCTCTGGATACTTCGTGATGGCAAAAACACATCTTACTCTGGTAAAATATTAAGGGTGTTCCTCGAATCTGAATAATAAAATGGCATTGAGATGAAGTACATTAATGATGCTTGGCAGAACAACAGTCAGGGTGTTTTCAAGGTATTCCTCCTTTAAAAGTAAACATGCTAAGCGGAAAAGAAAATCACATGTAAATATGCGTACTTCATATGTTGGCAGGTGTGAACCTGTGAGTGGTGAAAAGGCGGGCTTTGTGTAACCAACACACATAGGTGATGTGGCAGATCTTGTAGAGTGAGCTCAGGGCTGGGGCTGGCAGGGAGGAGCAGCAATAGGTCTGACTTGGTGCCATCACCGAGGAACATGGCCTTGCTCCAGGGCGTATATCAGAGCTCCTCAGTGGAGGCAGCACGATTGTCCTTGGTGTCTGTGTCCTGGCTCGCACTGCGGGTCACAGGCAGTATCTCCTCTGGCAATAGCTGCTCGTCCTCCCCTGAGCTCCAAGTATCTCCTGTGAGATATTTGCTGTCGTGCAATCAGCCCAATTTTCTCCTGTCTCTGATCTTACAGTGCGCACTGTTTTCCGCTGTCCTTGAGAAAAAATGTCGATTGAAGCCTGTTTCCTGGAGGCAACACTTGTGACAAGAATTTCACCACGTACTTCAGGGGCTCTGGCCCACTACGTCTTCTACTGGAGCAAGTGGTGTGACTGTCTTATGAGAAAAGAACTATGTTATTCATCTTGTTAGGTGGGTAGAATATGTCTTGGAAGTACAATCAACACCTGAAATATTCTTAATTTTGTCAAAATCCCCAAGGCTTCACACTACAAGGTACAGAAATCTAGCTTGGCACCGGCGCGGCGCGGGGGCTCACGCCTGGAATCCCAGCACTTGGGGAGGCTGAGGTGGGCAGATCACGAGGTCAGGAGATCGAGACCAGCCTGGCTAACACGGTGAAACCCCGTCTCTACTAAAAATACAAAAAAAATTAGCCGGGCGTGGTGGCGGGCGCCTGTAGTCCCAGCTACTCGGGAGGCTGAGGCAGGAGAATGGCGGGAACCGGGGAGGCGGAGCTTGCAGTGAACCGAGATCGCGCCCCTGCACTCCAGCCTGGGCAACAGAGCAAGACTCCGTCTCAAAAAAAAAAAAAAAAAAAAAGAAAAACAAAAACAAAAAAGAAATCTAGCTTGGCACCAGAGAACTAATTTCTAACCATTACTTTGCCGTATATAAAAATTGGGCACAATTACAATACTCTTCAATATTTTATGTGAGGAGGAGCCATTTACATATAAAGGACTTAGCATAATGCTTTATATGACTAATATAGGCCAATACATGTAGTAACTATGATTGTTGTAAAATATTAAATAACGATTAACGATAGAAATTCCAAGCAAAGAGACATCAGGTGGGACATATACTTAGTGTTGCCCTCTGAGATTAGAGTGTCCAAAAGTAGAGAAACCTTGTACTGTGTGTTCCTCAGGACAGATCCAATGCAGATCTGCGGTCCCAGCATAATTATTAGTTAATAGCACACTCTTTGACTCTCAAGGATCCAATGCAGATCTGTGGTCCCAGCATAATTATTAGTTAATGGCACACTCTTTGACTCTCAAGGATCCAATGCAGATCTGTGGTCCCAGCATAATTATTAGTTAATGGCACACTCTTTGACTCTCAAGGATCCAATACAGATCTGTGGTCCCAGCATAATTATTAGTTAATGGCACACTCTTTGACTCTCAAGGATCCAATACAGATCTGTGGTCCCAGCATAATTAGTTAATGGCACACTCTTTGACTCTCAAGGATCCAATACAGATCTGTGGTCCCAGCATAATTATTAGTTAATAGCACACTCTTTGACTCTCAAGGATCCAATACAGCCTAATTATTAGTTAATAGCACATCCTTTGACTCTCAAGTCTCAAAGTTTAGATGATAAATTTAAAGTTTTCTCTCCTCTTGGAGGACAGAATTGAGGAGTGTGGTGCTAAGAGAAAGTGTCCAGGAAATCTGATAACAAAGACAATATCCAGTTATCCTCATGGATATTCAAGCCAAAGCAAACTGGGCTGCTGTTTCCATCAGCAAAGGGACTAGAAATGAACCTGTGATCATTACAGGGGTCTGGATGTCCCGCACAGCATGTGTGTATGTAGGTAATTGCCCTAAGGAACGGTGACGGGGTCTGGAACAGGACTTCAGTCC
This sequence comes from Pan troglodytes, assembly GCF_028858775.2. NCBI lineage: Eukaryota > Metazoa > Chordata > Mammalia > Primates > Hominidae > Pan > Pan troglodytes. Next base: position 190,523,397 of record NC_072401.2, read on the forward strand.
ACACCTTAGAGAAAGGCCAGGACACAAAAGCAAGGCACAGGCAGGTTTCATAAGGGCAAGAGCTCTAGGAATCCATCAGGTCAGAGACAAAGCACAGAACACCCAGAAGGTATTTAATTTAAGTGTGTTAACTCCTTCCATTCTCTAACCTGGAATTCGGCGTCAGTCTTAAGTTCCGGTCCTGTTTCTGTCATGTACATCGATGTCACCTTGCCCAGGCTTTTTACTTCATCATAACCAAGGCTCCTGGTTTTTAAAATAGGAACAAGAATACCTGCGTCACTGGGTGATTGTGCAGATGAGATGAAAAAAGACAATATACACGCAGACTCACATGGAACTTAGCAAATAGGAAGAACTCATTAATGTTATTATTATTCTGGTGATTACAAAAACTGTAATTTGAAATGCAGTTTCATTTCAGGAGCAAAGCTAAAGTCCAGCTCCCCTCACTGGGATTCATGTCTGTCAATCATTTTCTTGGTCCTAAGCCACCTAATCGGGAGCCTTTTAAATTGCTCATGCTAATTTGAGATGTGTAAGGTGGGGTGAAGCTTGTGCAGAGAGAAATAGATGCTTGAGGTATGGGTTAAAAAGAGATGTAGAAGGTAGAAAATAATACTCTTAATCACACTGACGCACGCCCTTGATAGCATTTGTCTTCTAGGGAATCTGGTCTATTCACAGGATATGTGTGTTACCCTAAATTATCAGGTTTGTAAGAAAGCTGAGAGATAAAGAAGGGCATCTTTAAACATTCTAGAATGGCTATTTTCTTTCCCAGAAGCATAATCTATGTGACAAATTTATCTATTTTAGTAATGTGACTAATTTACCTATTAAGTTCACTTAATGAAATTAATAGTATCATCTTGAGTTTGAGAACAAACTTTTTCACTTCCTAGAGAAGGTACAAATAATATGAATCTGGAAAGAATATATTCCTGATACAAAATTTACTCCAGTACATGTACTGACTTCACAGATTAAATTCTTGCCATTAAGAAGTTTAGTTGAATCTCATTTTTCTCTGCGATGGCCAAGCTGGTGATAAGCCAACAATAAAATAGAATGGAGCAGCCGTGGTTGACTGGTCTCCAACAGACTCATAAAACATCCATTAGTTCTTGCCTATTGCCTGGAAAATCGAGTGAGATCTTTAAAGCCATGGTTCCAAAGACTTAAATTAAGGCACAAGGAGAGAATTAATTATCTTTAGAGTTAAGTACTTCGCAAATACACCGTGACATTCAGTGTTGCTTTGGATCAATCAGTGTTGTTTCAGATCAATCAAGGAAGTCATACAACACCACTTTGAGACAGGCCAGTTACTCCATTCTTTTTCTTGTTAACAGTAAATTCCTTCAAGACTACATATTTAAGCTTCATACTAAATGTAAAAATCTTTGAACCCAAATTTGAATTTGGAGCAGAATTGGTTTAACAGTCCTTACCAATGACCAAAATAGAGCTATTTGGCCAATAAAATCCAGTATTAACCAAACATTCATAGCTATCGTGGTCTGTGCCCAGCTCACTCCCCCATTTCTGGGTATTGGCTTGCATTTCCTTAGTGTATTTACATGTTACAATAAGAGGAGTTGTGTTTTTAAATGATGACCTTATCTCTCTGGCCACAAGCAATTTGCCCAGGGATGGACACCTGATTCAAATTAGTTCTTTCCATAAAAATGTTACATTGGAGCCAAGAAAGATTTTATTGAGTGTCTTTCCAGAAGACTGAACAAGAACATGTTAACTTGGAATGACTGCAGCCATGCTTCCAGTCACGTGAACCAAGAAAAAGATTCCTCCAAGCTTGGGCACACACAAGAAAACAGAGATGTAAGATGACAATACAGCCTCCTTCTTATGTCTCTGCTGTGTTCACTTTATTCCTGATACTCTGTGGCTTCCCTCGCCTTCATTTTCATGTAAAGCTCATGTAATCGTCTATTGAATGTTCTTTACTTAAAGTAGTTGGACTGGATTCATGTTTCTTGCAACCAGAATAGTCCTCACTAATGCATGCTGTGATTATGTTGAGTACTTGGAAAAAGTCATTACAATCATTTGCCTTTGACAAAGACCTTTAACGATCTTTTACCTCTATTTCTAAGGGATATTAAATGAAAAAAGATGGTGTATCATTAAATAGGATTAAAAAAATCTGAGTTGAAGAAATCTAAACCTTTTCTTTTTTTGCTATACTTAGTGCTTTAAAATGCCTGTGATTGTAAATTTCTAAGAGCTCAGTGTATTGTACAGCATTTTGCACTTTTATGTAGTCATAGAACTATTTTTCTGAGGAACATCTTCAGAATAATATTTCATGAAGAATCCTCTGGAATATGCTGATTTATCCCATCTGCCTAAAAGAGAAACAAAGGCCATGTAATTTCGTTTCTCCTAACCCACCTCATAGACGAGAACCTGGACTAAAACCTAGATTTCCAAGTTTTCTTTCTCGTTGTTCTCCCTTTACCATATGTTGACTTTGATCATAGCCAACAGGCATGGGAAAGTGATACGGTTGGCCTGTGTCCCCACCAAAACCTCAACTTGCATTGTAGCTCCCATAATCCCCACATGTTGTTGGGGGACTCGGTGGGAGGTCATTGAATCGTGGGGGTGGTTACCCTCATGCTGTTCTCGTGATAGTGAGTGAGTTCTCACAAGATCTGATGGTTTTATAAGGGGCTTTTCCCCCTTTTGCTCGGCACTTCTCCTTGCTGCCGCCATGTGAAGAAAGACGTGTTTGCTTCCCCTTTCGCCATGATTGTAAGTTTCCTTTATCCTCCCCAGCCCCGCTGAACTTTGAGCCAACTAAACCTCTTTTCTTTATAAATTACCCAGTCTTTGGTATGCCTTTATTAGCAGTATGAGAATGGAGTAATACAGAAAGTAAACCATATAGAAATGACTTTGAGTACACACACACACCTGTACATATTGCAGTGACTTTCCATACACAGGAACAGTCCCTGTGAGTCTCTGCAGGGACAGCCCAGTGAGAGGAGCAGAGTGAAGACTCAGGGGGCAGCATGTCCAGGTTATAATGCTTGTTTGGCTTTCTTTTATTCTTTTAAATTTTTTTAAATTAATTTACTTATTTTTGAGATGGAGTCTCTCTGTCACCCAGGCTGGAGTGTAGTGCTGCAATCTTGGCTCACTGCAAGCTCAACCTCTTGAGTTCAAGCAATTCTCCTGCCTCAGCCTTCCGAATAGGTGGGATTACAGGCGCCTGCCACCACGCCTGGCTAATTTTTTGTGTTTTTAGCAGAGACGGGGTTTCACCGTGTTAGCCAGGATGGTCTTGATCTCCTGACCTCGTGATCTGCCCATCTTGGGCTCCCACAGTGCTGGGATTACAGGCATGAGCCACTGCACCCAGCCTTGGCTTTCTTTTAGTTGTGTGACCCTACACAGGGATGTGACCTGGTTTGCCTTGGTGTCATCTATAAAATGGGAATGCTACCTGTATCTCTCCTGGTGGCAGTGAGGAGTAGATGATTTAGTGAGCATGCAGCTGACTCTGAGGAGCTGTTCAGTTACAGCTACATCCTAGGGGCCTTCCTCACTAAGACCGTGTGGGCAGTGCTGCACTTCTCAGATCTGCTGCCACTGAAGTTCTGGATATCATTTTAGGTAGAAAAATCCGATCAATGCTGTCTTTTGAGGCTTGGATTTGAAACTGAGCTACATGGGAAAAGAGGCAAGGTGCAGGTGACACAATTCCTAGACACACATTTTATCAGAGACAGAGTGATGCTGGAGCTGGCCATACAACTAGTGGCTTCTCACTCCAGCAGGGGCTTCTGAGAGTGAAAGGTGCAGTCGTCCCTCAGGGGTATGTTTGGGAGTTCCCAAAAGCAAAGTGTAGACTGTGTTTTCAGTCCTCCCAGTGACTCTGAAATCCACTTTATACTGATAAAGAATCTCTTTCTTAAACTGGCCATATGGATTAAATTTTTGAAAAAAAACTTATGATTCAAAAAACTAAAAACATGTTCTGAGAATATTACAGAAAACAGTGTACAAAGCACTTATATGATCTCTTATGATTATTATTTGGTGGACTATCCTGCAGCAATATCCCGGGTGTGACTAGGATGCACTAATTGCCACTGTAGTGTCCCAAAGCAATTAAGGTGCCTCCCTAAGTGAAAAATTGTGACAAGGAAGGATATGTATCACACAAGAAATAGAATTACGTGCTTGATCTTGACATCTCTTTATTAATGGAGCTGTAATTTCTTTGTATTTAAGTTGCTTTATCTGAACATTGGGCACAGAAACACAGAGATGGAGACTGACACAGAGAAAAGATGGCCTTGGGGCTCATAGAGGAGTCACCATGATTCCATAATATGTCTTTTTAAATTTCTGCAGCAGAACCTCAACTGAATCTCGCCAGTTACTTAGTAGTACAAGAATAACTTCAAGGAAGGAAATCTATTTCTATCATCTAGAAACAAGAAGGAAACCTATTTATGGAAATGAAATTACTCTTACCTGTTAGGCCTTCAACTTGCACTAGGCTTTGACCATAGTGTGTCTGTAGTCACCAGATAACACTAAAAATCAGCCCTAAAATCCGTCTTTCAATCATATGCTTTGTAATTGAAAAAGTATAACATTAAAAATTTTTAGTTGGAGAGTAGACAACTGTTTCAGGCTTATGGAACAGTCAACAAATACTTCTCCTTTCTTTCTTCTTTCTTCCTCCTATTCTCCATAAAACCATAAATTATTGTTTGAATCCTCCAAACATAGACAGCCATCACAAGGTTCATATGATTGCTTGATATTACCAAGTATTACAAGCAAGTGAATATGAAAGCTTGAAGCAAAAAAGACAGGTGCCTGAAAAGAATTACAGAACATGGGGCATGAACTTTAATAAAGACTAATAAATGATAGATTTATGTAGATTGCTGCCTTTAGTCACTTTTAGTCTGCCGAAGAAACTTACGAGGAATGTAATCATTGTGGATGCTGCCATGGGAACTTATTTACAGTGTCACAGTTTTAAAATAACTGCTGAATCTGATGTTCCAACTGACCACAGAAAGGGCAGTCCATCTCGGCAAATCACACAGGCCGCCTCTGGGATCTCATGTTTTGGACACCACTTCTCGATTTTATACTGTCCAGTCATCCCAATCCACAGACTCTCTTCTACGCTATTGCTCTAGTTAGAATGTATTCTAGCATAGAATAATTCTACACTAACTGCTCTAGTTAGAAGCTGATCATCTCTCAGCCAAGACTCTTTCAGACTCCTTTCTTTCCCTTTAATCTTTTTAACCTATCACCAAAGGGATTGTGGTTTTTAATTTTTGTCATATTGTGACAACCAGAATAGGCACATAGTAATCTTTAATTTTCTTAGTTATGCTTGTTGCTTGTTGAATGATTAGTATAAGCCAGGCACTGTGCTAAACCCCTTAACACACATTATTCCATGTAATTGTCACCATAATTCTGAATTAAGTGCCCTTATTCACACATAGCAAACATCAGAGCCAGAATCTCAAGCAAATTCTGTGCCGTTTTGAAAGCAAGTAGCCTGTTGGTAAATATTTGATGAAGATCCAATGTCTTTACTGTGTGCTTACTAGTGTCCTAACTACTCCTGATTAATAAAACGAGGGGAGAGGAAGCGATTTTCCAGGTAATATCCAACCCCGAGTTTACTTTTCATCTAAAATCTTTATAAAGAATCAAAGGAACAATTTTATAGATTGTAGAGTAGTTTAAAAAATAGAAAGAAAAATATATCCTCAACACTGGTTAAAGGCAATAATTTTAATAGGCATACCATCAGAACAGTCAATGTGAGAACACAGACAGTAAAACACTGCCTTCATGCTTCCCCACACTCTCAACAGAGCAGGCCATCATATCAGTCATCGTCAATGTTGAATTTATTTTGCACAACACTTTGCATAAATCGATGACTCGTAGTGGTCAAGCTGTGTCCGAATCCAAGCAGAAGCATGGAGGTCATCAGAGATTGTATGTTCTCTGAGAGCAGCGACTGTGCTGTACACACAGTGCGATTCCCACGATCCTCACAGTGGAATTGGCCAGTGGGCTTCTGTGGGCTACTAGTGCCACTTAATATTTACAAGTATTTAGAGGATTAGAAAAATGACTTGGTGTCTAAAGAAGTCTCAGAAACAATGGGTGTATCAATTGGAGCAGAAGTCCTCACACATTTGCACTGTTATGCCTGTTGTATGTTGTATCCTATGTACAAGCACTGCTATAAGAGGGTGAAGAGATCTGAGGCACCTTCGTCCTTCGGGTGTCTGAGCAGGGTTGTGAGACTAGAGACAGATATGATCAGCCTCATTTATATAGCCCAGAATGCTGAACAAATTGTTTTACGTGAGTGCGAGGATGTGGAAAAGGCTGGGGAAGCATTGAGTTAGGTTTCTTGGTTACGTGCCCTTATTCACACATAGCAAACACCGTCCCTTGATAAACTGATTTTTTAAAAAGTGAATTCCTAGCTGATAGTTCCAATAAACCTACACAGGGCTGGTGCCATTTTCAAAGGGCATTAGGGTTCTTTAGAAAGGGATAGAGTCCAGTTGGTCATAAGTATCCATATGGGTACTACTTTGATTAAACAAAGTTAAACAGAATTTTAGGATATTGTCTGTAATTGTTTTCTTCTGTTTTGATTTGATTAGGCTTATTTTATTTAATTCTCAGAACTTTTAATCTGCATTATAAGCCATACAAGAAACATATGTTAATTTCCTATATATGATCAAAAACAATAGCTACTTGACCACTGAGAGTTTGTTCACAATTCAATTCTAGGAACTAATGTGCTATGAAGCACATTTTTGGTAAACTTGCTTCATAATTAAATTTTCTGAAAAGATTTGCTCTTACACATTTCAAATGTGTCTAAATAAAATAAAAATCAGAGAGATGTAAAAGAACTAAGATAATTTTGACAAGCAGTTGTAGATTATCAAGACTTTAGTTGGTAGTTAATTCAACTTCACTTTTGTATTAGTTTATTTTTAAAAAAAAATGGGTGAGAAATTGGAGTGAAAATGAAAAGAAATGAAAACTGTAGGTGTTTGCTCTAAGCACCTAATGGTGGGTGCTCAACAAATCAAATGGTTTCCATTCTTTAATTATGCAAATGATTACTGAACTCAGAGTCCGCCTGAAACAACCTACTGCTTTCAACATACATGCAAAATAGTAAGCGAACACTGGTGAGGTGACAGCGAATTAACACTGGCTTACGGTCCTCCCTGATTTCCCTACCTGCACCTGCGTGACTATTAGCACCGTTCTCCAAGTCAATCAACTCGGCAGCTGCTTCTGGTATATGCTTACTCCCCAAAATCAGTTCAAAATCTACTTCTGTGCTCATTCCACCACCAATGACACCTTAAATGTATCCAATTTCTCCTATTCCCAAGTACCAACCTAGTTCCAGTCATCATTATCTGTCCTGCCCTTGTGTGGTGGTTCATTCACTAGTCTCCCATTGCGTCTCATCTTCTGTTAAAGTAAGCTCCAGACAGGAGTCAAAAAAAAAAAAAAAAAAAGCAAATAATAGGTTTAAACATTTTTCTTGTTGTAAAGCTTTCAATCCTATTCCAATAAGATTTTTAAAAATTAGCGGCCGGGTGCGGTGGCTCAGGGCCGGGCGTGGTGGCTCATGCCTGTAATCCCAACACTTTGGGAGGCCGAGGCGGGCAGATCAGTAGAGATCAGGAGATCCAGACCATCCTGGCTAACATGGTGAAACCCCGTGTCTACTAAAAAATAGAAAAAAAATTAGCTAGGCACAGTGACTTATGCCTGTAATCCCAGCACTTTGGGAGGCCGAGGCAGGTGGATCACGAGGTCAGGAGTTCGAGACCAGCCTGGCCAAGATGGTGAACATTGTCTCTACTAAAAATACAAAAATTAGCCTGGTGTGGTGGTGGTGCCTGTAGTCCCAGCTACTCGGGAGGCTGAGGCAGGAGAATCTCTTGAACCCGGGAGGCGGAGGTTGCAGTGAGTCAAGATCACACCACTGCACTCCAGGTTGGGTGACAGAGGGAGACTCCGTCTCAAAAAAAAAAAAAAAAAAATTAGAATCTTGACTTCTTCCCATGACTTGCAATGCCTTCTGTTCCTTGCTGTATCTCTCTAGCCTCCACCTATTGTCCTCTTCCCAGGACCTGTTCCAGGCCTCTCTCCTTGCTTTCGGAGGTTTGCCGGCAACCCTTGTCATTCCTTGGCTCGCAGAGGAGTCATGCTCACCTCCGTCATGCTCACGTGGTGCTCTCCTGTGTGCCTTGCTCTGTGTCCAGGTCTCCCTTTTTTCAGAAAGATACAAATTATATTGAATTAGGGTCCATCGTAATGACCCCATCTTAACTATTTCTTCTGCAAAGACCCTATTTTTAAATAAGATCCTGTTCTTCTGGGGTTAGGGCTTTAACATAGAAATTTTTTCAGGAACACAATTTAACCCATGGCATTTGCTATATGTTTGGCATTTGCTAAAGGGACTTAGGAGAAGCTCATTTAATGCCTGCATCAGCCCCATGACAGGTGTCATTATTCCCACTTTAGAATGGAGAAAATAGAGACTTCCATAAGTTAATTACCCAGAGTTACACAAGTGGCCAATGCCAGATCCAAGAGTCAAACCAGATGTCACTGACTTCAAACCCATGCTCTTAGAATGACATTTTGAAACTTCTAAACAAAATATTATTTTGAAGCAGGTTTCATCGTGACATGTCTGAAAGTAGCAACACTTATTCTCAAAAAGTTGTTATTTAAGCTGTAGTACAATAGGGAAACATAAACCAAAATGAGAAAAAAGAGGAGGAGAGACTAAGCCCGGGCTGAAGAGATAGCATGTACATATTTAAAAACAATTTATATGTATTCCTTACGGTGTTTTCTATGGTTTCTCTGCTGCATAGGGATAAGTAGTAAATGGAAAGTGATATCTAAATTTGGTTTTCCTAAGTCATAACTCAAAACAAGACCATCAAACAGAGACACAGGCTTTCAAATGATCAGGCCGTGTAACTCCTCACCTCAATCCTGTTGGCTCTTCTGTCATGTCATCTTTCAAATCTGGACCTGATAATTTATTCCTCTGGAATCACATTTCAGATATGGGAATATACATAACTTTACATCTCATTATTAAGGCCTTTCAAGGCTTTAACATCTATTACAACGATGTAATCTTCAAATCTTACAAACATGTATAACTTCGACATGATCATATTATATATGTATGCATACATAGATTTGATTTCGGTGGGTCAGAAGTTTGCTAGCAGTATCTTGATCGCCATTATATTTACTTTTCCAGTATGTTTTACTCATCTTTTAGTTTTTAAGAATCCAAATGGGTAACCTAACTTGAGAATGTTCCCTCAACATCATGGCTTAGAAGAAAACAGCCTATGTTAAAAGCTACTGAAAACAGGCTGGACATGGTGACTCATGCCTATAATCCCAGCACTTTGGGAGGCTGAGGTGGGCAAATCACTTGAGGCCAGGAGTTCGAGACCAGCCTGGCCAAAATGGTGAAACCCTGTCTCTATTAAAAATACAAAAATTAACCAGGTGTGGTGGCATGCCCCTGTAGTCCCAGCTATTCAAGAGGTTGGAGGGGGAGAATCTCTTGAACCTGGGAGGCAGAGGTTGCAGTGAGCCGAGATTGCACCACTGCGTTCCAACCTGGGTGACAGAGTGAGACCTTGTCTTAAAAAAGTAAAAAGTAAATAAAAAATAAAAACTTATTTTTTACTGAAGCCAAGAAAACTTAATTACTTGCTCCAAGAAATAGTTGCTCTTCAGAAATAAGACTGAACCCATCAAAACAGCTCACTTATCAAGACTAATGGCTTCAGAAATAAGACTGAACCCATCAAAACAGCTCACTTATCAAGACTAATGGCTTGCTCTTCACAGCTCATGTCAAGGTCCTCTCTTTGCTATGCCCACCGTCTAAAGCTATTATTTCACTATCTCTGTCCATCCCAGAAATATTTTGAGCCTTTTAAGAACCGCCTTAAATATCACACATCCCAGACCCTGGGACAATGTATTAATAAATATCTTTTCCTGACATCCCTCTTCAGCTAAACAGTACTAATATTATGTCAAAGTAGTGTTCTCTTTTACTTCAGTCAGTGTAAGGAACTTAGCTTTTTTTGTAATAAATTTTTCTGGTTGTATTTGGAAGAGTCGGTGGTCAGCAGTTGAGTGTGCAGCATCTGAACATATGTCTACTTCTATTTGTAATAATGATGGTGGTAGCAGTAGTAGCTGTGGTAGTAGCAGACGTGGAATTAGAAGCCACTTTGACAATAGCAAGTACTTCACATGCTTTCCTGTTAAATTAGGAGTATGAGACTCACATGATTCACACAATTATAAAAATGTTGACTCATGTATGTTTTCAGATTCTCAAAATAGAATACATTGAAAGAATTTTCTTCTGGACTCACAAGAAACTGTTACTATTAAAATACTAAACATGTATGTGGATTCCTTTTTTTTTTTTTTTTTGAGACAGAGTCTCCCTGTGTCCCTCAGGCTGGAGTGGAGTGGTGTGATCTCAGCTCAGTGCAAACTCTGCCTCCAGGGTTCACGCCATTCTCGTGCCTCAGCCTCCCAAGTAGCTGGGACTACAGGCGCCCACCACCACACCTGGCTAATTTTTTGTATTTTTAGTAGAGGCAGGGTTTCACCATTTTAGCTAGGATGGTCTCGAGCTCCTGACCTCGTGATCCGCCCACCTCGGCCTCCCAAAGTGCTGGGACTACAGGCGTGAGCCACTGCACCCGGCCTGCATGTGGATTCTTAAAGTATACAGAGCTTATGTTATTCTTTCAAAATAACATATAATAGTATATAACAATAATAATGTAAGAATAATGTTTACATTATTCTTCTATTTTCTGGGATTTTTAGGGCTGGGTACCGCAGCTTACACCTGTAATCCCAGTACTTTGAAAGGCTGAGGCAGGAGGATTGCATGAGTCCAGGAATTCAAGACCAGCCTGAGCAACATAGTAAGACCTCATGTCTACAAAAATTAAAAATTAGCCATGTATGGTGTCACTCATGTATGGAGTCCCAGCTACTCAGGAGGCTGAGGCAGGAGGATTGCTGGAGCCCAGGAGTTTGAGGCTGCGCTGAGCTATGATTGTGCCACTGCACTTCTGTCTGGCTGACAGAGCGAGACTCTGTCTTTAAAAAAAAGATTTTTAGAGAAAAAAATTGATGAGAGAGTGAAATTATGGAAACTCAAAAGAAGAATTAAAGTTCACTTAACTACTATGTCAATTAAACGCTGCATGTTTTAAAGCTCATGCTCGTTATTCCACTCCAGACCGTCCTTTCAATACAACTTTGAAGCAGTAATTTACTACCTGAAATGACTACGGTAGTTTTTATAAAATACTACATTATCTCCTTTGTACCTCTCATTCTATCTTAAAATAAATGTACTGTTTTCAACATTTTTATTACTACTTATTTCATGGTGAGGGCATGTGTTTGTATGTTTGTTTCCTGAAGCTCTCTCTGTGGATAGATATTAAGTGCCATTCACTTTTGTATGTTTCACTGAATGGCGTCTGGACTACAAGGACTATATATAGTCACACATATTTGATGAATAAATGGATGAATGAATGAATGAGAGTCCTGAAAAACTGAGAGCTTAATTACAAAGTTCATTTGTTACTTAAAAAGCTGTCTTTAAACATTTTACACATAAAACATCTGTTGCAAACACATTTTATTTCATAGTTAAATGTTTTCATATTGGTTTTCTTATAGTGGGCTCCTATATTTCCTTTACCTTTCTCATGCAATAGCATTTTGTTTTACACATTTTCTTGAAAACTAGGCCCAAGCAGGGGGTCAGAAGAACAATTATGTTCTTTACTACAATAGAAGTAGGAGAAATAATTCCTAGTTCTGTTTTCTGATAGAACCTTCAGGGCAGAGTAAAATTCCTCCCGTTAATTTGTAAACTGAGCATAATAAAGCACACAATTCATGATGGTTCTAAGATTATTTTGCTTGTGAAACAAACATATCAACTCTTGTACATTTCACGTGAACATTACAGCACAGCCCAGGACAGGGTCTACAGCACTAAACAGCTGTCACTAGAGTCAGGAGAAACGTCTTGTGTCCCTGCCGGAAAATAACCAGCACGTTGCAACTGTGGCCAAACCTGGCCTGAATCTCTGTTGTGCAATTAGTCTGCCCACCAATAGCAGGCCCAAACAGTTTTATTGAGCCTAACCTCAGTAAACCAGTCTTATTGTTAAACTACTCCAGTTACTTGCCCTCTTTTGGTTCCTTCCCTGCAAAGAGCCTGCTCTGGGACTCCCACGACCTCTGAGGCCGGTGAAACACTTCCTTGCTTAGTGGTCCATAATCATACACACTTGCGTTTCTACGTCTCCTGGGTTCAGTAAGGAGACCAGAACTTTTCTTAACCTTTAACTAGTACTTATACATTTGCCTTGCCAAGGTCTGCTTGTAGAATCCTTGAGCAACTTGGTGGTCTTGCAACCTTGGAGCCAGCTTCCCGTAGGAGTAAACACCTTGTGTAAGAAATGGATACAACTGATTTAGGCCACCCTATGTCATTAGTGCACTGATGGTGCCCAAGTGAAAGATTTAAGGCAATTGACAAAATGCTTCAGTGGCACCTTAGTGTCCTAGAAGCACGGATAAGCCCAGCCTCTTTATGTCTCTTAATGCACTCTGAAACATTTCATCCCTCTCCTGCTTCTCACAACAATCTCACAAGACTCAAGAGATAGATTAGTATTTCAGAAATGAGGACACTGAGGCCTTTTCCCCATTTGTAGCCTTACAGACAGTGTGCCTTTGGTGTATGTTTTAGAACATTTTTATGATTATAAAATTATTGTGCAGTCATTGTAAAACACTAAAAAAGAGTAAAGATTAGAATAAAATAAAATTCTCCTTAGCCCAGCAAAAGATAAGGAGTTAACACTTTCATATTTGAATAGATTTATACATTTTTTCTTATGAACTTGCGGTTACATATTTTATTCACTTAATGTACCTTGAGCAATTTCTGGAATTTCTGAAATTCAAACCCAATTTTGAGAACCTGATGAAATAGTTAATGATGTAACACACCCCTGCCTAATTCAAGCAATCTACTTCTAACTAACTGGCTGCAGTCATATTTTGTAAAGGACTCTTTGCTTAACTACGACTGTTTCTTCATAACACATTTCAGGAAGTAGAGTTAATGGGTTAAAAGCTTGTACATGTTTAAGAGTCTTGATGTTAACTGCCATATTGCCCTCGGAGTGACTGGAAAAATTACACTCCCAATCCAACCATATAAAAATGCCTGTCAACTCCCATGTTGCCAACCCTGGATGATTTCATTGTTTTGAATCTTTACCAATTTGGGATATAAAAATGACAGTAAATTATTTAAATTTGTACATTTTTGATGATCTGTGAGACTGATTTCACTAAATGGTCTATATATGTTTGGGTGTGTTTCCAAACTTTCTGCTGTTTCACACATTTTATGTTAATTCTTACATCATAAATATAATTATCATAATTTAAAAATATAATATAGAATATTTGTCTTCATTCTATTTACTCAATATTTTCTGTATTATTCTATTCCACTTGTTGTTTCATGTGAATTTGGAATTGTTTTATAATATTAAAGAAAAGTCATTGGAATTTTTAAGCCATTAAACATGTTTACAATTTTGGGGGAATTAACAGCTACATATTTTGTACTTGTAAACTTAGGAAGGCAAAGTAATTCTACAATTACTCTAATATTCTTAGGAAGACAAATTAATTCCACAATTACTCTAATATTTTTATTATTAATCCCATAGTAAAGTAAAATTTTAAAATTTTATTTTGTAACTTTTTCCTGTTCCTTATGATTATACTTAAGTGCACCTTAAGTTCATCCAGTCTGTAGTTTTAGATACTAGTTACAGTTTAAAATGTTTGAATTTAGATCTCAGGACTCAACCTTTCTGCTGAATTGCTGATTCATATTCCTTGGTTTACCTAATGTTATTACTTGGACATCAAATGTTCATCTAAATTTAAAACAAGACGAAAACCTGATTCTCTTTTCTGCACAAATAATGTCATTTCTTTAGGAAGTCTTCCTTGGCCAACCTAGTATGCTCCTTCCATTCCACCCAACCCATTGCTGTTGACTTTTATTCAGTTATTTGGCCTTGATTTTCTTCATAGTAACTTGATTACCCAACACATGTAATTTATACATCTATTAACTGTCTCCTCTATACACACCCTTGAATACATACTACTTAAGGGTAGGAACTTCTGCCTTCACATTTATTGCTACAGCTCTTATAACGGTGCTTCCAAGGCAGTTGTTACTATATATGTATATATATATAATCAATGGTTAAAAAATTAGTAACCCTATTTATCTTCCCATTATTTCTAAACAATTATTTTCCTGACTTTTAAATTTGAACTCTTACGTCAATTTAAAATTTTAATGTCTACTCTTTCTTAATTTTTAATATTTCACTTTATTGTCACTCTTCTTTAAGGCTGTCTTCTCTGATCCCCAGCCCCTTACTCAAGAAGAGTCAGCCCTCATTTTCTTGCATCCCCATTAGATTCTATTTCTATTTGTATCACATAAGTTTGTGCATGACTGTATTCCTTTTTAAATAAATGAGTTGTTTTCATACATATATGTATGTACCGATGAATAAATAAAAGACATCGTATTAGTTAGGGTTCTCTAGAGGAAAAGAACTAATAGGATACATATATCATATTGGTTCTATATAAACATATATATATATATATATATATGACTTTATTAAGTATTAACTTACACGATCACAAGGTCCCACAATACGCAATGGGCTGTCTGCAAGCTGAGGAGCAAGGAGAGCCAGTGCAAGTCCCAAAACTGAAGAACTTGGAGTCCGATGTTCTAGGGCAGGAAGCATCCACCACGGGAGAAAGGGAGAAAGATGTGGGAGTCTGGGGGGCCAGGCCAGTCTCACTTTTTCACGTTTTTCTGCCTGCTTTGTATTCTCCGGCCCCTGATTAGATGGTGCCCACCAGATTAAAGGTGGGTCTGTCTTCCCCAGATTATTGACTCAGATATTAGTCTCCTTTGGCAACACCCTCACAGACACACCCAGGATCAATACTTTGCATCCTTCAATCCAATCAAGTTGACACTCAGTATTAACCATCACAGACATAAATTAGAAAAGAGTAAAAGATAAAGGAATTGATTATGGTTGATAATAAAATCAATAAAATATTTGAAATATTTAATCTGAGAGAAAAAGAAAGGCACAAACATCCAACATCAAATAAAAAAAACTGTAAAAAGATTGGCTACCAGTTTAAGAGAAAGGCATTTATTCATTTACTCAGTGAATATTTACCAAATATACACTATATATTCAGCGCCCTTCCCTGAAATCCGAACTCAAAAATGTGAATAAAGAGTATATTCCCTTTAACTCTTTTTTTAGATTTAAGTTTTATTTTTTAAAAACCTACATATTATTTGTCCATTTGTATGGCATACATGTGGTATTTTGCTATATGCATAGAATGCGTAATGATCACACCAGGGTATTTAGGGTGTATATCACCTTGAATATTTATCATTTCTATGTGTCAGGAACATTTCAAATCCTCTTTTCTAGCTATGAAATATACAGTACATTGCTGTTATTGATAATCATTCTACTATGCTATCAAACATTGGAACTTATTTCTTCTATTCAACTGTATGTTTATACCCATTAATCAAGCACTCTTCATCTCCCTTCCCCTAAAACAACCCTTCCCAGCCTCTGGTAATTATAGTTCCATTCCCTACTTCCATGAGATCAACTTTTTAAGCTCCCACATATGCGTGAGAAAATGCAATATTTGTCTTTCTGTGCCTAGCTTATTTCACTTCACGTAATGTCCTCTAGTTCCATCCATGTTGTTGCAAATGACAGAATTTCATTCTTTTTTATGACCAGGTAGTATTCCATTGTGTATGTATATAGCATATTTCCTCATCCATTCATCTGTTGATGGACACTTCTGTTGATTCCATATCTTTGCTATTGTGAATAGTGCTTCAATAAACATGAGGCTGCAGGTGTTCCTTTGATATAATTTCCTTTTCTTTGGATAAATACCCAGTAGTAGAAGTGCTGGATCATATAGTAGTTCTATTTTTAGATTTTTGAGAAATCTCTATCCTGTTTTCCATAGTGGCTATGCTAGTTTACATTCCCACCAACAGCATATAAGGGTTTTGTCTGCATCCTTGCAAGCATCTGGTGTTTTTTTGTTTATTGATACATAATAGATGCTCATAGTCTCAGGATACATTTAGTAATTTAATGCGTTCATATAATTTGTAAAACTCAAATCAGTGTAATCAGGATATCTATCATCTTAAATATTTGTCTTTTCTTTAGGCTAGAAACATTGAAATTATTCTCTTCTAGCTATTTTTTTTTTTTTTTTTTGAGACGGAGTCTCGCTCTGTCGCTCAGGCTGGAGTGCAGTGGTGCAGTCTCGGCTCACTACAAGCCTCCTGGCTTCTCGCCATTCTCCTGGCTTAGCCTCCTGAGTAGCTGGGACTACTGGCGCCCGCCACCACACCCGGCTAATTTTTTATATTTTAGTAGAGATGGGGTTTCACCATGTTAGCCAGGATGGTCTCGATCTCCTGTCCTCGTAATCTGCCCACCTCGGCCTCCCAAAGTGCTGGGATTACAGGCGTGCATCACCGCGCCAGGCCTCTTCTAGCTATTTTGAAATGCACAATAGATTATTGTAAACTATGGCCTACTGATCTACCGAACTCTAGGTCTTATCTCATCTACCAAACTTTATATTTTTACCTGTTAATCATCCTCTTTTGACCCTCCCTCTACTTCTATTCTTGGTCTCTCATAACAGCCCATCTACAGTCTACACTCTATATTTATGAGATCCATTTCTTTAGCTTCCACATACAGGTGAGAACATGTGATATTTGTCTTTCTGTGCTTGGCTTATTTCACTTAAAATAGTGACCACCAGTTTCATCCATGTTGTTGCAGATAGAGGATTTTATTTTTTAATGGCTGAATAGTATTCCAGTGCTTACATGCACACCACATTTTCTTTATCCATTCATCCACTGAAAAACACTTGGGTTTATTCCACATCTTGGCTATTGTTAAAAGTGCTGGAATAAATAGGGGAGTGCAGATACAGATACGGCTTCAATATATTGGTTTGCTTTCTTTTGGGTATATATACTCAGTAGTGGGATTGTTGAATTATATGTTAGGTCTATTTTTAGTTTGTTGGAAAAAAAAACCTATTTACAGTTTTCCACAGTGGCTACATTACAGTCCCAGCAACACTGTATGACAGTTCCCCTTTCTCCACATCCTCATCAGCATGTTATTGCCTGTCTTTTTGATTGTCTTTTTGATTTAAGTCGTTTTAACTGGGGTGTGATGATATACCTATGGTTTTGATTTGCATTTCTCTGATAATTAGTGATGTTGAATGTTTTTTCATTTACTTGGCCATTTGTATGTCTTTTTTAAAGAAAGATCTATTCAGGCCTTTTGTCCATTTTTAAAAAATCAGATTATTTAATTTTTTGCTACTGAGTTGTTTGAGCTCCTTATATATTCTGGTTATTAATTCCTTGTAAGATGTGTAGTTTCCAAATATTTTCTTTCATTCTGTGGGTTGTAACTTCACTTTGTTGATTGTTCACTTTACTGTGCTGAAGCTTTTTAAATTGATGTGATGTCATTTCTCTATTTTCGCTTTGGTTGCCTATGCTTTTGAGGTCTTACACAAAAACTATTTTCCCAGACCAATGTCCTGGAACATTTCCCCATGCTTTCTGCTGGTAGTTTCATGTTTCAGATTTAAGTCTTTAATCTACTTTCATTTGATTTTTGTGCGTGGTGAGAGAGGATCTAGTTTCATGTTCTGAATATGGGTGTCCAGTTTTCCCACAACATTTATTGAAGAGGCTGCCCTTTCCTCTACTCTATGTGTTTGGTGCCTTTGTCAAAAATAAGTTGGCTGTAAATGTGTGGATTTATATTTGGGTCCTCTAGTCTATTCCACTGGTCTATGCATCTGTTGTTATGTTTGTACCATGCTGATTTAGTTACTATAGCTTTGTAGCATATTTTGAAGTCAGGCAATGTAGTGCCTTCAGCTTTGTTCTTTTTGCTCAGGATTGCTTTGGCTCTTCAGGGTCTTTTGTGGTTCCACATAAATTTTAGGATTTAAAAAATATCTGTCTGTGAAGAATGTCATTGGTAATTTGATAGGGATTGTATTGACTCTATAAGTTGCTTTGGGTAGTATTATATTAACAATATTAATTCTTCAAATCCATGAGCATAAAACATTTTCAATTTTTTTTTGTTTTTCCAATTTCTTTCATCAGTGTTTTACACTTTCCTTGTGTAGATCTTTTACTTTGGTTAAATTGACTCCTGGTAATTTGTAGCGATTAGAAAGGGGATTGCTTTCTTGATTTCTTTTAGATTGTTCCCTGGTGGCATACATAAATGCTACTCATTATTGTTATGTTGAATTTGTATCCTGCAACTTTGTGAATTTTTGCATTTGTCGTAATCATTTTTTTTTTTTTTGGTGAAGTCTTTAGGTTTTTCTAAATGTAAAGCCATGTCAATTATGAACAAGGCTAATTTGACTTCTTCCTTTCCAATCTGAATGCCATTTATTTCTTTCTCTTTCCTAATTGCTGTGTCCAGGACTTCCAGTAGTATGCTGAATAAAAGTGGTGAAAATGGGCATCCTTGTTTAGTTCCAAATCTTAAAGGAAAGGCTTTCAGTTTTTCCTTATTCAGTATGATGTTCACTGTGGCTTTGTCATACAAGGCCTTTATTATTTTGAGGTATGCTTCTTCTATATGCAGTTTGTTGAAGGTTTTTATCATAAAGGGATGTTAAATTTTATTAAGTGTTTTTTCAGCATATACTGAAATGATCATATAGTGTTTTTTCAGCATATACTGAAATGATCATATAGTGTTTTTTCTTGGCCTTGTTAATGTGATCTATAATGTTTATTGATTTGCATATGTTGAGCCACACTTGCATCCCTGGGATGAAACTCACTTGGTCATGGTGAATGATCTTTCAAATGTGTTGTTGAATTTGGTCTGCTGGTATTTTGTTGAGGATTTTTGCATCTATGTTCACAAGAGATATTGTTCTGTAGTTTTCTTTTTTGTTATTTCCTTGTCTGGTTTTGGTATTGGGTAATGCTGGCCTTATAGAAAGAATGAGTTAGAAAAAAAATTCGGATGCCAGCTTAAGATGAAAGCATGTATTCTTTTATCTAGTGAGTATTTACTACAATATATATTAGATTCCCAGTAATCAACTGCATTTGAACTTTAAGAATATAAATTACAAACACGAGTTTATTTGCTTTAACTCTTTAATAAGTAGAAAGAAAATATTTTGGACAAGAGCTGTATTTTACTCAATTTCATGATCCTAGGACTTAACCTAATTACTCACATGTAGAAAAATCCTGAATACAACACAGTATTGGTTCAAAGACCAGTGATATGCCCTACTGACTTGGAAATAATATGTTAAAATAACATAGGCATGTCTATAACAAATTTACTATTACTAACACAGCATGATGGTTATCATGAGTTGGGATTTGTTGTAATTTCATGGTGAGTAAATAGACTTTTGGATTTTCTTAAAGATTCTTAATTTTGAAACATATTTTAAAAATACTGCTATATTCTATGTAATGTCTTTTACACACGTCAGAGCAAATGGCTATAAATTAGATAAATGCTTTACGGCAGTCCCTCAGGGTCTCTTAGAATGAGGTTCTAAATATTTCCTGGCTAGACTGCCTTTGCATTTTACCCAAAGTTTATCTTATATTTAATCTTGTCATTTTTTTCTTCAAATAATGTTAATGTCTCAATATTTTCTGATGTATGTTTAAAGATCTGTTTATAATTTTTTAATTAATAGAAACCTTATCCAGAATGTTCAACATCGACACTTTGACCCAGTTCAGCTTATAATACAGAAGTTCAACAGTAGATCTTAGAAAACATTTTCAACCATTTTTAAAATATGATTTTTGACCTAAGTGCAACTGAAACACAAGTCAATAAAAACAGCTGTAACTCAGTAAATAAAGGCAGTGGTTACAGATTAAACTACTTATGGACCATTGAAGCTAGCTCATCCAGTTATGATGAAATATTGATTCCTTACTATTGTGGCAAATAGAAGCTGGAATATGTATTGTCTAGGTGTTAAAACTATTTTTAGTTTATCTATCTTTAGGACTAAGTCAATTGAAAAGTTATGAGCCCCAACCAGTTTAAGTCACTTTTTCTATAGAAGTAGAGGAGGGAGGTTGGGCACGGTGGCTCACACCTGTAATCCCAGCACTTTGGGAGGCCGAGGTGTGTGGATCACTTGAGGTCAGGAGTTCAAAACCAGCCCACATGGTGAAACCCTGTCTCTACTAAAAATGCAAAATAGCCGGGTGTGGTGGCATGTGCCTGTAATCCCAGCTACTCGGGAGGCTGAGGCAGGAGAACTGCTTGAACCCGGGAGGTGGAGGTTGCAGTGAGCTGAGGTCGTGCCACTGCACTCCAGCCTGGCAACAGAGCAAGACTCCGTCTCAAAAAAAAAAAAAAAAAAAAAAAGAAGTATAGGAGGGAGTTCTTTGTGGCACCACCGGGCATGAAGCTAAACTAGTAAAATTCTAACATATGTCACTTTGTTGTTAGAAAGCTTTTATATAACAAAATAACTTGTAGTTATAAAATACTGCTTTTAGAACAAAAATGTGGATAACTCATTATCAAACTACTCCTATTTTTTTCCTTTGTAAACATGATTTTTAGGTATTTCTGTAATGATATTTTCTTGCCTCGGTTCCTAGCACCATAATTTCCCTTTTCCCCGATGTTTTTATGTCATCACAAGCTCCATATCTTTTTCTGCCAAATTTATTACCTCCTATATTCCATCTATACCAAAAAAAAAAAACACGCTCAAGGGAAGATTATTTTCCCTTCTTGGTTTTGCTCTTTTCCAGAATGGATTTTTCATCTTTATTTGACCATACTTTTTCCTTTCTTTATTTCATTCCTTATGGAATTTTTGTCTGCTTCTCACTTCACTTCATTTCTTAAATGTTTAATGTGGAGAGCTCTTTTATTTTGTAACATAATGTGAATAAAGCTTCCTTTATTTCATATATTTTACTTCTATTTTTTCTTTCTGATCTGATAATTATATTTCTTTTTCTTATTTTGATATACACAGTGTGTTCTTTTCACTTAAGAATATATATCTAGAGGGTTCAAGTGTCCAAGGTGAAGAGCACACCAGGGATCCCCAGGTCTGATTTGATTGCTTCTGGTTCTTGTCATTGTCATGGACTAGGAGCATGGCAGGCAGTCCCCCAGAGTTAGGAGACACATGGTCTATACTGGGTTACTTTGATTCTTGGTCTTTTTGTCTTTTACTTCTTTGGCCACACGTTTAATTTTTTATGAGATTGGACTGTTTATTTTATTTATTATTGGCATTTTTCTTATTTATAAAAAATGAATTTTGCCCAAATTTATCATATTTTAGGGAAGGAGGGATTTTTATTTGACTTAACTTCACTGTCTTAACCAGTAAGTCTCCCTTATTTCTGTTGAAAAGTGATTAAACATGTGTAAAAATAATTTAGCAAGAGCAATTAATTGGTCTGGTGAGAGGAATATTGTGCTGTGCAATGAGGTGGAAAAGATAGCCATCATCTTATTTTTTATTTTATTTTTTAAAACTGGTTCTTGGCTCTGTCACCCAGGCAGGAGTGCAATGGCACTATCACCGCTGACTGCAGCCTCAACTTCCTGGGCTCAGGTGATCCTCCTATCTCAGCCTCTGGGTAGCTGTGATTACAGGTGTGCACCATGCCCAGATAATTTTTTTTTTTTTTTTTGTAGAGACGTAATCTTACTATGTTACCCCGGCTGGTCTCAAACTCCTGTGCTCAAGCAATTATCTTGCTTCAGCCTCCGAAAGTGCTGGGATTACAAGTGTGAGGCACTGTGCCCAGCCCACCATATTATGTTTACATTTATCTGCTCTCTACTGATAGTTCTTCAGCCCATGACATATATGTTTATGAAGTAGTATTGTTTGAACACTGGCATAAGAATGAACATTAAATGTCTTTTAAATTAAATAGAAGCTTAAAAGTGGTTAGCAATTGAGGACATATCTCCAAAAAATATGAAAATCAAAGGATTAGAATCTTTAATATATGACGAGTACATTCCAGTGGATGAAATAACATCAAAGGCGATGGACAGACAATTTGGGAATGAGGGAAAAGTGAAAGCCTCCGAGTAACAAGGAGGGGTACTGGGCAGGTTCAGACTCACTCAACATCCAAAAAAGGTATGATATTCATCTAGTCAACTAGCGAAATAATACAATCATAAAAACATAAAAATCAAAATGAAAAAATCGAAATAATAAAATTTTCAACCTAAGAAATTTAAACCGAAATTGATATTCCCAGCCACTGCAAGGCAGAGTGGGAAAATTTTCCATTTTGGCGAAATCTATTTGGTAAAATCTGCCACTACCACCTGCTGGGCACCAAGGAAGTTCAGAAAAGAAGACACACACTTCCCAGAGAGACTTCTGGGAAGACAGAAAACAAGGTGATTGTTAAAATGGGGGACATTTACTGCAGGTTAGAGAGATGTAATCTAGCCTTTAAAAAGTGTTCAGATACTTTCACATAGCAATTATACTCATAGGGATTTATTACATGGTAAACCTGCAAACAAAGTTTTATGCATTAAGGGCTTTTAATGCACAAATATGTTAATTATTCACAGAGTGAAAAATTATGAACAGATGAAACATTCAACATTTGGAATAACTGCAAACTATGCTGCAGTACAAGTCTACAGAACAGTAAGATACAACCATTAGAAACAATATATATGAAAAAGCAGCAAAATGGAGTAATCCACATGCTAGAAGGTAAACAATAACAAAATTTCAAGCATAAGGTTAGCTAATCACTTAAAATATTCATAAACTGAACAAAATAACTGAACTAATATGAAGAGTGGTGAAATAATGTTTTTATATATTTGCATGTATAAGATTCTTTTTTACAACAAAATTCAAATAAAATTTAAAATATAAATAAAATTATAGGCAACTACTTCTTTTTATATTTATGATTTAGTTAAATTTTCCTATTTTTAAAAAATAGAAACATTTGAGACGATGCATAATTTAAAAGATACAAGCCAGTGTAAAGAATCCTCCCTCCCCTCCAGCATCCAGCCACTTCGTTCCTTTTGCTTTGGAGAGAAACACACTCCCCTGCTTCATCAGTTGCTTGTGTAACCTTTCAGAGATAATTTTTGCATATTTAAGCATATATCTGTAATATATGCTAATATTATGTACATATTGGTTAGATATTTGAGCCTGCAGATCTCTTGTAAGAGGACTCAGTGAAGTGCCAAGAGGGATAGACGTGGACTGAGAATACGGAGTTGTTTTAGTTCTACCACTTAGGACAGTCATCAGAATTGCAGGTTCCTTCAGGTTTCAGATTCCTTCCGTGCAGATGAGGGTACTAGCCTCTTACCTGCTAGTCTCACAGTACTGATAGATCAAATGAGATGTGGACAGTGGTTCAGAGAAGGTGCTCTGGAGCTGTCCTGCTTGGATTTGCTGCCCTCTACACATTTCCATATGCTGAATAGTTAATAAGAATTAATGTTGTTTAATTTCCAAATGTTGAAGGATTTTTTTCTGTCATGCTGAAAAAAATCCTATATTGACCTTCTTTGTCCCCCCAGCACTGGGAACATGTTGCTCCGTCTTTTTCTGGCTTAAATTTTTTCTGATGAAGCAACTACTACTATTTAAAAATCTTTCTTCCTTTTTATCTATGATTTCAAGATTTTGTCTTTATATCTGTATTCCCAGCAATTTTTTACATAATCTTTGATGTGGTTTTACTTGTGTTTATACTCAATGACATTCCATGGACTTCTTGGACCTGTAGCTTTATACCATTATTAAATGTGTAAATATTTCTATATATGTTAAATATTTTTTCTAATTTGTATATTCTGCTACGCTAATTCTCAAGTATTTTTATCTCTTTCTGGAACTTCAGTTATCATGAGTTGCTAATATTAAACTACAGGTCATTTAGGTTTTGCACATTTTTGTTCAGTATTTTTGTCTCTCTGTGCCTTATTTTGCACTGTTTGTATTAATATATCAACGTGTCAAGACCTTCTTTTTTCCTGCAATATCTATTTGGTATTCATTTTATGTAAACTTTTTATTTCAGCTATTATATTTTTCATCCCAGCAGATCTCATGATTTTTTAATATCTCTTTTTAATCTTTTCATTTGTTCATGTTTTCCTTTAAGTCTTTAAAAATGAGTTTTAGAAAAATTCTTGTTTACTAATTCCTCATCTTGTCATTTCCAGATTTGTTTTTGTTAAATATTTTTGAAAAGATAGCCATATTGTCCTGTTTCCCTGGATGACTGATAATTATTGACCGGATGCTAGACATTATGGAATTTACATTGTTGAGTGGTTGTTGAGTTTTTAAAAAAGAGTTTTGGATAAGTTATAAAGATGTAAGTTACTTGCAGTTACCTAGGCTGTTTTTTCATTTTGTTTTGTAATGTTTTTGTTTTTAATTGAAGACTAAGTCTGGAATAGTCTCTAGAACTAAGTCAGCTCCACAGCTAAAACGTGATGTGTCTAGGGTCTCCACGTCAGCCAGAGACTTTCAGCAGGGCACCTTTCCAGCAGGTGAGAAATGGAATGATTCCCATTCCTAATGCGAGTCTTCCCAATGGTTCATCTTGAGCTTCTAGGTAATTGTACTTTTCTTGCAGTAACTTTTTATTTTTTTCAAATTTCGTTGGATTTTATCCCAAGCCTGTACAGATTGATATTCAGGTAACCAATCAAAGACTTGAGAAGACCCCCATAGAGTGATCTAGGAGTCTTTCTGTATTTAGCTTCCTTCCTTTTGTTTTCTGGTCCTAGGCCCCATACATTTTAGCCTTGGACCCCTGAGCCTTGGACCCCTGCCTCTGTAATTTAGCAAATCTGCTGGACTGTTCTTGAACTGACCCTCCCCATGCTGCAATCTGGAAATAGTGTCCAGGCAAAAAAGCTTGCTTGATTGTTGAGACCACCTTGCTTGCTTTCCTTCAATTAGTCAGTAGCCTTGTGTTGCTCATTGTCCATGTCTAAAAACTGTTGTTTTATAGATTTTATCCCATTCTATTGTTATTATTCTTTTTCCTAATAAGAGAGAAAATTTTCCAGCAATTGCTTCTTCAAGGGCAACTCCTATTGCCTGAATTTAAACCCTGACTTCGCCATTTAGGAAGTGCATGGCCTGGGACAAAGTATTTAACTTCTCGCCTCCATTTCCTCATCTATAAAAGGGGATACATAATAGTACTTAACCTGACAAGATCATTGTGATGTTTAAATGAGATAATATATGCAAATAGCTTATAAAATGTCTTGCATATTGCAAGCTCTGTGGGAGACAATAATTGAAGCTTCAATGGTGAACAAATACAGACACTGTCAAAACCAACATGGAACACAGAGGCTGGGGAGATAGCGACATTAATTACATAGTTGTACAAAAAACTGCCTATGTGGACAGTGCTATAGAGAAGTACCTTGTGCTATTAGCAATCATTTTTTAAAAAGAGTCCCTAACGAATTGGTACTTGAGGTGAAATTCCTGACAAATTGACATTTGAGGTAAAATTTGATATAACAAATTACCTTGATTCTCCCATTCTTTAAAACGGGTTACTATAAATCACATTGTCTGTATTGGATTTCAGTGGGCTATACCCTATGGTTTGAGAATTACTTTCAGTTTAATAAAATAGAAAATATAAAGTTTTCTTCTTAAAATGTATGTTTCCTCAACACACTTGGATTATATGAACTGTAAAATATCTACATTCCAACAGTATTCAATGCTTCAGTTTTTTTTTTCTCTCTCTGTTTTTTGGTCTAAAAAAGTCAACCTGGCAGTTATATTGTGTACTTTGTTTCCTGGTTAGCTAAGTGTATTTATTATCTTTTGAAATGATCATATGCCTTTTTCTCTCATTTAAAAATTTTAATGTGAAACATTACTTTGATATATTTTTCTGATGTTCAATTTTTCTTATGTTTCTGAAATATAATCTACTTAGTCAGTGAATTCTTTCCTACATTCCTGAGTTATAGATACTAATAGTTTAGCTCTTAAATGAGACTTACTTGTAAATTGTTCTTCAATTGCTTTTCCCCAGTTTTAATACAGAGGCTTAGTCTGATAACACTTTTATTCTTTAACAGTTTTTAAGATATAAAGATTATGGTTTGTTTAAATTGAGGAAAAAAATAAGTTTTTTTAGGGAATAGGAGTTAAATCATTGTTTTAATGAGAGTTGTTTCCTTATTTAGGTTTTCTGTTTTTATAAATCAATTAGGGAAATTGATGTTTTCTAGAAAGTGTTATTGTTAACTGAAATTTTAAAGTTTACTGGCATCTGCACTCATAATATTTTCTTATAGTTTAAAGAAATCTATTGTTTGTGGTTTTTGTATTCTGATTCAAATTATTCGTGTCTTTTTTTTTCCTTAGGCAGTGTTTGTAGAAGTTTGTCTACTTTATAAGCAATTCCAAAGATACAGCGGTACTTCTGTTAATTTTCACCTTTAATCAACAGCATACATTGATGATAGACACTATGTATGCCAAGATAATTTAATAATGGAGGAGGTAATAAGATGTCTATTTATTCATATTTTATGCCCTTCTTTATAATTAAAGGAAATTATATTTATGTTTATGCATTGGTGAAATTGATTTGTTGTTATAAATTAGGTCTAAAATCAATTCTAGAAGATGAATTATGGTGGCATTCCTATAATAAATGATTGTGTAATTCACAGTGATCACTGTGAAGGAAAGTATTCAGATAGCTTCATTATTTTATCACTACCTAGCATGTATAGACTCAGAATGCAGTACCTGTTGGATAGATTGATTGACTGATGATTGACTAATGCATTTTAGAAACTGAGAGACTGTTATTTAAAAGTGAACCATTAATTTTTAGTCTTTGGATGTGGAATGGCAATTAACATGTTGCAGTGTCCCTGAGGTTTTGAGAAAGAGCCTGACTGCCTCCTACTGATCATCTGATCTACTGATCACAGTTTTCCAGGGAAGAGTCAATATGAAGAGAGTGAGAGTGGGAGACAGAGGGCAGAGGAGAAAGAGGAGAAAGCTGTTATCTGTGAGTGAAGGCAGATATCTATGTGCATTATCCAATGTTCCTAGGACTGTGCAGTCAAAATTCATGTGAAAGCATGTTGGAAGGATTCAAAAGGCTCGGTGGCTGGACGGAGTCAGGAAGACTCTAAGGTACAGGTACTGAACGTGACAGATTAAAACACCTGGCACCTGGAGGGGAGGACTGGGGAGGTTCTAACATGAGTTGAAAAAGCTAAGCCCTAAAGGGTTTAATTTAGGAGACCGGTGGCGATGTTGTAGTTGAGCAGTGTAACTAGGAAGGCTTTGGTCCAACAGACCTTCGGACTGGATAAATGCTCCTGGGATGATTTAGCCTAGGGGAGGAAGCAGAAAGATAGAGGTTCAAAGATTTTACTTCCTGCTACTGTGGCAACGTGGGATTTGAGAGTCACTGTCATCCAGTGTCACGTGAATAGGGTGAGACGGTGGCCCTTGCTGGGCCAGCCCCAGCCCCTCTGCCCTCCTGCTGCTGTGAGTTGGCTGGCAATTTACAGCTGCCCCCGTTATCCCGAGGGGACCCTCTGGGCTGCGGGACCCTCTGGTCTGCGGGACACTCTGGACTGGGGGACACTCTGGACTGTGGGACCCTCAGGGCTGCGGGACGCTCTGGGCTGCGGGCCCTCAGGGCTGGGGGACCCTATGGGCTGCGGGACCCTCTGGTCTGCGGGACACTCTGGACTGGGGGACACTCTGGACTGGGGGACCCTCAGGGCTGCGGGACGCTCTGGGCTGTGGGACCTTCAGGGCTGGGGGACCCTCAGGGCTGCAGGACCCTCTGGGCTGCGGGACCCTCTGGACTGGGGGACACTCTGGGCTGCCAGGACCCTCAAGGCTGTGGGACTCTCGGGGCTGCGGGACCCTCGGGACTGGGGGACACTCTGGACTGGGGGACACTCTGGACTGGGGGACCCTCAGGGCTGAGGGACGCTCTGGGCTGCGGGACCCTCTGGGCTGCGGGACCCTCAGGGCTGCGGGACCCTCTGGGCTGCGGGACCCTCTGGACTGGGGGACACTCTGGACTGGGGGACCCTCAGGGCTGCGGGACCCTCTGGACTGCTGACCCCTCACCCACACCCAGCCTTTTCTGCCCCATCCGCCCTCTGCGCATAACCTGGGGGTACAACAGGCTCGCGCTGTGGCTTCAGTTGTGCTTCCGTGTCCCGGGGGCTTCCAACTGGGTCCTGCAGGAGCTGAGACAATCTCCCTGCTTAGCTTTCATCCTCCGGGCGTGTCCTGCTTCTTCCCGAGAGAAGCCTCTAAGATATGACTTGTACAGGAATCATGCTCTCTCTCCTCTCTCTGTCTCCCAGGCTGGAGTGCAGGCGCGATCTGGGCTCACAGCAGCCTCCACCCCCTGGCTCAAGCCTCCCACCCCAACCTCCCAAGTAGCTGGGATTACAGGTGCGTGTCACCCAGCTAATTTCTGTATTTTCTTTTAGAGACAGGGTCTTGCTATGTTGCCCAGGCTGGCCTGGATCTCTGCAGTTCAAGCAATCGGCTAGTCTCCGCCTCCCAAAGTGCTGGGATTACAGGCATGAGCCACCTTACCTGGCTATTTTTTTGTATTTTTTTGCAGAGAACTCCTGGGCTCAAGCAATCCTCCTGCCTCGATCATTTGTTTTTAAATGAGCCTGTATTGCCTGTAATTTTCAAGACAGTATAGAGCTTACAGAAAAAGTATGAAAAGTGCAAGTGTTTATTTAGATAGCAACTATTGCTTAGCACTCAACATATTTCCTTTATCCGTCTTCCCTTCCCCCTTCCTTTCCTCCTTCCTCCTCCCTCCCTTTCTTCCTTTTTTCAAATTAACCTTTAGGCCAGTTGCTGATACTTGGCTGTGGTGTTTGCATAGCTAGCTTGCCTTGATGTAACTGTACATGTAATCAGCGTCTGTCACTTTGATGGAAGTTTCCTAGTTTAGAAACACCTATCTCTGGATCATAATGAAACAACACAGAGGCTAAATAATAAAACCTCAGGGAATCAAGACATGTAAAGCCCAGAATTTTAAATAAATAAGGTTTATGGAACACTAAAAACAAATATATTGGACTTTCCATGGAGAGTACTTTATCGTTGGTTATACTGAAGATAAATGTTAACAACACAAATAACATGCAAATACACACGCTTAGTATGCAAAACATTGATTTTATTTGGCTTGCAGCATTGATGTTGTAATGCTAGCATTCACTGACATTTAATTTGTGGTATAATATTGTCCCAACTGCTGCCTGCCTTTACACTATATAATACAAACTATTGTCAAAAGTGTCTTTGAGATGCCTTATGGGGCACTTATTAAATTTATTGCATTTATGGAAAATAGAGCCTCGTGAATACAGAACAAATATAACTTATTTTTGTGTTCTTAAGCAAAACAGCTTAGCAGTACTTTCAGAAATTTTCTTATGCTCCTCATTCCACCACAGGTTTCATCTAGAAAGGCTTCTGGCCTTCCTTCCCAATTTCCACCACCGGCAAGGCTCTTCTAAGAGAACTCCTTAAAAATTACTATTATTACTATTCTTTTTAATAATTTCAATTTTCAATTTTTCTTTGCTTACAGTAGCCTTAAAATAGCAAATACCATAAGGAGTAAAGATAAAGACTTTGGAAGAAGGAAAGATGCTTTATGTCTCATACCAATCACACTGTGTCTCATACAATTTTTTAAATGTACTATTTACTAAAATTTAGTTCACTAATTTCAAAACAAATTCCAAAAAATATTATTTTTAAAGAACCAGTGAAGTTCACTATTTCAAGGGAAACACTGCCTAGCAGCCTACCTCTATTTCTTACCCAATTTGTCTTTATACATCTATAGCATAATGAATATATTTATGAATGAGGTCTGCTTAAAGTAAGGTAAATGTATATTCTGATTCAGCAGTTATTGAAATTAAATTCCACTAAACAAAGCACTTTTTTACCTGATGCACACTTTATTATGTATTTAAACATAGGCAAATCATTAAGTTAATTATATTATCTTAAATTTAAATCACTGAACTTATCTGTATTTTGATTTAATTAAATTAATTAATTTAGTTTTTATTTTTTAGAGACAAGATCTCACTCTGTTACCTAGGCTGGAGTGCGGTGGCACAATCATGGCTCACTACAGCCTAGACCAACTGGGCTCAAGTGATCCTTCCACCTCAGCCCTCAAAGTATCTGGGAATACAGGCACATGCCACCAGGCCTGGCTAATTTTTAATTTTTTTATTTTTGGTAGAGATGGGGTCTTGCTTTGTTGCTGAGGCTGGTCTTAAACTTCTAGCCTCAAACAATCTTCCTGCCTGGGCCTCCCAAAGTACTGGGATTACAGGTGTGAGCCACCCTGCTCGACTTGATTTAACTTTAGAGATTAAAGGGAACTTCGAGATTGTCTAGTCTAAAATCTTTTAGAGATAGTTATGCCCCTTACTATTCCATGTAGTAAAGAAAATGATGCCAAATATATGCTACATTGAATATAGAAAAATATTATAAAATAATGTATATACAAGTCATGTAAATGTTATAAGATAATATATATTAAGTTAAAAATTAAAGCTGAATCATGCACTGTAGACATTTAACAAGTTTGACATTAGGAACCTTAAAATGGGTACTTCTTGGTTTTCAAGCATGAGGTGTATCTTTTAAAGATATCTCTGTGTCCAAAGAGAACAGATGATGACACTATAGACCTATACTAATGTAAGAAATAGGTGAGTTTTTATATTGAGATTTTACTTTAATTTCTGTATTTTACCATTAGCAAGGTTGAATAATTTTTTTGGCTTAAGTTTATATTTCCTTTTTTAAAATTTCCTGTTTGTATCTGTGATGCTTCATTTTATGTGTCAACTGATGAGGCAATGGTGCCCAGTTATGAGGGCAAACACCAGTCTAGATGTTGCTGTGAGGGTATTTGTAAGATGAAATTGACATTTAAATACACAGAATTTGAGCAAAGTTGATTACCTTCCATAATGTGGGTGGACTTCAATCTCTTGAAAAGGCCCTTTATAGAAAACCCTGAGGTTTTCCAAAGAAGGGGTGATTCTGCTTCAAAACTGCAACCCTGTCTGAGTTTCCAGCCTGCAAACACCAGATTCAAAGCTGCTTCAGAACTGCAACCCTAACTGAGTTTCCAGCCCGCAAACACCAGATTCAAAGCTGCAGCATCAACTCCTCCCTGAGTCTTCAGCCTGACAGGCTGCTCTACAGATTTCAGATTTGCCAGCCCCTACAATTCTGTGAATCAATTCCTTAAAATAAACATTTCTCTCTATATTTATGCAAATGGATAAATGATGGATAGCTGTAGATTTCACTACATAGATATAGATATATAGATCAAGGAGATCTCCTATTGGTTCAATAAATCTATTGGTTTTGTTTCTTTGAAGAGCCCTAAACAGTATTCTTTGCTTACTTTTTAAAATTAGTATATTCACCTATTTCTTACTGAGAAAATTTACTTAATAAAATGATTAGCCCTTTAAATGTCTCATGATGCTAGTATTTTTCTCATCGTTTGTGGTTTGCTTTTTTGTTTTCCAACAATAGAAGTGTTTACATTTTTAGAAAGCATTTATTTCTTTGAATTTGTTCCTGTACAGCTATTCCCCGTTACAAGATACAGACATATTCCTCTGTATATTTCCTTCTAAGTATTGTTTTATTTGTTACATATAATTTAGTAATCTGTGGAATTTACTTTGATATATGATAGAAGATAAAAATGTATACTTTTACTTACATAGTTTATCAATTGTTTCACCACCATTAAAAAACAACTTACAGATTTGAAACGGTTATTTTAGCTAGGGCTGCCAAATTTAGCTAATAAAAAGAAAGGGTGCCCTGTTAAATTTGTGAAATTTTAAATTCATATAAAAATTTAATTTAAAATACATTTGTGAATTTTGAATTTTATATTAAAATGAATATTTTTAGTATGTCTCATGAAATATTTGGGGCTTACTTATTCTAAAAAATTATTTGATGTTTATTAGAAATTCATATTTAGGGCCAGGAGTGGTGGCTCATGACTGTAATCCCAGCACTTTGTGAGGCTGAGGTGGGCGAATCACTTGAGGACAGGAGTTTGAGATAAGCCTGGTCAAGATGGTGAAACCCCATCTCTACTAAAATTTCAAAAATTAGCCAGGAATGGTGACACATGCCTGTGATCTCAGCTACTTGGGAGGCTGAGGCACGAGAATCGCTTGAGTCCAAAAGGTGGAGGTTACAGCTGAGATCACGCCACTGCCCTCCATCCTGGGTGACAGATGGAGACTCCATCTGAAGAAAAAAATCATATTTAGCTGGATGAGCTGGATGGATGTCATGTATTTTAACTGGTAACCTAACTTCAGCCATTATGAATTTTCCCCTGTGCTTTCTATGCATTCTAATGAGCCTTGAATCACAAAATTTGCTGATAATGAAGCAAATATAGAAGGCACTAGAGATAAGAGACCCAATTCTTGCTCATATCATTTCAGCCTCACCTGGAGCATTCAGTCACAGGAGCTGAAAATTTATTACTACTTAAAAGAGGCTAAGATAGTTTCCAATATTTGACAGTAGAAACATTTTAAGTGACATAGAATAGACCATTTTCTTATACCTGCAATCAATGTATATTTTAGCTTATTTTAGAAGATATGGCTGAATTGTTTCAGAAAATAATCACTTTAATATCTCTTGGATATAAATCAAATTTTGGATATATTTAGATTTAAATCAAGCATAGTATTGCCACTGTGAAATCCGAAATAGAAAAAACACAAGATAATGGAGAATTTATCACAACAGTAAACTTTCTGACACTCTGGTTGCTTGCCACCTTAAAACAGGGCAGGATGATATCCACCAAACCTAAAGTCAAGGAGCATCATTTTCAGCATGACTATTTTTCAATATAGCCTGAACCATTTCATTGCACCTCTTCTGCCCTTGGGGACACTTAATATTTTAAAACATAGCAATACGGTCATTGCCACCACAGGGCCCATCTTGTGGGCCAGAGATAGTTCAGGGAAGGTAACTGAGCTGGGAGCTAAAGAAGCTGTTATCCGTGTATCTCCTTCTTTGCCCATCTTCCCCATAATTACAAGGAAAAGTTTGTATTGGATTCACCAACACTACAGGATAAACGGAGCTGTCTTTAACAATATTAGACACAGGTAAAGCCTCAGCAGGAAAATGTGAATTTTTGAAGGTGGTAAAACGAGTTTTCCTTGATAGGAAGTTATAATTTCAATGCAAGGACTAGAATTTTATCAACAGAATTAGCAAGAGGGATTTTAGCATGTTATGGTAACATATAATTTCACTGTGAAAAAATCCCAAATGCTTTCGGTCTTCCAGGTTACTAGAATGCAGTAACAACCAGTATGCAATGCATGCTGCAATATTACCCACAAGGGGGTTGGATATTTCACAGAAACCTGCCATTATTGATCATTATGATAATTATAATTGATAATTTTTAAAAAATGCTTTCATTTTGCTAAGCTACAATTTCTTACCTAATTGGATTTATATCCTTTCTTTCTCAATATTCTGCCCATGATTTGTAATTATCACAATTCATAATTTTAAAATTCTATAGGAGATTGTATTTTCAAAAGCCTCCTGCAAGAATATCTGCCATCTGACATACTCTTTTGTAATGTAACTCGCCACTAACCCATGGAAAGATGCAGTGTGCGTCTGAACTACCTTGCATCTGTGTGGAGTCTGTGACTGCGATGATGCCGCAGACGTGCTGTCGTGTGACTTCTGAGGATACATCTTAAGGAGTCAAATCCTAGTATCTTCTCTTTTGACTGCTCACCCTAGGGAAACTCTGCTTGGAACATGGTACCCTTGCCATGAGAGGCCCAACCCATGTGGAGAAGTCAACTGTAGGTGCTCTGAGTCCACGGCCCCAGGAGAGTTCTGCAACGTCAGCCAGTGCCAACTGCCCGTGGTGTGAGCGCACCTGCCTGGACTGAGGCAGGCTTTGGATGACTGAGTCTTGGCCAACCTCCATCTGCACCTGCATCTGAAACCTCAAATAAGAACTGCAGCCAACCCAGATAACTACGAGAGATGATAATAAATTGTTCAAGTATAATAAAGTGCGGGATGGTTGGTTAGCCACAACAGATAGCTGAAACAGATGCTTACAGTGGCCTCGAAGACAGTCCGGGAGCATGCATAGTTGACTCACCCTTCCCAGTGTCACCTTCTGTCACTCCCCAGTCCCACTCCCTGAACATGGCGTTGCCCCTGAGGAAGTGGACTGAACAATTTCAGGTAATTTATTGTTTATTGCCTTTTTTCATTTCACGTCCTCTGTCAGTATCATTGGAATAAATGATTTCATTTCTAACTTGCAAATACATAGGAGTCAACTGTACAAGCGCTCCACTGTTTCCTAACTCCCCAATTTCCACCACAACAGTAACACCCAGAGGAAGGCAGGCTTGGTCTTCCTAGGAACAGGATCATGCTGCTCCACTTAGCTGTGTTCCCAGCTTGGATGGGGAAAAAATAAACAAACATAAAACACCCGGGGGTCAGTGGGTGATCCAGAAAATACTTTTCTGACACTGCTCTCTCTGTCTTGAAACTAGAAGACATAGAAATTAACTTTTTCTTCTGTGGATTCTCCCAAGAATGCTTGGCAGCCATTTTACTGTGGGAAGAGTAAATGCGGAAAATCTTTTAACAGCACACGAGCTTTAGCGCTTATTGGAAGGCTGCTACCTTAATAGCCTCCCCTTTTCTACTAGAAGTTCTTTCAATGTAGCATGATTGTAAATTAGAAAAGTGAAATGAAAGAATTCATATATCTATTTTATCATAATATAGGAAAGCTGAACATACAGCAATATCCTCAAGCAAAATGAGAAAAATATATGCTTATCTGAATTATGTATTTGTTAAAATTGAAAGCTTTTTAAATATGTTTTTGTTTTTAATGGATAGTCAATAGTAGCTTGTGTATACTACTCAATAATAACATGGGCAAGATTCATGGGATGATCTTAAGAAGGAATCCAGGATTTGACAGCAATGACTGAACAGACTGGTGACTTCAGGAATATGTGGATTCTTCATGGATATTGAATGAATAATTGATATTTTGAAATAGTAGGGTTACATTAAAATATATTTAACACATTTAATTCTAATTTTACAAAACCACTGGATGCTCTGTAATAATTTACACTCACTTTTGAATAGAGAAAATCCTTTTCAGACTCTCACATTTTTTCTTTCATCCTTTTTTTTTTTTTTTAATTGAGACAGAGAATCTCTCTGTAACCCAGGCTGGAGGGCAGTGGCGCAATCTCAGCTCACTGCAACCTCCATCTCCCGGGTTCAAGTGATTCTCCTGCCTCAGCCTTCCAAGTAGCTGGGACTACAGGCACCCACCACCACACCTGGCTAATTTTTTGTATTTTTAGTAAAGATGGGGTTTCACCATGTTAGTCAGGATGGTCTCGATCTCCTGAACTCATGATCTGCCCGCCTCGGCCTCCCAAATTGCTGGGATTTCAGGTGTGAGCCACCACACCTGGCTGGTGATTATTAATTTAATGAGTATTGCATTAGTCCATTTTCACGCTGCTGATAAAGACACACCCAAGACTGGCAATTTACAAAAGAAAGAGGTTTAATTGGACTTACAGCTCCACATGGCTGAGGAAGCTTCACAATCGTGGCGGAAGGTGAAGAGGCGCAAGTCATGTCTTACATGGATGGCAGCAGGCAAAAAGAGAGCTGGTGCAGGAAAATTCCCCGTTATAAATACCATCAGATCTCATGTGACTTACTCACTATTGTGAGAACAGCACAGGAAAGACCTGCCCCCATGATTCAATTACCTCCCACTGGGTCCCTCTCATGACATGTGGGAATTCAAGATGAGATTTGGGTGGGGACAGAGCCAAACCATATCATTCCAACCCTGGCCCCTCCCAAATCTCATGCTCTCACATTTCAAACCCAATCACGCCTTCCCAACAGTCCCCCAAAGTCTTAACTCATTTCAACATTAACTCAAAAGTCCGCAGTCCAAAGTCTCATCCAAGAAAAGGCAAGTCCCTTCCACCTATGAGCCTGTAAAATCAAAAGCAAGTTAGTTACTTCCTAGAAACATTGGCAGTACAGGCATTGGATAAATACAGCAAATCCAAATGAGAGACATTGGCCCAAACAAAGGGGTTACAAGCCCCGTGCAAGTCCAAAATCCAGTGGGGCAGTCAAATCTTAAAGCTCCAAAATAATGTCCTTTGACACCATGTCTCACATCCAAGTCATGCTGATGCGAGAGTTGGGTTCCTGTGGTCTTGGCCAGCTTCACCCCTGTGGCTTTGTAGGGTACAGCCACCCTCCTGGCTGCTTTCATGGTCTGGTGTTCAGTGTCTGTGGCTTTTCCAGGTGCATGGTGCAAGCTCTCAGTGGATCTACCATTCTGGGGTCTGGAGGACAGTGTCCCTCTTTTCACAGCTCCAATAGGTGGTGCCCCAGTAGGGGCTCTGTGTGGGGGCTCTGACCTCACATTTCCCTTCTGCACTGCCCTAGCAGAGGTTCTCCATGAGGGCCCCACTCCTGCAGCAAAATTCTGCCTGGGCATCCAGGCATTTCCATACATTTTCTGAAATCTAGGCGGAGGTTTGGGAACCTTCTTGACTTCTGTGAACCCGCAGGCTCAATACCATGTGGAAGCCACCAAGGCTTGCAGCTTCCACCCTCTGAAGCAACAGCCTGAGCTGTACCTTGGCCCCTTTTAGTCATGTCTGGAGTGGCTAGGATGCAGGGCACCAAGTACCTAGACTGCACACAGCACAGGGACCCTGGGCCTGGCCCAAAAAACCATTTTCTCCTAGGCCTTCAGGCCTGTGATGGTAGGGGCTGCTGTTAAGACCTCTGACATGCTTTGGAGACATTTTCCCCATTGTCTTGGGGATTAACATTCAGGTCCTCATTACTTATGTAAATTTCTGCAGCCAGCTTCAATTTCTCCTCAGAAAATGGGTTTTTCTTTTCTATCACATTGTCAGGCTGCAAATTTTCCAAATTTTTATGCTCTGCTTCCCTTATAAAACTGAATGCCTTTAACAGCACCCAAGTCACGTCTTGAATGCTTTGCTGCTTAGAAATTTATTCTGCCAGATACCCTAAATCATCTCTCCCAAGTTAAAAGTTCCACAAATCTCTAGGGCAGGGGCAAATGCTGCCAGTCTCTTTGCTAAAACATAACAAGAGTCACCTTTGCTCCAGTTTCCCACAGGTTCCTCCCCTCCATCTGAGACCACCTCAGCCTGGACTTTATTGTCCATATTGCTATCAGGCTTTTTGTCAAAACCATTCAACAAGTCTCTAGAAAGTTCCAAACTTTCCCACATTTTCCTGTCTTCTTCTGAGCTCTCCAAACTGTTACAATGTCTGCCTGTTACCCAGTTCCAAAGTCACTTCCACATTTTTTGTTATCTTTTCAGCAATGCCTTACTCTACTGGTACCAATTTACTGTATTAGTTTGTTTTAATGCTGCTGATAAAGACATATCTGAGACTGGGCAACTTACAAAAGAAGAGGTTTAATAGGATTTACAGTTCCACGTGACTGGGGAAGCCTCACAGTCATGGCAGAAGGCAATTAGGAGCAAGTCAGGACTTACATGGCTGGCAGCAGGCAAAGAGAGAGCTTGTGCAGGAAAACTCCCCATTATAATAACCATCAGATCTTGTGAGACTTACTATCACAGGATCAGCACAGGAAAGTCCTGCTTCCATGATTCAATTACCTCCCACCGGGTCCATCCACAACCTGTGGTTATTCAAGATAAGATTTGTGTGGGGACACAACAAAACCATATCCAGTATATTTACCTGAAGGACAGTGCTCTCTTGTGCATTTGTTGAACTTTCAATAGCTCTTCTATCACTCCATTAGGTCAGCAGTTTCTGGATGGTGCAGTTCATGTTAGGTCCCATACATCCCATCCTTTAACCATTGCTGTATTTCCTTTGTTACAAAGTAAGTTCTTTAGATTGATGTCATGTAGATTCATTACTGGTGAATCAGAAACTACTGAACGCCTTAAATAATAATGTTGACTGAAGCCCTTTTGTAAAGGAAGAGGAACCCCTGTTCAGAATGTGTAAATTACTGTGAATATTAGAGAGGGACAATGTAGTCAGCTTCAAGTGTCCTGCTCCTCTTCTTGAGGGAGGTGCTGTTTTGGAAGTTCAGGGTTAACTTCCTGCTGGCACATGGGACATTCAGCAGCAGCAGTAGATAGATCAGGCTTAATGAGAAGGAGCCTCTCCTGCAGGCCCACACACAGCCTCCATTGCTGCTCCCCACCTCCTCCATACTTGTGCCCTACGTTGGCACTGGAGTGGGTAATGACAAAGCTGGCACACATCAACTGTCCATGCAATTCTGTCTAGGTTGTTTAGTGATACTCCTTTCTGATGGGAATTCCATGCAAGGACAATAGCAGTCAGTCAGTACCCACTTCCATAAGTCCATCAACTGACCATTCCCTAGCCATCCATCCTGCCTCCAATTAAATATCCTGGCCTCCCACCAGTACACATGTGTCAATGCTATCCTAACAAAACGACACTACTTTTTCTACACAAAGTAACTAATAAAGCACCCAAAATTCTGCTGAACTGGAGAGCTTACTCTCCTCATTCTCTTTCAAGACACTCACAAGCAGAGCTGCACTGAGCCAACATATCTGAACTGGGCTTCAGCTACTTTCTTTTTTAGTTGGTGTAGGATACTCTCCTGAAGATGGCATGACTTTGCTCCAGAAGCCCAGGGATCTGCCTTATGATTCTCTCATTGGGGCTTATCAGAAACATCACAGAGCATCTTTTCCCACTGCTGATGGACAGAATAAAAAGGTCATATAACCCAAGATCCAGGGCCACTTACATCTTAGCCTGGACGTTCCCTGGTCTAGGCTCCACCCAATGTTGACAGCATTTATATTACCCGGTATGTGACTGGATCACTATTTCCAGGTTTAAAATACATCCATTTCAAAGCCCAAAGGGTACTAGCAGACATTTTGGTTCCTGCCTCTGTGGTGGGCTATCTTTGGGGAAGAATGTCTTCTTGGGTAAGGCAACGATCTTCAGATGAAGGAAATTCCAGGAAAAGACCAGCCACTGAGATCAGTTGCTGGAAAACCTGAATTGCTGGGAGGAAACATACTTCCTTCCCAAAATAGAGATCTGGGTAGTAGAGCACAGTATTCATGACACCCAGGCTGAGATGATAAGTACAGCCATACTCATACCTCAGAGATTCTGCAGGTTGGTGTTAGGCCACCAAAATAAAGTGAATCTCACTATAAAGTGAGTCATCCAAATTTTGGAGTTTCCCAGTGCATACCAAAGTTATGTTTACACTACAGTATATTCTATTAAGTTTGCAAGAACATTATGTCTAAGAAATGGACATAAATTTAAAAATACTTTATTGTTAAAAATGCTAATGGTCACCTGAGACTTCAGGGAGTCATAGGCTTTTTGCTGGTGGAGGAATTAGCTTCAGTGTAGATGGCGCAGACTGATCGAGATGGTAGCTGCTGAAGGCTTGAGTTCCTGTGGCAGTTTCTTAAAAAAAGACAACAATGAAGTTTACCACATCCATTGACTGTTCCTTTCACAAGATTTCTCTGTAACATCCAATTCTGTTTGATTACATTCTGCCCAAGTTAGCATGGTAGACCTTCTTTCAAAATTGAAACCAATCCTCTCAAACCCTGCCACAACCTTTTCAACTAAGTTATGGAATATTATAAATCCTTTGTTGTTATTTC
This sequence comes from Pan troglodytes, assembly GCF_028858775.2. Lineage (NCBI taxonomy): Eukaryota > Metazoa > Chordata > Mammalia > Primates > Hominidae > Pan > Pan troglodytes. The sequence goes on from NC_072401.2 coordinate 190,563,743, forward strand.
AACAGTGTTCACAGCATATTCATAGGAGTAGACTCCATCATAAGAAACCACTTTCCTTGTTCATCCATAAGAAGCAAGTCATCCTCCATTCAAGTTCTATCATGCAATTGCAGCAATTCAGTCACATCTTCAGGCTTCATCTCTAATTTTGGCTCCCTTGCTATTTCCACCACAACTGCAGCGACTTCTTCCACTGAAGTCTTGAATCCTTCAAAGTCATCCATGAGGGTTAAAATCAGCTTCTTCCAAACTCCTGTTAATATTGCTATTTTGAACACCTCTCATGAAACACAAATGTATTTAATGGCATCTAGAGTGGTAAATCCTTTCCAGAAGGTGTTCAATTTACCTTGCCTAGATGCCTCAGAGGAATCATTACCTATGGAAGTGATAGCTACATGAAATGTATTGCTTAAATAATAAGACTTGAAAGTTGAAATTACTCCTTTATTCAAGGGCTATGAAATGACCATGTGTTAGCATGCATGAAAACAAAATTAATTTCCTTGTACTTCTCCATTAGAACTCTTGGGTGACCAGATGCATGGTCAGGAAGCAGTAATACTTTGAAATGAATCTTTTTATTTAGCAGTAGGTCTCAACAGTGGGCTTAAAATATTGAGTAAACCATGCTGTAATGTGTTGTCATGTAGGCTTTGTTCTTCCATTTATAGAGCATGAGCATGGGCAGAGGTTTAGCATAATCCTTAAGGGACCTAGGATTTTTGGGGTGGTAAATAAGCATTGTCTTCAACTTATAGTCACCAGCTGCATTATTCCCTAGTGGAAGAGTCAGCCTGTCCTTTGAATTTTGAAGCCAAGCATTGACTTCTCCTCTTTAGCTATGAAAGCCCTAGATGACATGTTTTTCCAATAGAAGGTTGTTTCATCTACATTGAAAATCAGTTGTTTCAGGTAGCGACCTTCATCAATAATCTTAGCTAAATGTTCTGGATAACTTGTTGCAGCTTATAGATCAGCAATTACTGCTTCATCTTCCACTTTTTTTAATGAATGAAGACTGCTTCTTTCTTTAAGCCTTAGCAACTAACTTCTGCTTGCTTGCAGCTTTTCTTTTGCAGTTTCCTCACCTCTGTCTGCCTTCAGGGAACTGAAAAGAATTAGGACCTTGCTCCAGATTAATCTTCAGTTTAAGGGAATATTCCGACTGATTTGATCTTCTATCCAGACACTAAAACTTTCTCCATATGAGGCTGTTTGGCATTCTTATCACTGGTGTGCTCATTAAAGTCTCACTTTTAATTCCTTCCGGAACTTTCCTTTTTTTTTTTTTTTTTCTTTTTTTGAGACAGAGTCATACTTACTCTATCACCCAGGCTGGAGTGCAGTGGTGCAATCTAAGCTCACTGCAACCTCTGCATCCTAGGTACAAGCAATTTTCCTGCCTCAGCCTCCTGAGTAGTTGGGGTTACAGGCATGCACCACCATGCTCAGCTAATTTTTGTATTTTTAGTAGAGACAGGGTTTCAACATAGTGGCCAGGCTGGTCTCCAACTCCTCACCTCAAGTGATCCACCTGCCTCGGCCTCCCAAAATGCTGGGATTTCAGACATGAGCTGAATTCACAACTGAGCTGTTTGCTGAAAGACTAGCTTTCAGCCTATCTCAGCTTTCAACACATGCATTCCTCACTGAGCTTTGTTATTTCTGGCTTTTGATTTAAACTGAGAGATGTGCCCCGTAGCTCATGCCTGTAACCCCAGTGATTTGGGAGGCTGAGGCAGGAAGATGGCCAGTGTGCTGGCAAGCTGTCTAAGGTCAGTGCCAAAACACTGTTGGAAGTCACTGTGCTTTACTCCAAACTCCACTAGATCACTATGAATTAACTCTCAAATTCAAATGTATCTCGTGTTAGTTTGTCATCATTATATACATACTGCTGCTATTGTTTGTGCATCCAGTGCTTCTTATAAATAAGCATAACATTTTAGCCTCTCGAAGTTATGCTAATAAACACAGTTGACTGTACACACAAATCTCTAGATGGGGACTGCTAATTTTGTTATTTTTCTGCTTTCGTCTCTTTTGCCCCTATTCGAGGATTCATTTCCACCACTAAAGTGAACAAGGTTAAATCTGGTAAACATTATTCTACCTCATTTTTGGCATTTCAAAAATGAATTATAGCTGAGGGTAATAGTGCTTGTGAAAGCACAGACATGCAAATACGGTGATCTCCCAGGGCAGACATTTTTAATCATTCATCTTTTTGAAATATAGGTAATGATATATAAGAAAGACAATGATTTTCCTGTAGGAGTTCATAGTGTGGGAAAGTGTCTGAAGCAAATGGCATCATGGAAGGTGAATGGGTTACAGTGTTTCCTTGTTTCATTTCTTGAAGGAAAATAACATTCTGATAAATTATGCTCAATTCACAATTTATCCAGGCATTCTAGAAGAGTATAATAATTATTTCCATTGATGCCAAATGTCTTCTGAAGAAAGGTATGTCAATTCAGCTTAATTTTATATTTTATTACAAAATCTTTCCAAAAACAGAAAGATTAAATTAATATGAGACATATCCTTCGACTTTGGTCTTCACAAATAATTAAAAATAAAAAATGGGATTTTGAGTAAGACTTTTGATACTTTTGTCAGCCAACATGTTTCTGTCAGGAAATGAACCACATTTGACATGCACATAATCTTACGTCAATTCCATTTGTCTTTGACAATGCAGTCTAGGAGAACAGATTTTTAAGAGCACATTCTCCTAAGAATAATTAGATTGCCTGATGGAATAATCCTTTATGCATGTCAATCAAATGACCATGAACCCTTTTAATTATTTTATATAGCAAAATAAAATAATTTGAACACTTGAGACAGAAAAAAAACCCTCAGGACCCTTTCATATTGACAAATATTTTTATTCCCTTGTGATGAATTTGCTCTTTTCTTTTTCCACCAATAATAGTGATGATACTTAGCCCACTGTGTGTATTGTTTTGTTTGTTGTTGTCAAAATGGGGGTAGTACTTCATAGTGCTTTCTAGATCCCAGGAAATAATTTTAAGTGGTTTCTTAAGATGTTTGCCTCCGGCTGGGCGGGTGGTTTACACGTGTAATCCCAGGAGTTCAAGACCAGCCTGGCTAACATAGCAAAACCCCATCTCTATTAAAAATACAAAAAAAACTAGCTGGGTGTGGTGGTGCATGCCTGTAGTTCCAGCTACTTGGGAGGCTGAGGCTCAAGAATCGCTTGAACCCAGGGGCTGGAGCTTGCAGTGAGCCAAGATCACGCCACTGCACTCCATCCTGGGTGACAGAGCGAGAATCCACCTCAAAAAAAAAAATTAATAATCACCTATGGTGCTGAGCCTCCAATTGGTAAACTCCTTAGGTGTGGGAGCCTAGGGGTGGAAAAAGAGGACCCAGTAGGGGTCCAACCAATAGGTTACTCCCAGTAACCTATCTAGTGACTTTGTGATTTCTTGCTCTGCAACTCCGGACTCAGAAGTTCTGGCTCCTAAAGAGGGGATAGTTCTGCAGAGGAGGTCTCAGCAATGATATTAAACATAAAGTGGCAGCTGCCATCCAGAGAACTTAGGCTCCTCATACCCAAATAAGAACAAGAAGAGCCATCTTCCTGGGGTGAGAGGATGTGGAGGATAACCCTCAATGTCATGAAGAGGTAGGTTTGCTGTTGTATAGTGAAAGTACACAGGGTACCTTTAGCATCCACTTTGTTATCTCTTAGAACCCACTTATCCAGTTTTGATTGTAAATGGACAAATACAGAAGCTGTAGCTTGAGAAATCCATAGTGACCAGAGCTTTAGACTTCACAGTGAGGAAGATGTTGGTAATCTCACGAAGTAAGGTGTCTAGACCAACGGAAGTCATAGCTGAAGGTGAAAGAAATTTAGAATGACCAGTAGAAAAGAATGATGACCAGTACCAGCTGCAGCCCATGAACAGGTATGGCTTGTTCCATTAACATCCCTCTTGTCAGTTTTTCTTAGGAAAAAAAAATCTAGCAGAATCTTAAAGAACAAATTATAGAATTTGTGTGAAGCAAGAGAATCCTAGCATTGCATATGTTGCTGTACTGTAGCACGCAAGTCTTTTTTAAGATGAAAGGATTGAATCCTCCAGCTCCTGAGAAGGTTGTCAGCTCACAGATTTCAGCTGTGAGCATTCTCCAAGAATTTCCCTTAATTACAAAAAGCATCTTCACCTGCTGAAGATCACACTACTTCCAGGGGCAGCCTACATGCAATGACTGGTCAGTGCACTGGCATAGGATCCAACTGATAGTAACAGGAGACAGATAAATTCCTAGGCAGACAAGGACAGGTCCCCAGTGAAACCCAATCTTCAAGCCAAGGACAGTTCAAAACCTGAAAACCAAACTGCCAGTTCCAGACAGAGTCCGCAACTGGAGTGAGAACTTCCATCTCTGTCTTACCCACTCTCTCTCGATTAGTTCCTTTGGAATGATGCCTTTTACCCCATTGAAGGGTGCTTTTTCCAAGGCCACTCATGGACCAATCAGCACATGCTCCCCTATTCTAAGCCCACTAAAAACCTCAGACTCAGCCTCGTAGATGGCCACCCACTTTCAGGTCCCCTCTTGCAGCTGAGAGCTTTCCTTCTGTCACTCAGTGGAATTCTTCTCTGCCTTACTCACTCTCCAGTGGCTGCATACCTTATTCCTCTCGGTCGTGAGACAAGAACTTGGAATTTGCTGAGCTGCAGGCAGCGGGAGTGAAAGAGCTGTAACCCTCCCATCCACTGAGCTGTGGGTGGTGGGAGTGAAAGAGCTGTAACCCTTCCTCCTCCTCACTGAACAACAGAAGAGAATAGGCTACTGGGCACCACTCCCGCCCACTTGCAGAATTACAGGAATGAAGAAGCTGCTGGGTGCCACTCCCTCCTGCTTGCCAAATTACTGGAGCCACAACACAACCTCCTTGCCACAATTCCCGCCACCCCTGAATGGCCATTCCAGCTTGGGAAGTGATCTGTGTCAGTTGAGGCCTGAGCTACCACTCAATGTCTTTGCCTGCTCAATTCTTCTTCGTTGCCTTTAACGCAAGTATTGGCCCTAAGAGCTCTCACTAAAGCAATTTCCGTATGCAAATTCATGACGGATACTCCTCAGTGTGCCAATCTGTTCATGTGTATAATCCAATCTATATTTGGGTTGTGAGAATTAGATAAATTCATGGTTATAAAGCAACATAGCCAGCCCTTAATACAAATTATTTCCCTCTCTGTTTGTTCTGCTACTGAATGCAAATAAACTAACACAGAAATTATATCAACATTTTTCTGTGCTTCACACCTTTTCAAAGGTAGAAGATCAAAAACATCTTGGTCACAGGCAATCTCAGTGGTAGGCTCCCTTGTGACCTCATACATGAAGTCACCTTTCAATAGACTTAACATGAGTTTGCCCAGCCAGCTCAAATTATTTAGTCTATTTTGTGATTTATCTTACTTGTTCTGTTTGTTCTCACTAGAAATTTGTTATTTTCTATTTATACTGCTAATTCCAAAATATGTGATATATTTTTATATATGCAAAGGAATTTTTTTAAATCTAAATGACTTTTTTTCATAAAATCATTAATGAGGTAAGGATTTAAACACAAATCATAACATGAACTGGGTTTTTGTTGAAATTGAGGTGTTGTTATTTGAAACTATAAAAGTTATGGTAATTCATTCTGGTTTATTATCAGAATGATTTCTTTAAAAATAGGTGTATCCAAGACCTTTAATTAATGCCAAACTTCTTACATAAAAGTAGAAACACAAAAACAAAGTGCAGTTCATGGCACATTTTAAAATCCCTATATGCAATTTCAATTGCACCTTCTCTGTGAATGTAATCTGGTCCATTGGGAAATAAATCCTCCTGGAAATTTCCTATGTACTTATGAAGGTCAGTGATCTAACGGTCAGGATTTGGGGTTTTCAGTCCAAACATTTCTAACCCTACTTTCTATAAATCATGATTTGGCCAGCACGTGGTTTGTAAAAATAGCAAGAGATATTCGGTTTTCTCTTTGATAGGTGAAATTTAAAAATATACCAAATCGAGCAAATAAAACAGCCTATCATGAAAGGACCAGATTAATTGATTTAAATAACTCCAGAAATATTTGTCAGAAATTTAAAACCAACCTAAAAAAATAGGATAAAATGGAAACAACAGTTCATGATGAATAGCTCCAGAAAGAAAAGTAAAAAATAAAAATAATAAAATGGAAACAAATATAGAATATTAATGATAGAAGGTTTGATTTTGAACAGCTGTCTGCACTATACCATGCTAACTTTGTTCTTGGTAACTTCATCAATCCTCTATTTATTCAAACCTAAAATGGTGCTAATGGGTCCGCAAACTAGCTAGATTTGGCCCTGAAGCTTTTGAATTTCTCTCATGTGTAAAATAGGAATATTGAATAAATGATTTTTAGTCCGGTGTTGTAGAAATCTAACATTTGTCTTTCCTAACTTACAGTCTTGGTTTAAAAATTACATGAATAATAGATACAAAAGTATTTAGAAATAGTAAATACTACACAAAGTAAGTTGTTGATAAATATGTGTAAACTTTTTTTAACCTAAAAATAAATGATTGAATAAAATAAGGCAATAAAAGCATGATAATCCAATCCTACAAAAATAACTGTTAAGTAAAAATCTATTAGCATTCTTAAAAAAAAAACTCCATGACAACATAAAACATACCTACCACATAAGAAACAACAATACAAATTAAATAAACAGGTCCTACTTACAGTGTCTTTGTTGTAATAACACAGACAACAATTGTTCACATGAAGTTGACTTCAGGCTGGGAAGCAGATAATACAGATAAGATACTTTTTAAACACCTGGGCCTGGTGTGGTGGCTCATGCCTGTAATCCCAGCACTTTGGGAGGCTGAGGAGGGTGGATCACCAGAGGACAGGAGTTTGAGACCAGCTTGACCAACATGGTGAAAACCCGTCTCTACTGAAAAAAAAAAAAAAAAAAATTAGCCGGCCATGGTGGTGCATGCCTGCAGTCCCAGCTACGTGGGAGGCTGAGGCAGGAGAATCACTTGAACCCAGGAGGCAGAGGTTGCAGTGAGCCTAGACTGTGCCATTACACTCCAGCCTGGGCAACAAGAGCGAAACTCTGTCTCAAAAAAAAAAAAAAAAAATCGAATCCACACAGACTTATCCCCAATAATTTATACGCAGAGAGTGAAGAACTCACTGTGAAATTCTGCTCTACATTCTTTCTTCAATTTTTTTCACCTTATTCACTGCTATCTACATAAATTATTTTTTAAAATCCACTTTATGTTGGCTGGGAGCGGTGGCTCATGCCTGTAAATCCCAGCACTTTGGGAGGCAGAGGCAGGCGGATCACGAGGTCAGGAGATCGAGAACATCCTGACTAACACGGTGAAACCCTGTCTCTACTAAAAATACAAAAAAATGAGCCAGGTGTGGTGGCGGGCACCTTAGGTCCCAGCTACTTAGGAGGCTGAGGCAGGAGAATGGTGTGAACCCAGGAGGCAGAGCTTGCAGTGAGCAGAGAGTGTGCCGCTGTACTCCAGCCTGGGTGACAGAGTGAGACTCTGTCTCAAAAAAAAAAAAAAAATCTACTCTATGTCATTTATAAGGTCAACTCTGTTTCATGGAGACAGCCTCTAAATATGTAGTTTTTGATTTTTTTTCTTCCTCAACTCATATATATTCCTTAAAAATACCAACATATTAGGCCGGGTGTGGCAGCTCATGCCTGTAATCCCAGCACTATGGGAGGCCAAGATGGGTGGATCACATGAGGTCAGGAGTTCGAGACCAGTCTGGCCAACATGATGACACCCCATCTCTACTAAAAATACAAAAATTAGCCAGGCGTGGTGGCGGGTGCCTGTAATCCAGCTACTTAGGAGGCTGAGGCAGGAGAATTGCTTCAACCCGAGAGGCAGATGTTGCAGTGAGCTGAGATCGTGCCATTGCACTCCAGCCTGGGCAACAAGAGAAAATTGTGTCTCAAACAAAACAAAAATAAAAACAAAAAAACCTACATATTGCTCAATTTCTACTAAGAATTCCTTAATTGAAAACTAGTATGCTCACTTCATTTGTTTTCTTAATTGTTAATAATATGAATCTTAGTTCTACTTGAGAATATTAAACAAAACTGATTTACATAAGCAATTTTATTCTCAAGTGGAAGGCTGCACATGAAGGGAGAAAGCCATGTAGGCATTTTGTTATTATTTGCAGCTTCCCATAATTTATTTCAGCACTGTTGGTCAGTATTCTATTTTGACGAACTTTGCTGGCTACTATTCTGATTTTCTCTACAAGGAGAAAAAGAGAATTTGTAAAATCCTACATCGATGTAGTGATCAACGTCCTCTTAGGAATAACTATCTCAAAGAGAATAAAATAAAGGCAACGTTAACCCCTAAAATAGTGTCTGCTGCTGACGCGGCAGCCATCAGTGAATAATGGGGCCTCTTGTCCTCCTCTGAGCCTGCATACCTATTAGCAGGGCAGGAAATTGCTGGAGGCTGACCACATGCGTGGAAGAAGAAACCAGCAGGATTCAAATCAGAGACAATTAAAAAGGATGTAATTCTATTGCAACAAAGCCCAGATGGAATGCTATTATAAGTGTCAAGTTTACTGATGTCCCAAATATAAAGTTTTCCTCTCTTATTCTTCTAAGTGCATAAGGAATTTATTTTTAGAAAGAAGGCAAAATATTTTCATAAAAAATGAATTCTAATAAGGTGAGCAAATATTTTCAAATGTTAAATACTAAGCCTGAGATATTTAAAATCCTTCTGTCGTATATTAGTGGATGATTTTTAGGAATCTAAGATGCTAAGGTTTATATTTTTTAATTTCCTGTAACTTGTCATCATTTCAGTAATTTACAAAATTTTATACCCTAGAACTAGCAGAAATCAGTCGTATAAATAATTTATCCTGGTTCTGAAATAGTATCCCTGCAGATGTGAGGTTGCAGAGGTGACATATTTTGAATTACATGTTAGACAGGAATCGTCTTTCTTAGCTGTAAATCATTTCAACATCATGTGTAATACAAGGAAAACAAAGATATATATTGTCTATATCGGTAGCATCCGTATACTTGATTCTTTAAAAATTTGAGTTCAGCAGGAGATAAAGTCTGTAGTGTAAAAAGCGTACCAAATTCAAAACTAATACATAATGCTGGGAATTACAAAAAGGAACTCCCATGAAAGGATGACTTAGAAGAGGGGAAAAAACTGACTCCTCAAAAAAAGCAGAAAAAGAAATAAAGAAACTCCCTTGGATCTAGGATAAAATAAGGTCCCCTTGATAATTTATAAAAAAATGTGACTCTCAAGTAGGTTTGGCTACAATTCACAACTTATCCCCTTCCCACAAAAAAAGTAAGATGATAATTAAATTTAAATCTGCCTTGCATTGGTAATGCAAAATACTGCATTTGTAGTACCGAAAAACCACAAACATTCTGTAGACTGGAAGAATCCATTTTAAACTATGTTTCATAAAAGATGAGTTTGCAATGGGAATTATGCAGCACTTATAGAAACAAATTAACATAGTAAAGGCAAAAGAAAAGATGCTGCAAGTGTGGCTGCTGAAATGATATTAATAAAAATATAAAATGAGTATTTTTAGAAAGCTTAATAAAGCAGAAGAGGATATTTAAAGTATAACGAGGTAAGAAACTATGAAACTGTATTAGATAGGTATATAGAACACCCCTGACATAACTAACTCTATCTTAGAAAAAGACTCTATTTTATATTTCACAGGGTACTCTGCCAACAATAAGATGTTTTGTACAATAAACACATAAAACAAATAAAGACTGCTTCCAACCAGATAAGGACACAAACACTCTCTTCCATTTTCAGTTCTCACCACAGGACTGACTATCAGCCGCTCGAAATGGCCATCTTAACTGACACCGTCTTGCAGTCACTTGTGATAAAAACTTGGCATCTGCCACTGAGGACCCAGCCTCCTCAGAGACTTCCTTGGAGGACCAAAGGACCACCTGGCCAGACCAGGACACCTTTTGTCTTCTTCACTTCCCCTGGACTGATTGGTTAACCCATTCTCCTATCTCTTTTTCCTTTTGATGTTAAACATGACTTTATTTGTTGTGAAATGTTTAACCTACACCATTGATATACTGATTAAGTATACTATTATGTTTGGTTTGCGTATTGACTGGCCTGTGGAGTGGCTTGAGCCTGTGTGTTCCTGGCTCTGCCTAGCGAGTGACTGGGAAATAGGAAGGAGAATTCCTTCCTTGGGAACTCCATGGGGTGCATGGCTTCTGTGACTGAAATGGCATCAATAAAAGCCTGACATGGTGGAAAGAGACAAATATGTGTGGACCTGGTTATTTCTAACCACGCTCTGTTCGTGACAGTAAGAAACAATAAAACTTGTGTATGAGAAAATAATAGAAAATAATTTTAAAACCCATCTAAAATAGAAAAATATAATTATTGACAAAAGAAATTCTATGGATTTATTAAACAGCAGATTGATTGAAAATAAATGAGGTAGAAAGATATATATCTGAGGAAGCAACAGGGTGCAGCATAGAAAGATAATTAGGTGAAAAATATGGATAAAGCACGATAGCCTCGGGAAGTAGAGAATAAAGTCTAATATAAGTTACAGGAAATATTTGAAGAGATATTGGCTTGGATGTTTGAAAACTGAAACACACACACAGACACACAAGCACACACACACAAACTGATAGATCTAGGAAGATCAAAAATCCAAATGAAATCAGTGGAAGGAAATGAGCACTTGGATGTATCATAGTAAAGATGTAGAATATAAAACACCGAGGACAATTCTTAGGATAAATCAAAGAGAAAGTTTACCAACACACAATGACATTTAGGCAAACAGCTTATTTCTCAGCAGCAAAAGTTAAACTGTTAAGAGAGCAGCAGGATATCTTCAACTGCTTAGACAAAAATAATGATCAACTTCATATTATACAGCCAGCTGAACTATTTTTCAATATCCAGGAAAACTTTAAAATATATTAAGATAAGGTCAAAACATTTACAAAAGGAACTTATAAATGATAAGTTTCAGGAAGAAAAAGTCAGCTGGTATGAAAGGTGGGAAAGGAAATTAGAAGTAGACAATAATGAAAATGATAAATATGTGGGTATACCCAGACAAAAAATTGATCATATCCAGTAATTGTGATAATGGGGTATCTATATTTTTACCATGCATTAGAGACTTAAAGTATTATTAAATACTAGAGATAAGGAAGGTCACTATTAATAAATGTTCAAGTCACCAGGAATATATAGCAATTCTAAAATTGCATACATCCATTTGAATAATTTCTAAATGGAAAAATATCACCACCTAAAAGAGCAATCTTAACACATAGTTTGCAGTAATTAAAGACAAAGTAGAAAAATAAAGTATTAATAAAGAAACGAGTTATTTTTGAGGAACATCTGTTGGAATATATGAAACACTGCATGCAAATATTGAAGACCACACATTCCTTTCATGTGCACATTTAAAAAATAAGGAGGTCACAACTCCTATCTCAGTAAATATTAAATAATTAATATCATACAGAAAATATTGCATGACTCAAAGAAATTAGGTAAAAACATGAATAACAAAAATGCAATAATATATATATTTTAAAAAGTCATTTAGAATATTACCCAAAAAGAAGCAACTTTGACATCATTTCTGAGAGAAAATAATGCCAGAAATGTGAAAATACCAAATTATTATTTGAACAGAATAATAATGAAAATACTAAAATGAAATTAATACATGGAATGCAGTGGATGTTGCATTTAGGAGGAAATATGTAACAAAGTATTATATTAGAAAATAAATTCATCAAAATACAAAAATATAATAAACCCAATAGAAAAATGAACAAAAAAATTGAAGAGAAAAATCTCAGAGAAAGATTAAAAAATGGCTGATAAACATAAGAAAACATGTACAACCTCAGTATTAAAATCATAATAAAACAACCAGTTTATACCAAAAAATAAGTTTGGATTCAATGTTATCTCAAGGATTAAATTTTTAAAATTTGGACCAGATCTATCTTAGAGAAAATTACTAGGGTTTATTGGAAGACTTTTAAATATCTGAATAAATGGAGAGATAATATCATTGTTTCATAATACAAAATGCTGGCGTGCATAGGAAGTGTAAAAAGATCTACACATTTCTTGCAAGAGTGTAAGTTGCTGTCATTCCTGTGATCCTCTGATTTGCCACACTGTATGCACTGTCCATTCTTGTCCATCCTTCTCTGAATGCAGTAAAGCTGACTTTAATATCCTACATTGTGAGTCTCCCTTGCCCTCTGGTATCCAACTGGGTTTGGCAGTGGGAGATCAACAGAAGATCAGAAGGTGGGAGCTAAAAGGAATCAGATATTTATTTCCCTGACTCCCTTTCTGCCAGGTCTTGGAGTTTGGTCATTTCCTTCTCCGTGAGGCCAGGTAGTTCAATGCTCTAGCTACTTTCTCTAAGTTTTTGTAACTGCTCTCTCTTCCCTTGTCCCTTCCCTACAGATCTAGGCTGAATAACAGCTCCCAGAGGCTCCTAGCCTTTCTTTTCTCTGCCTACAACTTTATAAATATGCATTTATTGGTTGTTTTCAATTATCACTATTTAACTGTAACATCTGTTTCCTGCTGCTACTTTGATAAAACTGTTTCCAAAAACTGTCATTATGCAGAAATTAAGGTATTCATTCCCACAAGTTCACATTTCATCTGCTGGTATCACCTGAGGCACACTGATAAACCATGAGTAGGTTCAGGTTGTGCCTGAGAACTTCTGCACCTTCACCCTCAGAAACGAAGGGCAGGGTCTGGGGCAGTCACAGCTCACGGGTTTGACACCACCTACTGTGAGCAGCTCCAACTACTTATGCTAAACATACACGAATATATGTGCTTTAATGCATGGAGAAGTTGGGGAACCATTTCCCTTGAGTAACTCTTGCATGTGGCAACAGGAAATTGATACAAAAATGTTCAGAGATGCATCATTTGCCATGACAAAAAAAATCAAACAACTCAATAGAATAAATAAATTAACTCATAATCATACAACCTTTTTGTCTCCTTGCCATTCTTGATGCACACATGAGAGAACCTAACATAAATTCTAACAGACTCCTGGGGAAAAGCAGAGATACACCACAGACCCCATTCTGGGAAAAACCTCTGTTTTCCTCACAGAAGCCCATGAATTTAAAGAAAATAGATCTTTCTCAAAATCTAAGGCTCTGTTCTGTTTTGTATTGTGTTAGCTGACAGTTTTGACTTTTGTGGGTACAAGAAATTACTTCGCATTATGAAGGAATTTTGGTGTATAATTATTAGGTAGGAAATATACTTTAAGGGATTGCTAATAGTAGTTATGGGGGGATACTGGACTCTTTGCACACTTGGATCAGAGAAGCATGCTCTCGGTCACCTGGAAGATATGGAAACATCCCCAGCCTATGCTGATAGATGAGACCCCCATGGGGGATGAGCTGATTACCTAATGGGCTGACTGGCTTTGGGTTGCCTTGCAATGAAATGCATGATAGAAGCACTGCATAGTATTTGCCTCCTTTTTGGGGACCCAGGGTCCAATATAAAGCGGTACCCTTAATTTTGGGGATCTGTCTTTGCCTTCCAGCTGTACCTGCTTATTAGGCCCTAGGAGTTGCATGCTTTCCTGGTCCTGTTCCTCCAAGGGCTCCATCCTGAAGCCAGTAATCCAATTAAGAAACTGGCCAATGAAAAATCTTACAAGTGCTAAATCTTCTGTCTGCCTGTCTTTGTATTTATGTGTGTTGTGTACATGATGTTTACATAAAAAGAGCTCTGATTAATTGGCTTAGCAAAATAAGCACTTAAATCATATTTTGTCAGAAAAATTGAAACTTTAATTCTTTTTGTTCATGTGACTTTACTAATTTTTTTGGAAATAAAGATAGCTTTAAAAATTATTAGTAAAATAAAACTGTATTTAAAATTTAAACATTTCATCTAAATTAAGGTCAGATTTGCTCAATGCTTTAAGGTCATGAACTGCTTTTTTGACTTTTAAAGATTGTTCAATTTACCTACTCTGGAGCAGTAGATTCTAAATAAGGCCTGGGGACATATGGAGAGCCATGCTGCCTAGCTATGCTGAGAAGTGTCAGACCTTACCCACTCGTCTGTCTGATGTCCTAGGCACCACACTTAGCACATAATTACAATCACTTACTTATCAGGATTTTCACCAAAAATAAGTTGCTAAGAGTTAATGTTGTAACATGTAATTGAGACAACTGGAGAAACAATTTTACATACTAGGTATGTAAGGAAATAGAACACATTTTTGGTAAAAGATTATAAGAAGGTATGGGAATATGGCTTTTGTTACAGGGAATGTAATTTTGTGTAGTTCAGAGGGTTTTAAAGATTGTGTTAAACTAAAAGAGTAATGGGACAAAACTGAAGGTTTAAGCAAGTTGAAAAGGGTTTGTGAAGAGTTGGTCTTGTAAAGAAACTTCTGTGGTTATGAGCAAGTTGGCTAAGATCTGAAGGGCCTCATTTTTTTTCCCATAGGTTGAACATAAAAATAAAAGCACAGGCATACAGTGTGAGAATCTGGACCCATGTATCCGAACAACAGGGCTTTCTCAGAAAATTGATTTGTTGTTTAATGGAAAATTGTAAAGGGTTCTAAAAGGTTTATGAAAATCTTACATTATGGTTACACTAATTAAAATTTGATAGATTTATAAAATTTTATTTAAAAACTATCTTTAGCATTAAAGATGCATGGATGCAAACATGAAATTTGGTTTTCTCTTTTGACAAAGATTTTTACATAATATTAAAAGATAATGAAAGGTTTTTGTTTGCTCCTTTGGGTAAATGGCTGGGGAAAAAACGGGAGGAGACAGAAGAGGCAGATTCAGTCAGCCTCATGCTATCCTCACTGGGTCTTGTTTGGAAAGCTGTCTCCTCTCTCAGCATAAAGATTTTTCTTTTAAAAAATTTTGGAGTTATCATTTTGGCAAAATGAATGATTTATAGTGACCTGCGATTCTATTTTGTGATATCTAGTATTTTAAACCCTTGATATTTGACAAACTTTCCAAAATCAAATTATAAAGTATATCATTTTCTGACCTAATTAATCCTAAAGACAATAGGTCCCCTGAAGTCCAAAAATGATGGTTTGGCTAATTTGTTATAAAAATCATACAGGAAGCACTGTCAAGTATGAAATGATTTTGGCTTTCTTTCAGCTGTAATTACTAATAATGCAACACATTATTAGTATGTGTTCCAAGACTATGGGAAACATATAATTCTGATATGATTCAGTTTACATTATTAATAATTATAATTGTAATATAAAATTGTTGTATGCCATAGAAGTAACCAAAATTCCTAATCTATTTTAGCTTTAATAGTGGCTATCCTAAGACTTTTGTCATTCACAGACATATTGTCTTGCTTTAGTCGTTTTCATAAGGCAGTTTATAATCAGATATAGGACTCTGAGTGCAGGTCTATGATAACTTTTAAAATTATGCTATTGGAAAGGAGGAAAAAAAATAAAACTTCTGAGACTCCCATGGAGAGCTGATGTGTTAAACATTGCTAATCCTTTTGTTTTCAGAGTCAAGAGAACTCATTTCTTTAGAGCTGTTTACAACTTTTAACAAGTGAGTAAAAGACGCTCCTGTGAACAAAATTTGAAGCATATTTGCTTCCCTCTATCTGATTTCTCCAGAATTTGGAAACTATTTGTGAGTATTCTCAACTTATGGCAGCACAGTTTTTGCATAAATGCAATAAGAATCTGTTTTCTTTTGTAACAGGACACAATTGGAACAACTGTTTATTTTACTAAGGCTATGGCTGGAATGGCATGCTGTACTGACCTGTGGTAAGTAAAAAATGTGACTTTCTAACAGGCTCAGGAGCCCCAAGTTATCTTGGGACCTCAAGAGGAGAGGAATGTACCCAGCTCATAGGTATTTGAGGGTACAAACCCATGGCTGGGTTCAGCTTTAAAAAAGTCTTACCTGAGATTACTTATGGAACCGAGTTCTATCAAAGGCAATTTAAAAAGCCTGTGTGAAAAATAATTATTCTTGCTGTGCTTTACACAAATAATCAGGTCAAGTAAAATAAGGCTAAGATTTATTTTGTAAACAAATCAGTTCTCTGATGATTTGTTCTTAATAAAAAGGGGGACTTAAGAGAAAAAAAGTATGCTTCAAAAGAAAAACTATAGTATGCCTGTTGTTAGCTGTTCTTGAGTTTTTTCTGCAGTTTAGGCTAAACCCTAAATTCTTTGTGGGCTACAAGTCTCCAAGCTAATGCTTTTAAATCTTTACTTTTAAAACTGGGAATTACCCTCCTTACCCTAGTACTCTTTATTTATTTTATAGTATGCTGTTCCCTTAAATGTGGTACTAAAACTATAGATGACAGTATGAACGCCTTTGCCATGCAAGCCTCAGAACCCCTGCCAGGCCTGCATGAGTACACTCAGCCAATTGCAAAGAGGTTCCACTCCTTTCACTTTGGGTCAACACCTACCCCCACTATGCCCCTGATCAGCAGGAAGAAATTAGAGTGGTCTTTGCCCTTTTTCCATCTTCCTTAGCCAACACCTTAAGACTAAGGTGTTATGAAACCCAAAGGGAGGGATTGAAAATGCCATTGCAAAATTGTAACTGAGACAGTAAAAGAGATCTGATCTATCCCACTCCATCCTGCTTCTAGCCTCCAAGCTGTCCTTATTCATTCCTGGGCATAGACTGAACTAACTTTGGGAGGAACTTAGTTTGTAGTGTATAGTTTAAAACAAAGTTGATAACAGGCATTTCCCATGGCAAATCTCCTTCTTGCCTGGGGCCTACACTGCCTTTGTGGGACCAACAAATTAGCCACAAGATTAGAAATTATGGTTTAGGAGTCAGTTAGCTGGAGCCTACAAGATTCTGACCCTCCCTACACTGCTCCTAAGATCAGTGCTTGAGATATTTTGCAGCCTTTGCACTTGATGAATCAGCTGGCACCACATAGATCGATAAACTGGCTCATCTGATCTTGTGGCCCTCACCCAGGAACTGACTAAGCACAAGAAGACAGCTTTAACTCCTTATGATTTCATCTCTGACCTGACCAATCAGATTCCTGGCTCACTGGCTTCCGCCCATCCACCAAGCTGTCCTTAAAAAACAGGATCCCCAAATGCTCTGGGAGACTGATTTGAGTAATAATGAAACTCTGGTCTCCTGCCAAAAAAAGAAAAGAAAAGATAAACTCAAACAATAAGAAAAATGAAGTCTGCTATGTCTTTCCTTAGTTACTATCCTGCCCTGAAGGAGAAAGAAGGCTGGATAATGTGTTTATAAAAGTTAAGCCCTCAGGTTAAGCAGATCTGCTGCTTTTTCAGAGCTATTCATTCTGAGTCCAGGCACAGAAAATGCTTTCATTGTACTATATGTTAATGGACTTCACCCTGAAGTCAGTAATCTGCTTAAGAAAAAAGCTAAGTTGAAAAGACCGTCTGTTGAACTAAATTGGTTTCCAAAATACATGTTTTTGGCATTTAGTTGGCTATTTTGTATCTCTCTTATAAAAAAATTACACATGTAGGTAAAAATCATTGGAAATTCTTACAAGATAAGACAGTATTGGCCAGGTGCAGTGGCTTACGCTTGTAATCCCAGAACTTCGGGAGGTCAAGATGGGCAGATGACAAGATCAGGAGATCGAGACCATCCTGGCTAACACGGTGAAACCCCATCTCTACTAAAAATACAAAAAAATTAGCCGAGCATGGTGGTGGGCACCTGTAGTCCCAGCAACTTGGGAAACTGAGGCAGGAGAATGGCGTGAACCTGGGAGGCGGAGCTTGCAGTGAGCTGAGATCGCACCACTGCACCCCAGCCGGGGTGACAGAGCAAGGTTCCGTCTCAAAAAAAAAAAAAAAAAGAGTATTAGTCTAAACATCTAAACATGCCTCACCTTTGACCATTTTGTCTTAACTGGGCTTCTTACCTACACTTTTCTTTTCTAGGCAAATTGTGGCATTTAGGCCTGAAATCTAAGTTCTGGGCTGGTGATATGTAAATTTTTTTCCTTAGTTTACAGAAGAGGCATTTCTTTCAAAATGCAAATTTACGATAGAACGTTTTTAGATGGTTATTAAAAATGAGATAAATAAAGCAGTCAGTGATGGGGTTAAAACAAAGATTAAATCTTCTAAATGTTGGATAGACCAGAGAAGTCCTCTGCTGGCCCCCCAGCATTACAGAGCCTCACTATTTACCAGGTTTGATGAAATATGGTGAGGTAATGAAGAAGAAATAGCCTCAGAGTAAACAGTTTTTGGAAAGGATGAATGAGATCTTAGAAGAATAGATTACAATTTGTGACAAGGTCTTTGTAGGTGATGGGAAGTCTTCTCTACTGTGATAAAAGCTAATCTTCCCTTTCCTTGATTGCTGCAACTCTCTGGGGAAAGGATTAACAATTGCATTCCTTTTGGAAGATTAGTATTTAGGCAGATAAGAGGAATTCAGAAAGTCCTGCCTTGTTTGTTTGTTTGTTTTTTAATAAAAAAACTTAACATATTGTTTGTAGAGATGCAGGTCTTACTATGTTGCCAAGGCTGTACTCGAACTCCTAGTCTCAAGCAATCCTGCCTCCTTAACCTCCCAAAGTGCAAGGATTACAGGCATGAGCCACTATGCCCAAGTCATGCCTCGTACTTTGCTATTTTTAATAGTGCCTTTGAGCTAAAGCTCAAAGTAGTTAATATACCAAAGTGAGTTATTTTGGGGTGAAAGTTCCTGAACTACTCTAATGGCTAGCTTTATTTAAAAAGCAATGAGTAAATTAGGTGAATGTAAATAGGATGCAAGGTGATAAACTTGTTATAGTTTCAAATATCTTTTTCAGTGGCTCGAGATTTAAAGTTTTGTTAAATTAAATAACAGACACGAAACATCTGAGTCATTTCTAAGAAAATTAGAATACTGAAACATTAATTGCTGAACATAAGTTTAAAGAATATATACATGTTTGGCATCTTGTTTTTGTATTGTATAAAAAGCTATATATATTTGAGTCTATTAATAGATATAAAAAGTTGAGAAAACACGGTTCTAGAAATTAAGAACTGGTGAATGCTCATATAGGACAGCCCACAACACTTCCTGGGTTTTCACTAGAAGATAAGATTACTAAAAGTTAAAAATTCTAATTATCATATTGTAATTGAAAATAGAAATAAGGGAAAAAACTCTTATTCAGGGAATATAAGACATGTTTTTGGTATGAGAAACTTATATGAAGGATGTGTTTTTCTTAAAAAAGCCTAATTTGTGTTCTAAAGTACAATGAATAGTTGTTCCAATATGGAAAAAGGAAAAGTATTGGACAAAAAACTGCAGATATATGAGAAGGTTCTAGAAGTTTTGTGAAAGATGAACCTTGTGAAAGGAATTGTGCGTGCAATTAGCTGGGTAAGATTAAAAGAGAACTGTGGGTTTTTTTTTTTTAAATCAAGCGTTAATATCAAAAGTGCACTGACGCAAAACTAAAATTTGATGCAAAACTTGTTAAAACAACAAGAAGTTTTTCTTAGAGTATTTACTGCTCTTGTTAGAAAATAGTAAGAGGTACTTTTTTTTTTAACCTTTTAGATAATTGGACTAGAAAACCAAGATTCGGTGTTCTATTGAGATGATTTCCTGTGCTTCATGTTGTCTTTATTAGTCTTTGATTACTTAGGAAAACTGAGTCCTCTCCATTGAACAGTCCAGGGTTTTTGTACATCTACATAACTTTCTGTCTTTGTCTTTTGAAGTTTTTCAATTTGAAGTTTTAAACCAGAATGATTTCTGGTTAAATTAATAAGTATGACTCCGCTGTGACCTGTGATCCTATTTTGATGAAGTGTCTTAAACCTTTGATATTTTTGACAAACTTTCCAAAATCAAATTAGAAGTTAAGTCTTTTTTACTTTGAACTAACTTTGGGACAATTCGGAAGGACTTTGAATGTCTAAAGAAGACAATTTAAAGCAATTAAGCTTATTTGATAAGTTAAATTGCAGGAGAGGCATTGTCAAGTAAGAAATGATGTTTGAGTTATATGTATATGGATATGCTGCTAATAATGTGTTTCAAAAAGTGTATGAAATTCCTAGAAACCCAATATGTTATCAACCATAATTTCTGTTATTTTGTTAAAATGTTGTATGCCACTGAAATAAACAAATTTCCTTTTCAGTTATAACATTATTATAATGAACTCTCATCAGATCTCTAACTATAGCCATTTTAGGTCTTGTCCTCCACAGACAGAATTTAATCTGATGCTTTTCTGAAAGCTTTTTTTTTTTTTTTCTGGCTTCTACAATTCTACAGCGATTTGTTTTCAAGGGAATTTATGTAAAGGACTTTGACAAACACGTTTCTGGCAACTTTGAGATCATACTATTAGACAGAGTAAGAATTTTTAGATCTTCAGTAAAGAAACTGATGGGTTTGTGAAAATGTTAACCAAAATCAGGCAGAACAAGAATTAATTACACGGTACTGAATGCAGTGATAATGAAGAATTATAGGCTTTCATGACTTTTTAAAAATTTGAAACATTGCTGGTTCATTTAATGTTTTGTTTTCCAAATTTTAGAAAACTTTTTAAAAGCTTTTTATAGTTACTGGAAATTTGATAAAGTATATGTTTGTGAGTAAAAATTAAAACATTCAGTTTGTCTTCCTACCTGATCCCTCTAGAATATGGAAACTTATGAGTATTCTTATTTTAATGGGAATGTAGTTATTTGCATAAGTCCAATAAAAATCTGCTCTTTTTATAATAGGTTGCAATTGGAAATATTGGTTATATTACTAAGGCTTTACTGGGATGTAATATTTGAAAATGCACATAGATATATCTACAGGTACTGCAGATGAAGTCTGAGGTCTGCTGTAGTTTGACTTCCTAGTTATGAGGGTTCTGAAAGTCTTATCTGAGATTCCTAATCAAAAGTTCTAGCAAAAGCAAACTTTACAAAGCGCCTATGTGGTCAATCACAATTCTTGCTGCACTTATATAATCAGGCAAAATTTAACAAGACTAGACCTGTTTTGCAAACAAATGTGTCTTACTCTGATTATTTTGGGTAGAAATGGGTGTAACTGTAAAAAGAAGAATGTTTATGAAGAAAACTGTAGTACACCTCTCATTATATTTTAGCCCTATTCATTGTTTTTAGGTTTTTATTGTCTACTGGTAGACTGGTCTGGATTCTGAATTCTAGTTTCCTCCAATATCTGGCTACAACTCTCCAAGTAAGAAGAACTGCTTTGTTTCTGAAGGCCTCTGAGCTGGAGCTGGACAACTTGATGTAAATTTTTAGGAACAAATCTCAAGCCTGATGTGTGGGCTACACAGAGATTTCACCAAATTGAGGGTTCCATTGCCAGGGACCCTCAAACTGAAAACCAGGATAAGCAGCTGACAACTTCATGCTGTGGACAGCTTTTCCCAGGACCTGGGAGAAACACTCCCAGTCACAACGAGAGCCTGGGCCCCTCTTAGTTTCTCCTTGCTGATGCAGAGCTCTTTTGCTGGGCAGGATAATGCTGTAGGTAGAATTGCACAATCAGGAGCTTCTGCTGGTTACTTCACGAAATACTGGATCCGTCATACCAAACCCAAATCTTTACATGACTTAAGGGGTCCTTTAGTCCACCCAGTGGGTAACGTTAGCAACATCCATAATACAACTGTGTTTAAATTCTCACTGTGTTTAAAAATGGTCCCTTTTATAGAGTAAGATTTCTAGATCTAATTGTTCTCACTCTCTGCTTTAATTTAACCGAGTCATGGGATACCAGATAATTGAACTGCTACCTACCAGCCGAGCCGGGAGGAGGAGTCTGTGCAGTTGCCGACACTTCTTATTGCAGATGGATAAATGCATTGGGTATCACAGAGACTCCACGGCAAAAATGAATGAACAAGCTCCTTGGTTAAAATGAGTAGATTCGCCGTCCGGCTCATTCTTTGGCTTAATTGATTTCAGTTGGTTGGGTTCATGGGAACCTTGACTAAGGGACATACTCCAGAGTTTTAATTTTACCTTCTGAGATCATAATGGTAGTCTTCCTGGTATTCTGTATTCACTTAAAAAGTCTTAAATACCTACATGCAGCCACCTGCTAAATGTCAAGTGGTCTCTCTCCAGCTGAAATGATGAAACTTCCAAGAACTGCATGATAACAAGGACACCGTAACTTATGAATAATGTGTTGACACTAAAAAGCCAAAATGGTGGCGACCGAGAGTAGCGCTGATGCCCTAAGTTTTGGTGACACTCTCAGTGAGAGCCGTTTGGGCTAAACTCCCGCACTAGGTCCAACAAACCAAACCAGAATGGCCTTACTCATACCGACACTGCAGCATCGACGAGCAACGCTAAGCTATTTTTCTGACTTTCCAAGAAAACACGAGAGAGATAATCCGAGACAGGTCAGTTTTAGCAAGTGCCCTTAGCTTTAACCTTTACAATGAAGGTAACTTTGAAATGACAAATCCACATTTTGTTTTTTGTTTCTGCTTTCATCAGCCCTTTTCTATCCGTAAAGCCAAACTCCTCACCCAGCTCATCAGAACACTCATTGTATTTTGTAGAATGAGGTATTGCCTGATTCTAGAATTGCACATAAAAGCCAATTAAAATCTTTAAACTAAATTTGTTATAATTTTCTCCTTTGTCCAATGGGTACACAATTCACGACCAGGATGTGGTTATTTTCTAGGTCGCTGTAGAAGAATACAACGTGGTAGAGGCCCGAGAGGGCTCTAAGGCTTGTAATGCTCTAAGGTGAAAGCTGGATTGTGGGTGTGGGGGTATATATTTTATTCTATATCAAGCTTAATATGTACATTAAAAATTACCTTATTTTACATATTATTTATTTTATTATGAAGCCTATTTTGTTGTTATTTAAACTCCGATTACTATCACATGTTTTCAACATAAATGATTCTATTAAGCACTGCATGGGCCTGCTTCTGATGTATTCAATATATGTGGCTAGAAAAAAAATTATAGATAATTTTTATAGATACTTTGTTTTTGAGCAGAAATAACCCTAAAGAGATATAAAATTCTGGACAAAATAAAGTACTGAAATTATATACTGATTCATATTTTACCCTGTGCACATTCTAGTACCATTCAAAATGTAATTGGCATAATTAATGAATAGTCTGATAGAAGCAGTATCAGCAGTAAAAGGAAATGGTTTCTTGCACTCCCTTAAAGCTCTGGAAACTATAAAAGTGCTGCTTGCAGAAAGGAGAGATGAACGACCTCTGGCCTTGCCTAATGTTTGCACTTGATTGCTTTATAAAAATTATGCCTTTGAGAAAGGCTTAAGGTAGTCATAAAATTGCAACGAATCCCAAAGAATTCCAAAATTAAAACATAATCCACTCCAGAAGCATAATTAAATTAGCAATAAAGCATAGTTATATAAATCTCTACAAGAAGTGGCTTCCAAAGGCTGATTAAGAGAAATCCTATTATAAGTGTGTTCTCCTACTTCAAAATTTTACTAGTATAGGTTTCTTAACTTCACCATTGCAGAAAACAATTTGATTCACGTTAAAGTGAGGAAGTGCTCCATTAGCTAAAGTCTACCCCTTGGAGATGGGGACTTTGGGGAGAAGGGGAGCATATACACAAAAAGTAAACGGCAGCAAGTTGCAGCTACCATATCTTCAAAAAGGAAATGGAAGGAAATCTTAGCTGTTCACCTGCAATTGGTATACATTTTCTGAGCTAAAAGTGAATTATGTCTTCCCCTCTACTCTTATGGAAGTCAAAATTTTTATTATTACAGCTCACTGCAGCCTCAAACTCCCAGGTTCAAGCAATCCTCCTACTTCAGCCTCTCGAGAGGGTGGGACTATAGGCACATGCCAATGTGCCCGGCTGATTTTTGTATTTTTTGTAGGGACAGGTTTCACCATGTTGCCCAGGCTGGACTTGAACTCCTGAGCTCAAATGGTCTACCGGCCTTGGCCTCCCAAAGTGCTAGGATTACAGGCGTGAGCCATGGTGCCCAGCCAGAAGTCAATTTTTTTAAAAAAGCATCATTATCAATGGATAGCATTATCAATGCTCATTTCTTTTGAAAAATAATGGTTCCCAATACTATTATCATTTTATCTTGTGTCTTGGTTGTGCCTTTTCTTAGTTGTGGAACTTTTGGCTACATACTTAACCTCTCTAAATTTGTTTCTTCATCAGGCAAATATTAATAATGTCTAATTTTCAAAATTGTATGGTTGCAACATACGGGAAACCATTTGCTGTTTCTCAAGTCACACCTGTGGGCAAATTGAGGGAGTTGAGAGTTGAGGTGTTGTTACAAATATATGCGTCTCACATGATTCACTAAATGTTTGAAAGTATTGAGTGGTAATACACCAAGTAGCTCCTGTGGCATGCACAGTCAGAGTTAATGGATCTTAATTCGAAGTACTGTCCCTTGAGTGTGACTCAGCTGGTTTCCATGTCTTTGTGCACTCATTCTAACTGACTCAGACTCTCAGAGACCCAATTCGTAATTCCTAGAAGCTGAGTCTAACTGGAACAGCTTAGTCATAAAAACTGGCAGCATGGGATCATTTATATAAGCTTAAGCTCCAGATGTTTAAACCTAAGGGTGGGAAGGAAAATGGAAGTGGGATTATGGGCTGAGTACTAAACATTTACTGTCAAGTATGTAGCAGCTGCTGAGAAAATATTTGTTGCTCTCTCTCACTTGTTATAATTCACTCAGTGGGTTTACTGTTGTTAGTAATAGATGCTATGGAAAATGTAAAATATAGAAAGGAAAATCTCTGATCTATAGGAAGTAAGTAATGAAATTAAACTAGAATATCCAAGAGTTTAGACTTTCTGTCCAGTGATTTCTCCTAAACCATACTTTCTCAAAATAACTAAAAACTATTAAAATCATTAAACAAGATTTGCCATGTGGTATGTAGGGAAGAAAATATGACTTTCATTTTTAGTTCCTAAATGTCTTCTAATTAAATTATGTATGGATTAGACATTGAAAACTGAAAAAAATTGACTCATTTAATAATAACACAGAAAGTAAAGCAGTGTAATGATACCTAATGCTTCTGATTATTATTGTCTTCAAGTAAATATTTTCAACTTTTACTAATAGTTTTCTAAACAATCATTGCCCCGTTTTTGTCTATGATATGACTATATCAAGAACATTTAATGGTTTAATGAGATAAGAGTTCTCATGACTGGTGGTTATATAGTTTTTCTCTATGTCCCCACCTAAATCTCATGTCAAGTTGTAATCCCCTTGGGTTAGGGGAGGGGCCTGGAGGGAGGTGATTGGATCAAGGGGACGGATTTCCCCCTTGCTGTTCTGGTGATGGTAAGTTCTCTTGAGATCTGATAGTTTGAAAGGGTGTGACACCTCCCCTTTCTCTCTCTCTCTCTCTCTCTGGCTCTACCACGGTGCTTGCTTCCCCTTCCGCCATGATTGTAACTTTCCTGAGGCCTTCCAGCCATGCTTCTAAACAGCCTGTGGAACTGTGAGTCAATTAAGCCTCTTTTCTTCATAAATTACCCAATCTTATGTAGTTCTTTATAGCAGTATGAGAATGGACTAATACAGAAAGGCTCATAATTTATGGTGAGTAGAATCATAAAATTTAACATCAATTATTTAGGTTTTCTAAAACTCTGATGTCTATGGATATAATTATATCCATATCGTAAAATTGAACATGAAAATCTTTATGCATTAAACTGGTTTTGCAATGGCTCAACAGTAAAAACAAGTATTTTCTTATCACTTTAAAAAATCAAGTTTCAGATGTTAGGATGAAAACAAAGGAAAAAGAAGATAGGAACACACTCAGGTAAACCAGTAAAATCAGTTACAAGAATCAGCAACATGTTTTAAGTTAAATAGATATTTTCATTCAGCATTTAACCAAGGAAACAAAGAGAAATTGGCTATGTATTTGTTTGTTTTTGATTCAGTTATGAGCACCTCTGTGTTAAGTGCTGTATCTGATGTTGGCGACGCAAAAATAAAAAAGACAAAGTTTGTGCCTTCTTCCTTTATGATAGAAAAGGAAAAGGGAGGAATGAGAATTGGCGCTAGTCAGTTTATCATCTCCTGCTACGAAGTTGAAAGGTTCCATTTCCGAGCTTATTACTTTGTCTAAAATGTTCACTATAATGTAACAGAAGTGGTGAAAGGGGACGTTCTTTCATTGTTCCTGCCATCAGGAGAATAAAGCTTCACTCTTGAATTACCAATACATGTCTTTTAGCCATTCTCTTCTACTCTTAACATACATACATGTTTTATCATAAATAGATGTTTTATCATAAATTTTATCATAGTAGATGTTTTATCATAAGTAGATGTTCAATTTTATTCAATGCTTTATTGTTACCTGATGGAATAATCTCAAGATCATATATTGATATGTGTATTGATATGGCGGGTTACACTGATTGATTTTTGAACGTTAGATCAACTTTCATTCATGAATAAACCCTACTGGATCATGCTGTACTATAATTTTTATATATTGCTAGATTTGATTTGCTAAAAATTTCTTAAGGATTTTTCTTTCTATGTTCACAAGAGATATTGGTTTGCAGTTTTCTCTTTTTGTCATGTCTTTTTCTGATATAAGAGTGATACTGGCCTTTGAAAATGACTTGGAGAGAGTGTCTATATCCCTTATTTTCTGAAAGAGATTGTGCAAATAGTATTTA
The DNA here is from genome assembly GCF_028858775.2 of Pan troglodytes. NCBI lineage: Eukaryota > Metazoa > Chordata > Mammalia > Primates > Hominidae > Pan > Pan troglodytes. The sequence goes on from NC_072401.2 coordinate 190,590,660, forward strand.
TTTCAGAACTTTCCAGAAAAGTCTGGGCCCAGACTTCAATGTGTGGAGAGGTTTTGAACTAAGAATTTAATTATTTCAATGGATTTATGGTTATTCAAGTTATCTACTATTTTTAAAGTAAGCTTTGGTTGTTTGTATATTATCTTTAAAAAAGCCTGTTATTTTCATCTAGGTTATCAAATTTGGTAGCATACAGTTGTTTTCCTAATATTCCCTTCTTGTTTTCTAATGTCTATTGGATATGTAGTAACACACTCTCTCTCATTCCTGTTGAAAGCAATGTGCACCTTCTCTCTTTTATTCATGGTCAGTCTGGCTGGAGGTTTCTAATTTTATTGATCTTTTCAAAGAACTAGGTTTTGATTTTGTTGATGTTCTCTATTGTTCTATTGTTTTCCTATTTAAAAATTTTATTAATTTCTGCTCTTATTATTACTATTGTTTTATTGCTGCTTGTTTAATTTAATTTGGTCTTTCCTTTCAAATTTCTTAGCATGAATGATTAGATCATTAGTTTGAGCCCTTTCTTTATTAATATATATATTTCATGCTAAAATTACTAAGTATTGCTTTATTTAGGTGAGGCCTACAAAGTTTGATATGTTTAAGTTATCTTCAATTCAAAACATTTTCCAATTTTCTTTCTGATTTCTTTTTATCAACAGATTATTTAAAGTGAACTAATTTCAAATATTCGTTGTATTCCAAATACCTTTCTGCTACTGATTTCTAGTTTTAGCTCCATTTGGTTTGAAATCATACCTTGTGTGATATTTAATTATTTTAACAGTATTAAAATTTAGTTTATAAAACCATAATGATCTATTTTGGAGAATTTTCTATGTGTTCTTTAAAAGAATGCGCATTCTCTTACTCTAAAATTCATTACACAATTGGAAGTAAAACACTCCTCAGCAAATGCTAAAGAACAGAAATCATACAAACCATCTCTCAGACCACAGCACAATCACATTAGACTTCAAGATTAATAAACTCACTCAAAACCACACAGTTACATGAAAATTAAAAACCTGCTCCTGAATGACTTCTGGGTAAATGGTAAAATTAAGGCAGAAATCCATAAGTTTTTTGAAATCAATGAGAACAAAGAGATAATGTACTAGAATCTCTGGGACACAGCTAAAACAGTGTTAAGAGGGAAATTTATAGCATAAATGTCCACATCAAAAAGCTAGAAAGATCTCAAATTATCACCCTAACATTACAAATAAAAGAACTAGAGAACCAACAGCAAACAAACCCCAAAGCTAGCAGAAGACAAGAAATAACCAAGGTCAGAGCAGAACTGAAGAGAGATGGAGACATGAAAACCCCTCAAAAAATCAACAAATCCAGCAAGTGATTTTTTGAAAAAGAATAAATAAAATAGACCACTAGCTAGACTAATACAGAAGTAAAGATAAAAGATTCAAATAAACACAATCAGAAATGATAAGGGGGATACCACCACTGACCCTGAAGAAATACAAACAACCATCAGAAAATACTATAAACACTTCTGTGCAAATACACTGGAAAATCTAGAAGAAATGGATAATTTCCTGGAAGCATACACCCTCTCAAGACTGAACCAGGAAGAAGTTGAATCCCTGAATAGATCAATAACGAGTTCTAAAATTGAGGCAGTAATAAATAGCCTACCAACCAAAAAAAGCCCAGGTTGAGATGGATTTACAGCTGAATTCTACCTGAGGTACAAAGAGGAGCTGATAATATTTCTTCTGAAACTATTCCAAACAATTGAAAAGCTGGCAGAGATACAACAAAAAAAGACAGTTTCAGCCCAATATCCCTGATAAACATCAAAACAAAAATCCTCAGTAAAATACTGCCAAACTGAATCCAGCAGCACCTGCCAAACTGAATCAAGCTGCACATCAAAAAGCTCATAGACCACCATCAATTTGTTTCATCCCCAGGATGCAAGGCTGGTTCAACACACACAAATTAGTACATGAAATTCATCACATAAACAGAACTAAAGACAAAAACCACATATTTATCTCTATAGATGCAGAAAAGGCCTTTTATAAGATTCAACATCTCTTCATGTTAAAATCTCTCAATAAACTAGGTATTGAAAGAACATAACTTAAAATAATAAGAGTCATTTATGACAAACCCACAGCCAACATCATACCGAATGGGCAAAAGCTGGAAGCATTCCCCCGGAAAAGCTGCACAAGACAAGGATGCCCTCTCTCATGCCTCTTATTCAACATAGTATTGGAAGTTCTGACCAGGGCAATTGGGCAAGGGAAAGAAATAAAGGATATTCAAATAGGAAGAGAGGAAGTCAAACTGTCTTTGTTTGCAGATGACATGATCCTATATCTAGAAAAGCCCATTGATTCAGCGCAAAAGCTTTTTAAGCTGATAAGTAACTTCAGCAAACTCTTAGGATACAAGATCAGGCTTATGTTACCTCCCGGGCTGGAGTGCAGCGGCATGATCTCGGCTCACTACAGCCTCGACCTCCCTCCTCTCCTTGACAATGAGAACATACGGACACAGGGAGGGGAACAACACACACTGGGGCCAGCTGGGGGAGGGCGGTGGGGATGAAGAGCATTAGCTAATGCCTACTGGGCTAAATATCTAGGTGATGGGTTGATAGGTGCAGCAAACATGGCACATGTTTACCTATGTAACAAACCTGCAGACGTACCCCAAAACTTAAAAAAATTAAAAGAAATAAAAAAATGTTTATTCTACCCTTGTTTGTATCGGTCCATAGGGTGGTTCTCGTCTTCTCTTTATTTGTTTTTTTTTTTTCTGCCTGTTCTATCAATATGCAATAGAGTACTGTTGATGTACCTAATGATACTTGTGGATTTGCCTATTTCCTCTGTTCATTTCTTTTAGGTTTTTAAGAACTATATTTTTGAAGCTCTGTAATAAAGTTCACAGGTTACTAAGGTTATTAAATCTTATTGATGAATCAGACCCTTTTTAGTTATATAATGCCCATTTTTTTCTTGAAAAATATTATTTGCTCTAAGATTACTTTATTTTATATAAACATAACTATTAAAATTTTTATGATTAAAACTTATATTGTTCATTTTTTCCAACCTTTAGTTTTCATGTCTACATGTTTTTGTATTAAAATCAGTTTCTTGTAAACAGGATATATGCTTTTATCCAGTCTGACAATACTGACATTAAATTGTTGTGTTTAGATCATTTATACTTAATGTAATTATTGACATTATTGGCTATCAGTAAATCTACCATCTCATTCTCTTCCACCTACTTCATGCATTCTTTGTTTCTATTTCCCACTTCTCCGTCCTTTGGAATTGAGCATTTTTCATTCACCATTTTATCTTACCGTTTGCTGATTAGTTTTACTTCAGTTGTTGCATTAGTGTTTATAATATGCCCCTATGACTTGTCACACTGTACCTTCAACAAACGTTATACTACTTAATATGTAGTATAATAATATTACAGCAATACATTTCTATTTCCAATCATTCTCTGTGGTCTTTTTGTCTTATATTTTATTTCTACCTGTTACATATTTCCAAAATCTTGCTTTTCTTTCTGTTAATAGTCAATTATCTGTTACATTTACTCTCAATTTTTGTATTTCTTGTGTTCTTTACGTCAATCTAAATTTTTATCACATATTATATTCTTTCTGTCTAAGGAATGTCCTTTACAATTCTTTTTTTTCCTTTTTGAGATGGATTGTCGCTTTGTCACCCAGGCTGGAGTGCAGTGGCACGATCTCGGCTCACTGCAACAACCTCCTCCTGGGTTCAAGTGCTTCTCCTGCCTCAGCCTTCCCAGTAGAGGTCCGCCCGCCTCAGCGTCCCAAAGTGCTGGGATTACAGGCATGAGCCACCGCGCCCGGCCTGTCCTTTAAATTTCTTGTATTCAGGGATACTGGCAGTGAGTTCTTACAGCCTGTTTGTCTTAAAAAGTCTCATTTCACTTTCATTTTTGAAAGGCCCTTTCAGTGGATAAGGAGTTCTTGATTTATATTTGTTTTTCTCTCAATACTTTACAGATATCACTATAGTCTTCTAACATGCACAATTTCTGACAAGAAAGTCTTTGCTCTCTTCAAATATGTCTTCTGCCCAATTCTTTAAGAATTTATGAGAATTGAAGCTTTTTAAAAACAATCTGCTTCAATGGCACCTGCCAGTTCGTCTCATAGTCCGCCAAATGTGAAACAATTCGCATTTTCCATCTCTTCTTCTTTTTTTTTTCTTTATTTTTTTTTGAGACGGAGTCTCGCTCTTTCGCCCAGGCTGGAGTGCAGTGGCGCCATCTCAGCTCACTGCAAGCTCCGCCTCCCGGGTTCACGCCATTCTCCTGCCTCAGCCTCCCGAGTAGCTGGGACTACAGGCGCCCGCCACCACGCCCGGCTAATTTTTTGTATTTTTAGTAGAGACGGGGTTTCACCGTGTTAGCCAGGATGGGCTGCATCTCCTGACCTCGTGATCCGCCCACCTTGGCCTCCCAAAGGGCTGGGATTACAGGCGTGAGCCACCGTGCCCGGCCTCATCTCTTCTTAAATAAACTTGTCACTCTTCAGAATTCAGTTCAGCTGATTGTCTTGTGAACTTTGCTATCTAATATGTTCAACAAAAAGTTCTAATTTTGTAGATTATGTAGTATTCTCTCATTGTTAGGGTGTAAAAATGCTCTCTTGCAGCTTTTTACTTCCCTACTATAAGGAAAACTCCAGTTCCTGTCTGATTGCCTTTTAAATCTGCACAATCATAAGACAAGGATATCAACTATGAGTGAGGAGGCTTCGGATGACATAAAAAATTTTAAGAGTTTGAAAAAGGTTGGACATTGCTATTGTAGATAAAGGAAGAAAAAACCTAGAGAAATATGAAAATCTGTCAAACTAGAGCAATGTGTTTGGTGTGAATATTGTAAATTTGCCATGCCATTGACCTACATCATATTGAAATTTTCTCCACATCACTGTTTTAAAAAGGAAGTAGGAAGAATTAAAGTAGTAGGAAGCAAAGGGTTAATCCAGGTATGAAGCTGTTTGAGTCCAGTTTCTTGAACAATCAGGTAAAAAAGTTTGAGTATACTGATTGAATTAATGTAATAAAGTATAAACTTGCTAAAAAAGGAATTGAAGACAAAATAGCTGATGATTTGGTGAAAAATATAACAGTCAAAGAATCAGTGGCAGAAATAAAATATTCCAAGATCATTAGAGTTTAGGAGGCCAATACCCAGGACACTCATATTAGATGAGTTGTCTCTGTGGCTATGTCTACCAGCTAGAATAGGATACAAGAGGTCAACTCCTCAGTAAATGAGAACATACAACAAGGAAGTGCACTCAGAATAGTATCTTGATGGGGATGGAAAATAGTGCCCTGTTAGTGGCTCAGAATGCATGAAAGACACATGTGCACTTTCTGAGTTGTGTGCAGAGTGGCAGAATTCGGTGCATACACTTGCCTGTCAGTGCAAAGAGGTGGAGGAAACATTCAGTAAGGACACTGAGAATTCCAGAGTGCTACAAACAAAGCCATTAGCCACATAAAGCAGCAGCCCTGGCTAGTTGAAGATCAGGTATCGCCGTGTGTGAAAAGCGACAGCAGCACCTTGTGCGTGTGTGGAAATTTCACTTCCCTTGAAGAAGGCAATTGGCTTTTCATATAGTATTCAAGTGGCAGATAAAAGTGACGTTTTCCCGGTCTAGGAGCTATTCTCTTTCCGTAAAATGACTTTGCATATTTCAGATATAATTTTAGAATGTTCTGATAACAAATATTAACTATTAAAACACTATATTATTTCCTTTTTATTTAAAATTTTCAGATGCATCCTGTACTTGTTTTTACCTTACTACAATCCCTAATCTAGGTCATTTTCAAAGATTACCTCTTTCTTTATTATCAGAAAAACCCTTCAATTGATATAGTTCATCATATTTTCACTAATTCAATCAAGCATTACCTCTCATATAGTTCACATTATATTCAATATCATATGTGATGTAATCAGATTTCTGAGACCCTGGATAATTTTCAGAGCCACGTGTGCTTACCTGCCAACAGCTCTTCCACCACTGCGAAATGACAGTGTGCCCCTGATGACAGTCAGTATAGCTCAGAGCAAAAAGGGTTTCATATTTTGTTGTTGCTGTTGTTGCTTTAGTTTGCTTTTTTGGTTGGTTGGTTTTTAGTTATCGCTATTATTATTATTATTATTATTATTATTATTATTATTATGAGATAGGCTTATTCTACCTCCTGGGCTGGAGTGCAGTGGCATGATCTCGGCTCACTTTTATTTTTTATTTATATTTTATTGCGGCCTTGACCTCCCGGGCTCAAGCAATCTTCCCGCCTTAGCCTCCCAAGTAGCTGGGACTACATGCATGCACCATCACAGCTGGCAAAATGTTTTATCTTTCTGTAGAGAAGACATCTCGCCATGTTGCACAGGCTGGTCTCAAACTCTTGGGCTCAAGTGATCCACCTGCCTTGGCCTCCCAAAGTGTTGGTATTACAGGGTTGAGCCACGGTGCCCAGTTAAAAGGAGGGTTTCATATGCCTGAAAATACTCAACATTAAAGCCGCAGATAGTGGTATGTGTGTCTTTCAGAACGGTGCATTAGCCTTACATGCAGTAAGGATGCAGCACAACAATCAATCAGCTTCTCAGACCTGGCAGGATCCAACCTCATCCACCTCACACACAAAATGTCACTGCCATTAGATCCTGGGGACCAGGTGTCAACTCTCTCAGATGCCTTTTACGATTCAATAAAATCTTAATCAAAATCCACAGGACTTCCTAGTGGAAGAAAATAGAATTCTAAAGTTTGTAGGAAATCAATGAAAGAATAGAGGAAAAGGACTTTCTCTATCCAATACCAAGACTTGTTATAAGGCTGCCTTAAAAATAGTCTGCAGAGACAAATAGACCAATGACCTAGAACAGACAATCAGGAAATACACCTGTACATAAGTGGACATTTGATTTATGACAAAAGTGAAATTGCAGAGCAATGGAAATAAGAAGAGAATTTCAATAAATTGTTTCATACCAATTGGATACCCCTATTAAAAAAAACTCCTACTTCATAAAATGTAGAAAAATCAAGTCCAGATCGAATGTAGTTTAAGTGTTTTATAACAAAACATTTATAAAAACAAATACATAAAAATATATTCATAACTTTAGGTATGAACATTTTTCTTATTCAAAATATGTGTCAACCATGAATAATGCATTATAATTTGAACTTTATTACACTCAAGAAACTCTGCATATCAAAAGCACCCTGGTTTGTTGAAAATCCTCCTGAAGAAAGTCAGCATAGCCATTAATAGCATGACCATTTTTTTAAAAAGTGTCATTATTTATAAGCCTGAAAGCAAAGAGAACTGAGAAAGGCTGGTCATGGACATGGAGAAGATATTTCAACACATAGAATTTGCAAAGAGCTTGCATTCAAAAATAAAATACCTTCCATACAAATATGTAAATAAATGTGGATGTATTTAACAATTGGTTTATGTTCAAAAATAAAAAGAACACTGAAAGGCTGATGGAAATGGGTGAATAGACTTACTTTAATTCTTTCCCAGTGAAGATATTCAAAAGGGCAATAAACATGAAAAGTGGTCAAGTCCATTAGTAATTACAGAAATGCAAATTAAAAGTAAATGAGTACTTCTATACAGATACCAAAATGATAGTAATTAAAAAAAGTTAAAAACCAAGTGTTGGTAAAAATATGAATTAAGGGTGTCAGCATAAATTTATAAATCCACTTTAGAAAATGAAAGTACAAAACATTCATATCCTGTGACCTTGGAATGTCACCCCAAATGTCTCTCCAATAGAAATATGTATACATGGCACGAGGGACAGATACAGCACTGTTTTTAATTACAAACATTATATCAAACTGTCCCAACTGGAAACAATGTACTGTCTCTTAATTAGCATTGACAAACAGTTTTATATATATGCAACATTATATAATTCAGCAATGACAATAAATAAGTTTCTGCAACATGCAGTAACAGAAATATATCTCACAAACATGACAATGGGCAAAAGAAGACAACCAAAAAAGCCAAAAAAAAAAAAAAACGAAAGAAAAAAGAAGGAAGGAGGAAGAAACAAAAGATGAAAAAAGAATGGAAGAAAGGAAGGAGAAAAATACATACTGTATGATTCTACCTACAAAAAACTCAAGACAAGTAAAACAAGTCTACCCTAGTAGTTATCCATGGTTAGCAGAGAGGCGAGGAAAAATAAAGAAAGCTTTGGGGCTGCAGGTAATGTTTTATTTCTTGACCTGGGTGGGGATTAAACAAGTGTGTTTAGAATAGAATATGATAACTTATTCAGCTGTACACTTATGAGTTGCAAGCATTTCTTGATTTTATATATCAATACAATTTTACCTTAAAATATGATGCATTTCAGAATCATGTACTAAATTCAAATATGTGAAAGTCAAAGTCGGGGTTCACTTTCTGGAGAGCTACATACTACCTAACCCCTAATTACCTACTTCCTTTAAACATAGGCCAGGTGGTTTATTTCTGAGCTTTCATCAGTAGTTTTAATTTTGTTCTTTCCTTCCTGATTGAATGTGGCATTGACTGGCTTCAGTCCAATGAGCAACCCATTAAGTCTATAGAGTCTCTGTTCTCAGCACACCTGCTGATTCACAACTCCTCTTATTTTTTTGAAGTTTGTGATACCTTGGCTTTTGCCAAGTATCAGCATTTTTATTAATTTTTACCTAATTATAAAAGTACCATATAATATTCTAACATTTGTGCTTCTATTATTTGTGTAGCTAATGCCAGTGACAAATCTGTAACTGGTCATTAGCAACTATAATGTCATTAGCATGTAATAATACAGAGTGGTTGTGTCTCAGCTGTTGCATACACTTTTGCATATAAAATTTTGCATAACTTATTATAGTGTAAGTTATTCAAAAGCAGGATATGTTAACATTACGGACATCCGGTATATCCTAAATCATTTTGTAATACATTTTATTTCAAATATCTACATGTCTTCGCTTGAGATTCCTGAACCAATGCTTGGTCTATGTATAAGTGTTTGTGCATTTTGTTCAAATGATTTTTTTAAAAAGAGTTTCCTTTGGTCACGATAAATAGGTGTTATTCATGAAGCATAAAGAAAACAGAGTTGTTTTTATTTATATTCTCCTCCTTTCCTCAAGTTACAACCCCTTAACACTTTTTATTCTACTTTTAGAGTACCATGTCCGCTTAAAGAAAACTAGACATGTCACCATGTCTCTCAGTACTTTAATCTTCAAGCAGGAGGAACAAGTCAATAAACTGTTTCAAACAATGCCTGTTGCGTAGCATTACCCTGTGAGTATTTGTACAAATAAAATAAAACACAATATAAAATAAGATAAAATGAAACATTGCCTGATGTAGTAGCATCACGAGTTGGTATTGGGCTCCCTGAGTTTGGAAAATGTTAAAGGTATTAAATAAATGAGTTTCTCCTTAATTTTGTTAATGCTCTTTTGACTAATAAGACTTTTTCTAGAGTTACATATTTTAATCTGTTTCATTTTTATTTTTTCCTTTGGTTTTATATTTTTAAAAGCCATTATATCCCTCCCACTGGTAACATACACATACACAGACACACATCTATTTCAAATGAATACTTACTACTTTATCATTTTCAGTCTTAATTGTACTATTTAATTTTTTTGTTGGGGTCTGTGATGACATAGGCCAGTGTTTTTTCACCCCATTACCCCACAAACTGTTTCAGCAGCAACGTTTGTGTATCTTCCTCCTAGCTTTAACTTGAAATGCCATGTTCATACAAGACAGATTGTTCTTTCTGTTTCTAGAATTTTGGATCTATTTTCACCAATCTGTTTATTTGTGGTCAAGTACTCTACTAATTTTAGTTATTTTTGCTTTGAAATCTACCTTAATGTTACATTTTATCTTCATAAAATGTGAAGCCTTCTGAACTAGTTTTTTCCACCGTTACTTAAATGAGCATTAGAATCATCCGATGTGAGCCTTACAGGATGAGTAGGAGTGAAAAGCTGAAGATGGCAGGGTTTCCGAAGGCACAGGGAGCCACAGGTGCAAAGACACCAAAGTGAATAGGCAAGGACTTTCTATACATCAGAAACAATACGGTGTGATTGGACTGCATAGTTTAACAAGGTGAGTGGCGCAACGTGGTCCTGGGTAGGTGGTAAGAAGCATGTCATATGCAATTGTCAGGGATGTTATTCTAATGGTAATAAGGGTTGTAAGCCAGGAAGATACATTGAACAGATTCATGTTTGGGGGACGCTCACCTTCAGATAGCAGTAGGTGAATCAAGAGGACAGAGACTGAGATGCAGCTATAATCAACATGGAATGATTAAGACCTGAACTGGGGCAGTCGGGGTTGAGAGAAGCGTCTAGATGATTTAAGACTGGGCAAGAAGACCCAGAAGGTGCAAAGGAAATGATTTTGTTTATTTATTTATTTAAACAAATAGTTTAAGTATTTTATTTGTTTGCAACTGAGCTTGTCAACACTATATAATGAAAAAGTACAAATAATTATGTTGCAGTTTGGGGTTAGATTTAAGTCAAAGACATTCATTAATAAGGAGTCTTCTAATGTGAATATTCCAGAAATTTCTCTGTGTCATCTGATCTGAACAACTGTCTCTGAATATTACCTTACTTTGGAAGATATTGGCATACATTTGAATTAAACCCAGGATTTTTCAAAATGAGTAATTTAAAACAACTATTTTGTATTCAAACCAAAACATTATTAATAGAATGTTGCTTTCCAGAAACAGTAATAAAGGAAACAAGGTGTATTAGTCTGTTCTCACACTGCTGTAAAGAACTACCTGAGACTGGGTCATTTATGAAGAAGAGTTGTAATTGACTCACAGTTCCACAGACTGTACGGGAAGCGTGGCTGGGCGGCCTCAGGAAACTTAGAATCATGGTGAACAGGAAGGGGAAGCAAACACATGTTACCATGTTGGAGCAGGAGAGAGAGCAAGGGGGAAGTGCTACACACTTTTAAACAACCAGATCTCATGAAAACTCACTCACTGTCAGAGCAGCAAGAAGGAAATCTTGCCCTTTATCCAATCCCCTCCCACCAGGCCCCTCCCCCAGCGTTGCAAATTACAATTCAATATGAGATTTGGGTGAGGACATAGAACCAAACCATGTTACTGGGCATTTTGCAAAATGTGGTTCTGAACAAGTCACAGCAAAAAATAAATGTGTTCTCAACGTGCACCTCCTCAGAACAAGGCTGCTGTCTGTTCCTCAGCTGGGAGGTAAGATGAAGCCCAGCCTGTAAGCAACCTCGGGCAGGGGCTGCCGACACAAAGCTCCAGCAGTGAACACGGATGCCTCAAAATAATTTGGGGAACCTGATCAAAAGATCCAAGTTCTGTGTGTGATAATGAATACAGATATTGAAGCGGGTTCTGCTGTGCAGGTGCCGAGGCCGGCCCAGTCCTGCCCAGGCTCTCCTATGTTAGCCTCCTGGCAAACCCTGGTGTTCTTCCTCCAGGGAGACCTTTTCTCGTCAGTGGCTTAATGTCAAGGGAGCTCTTTGTGTGAAAGAGGTGAGTGCCGAAGATGCCATGTGGGTATTTTAAGCCTTGGTGTGAAAGTATTTTTCTAACACAGCTGGGCAGAGTCCACGTATCAATGGTCTGTCTCCAGGTTGTTCTAATTTCTCACCATGCATCTATAGATCTAGGACCATAGACCTTTAGAATATCATCATAATCACATCTCATGTCTACCCTAATTTATGATTCATATTCAATGCCTGGAAACAGTCCCTGTATTTAACAATAATACCTAGACCTAAAATAATCCACTGTTAACAACTTATATGGTTACAAAACATTAATGATTTTCTGTAGACCAAGCAAATATTTTTAACTATACTTGGCAAATGACATGACTTTATTAATGATTGCTAATCACATGCAAGAAGGGCAAAGAACAGAGGAGTCAAGGATTACTTCCAAGTTTCTGTCTTGAGACAATGGGGAGATGTATAGCTATTAACCTAAATTAGAGATGGTCAATAGAAAAACATATTCAAGGGGATTTTGAAATCAAGTTACCTGATGGGATACGTCCAACAGGTAGTTATGAATTTCTGTCCAAGTTTCTGTCTTGAGACAATGGGGAGACATATAGCTATTAACCTAAATTAGAGATGCTCAATAGAGAAACATATTGAAGGGGATTTTGAATTCAAGTTACCTGATGGGATACGTCCAATGGGTAGTTATAAATGCATATAGGGTGCTCCACAGAACTATCAAGAGTAATGATCTTCATTTAGAGATCAGCCTGTGTGAACTGAGATCATGGGATTAGCTCAGATTACCCAGAGAAATTAGGAAAAAGTGACGAGAAACCTGATGATGAAATCACAGAATTACCAACACAATTCCAACAGTTGATGAGCAATGGGCAGAAAAATCATGACTAAAGGGAAAAAGGAGTAAATAAAGGGAGTGAGTAACCAGGAAGAAGAGCAGGAAAAACAGTGGCCTGGGTTTCCAGAAGGAGAAATAGACATTCACACTTTCAAATGCTGCAGAGTACAGAGAGACGAGAAAAGCAATGTATCCACTGGGGACTTCGATGACTCCTTTTATATACGAAGTCATCTGTTGAATTTTCACAGAAGTGAGAGAAAGGGGGAAGTCACAGGGATGTGGAGAGAATTGATAATAAATTCCAATCAACCTTTCACTCGTTTTTTCGGCTTTTTTTTTTTTTTTCTGAGTGCTGCTATGAGCCAAATGCTGTGCTGGGCATGGTCCTAGAGCAGTGAACTAATCAAACAAGTTCGCTGGCCCAATAGAGCCCAGCCTCTGATGCGGAAAGAGAGAAAACATAAACATATTTATGTATGGGAGAACAGAGAAGGCTTTACCGTGGAGCTTTTGAGGAGGGCCCTGAATTCAGTGAGGGAGAAAGCACTGTGGGCAGATAAAGCGGGGCAGGCTCTCAGCTGGGCCCATGTGGAGTGGGACTGGGGAACAACAAAGGGCCCAGCGTGGCCGAAGGGGAATGAGTAAAGGGGAGCGAGCGGGAAGATGAGGTATGAGGGGCAGAAAACAGCGGGAGCATGTAGGGCCGTGAACGGCATCGGGTAGGGAACTCTGAACACATTCTCAGTATGTTGGAGAGACTTTGGAGGGTTTTGAACAGTGGCATGCACTGATCTGAGTTATCTTTTATGAGAATGACTCTTTGGAGAACATATGGTAAAGTGATGGAATAGAGCAAATGTGAAATTCTTATTCAAACAGCTTGGTAGAAGGAAATAGATGAACATAATCACCAGATTGCAATGAAGGGAATGGGAGAATTTTCAATAGGAGAGAGGAGTATGTTCTATGTTGTAGAGAAGAGGTACCCACGGTGACAAGGGAAGGTACAGCCGAGAGAGTGGGATTGAGGCATACAGGTTTAAGGTAAAGAAGGATCAGATTTCAGCGAGAAAAAGATAGCTCTTCCACTGAATTACAGAAAAAGGAAAAGGAGGAAGCCAACCGAGAGAATTTTATAGTGAACTCGAGAAGTCGAAAAAATCTTCATGAATGTCCTCTATTATTTCCATAACATAGACACCAAGGTCCAGGAAGAACAAGAAAAAAGGCAGGAATCATTTGTGGAAAATGGAAAAGTCAAGAAGATTAGAGACACATGGAGTGGTTGCCCTTGATTATTCAGGCCCGGCTCAGAAGAGAGGCAATGAATTTGTAATGGCAGAAGGAAAACCTTCCTACTTTGTATAACTATTTATTCCAAGTGTGTCTGTTCTTATACTGGTCTTTATAATATTTTCCTAGTAAATATGTTTGGCAGTCATGCCCACAAAACACTGTATATAGGTCATGCTACCATTTTCAGTCAACTTACTTCCTTAAAACTGATTTGTTTAAAAGATTATTTTAATGAGACAATGCTAAAAGTTATTATTAGAACAGTGTTTCACTTCTGCCACAGGAAAAATATTATTTATAGAGAAAGATAAATGCCCTATCTTTAGATTGCATGTTGAATCTCTTGCTAGAAAATATGTTTATAAATAGTCTCATGATATATAACCTATAGCTAATAAATTGCTATGGATGACTGAACTATACAGTACAAAAGACATTTAAGGACTAATACAAATGTTTTATTGCAAGTGAATTAAAGTTACACACTGAATGAGTGACTAATATAGCCAGAAATTATCCCAAGACAGCTATAGTTCAAGAGGCCAACAATAAACATATTGGGTAGTGTTTTCATTAAAAAAAATTATTCTACTATATTAGGTTTTGCTCAGAAAAAAAGGTATTGCATTGTAACATTTAATGAAATAATGGCCTTTCATTGAAATACATCTTATTGTGGTATTATTTAGACTTGTGATGTATTTTTATTTCTAACAGCTTAGAAGGCAAATGTATATGAAAAGCTCTAGCCTAATGATCTTTACATGTATAATTCCTTTTGCAATATCATCTGAATTAGCTTAGTGTGGACATTATTTCTGATTGGATACATGGCTCGCATCACCCAACCTTAGGGATGTTTTTTTCCGAGATACTCATCCACCAAACAACTGCCATTGGCATGAAGATTTCAAGAGCTTTCTCATTCCCAGGTTGTCTGAAATGTTTCACCGACATGCACTTGAGCTTATGTTTAAAGCAAGGGTAGGGGGCTCATCCTTGGAGGAATATAATGAACCATGATAAGGAGATAGTGTTTCATTTCATACAAATACCAATGCAGACAGGTCCCTAGGCTTATAGATATGCTTCAGAATACACTGTGTAAATTAAGGTCTGGACTATGCAGTTTGCTGTACCTGTCACCCCACTGTCCTCAGCCACCCTTCCTGCTGTGCTTTGGCAGCATGTGAAAAAGTGCGGCCACCAAAATGCTAGTTAGGACCTCCCAGACGGCCAGGCTGAACACGCACCTTCCATAGGCTCAAGACTAGAATGAATTGTGAATGTAATGAGTAGGAAGAGATGCCTCAAGCAACCTCGAGAAGACAGATTTACTCTCTCAGAATCCAGGGAATAACAGATGAAAGGAAGACCCAGCTCTGGGTAGCAGGTGGAGGAGGTCTCACAAAATATTACTTCACACTGATTAGCTTCAGTGGTTTGCCCGTGACAGTGTGAGTAAGCGTATTCCACCTGAGGACCTTCTGCAAATGCTGTTATCTTCCCCAAACACCTAACCCACCAACCTGCGTACGCAAGTAAAGGCTGCAGACTGGTTTCTGCACACGCGCTGATCTGCAGGGAGCTGGGGGCTGTAAGCCTGCCTGCATTCTTCAGCTGATTCCTGCAACACCCTCCATGCTCTAATTCCACCCAGGTTTTGGCATATCAGTCTTTGAACCTAAATTATCCCCTCTTCCCACAAATTGAACGTTTGCAGCTACCTGCTAGCATTCTGATTAAGAAGAGTATAAATAGGTTTCACAATTTTCAGAAATTCTTCTATTGAACGTGATGGGAATTGAAAGAATATTTGCAGCTCTATTTTACTTACCATTGCCTACTCTGCCCAGAGGAAAGAGGCGACTGCATGGTGCCGGCTCTCATTTCCCTGTACTTGCCCCCAAGTCCGGCAAGCACAGCAATTAGAAAACCTCAGTGCCGCATCTATCTCTGTTACTTAGAGATGTCTTAACATGTTCATTCCAACTTTACCACTTAACTATAGCAATTCAAAGGGTACAAAGGAATAGAAGAGTAACACTTGTTTTTATCACTTTTCCATTTTCAAGTGAAGATGTTTCCTTAACATGTAGTTCCTAAATTTCCGCAAACGGAGCAATAAATCTGAAATATTTGTTTTAAAATAATCAACTTATCTCATATTGAAAGACATGTCTTAAAAGATTACCTTCCTTTCTTCTTTCTTCTCTCTTCCTCCTTCCTTTTTTTAATTCCATCTTCCCTTTCTTTCCATCCTTCTATTCTTTCTCCTTTCCTCCCTTCTTTTCTTCCTGTCTTTCCTTCCTTCCTCCCTCTTATCCTTCCATTGTTTATTCATCCTTTCTACTGGAGTACATAGTTACTGAAAAGATGAAGTAACTTTTCAGACATAATATTTTCCACCAAACCCACATAATACTGAGCAACCCTAGTCAATAACCTGGTTCACAATGGACAGGATATCATCATTCCCTGTACTTGGAAATGTTAAAAAGGAATGCATATACCAGCTGAATAAATACTCAAACCATTTAAAAACTGACACAGGAAATGGTCATAAAAGTCTACTTTCTCTTGTCAAATGCAGGATTGGGTTACACATTTTAGATGCTCACTCTCCCGGCATCCACACCTCCCATTGTGATCCAATCTGAAAATAATGCTAAACTATAAAATAAGATGAGAAAAGCTGTGATATTGTGATTTCTAATAGGAAACATATGTTTTTATCATCATCCTCAATTCCTGGCACAGAGCTCTGAAAACCCCTGTTATTTCCTGAATGATAAGAGTGCTAGGTGCATCTTTGTTCTCGTATTTGGTCTTTGACCCTGGTTCAGGACACAGAGTTCCTAATCCCTTGGAATTTCCTGGATGATAGAAGTGTCTTTTGTTCTAGTGAGATGTCCCTTGGTGCTCCTGGATGGGGGCTGGTCACCAGAAAGCCACGATTAGAAAGATGGAACTTTCAGTCTTATGCCCCCATCCTCCAGAAAGGGGAGAAGGGCTGGAGTCTGAGCTGATAATCAATCACATCTACATGATAAAGTCTTCATTAACATCTCTTAACTGTGGGATTCAGAGAACTTCCAGGTGGGCAAACATATCCACAGGCCAAGAGGGTCGCACACCCCAATTCCACAGGGACAGAAGATCCTGTGTTTGAGGAACCTTCTAGAATTCATCCTATGTATCTCTTCATCTGGCCGTTCATATGTATCCTTTGCAAATGAGCTAGTAAATGTAAGTAAATTATTTTCCTAAGTTCTGTGAGCTGCTCTAGCAAATTAATTGAACAGAGTAGCTAGTTCATTGGTCAGAAATTCTGGAGGTCCAGACTTGTGATTGGCAACTGAAGTCGGAGGCAGCCTTGTGAGACTGAGCCTTTAGCTCATGGGATTTGACTCTTACTCCAGTAGACAGTGTCAGGCTTGCTCTGAATTATAGGACGCCTAATTGGTATCTGCTAGAGAAAAGTATCTGTGCTGTGTTGAGCGTAAGAGTAGGAAGGCTGGATGCGGTGGCTCATGCCTATAATCCCAGCACTTTGGGAGGCCGAGGCGGGCAGATCACGAGGTCAGGAGATTGACACCATCCTGGCTAACACGGTGAAACGCCGTCTCTACTAAAAATACAAAAAATTAGCCGGCGTGGTGGCATATACTTGTAATACTAGCCACTTGGGAGGGTGAGACCAGAGAATTCCTTGAACCCAGGAGGCGGAGCTTGCAGTGAGCCGAGATCATGCCACTGCACTCCAACCTGGGCGACAGAGTGAGACTCCATCTCAAAAAAAAAAAAAAAGTAGGAAAAACAATTAGATTTTTCCTATCTCATGTGGTAGCCAACCAGGTTCAGATTTTTCTCATGATGACTATGTTGATGTTCTTTGTAGTTTGGATATAGAAGTTCCTTCAAAAAGATTCTGGTTTTTGTGATGGTTATTCTTGCACTGCTGGTGCTCAAAGTGTCTGTCTGGTCCACGTGTCTGGTCACGTAACCCTGCTACTGTTCTTTTGACATTACAGGTCACTGGAGGAGGAGTTGGTTTATACATATGATTCCAGCCTCTTTCCAGGTAAGCCCCTTCTTCGGTGCTCAGCATTATTTTGCGGGGGTCGATGGTACACCTGTAGGCTAGTCAGTGCGTGCTTATTAAGCATTCCATAAGGGAAACACATTGAGGGATAAAAAAAGGCAACATCAAATTTTTTCAGATGTTTTAAACATTTTGTTGCTGCAATGAAGGAGCATAAGGAAAATAAACATATTGTTAACAGTTCAAGTGCTAACAAACTAGAAGAAAAATGGATGGTTTAGGTGATAACAGCTACAGGATATAAAAGGAGGCTAGAACTTATTCTGAATAATGCTTGTTATAGAGAAATTTAGACTTGATTCATCTTGAAAGGAAATCAAGGTATTATCTAGGCAAAGAAAAAGAGGTCAAATGTTCATGGTATGGGTGAAGAAAATATATAAACCATATTTGAGGGCTGGTGAGTCAGATTAGCTGAAGTGAATGTTTTTAATAGATGGGTAGTGGAGGATACATTTATTGGATAGGTTAGCTCACAATTGTAAAGATCCTCAAACACACCACCAAGGAATCTGGAATAAATGAGGAATCCCCACAGTCTTGACCAAGAGCACGGCAGGATTGAAGGTGTGTTTCCAGATTGGCCTGGAAGCGATGTGCAGCGTGTATCGGAGTTGGGAAGCAGGATATTGTACCACCCTTATTATTTAGCATTCTCTACATTGTCAAGCTTTGGAGTAAGTTGAAAGTTCCCCTTAGATCCCACTTGGTAGACTGAGAGCTCCCTATCCCGTCTACAAGGCATCGTACTGCTCAGCAGCAGGGACTCCTGACAGCGGTTGTCAGTCATGAAGCTTTCCTCAAAGCTCTTCCACATGTTACAACTCACCCATCTAGGGATGCACAGCCACACCCAGAAGACTAGACAAGCTGTCCAACCAAGAGTGGAGCTTGGCAATTCCAAGCTGCTGTCATTTTGAACTCTGGAGGTGTATGAAGATGTCCTTGATTTATATGAAGGTTTCTTACTGTGATCAGCTCCTATCTGAGGTCAATAGAAGGCCCAATGTTTATTTTACCCAATGTCCTCAAAAGACATTGCTTTTCACTATGTGTTATGATAAAAGCCAGTCATTTTAAAAGTTTCTCAAATTGATACAACTTGGCTTGATAAATATCAACCAGTTATATGTATCTGTAATGGATAAAGAACAGTTAAAGCCATTATTCTCCTCCCAATCAGGTGGTCTGTAATTTTATGAAGATTCCTGCCTCCTAAGAGCTCATGGACTCAGTGAATTGTGCTACCTATTGTGGGAGATGTTAACTCCTTTTTTTAGGGACACAGCTCCACTTATTTTCAAGTCTGCTTTGAAGATAGATGTGGTCATGTAACCAAGTTCAAACCAAAAGAATGTGATCAGAAGTAAGAAGTGCCATCTGGGTCTAGTCCTTAAACTGCATGATGTGCCTTCATGTCCTTCACCCTTTATGGCCAGCTGCAATGCAGATAATCCCTAGGTTGACTTTAGAAGCCACACATAGTAGATGACAAATATTTATTAACACAAATCCTTAAATGACTGTGAGGAGATGGATCACCCACTGACGTATCCAACTACTAACTAATGTTACCTGAGTAAGACGTCAACTTTTATTGTGTTTGAACCATTATACATTCTGGAAACAATCTGTTATATAGCAGTTAGTTTACCATAGTTCATATAGACAGTCTACATTTGGTTTATTCTACCAAGATTAAACAATAAAAAAGGTTTTAAAAGGAAGTAAATTCACGGAAAGGTAATTTTGAATAATAAATTTTGGGGTCAATGAAGCTTTAAAAATATAGAAATTGAAGAAAATTGTGGTCATGCCATACTTTTAAATATTTGGTGTACATACAAAATAATTAGGCATATTTAGATGATTAATCACTATCAAGGATTCTTAATTAGTTGTGTGTTTTGTTGAAAAATAATATCTAAAATATTTATGAGTGTTACTACAAAATTCAATTTTTAGATTTCTTATCTTTGTATTTTTTGAAACCTATAGAAATTCTGTGTGTAAAGAAATTCTTACCATGGTTAAGGCAAAAAATATTTTGAAGAAACGTTCTAAATTATGCCTTTCAAATATATTTTCATGATATGAACTGTAGTTCTCACCTTCTTAGGAGGTTAGCTATTTTGTTTAGTTGACCAGGATTGCTTCAAACATATTTAAGAAATATACTGTGTGAATCACATCGTTTATTAATTAGTCAAAGCTTTTCCAAATTTGTTTAAAAGAAAAAAATTGTCCAGCATGTGGTAGGGATAGTTAGAACTAGAGTAGATCTCAAAACTACCTCTCCCTCTTTGATATGATTTGACTCTGTGTCCCACCCAGATCTCATCTTGTAGCTTCCATAATTCCCACATGTTGTGGGAGGGACCTGGTGGGAGATGATTAAATAATGGAGGCAGGTCTTTCCTGTGCTGTTCTCATCATAGTGAATGGGTCTCATGAGATCTGATGGGCTTTTTTGTTTGTTTGTTTGTCTGTTTTGAGACGGAGTCTCACTCTGTCGCCCAGGTTGGACTGCAGTGGCACGATCTCGGCTCACTGCAAGCTCCGCCTCCTGGGTTCATGCTATTCTCCTGCCTCAGCCTCCCAAGTAGCTGGGACTACAGGCGCCCACCACCACGCCCAGCTAATTTTTTGTATTTTTAGTAGAGGCTGGGTTTCACCGTGTTTGCCAGGATGGTCTCGATCTCCTGACCTCGTGATCTGCCCGCCTGGGCCTCCCAAAGTGCTGGGATTACAGGCGTGATGGTTTTAAAAATGGGAGTTTCCCTGCACAAACTCTCTCTTTCCCTGCTGCCATCCACGGAAGATGTGACATGGTCTTTCTTGCTTTCTGCCATGATTGTGAGGCCTCCCCAACCACGTGGAACTGTGAGTTCTCCATGAAACCTCTTTCCTTTGTAAATTGCCCAGCCTCAGGTATGTCTTTATCGGTAGCATGAAAACAGACTAACAAACTCTTTAAATATTAAGCTAAATGATTAAATAGCATTACACCATAATGTTAAGTTCTCACTCACAATTTCAGCCAATAAAATTTCATTGAGCATCTAATTTTTAACTATCATATGGCTCCCTATTTTCATTTCACAGTGTTTTAGTGGCTTGGAAAATGTATACACAAATGTGTACATATTCTTCTTATCCTTGTCTTTTTCTGTGTGCACATGATGAACTTGGGGTAGAATGGACCTTTTGTTCAGAGAGACATTTGGTTTTCATAGCCTCTTTGACATTGGAGTCTAATAATATCTTTCCCAAGGCATTTTGTTATCCTAAAGGGAATTTTAGTGACAAATCACTTAAAGTAGCTTTTTGATGTTGTGAGTGTTTTTATTTTTGTTGTTGTTGTTGTTTGGTTGGTTGGCTTGGTTCATAAGTAGAGATCACAGATGATGAATGTAAAGATCTGCAATATTTTAAGGTCCTTACTTTGCAAAATAGGTCAGAGATATAAAATTTTATGTTGGAAGAGTAGCCAATAAAATTTTTGACATTAATTAGGAATGCAATAATAGTCTCAGCATGTGCTTCATTCTAAGATCTTAATGATAAACTCTCCTGGAAGTTTGATTGATTGTTTGTCTGGTTGTTTTGCCTTTACCTCAACAATTTTACCATGGCTTCACATATTTATTTCATCTTGTGTGAAGAATATTTCACATGATTTCCTGGGAATTTTTTCATTTTCTTGTTATTATATCTTCTTTGTACTAACATTGATTATACCAATGATTGAGTTAAATTTAATGAATAATTCTTCCCTACTTTCTTACATATTGATGAAGACACATCTGTAATGCATTGTTCCAAATACATTGCAGACTCTAACGGTGAAGGCATCTTACATGTGTCATATGATGTTCTTATATATGCCACTTGCTATTCATCCTGATGGACTCTTTTATGCAGCATCATCAGTATCAAATCTAAACCACTAGTTGATGGCAGATTCTAAAGTAGAAAAAAAATATGTGAACCCAGCTAAGCAATGAATCATTCAATCATCGCTGATTTCAGCATTCAGTACCTAACAACAGAAACGTAATTGTTCTTCCTCAGCCAGTGTTCCTGATAAAAAAATGAATTCCATATTTCTTTCCTTCTTTTTCTTTCAAAGTGAAACATTGTTCAGTATTGTCATTAAAAAAAGAAATGCAAAAACTTTGGAATTCTCTGTTGAAGTTTTATATTTAGAGAGATTGTAAATGACAGGTTGGAATAAAATCATCTTGGAAGAATGTAAAATATTTCTGCAACCAAATAAAAGCATTATTTTGATCATTATAATTTCTACTAATAGTATACAATGTAGACTATGTACTATAAAGAAATTAACCAGTAATATTTTTTCATTTTTATTTTGGATTTCTAAATGTAACATTACTATATGGAGTTTATTAGATGTCAGATTTTAGGTTCTTCTGTGTGCATTAGATATCTTAATTTTTTTGCATCCTTACAACAACCTTCTTGGATAAATGGTATGATTATCTCCATGTGAATGTGAGGAACCTGAGGTGCTTTGTAGATAGCGTGTTTGAGGTCACACAGCCGTTAGATAGCTGAGCTGGGATTGAAACACAGTTTGAGCAAACTTTCAGGTTTTACCCTGTGTGCTGTGCTGACTCTTCACACATTAAAATTGTAATTCCGCCTTAATTATAAATAAATAATCACTATCATCAGCTTTGTTTTCCTTTTTTTTTTTTTTCCAAACTGACAGCTTTGTTCCTACTGCTTCTTTAAAAACCAAAGCAAGAAAAATCAAAGAAACTTGTCCTTTCACTTCTTACAGTCAGACCTGAATTTTCCCTTGGAGTTATTTTGTTTACTTGTTGTTGTTGTTGTTGTTGCTGTTGTTGTTTGTTTTCACGCTTGTTTCTTGTTTTCTTTTTTACTTGTGATAAAGCTCCCAGAACCTAAAGTTTACTGTCTTAACCATCTTTACATGCACATGTCAGTAGTGTTAAGTACATTCTCATTGGGCAACTAAACTCCAGAACTCTTTTCTTTTTGCAAATCTAAAAGTCTGTATGCATTAAATTCTATATGCATTAAGCAACTGCCCAGTGTCCCCTCCCCACAGCCCCTGACAACCACCATTCTAGTTTCTGTAGATGAGTATGACTACCTACGCACCTCCTATAAAAGTGGAAACAGGCCGGGCGCAGTGGCTCATGCCTGTAATCCCAGCACTTTGGGAGGCCGAGGCGGGCAGATCACCTGAGGTCAGGAGTTAGAGACCAACCTGGCAAACATGGTGAAACCCTGTCTTTACTAAAAATACAAAAAATTAGCTAGGCCTGGTGGTGTGTGCCCGTAATCCCACTTATTCAGGAAGCTGGGGCAGGAGAATCGCTTGTACCCGAGAGGCGGAGGTTGCCGTGAGCCAAGATCACACCATTGTACTCCAGCCTGGGTGACAGAGCGAGACTCTGTTTCAAAAAAGAAAAAGAAAAAGAAAGTGGAAACAGTGTTTGCCTTTTTATTACTGGCTTATTTCACTTAGCACAACGTCTTCAAGACTCATCCATGTTGTAGTGGGTCAGAATTTCCTGTTTTTTTTTTTTTGGAGACGGAGTCTCACTCTGGCCTAGGCTGGAGTGCAGTGGCGCCGTCTCGGCTCACTGTAAGCTCCGCCTCCCGGGCTCACGCCATTCTCCTGCCTCAGCCTCCTGAGTAGCTGGGATTACAGGCGCCCGCCACCACGCCCGGCTAATTTTTTTTTTTTTTTTTTTTTTGTATTTTTTTAGTAGAGACAGGCTTTCACTGTGTTAGCCTGGATGGTCTCGATCTCCTGACCTCGTGATCCACCCGCCTCGGCCTCCCAAAGTGCTGGGATTACAGGCGTGAGCCTCCGCGCCCGGCCAGAATTTCCTCCTTTTTAAGACAGGATAATATCCATTGCATGTATACATTACATTCTGTTTATCCATTCATCCATGGATGGACACTTAGGTTGCTTTCTGTTTACCTGTTTTTTAAAAATGTTTTATTTACATTTCATTTGTCTCAGTTGACACATGAAAAGCTGTTGGAATATAACATTTTACCACCAATTATATGCCCCTAATTTGGAGTCTCACACCCCAGTGGATAATCTGGGATGATTGAGAATTGAGATTTCTATAATTTATGGATACTTAATAATGTATGCTTTAATTTAAGATTTAAAAAAGTCAGGAAAACCATGTCACCTTTAGGATAGGTCAACAATAATGGTTTGATTATAATTGTTCTTTCCAGTTAAACAATGACAAAGCAACCCAGGTAAACCATACGTAGATTTCCTAGCAATGGAACTGAACGGAGTAAAAGGAGCTTAGGTTCTCTTCTATAAACTCCCAAGCTAAATGAGTTGGAATAAAAATCTAAACCTCTGTTTCCCCACTTGTCAAAGAAGGAGGTTGGACGAAAGACTCATTTTGTTTCTCTCGCTTGCTCAGTATCTTTGGCCCTTGTCACAGGCCATCTCTTTGCTCAAATATAAATCAAGTTTCGCAGTGTTTCTCACAAGTGCTCAAACTCACCTAACATCCTTCTTGGAGAACAAATGTATTGATTTGGCAAAACAAAGTTCTAAATCAAAAAGAACTTCTGCAATAGAAATTTGCATTGAGAAAATAAATATATGCCAGCAGGAAATATGGGCAATGATTAGGAAATAAGCCGCTTTAACACACCTCGGTGTTAAAGGGTATATTCACCAATTTGAAAGAAAACCATGTTTTCAAGTGCAGCCCCACAGTTCACTACCTCCACTTTCTGTCAGCAGACCTTTCCCAGCTGTAACCACTGTTCAAAGGCCACATACATGTGTTTTGGACACAGGCACTGGCTCATAATTTTCTCTGTAATTCTAGATTTTATTTTCAAAATGGGAATTTTCAAGGGAGCAACTTGCATGCAGTATGCTTTTGGAGAGTTCTAAAGGTTAAGTACAGTATCCAGGAATTTTAAAGCCAAGGGACCTCTGAGTTGTCCCAAAGTATCTATTCATCATGAGCCTTTCATTTCACCCCAGGGCTTCAGCTAAATATATTGCATATAAAAAGTAATTTCTTTTTCTAGCTCTGTCCTCCTAGGACCTAGTCAAAAATCTGCATGGTATTTCCAAGGAACACACTTCCTTCTCTTATGCCATCCAGTTTCAGATTTTTATTTGTGTTACTCCTCGCAGTACAGAGACAATAGCTTCAAAATTGGAATCTCACAAAGTGTTTCTTCTAAAATCCCTGCTTCTTTAGTCCACTTTACACCAAGCTGATAAGAGCAGCCCAACCGGCAAGAGTTCCATGTACGTCAGCAATATTTCCAGCCCACTTGGTTAACCCGGTTAGATCAAATCTGAAAGAATGTCAAGCTGTCTCGGAAGCAAACAAATAGGTGTAGCTGAGCCCACACCCCTGTGAGTTGGACGGCTTCTTTTCTACTTGTAAATCTCTAGCAAATAATTCCTGGACATTTAGTGACTGGGGTTGTGTTTTCAAATCAATTTATATGGCTAAATGTACTGTTTAAAAGAAAATACTATTATGCAATGTTTTAATATTGTAGAATGAGAGTTTCATATCTCAAAGGATAGATTTAATCTCAGCAAACCTGACTTTCCTTTGTGCTGCTGCTTCTCTTCTGAATGACTCTTATTTTTTCTTCTTGGTTCTATGTGGCTCTCTCAGTTCCTTAAAATCACTCTTATAAATTGGAAACAATTTAAAATGCATTCTAGGCCCTCATATGCCTATAATCACGCCATTTTCCTGGATGATTTTCATCATTAAAGAGTCCCCTTTGTCACTGTCTTCTGCCTGGTCAGTTGTCATGTAAGTTACAATGAAATTGTCGCACTGCTTTAATTGGAAGTCAGTATTCCCTCAACCCACTTACCTTGTGATCCAGCGTCTACAATGTAATAGAGTTAAACTCTCAAGAGAACATCATCATGACCAACAAGGCAGAATCCCTGAGTTATTTTTGCCCAAACCAGCATTTCCTAAGTAGAGCCTGAGTTCACCACTACGTCCATGCATGGATATGCATAGATACCAACCTGGTTACGGAATGTTTGAATGCAAAACTTCCAAGTTCACTAAATATTTGTCTTTCAGGTATAATAGTGAGGAAACTGGTCTTAACTTGACTCTCCAGATAAAGGATTTTTCTGAAGCCATTCTAGCTCTATTTCTGGTGTCTTTACAAATTAAATCCTATTAAAGTAGTCCTGGGATGATTGAGTCCAGATGCTCAATTTACAATACAGTTATGACCCTGATGAACCCATCATACCTTGAAATTATCATAAGTCAAAAATGCATTTAATGCATTTAATACACCTAACCTACCGAATATCATAGCTTGGCCTAGCCTACCTTAAATGTGCTCAGAGCACTCACATTAGCCTTCTGCTGGGCAAAGTCACCTAATGGAAAGCTTATTTTGTAATAAAGTGTTGACTATCTTATGTAATGATTTGAATACTGTACTGAAAGTGAAAAAGAAAATGGTTGCATGGGTGCTCGAAGCATGGTGACTACCGAGTGTTTATCACTTTTGCACTGTATAAAGTCAAAAGATCTTAAGTCAAATAATAAAAAGTCTGTACTTAATTGAACTAAAGAAAGTTTCAGTCAGTTAAAGATCTACATCAGGAAGAGAGACAAAGTGAGACTTTTGTAGAAAAAAAAGGGGGGCATTCAAATAGCTGCAATGCTTACACACATTTTTAAATCATTGTAAAAGAAAACAAGATAATTTCTGTGATTGGCCTGGAGGCTGATAATAAACTGTGTTGGTTTTAAGGCCTGCCTACAGGTGGCAGTGCTGTTATCACATAATTCATCAGCAATGATTTGGCCCGTGCATCATTAGAAATCACTTTGAACATACATTGAGTGGCAGTGCCTTCTGCTAGTCACTGTTATCAGCAAACACTTCCTAAATGCTTACTGAGTGTGTGTGCAATACTGTCCTTGGCTTGCCATTAGGTGTTTCCACCTGCAGCCATTTCCAAGACAAATCCTCATTGACTGATGATGTACCCAGCAAGAAACAAACATTGTAGCTTCTCTCTCTCTCTTTTTTTTTTTTTTTTTTTTGAGACAGAGTCTTGCTCTGTTGCCCAGGCTGGAGTGCAGCAGCATGATCTCAGCTCACGGCAATCTCCGCCTCCCAGTTTCAAGTGATTCTCCTGCCTCAGCCTCCCAAGTAGCTGGGATTACAGGCACCCACAACCACGCCCAGCTAATTGTTGTATTTTTGCAGAGATGGGGTTTCACCATGTTAGCCAGGCTGGTCTCAAACTCCTGACTTCAGGTGATCCGCCCAACTTGACCTCCCAAAGTGCTGGGATTACAGGTGTGAGCCACCACACCTGCCCTAGCTTTTGTTTAAATGGCACACTGATACGGTTTGTCTGTGTCCCCACCCAAATCTCACCTTGAATTTCCACGTGTTGTGAGAGGGGCCTGGTAGGAGGTAACTGAATCATGGAGGCAGGTCTTTCCTGTGCTGTTCTCATGATAGTGATTAAGTCTCATGAGATCTGATGGTTTTAAAAAGGGGAGTTTCACTGCACAAGCTCTCTCTCTCTTTGGCTGCCGCCATCCTCATAAGATGTGACTTGCTCCTCCTTGCCTTCTGCCATGATTGTGAGGCTTTCCCAGCTACATGGAACTGTGAGTTCTCCCTGATACCTCTTTCCTTTGTAAATTGCCCAGTCTCTGGTATGTCTCTATCAGCAGTGTGGAAACGGACTAATACACAGACACTACATTTCTACATAGACCCCCAAGTGTCTTCATTTTGCTATAAGTATGACAAACATTTTCTTCCCTTCTGAGTAAAGATTTAATTCCATCTATAAATGAACAAAAATGAGAGAAAGGTCACTAGCAAATATCATTTAAAATAACTTTTTTTTTTTTTGAGACGGAGTCTCGCTCTGTCATCCAGGCTGAAGTGCAGTGGCACAAACTCGGCTCACTGCAAGTTCCGCCTCCCGGGTTCACACCATTCTCCTGTCTCAGCCTCCCGAGTAACTGGGACTACAGGCACCTGCCACAACACCCGGCTAATTTTTGTATTTTTAGTATTTTAGTAGAGACGGGGTTTCACCATATTAGCCAGAATGGTCTCGATCTCCTGACCTTGGGATCCGCCTGCCTCGGCCTCCCAAAGTGCTGGGATTACAGGTGTGAGCCACCGCGCCCAGCCTAAAATAACTTTTTTATACAAGGCACTTTCTACAAAATTACAGTCATTGTAAAGAACACAGATTTAACCTTAATATATTGCTTTGTAGGGTGAGCTAAATTGAGGACCAATGAAGTTTTAAATGCATAGGGGAAAAAAGAAACAATAGGAAACCAAGAGAGCAAATGCTGTTTCAAATTAAATGAGGGTAGAATTCAAGGAATTCTAATACCACAAATACACCTCTAAATTTGATTCCCATTGGTTTTAGGTACAACTCTTTATTCCTCCTTCACCTCTTTTTATGTTGTGGGGGGAAAATGATCAAGGGGGAAAAGAAATTGGTAATTTCAAAGCTTTTTTTTACGAATACACCCTTGAAGGTTTATACAAAGTGCCAGAGTCACTCGACCTTTTAAAGATCTTTCTCTAGCAGTGAGTTGAACAATATTACAGCAATAATCTATTACCCTTTAGTTACGGTCTAAAGTTGGTACTTGACTGTAATCCGAGGAGACTTTAGCAGCCCCCACCACAGCTAAAAGGCCAGCCCATGCACCAGCACCTTCATCTACTGGCTGGAATGGCCCCTAAGGGCTAATGGTGCTACCCGAGCGCCTACTTTACCCTCACAATAGCTTCACACTGTCGCAGTGAAATAAAAGACAGCGACGAATCTCTGAGCAAACGGTTTTCCTTGAGAATATATATAAAAACAGAACTGCATTCCAGGGTGTACGCACAGACCACGGTGGTCCCGTATGCCCTAAGAACAAAGGAAGAGGTTGGAGTTTTATTGGGAAGGAGAAATGTGATGTAAATTGTTTTCAAAGTGAGTTCACTGGTGCTAGTGAAGCCTGTCGGGAGCTGGCAAGCCCTGCAGGGCGGGGAATGAAGTCCCTACAGGGCCGGGAGTGAAGCCCCTGCAGGGCCGGGAGTGAAGCCCCTGCAGGGCGGGGAAGGAAGCCCCTGCAGGGTGGAGAAGGAAGCCCCTAAAGGGCGGGGAGTGATGTCCCTACAGGGCGGGGAATGAAGCCCCTGCAGGGCGGGGAATGAAGCCCCTGCAGGGCGGGGAGGGAAGCCCCTGCAGGGCGGGGAGTGATGTCCCTGCAGGGCGGGGAGTGAAGCCCCTGCAGGGCGGGGAAGGAAGCCCCTAAAGGGCGGGGAGTGAAGCCCCTGCAGGGCGGGGAGTGATGTCCCTACAGGGCGGGGAGTGAAGCCCCTGCAGGGCGGGGAAGGAAGCCCCTGCAGGGCGGGGAGTGAAGCGCCTGCAGGGCGGGGAGTGAAGGCCCTGCAGGGCGGGGAGTGAAGGCGGGCAGTTTCACCTGGACATTCTTAGAGTTAGGGCAAGTCATCTGGGCAGCCTCCAGGCAAAACTGGTCTGAAGGTTCTAACTGCTCTTCTGACTGGTCTGAAGGTTCTAACTGCTCATCTGGTAGCTGAGCTTTCAAGACAGTTCCTGGAGCGGGCGCTGTGTGTCCTGCTTTTTACCAAAACCCCTCACTCTGATTCCTTGGCTGTGACAGGAATGACTCCAATTCGCATAATCGCTTCTCAGGTACATACTAACAGAGCCTGCGGTCCTGTGAAGAGTTAGGCTCACAGCACTCCCTTAACATAAGTGGGCACATATTTTGGTTTTAGATGAGGCATTGAGACACAAAAAGCAATTTTAGTCTTAGATACGTGGCAACTTTGATGGCGCAGCCAATGGCTAAAATGAGGCTTACTATTAATCGGATTTTAATAGTAATATTCAGTAACTTTTGGGGTCCCTGTATATTGGCTTTCTTGTACAATTGTTGTTGTTATTGTTAGTGTACTTTGCATTTCATGGCTTTAACAATGGTAGTTTATTGCCATAATGAGAGATATCTATTTCTTTCTGCTATGTGATTTTTAAAAATCCTCGAGGATGGATTATTAAATTTAGCTATTTTGCAGTGAATTTAAATATTGCTGAAGAAAAATATTCTAATTTAACCCAAGTCACTGAAAAATTAAGCAGTTAGAATTAAAATAAGAAGTCACCACTTCTTTGCTGGAATAGTTTCTTTAATGAAGAAGTTAAGAACATGAAGGCATGAAGGTTGGTACTTGCCTTCCACCAGCAAAATATAAGAAGGGCTTAGTCTGTATCGTTTTTTGGTGACATAAACAGAACGGTCTCCGTCATATTCCTTTCATGCTGTTTCCCTACTCATGTGCTCTTCTTACTTTGAGGTTTGGAATCACAGTAAGAATAATACTGGAAAGGATTCCAAATGTAGTTTTGTCTTTAGAAAAGCAAACTATGCTACCTCATTAATGTTTTACTCCAAAGGAGATTTTCAAAATACACTAGGCAGGGTTTAAAAACTGCTGGAGCTGCACTTTAGAAGTGTGGTTTTTTAAACCATCGCATAAATACAGATAAACTTTATATTCATCCTTTGGTGTTTACTAACCATACAGAAAAGGAATATTTAAAGCCCAACAAGTCTCATATTGCAGTTTCGGATGCCACATTTCTCCAAGGGTAAACAGAAATAATTAAGGTAATTATTGTTCGGGTCCTCTGGCAGCAAAGTACGTTTATTTTAAGCAATAGATGTTCAAAAAGATGTTTGAAAATGCATGGCTCTACCTGAACCACAATTGCATAAGGAAAGAGAAAAAAATATATCTGCAGCAAGATTTTTACAAGCCTGCTGCAGCCTTTCTTGCCCATGTAAATAGTTTCACTGCTGAAAAGCTGAGTCATTGCTTTTTCCAACAATGGTTTCCCACTAAGTAAAAGAAAACAATCTCTCTCTCTTTTTTTTTCCCAGAAGCCAATACACAGAGGCTGTTAATTAGTGTGTCTATGGGTGGCATTTGAGACTCTACAAGGCCAAGCATTCTCCACTGTGGCTAAAGTATCAAATTACCGCCAGCAAGAGGCCTCCTAAGGCCCCTAGCATGCCAGCAACACCCCCAGCCCATTTTGGATTTTGCAGAAGGAGGAATTTGAAGGACTATTAAACACTGTAAAATGCTCACAACAGATCAGCATAAAGCCCCACAGTGCAGGTGTTTCTATCGTTGGAACAATGCTGCGTGCTCAGGGCCCTCACACTCTCCCTCTTCTCCAGCATTGCTTAAGCCCCACAGTGCAGGTGTTTCTGTCCTTAGAACAATGCTCTGCTCAGGGCCCTCACACTCTCCCTCTTCTCCAGCACTGCTTTGGGTTTTACGAAGCGGTTCAGGAAACCTAAGCGCTGACTGGACTTTTCTGAAAATTCAGGCCTCCGCGTTTTGTATAAAGTCAAGAGATGGGTTTTGTTTTTCCACCAACCTTTTCTTAAGGAGCTGGCATTCCCATCAGGAAGATGGGCATTTACAGTTCCTTGAACAAGGCTATTTGAAATCAAATATTCCAGATGCATGATAAGTTGACACATGAGGGATTAATGAATATGTTGTATGCAGAACATATTGCAAATGGTACAAACCCCTTTATTTCTGGAACTACTTTACAATTTTGAGCTAACAGTATTTGCAGAGTAATCCTTAGATTAATCTGAATAACGTGATTGCATGCTTTATCTGAATACTTACTGCTTCCACTCGAATGTCCTAGATTGCTAAACACTGCCCCTAACTTCTGTTATGTTTGCAGATAACAGGCTGATAGAAATTGTAAAGAACCAATGAAGGAAGATGATCCTTTGGGTGTTTAGCAGGCAGAGTGCTTTGATTTTGCATATTCTCCCCTCAGCTGTGTAACACCTTTGCTCGGTGAGCCATGCTCTCTGATTGCTATAAGAAGCACCTTGTTTTTCATGCTCCCTTTAGCAAAGTCTGCAATTTGCTACATTGCTAAAAAAGCTCCCTCCTTTTCCACTTGCAGGTGATGAGTCTATGAAGCAAGGTGTTCTCTTTATACAACTATCTGGACCCCCGGTACATTTGAAGGCTGAATACCTTTGTTGTGGGGAAGAGCTGCTCTGACAGAGAAATGGCTTTCCTTGAGAAAATGGCTCACTGCTGAAGAAGTCTCCATTATGAAGAGGCTTCTTCCTAAATTAATGATTTGCTTCAGTGCAGGCTGATCACAGATAATAATATAAGGTACAGATCAAAGACTCCAAATATTAGAACATGGGCTACGGAAGATCCATCTCCAAGCTTCCCAAGTTTCTTTTCCAGAGATTAAGGAACGAGATAGGAGACCATGCCTATGACTCGTCCCACTGATTGTCAAGTAGAAACAGTGGAGGAATTGGAAGTTAGTTTAGCTGAAAAGAAAACCACAATGAAAATTTAAAAATTTACAAAGTATCACTTATGAAAATGCTCTTTAAGAGAAGATTGAAAATTAGACCATTTCCACTCAATATCACCAAAACTAGACAAGACCCCTTCATGAAGTCCTAGAGTCATCTCTATAAATTATGATGTATAATAAATATAGTTAACAAGGATGATAATCTGATTTTGATGTTGAGGCTTCTCACTGGAAAGGTCATCTACTTGGCTTTACGGTGTATTATGGTGTGGTCACAAGCTCCCCTTGTACTTCATATTTCATTAGTTGAAGTGGTGAAAATTAAATGTAAATGATTAAAATATCATTCAAAACTGATAGCAGCCATTGGACACTTTATCTATCTTGCTCATTTTTATCATTTACACATTACTTCACGTACTGGTTATTTTTTATTTTATATATATATCATATAAATTCTTCCCATATAAAATTATCTTTCATGAGGACAGAAACTGCTAAATAGAATTATAAATAAATGGGGATATTTTTATAGTATGTATGGCTTGGTATGCAGGCCACTTGTCTAATAACTTTGGTACTGATGTATTGAAAGCATATTTATGAATATGTTGCACATCACTGAAGGACAAAAGATTCATTTCCTTGTTATAGATACCATTACTTTCATTTTATATGAGTGCATTTCATCAGCTTACTGCCATTTCCTTGAAATTAATGAATGAATCTTCTTATTTTTAATTGACAAATTGAAATTTATCTGAGTGTACTTGCTGAGATGACTTAACAAAATGAATATGTGAGTCCGAGTTCAGATTATAGATAAACATTTCACTGTGCATCAGAAAATGAACAGCACCAATGATAATATAGCAGTTTTTGTTAAAATAAATCAACTTTGAAAGATAATAACATTCAAAATGATTGATCTTCTTAGGGTAAATTTTAAATCATAATTATGATATGATTTTTTTGAAGGAGAAATGAAAGGATTGGGTTTTTTTACTTTATCCTTGCAAATACTTGTATGTTTCGTTTGGCACAACAGATGAATTCTTGTATAGCTGTTTCTGTCCCAGTAAATTATTCCTAGGTTAAATACTTGAAGGAAGATTGCTAACTACAGGAATCTGATAATGAATTGTTTTGTTAATATAGAATGTAACTAAAGTTTTCTTGTTAAATGTGGCTTTTTGCTTTAAAATTAATTTTAAGGTGGATTTGAATTGAGTACAATTTTTTATGTATAATGTTGATGGTCTGCATTAGTGGAAAACCTCAGCCAAATGATGTACAGGACATGGGACATGCAAAACTTCCAATAGTCACAATTGCCTGGAGTCCTCTATTTGCCCCCAAGAGCAGTATTGTACACATTAATACCTTGCTCAGGGCCAGTGGCTAACATATTTCTATTTTACAAGCAGTTTTACCTAACTTCTAGTTACTGGTACTAAAAGCAACATTTAGAAAAATAAATAGAAATTATAAACTTTGCCGGCTTAAACACGCAAATGAAGAAGTCAAAAATAAGTGAATGTTCCAACAGGGAAGTGTACATAGGAGACTGGAGTAGGCCTTTTATTAATGAAAGTACTTACTTTTTTCAATTTCAAAACATTTATTCTATCATAAATATGTGTACACATATGGAAATATATACAATATGAACAAAAAATGTGTTACAAATGGGTTCTTTTATGTGTGATGATACACAAATGTATTTTTTTTTGTAACTTGTCTACTCTCTTTACTTAAGTGTCTTTCTATTTGTATTGTGAGATATTGTTGAAATTTTGTTGTAACGCTTGCGTTATAACTTTTTGAAATATACTGAAATCACACAGACACATAGATGTACATGAAGAAGTATCACTAAAAGATAACAGAATAAAGAGTATTAAACATATGTGAATCATCCAAAATAAGGCAGGAAAATGGAAACAGGACAAACAATAAATGGGACAAAAAGAAAACATTTTCTAAGATGGTAGCCTTAAACCAACACACATTAGCACATTGACTCAAATACCCTGAGAACAGCATGGCCGATTAATTCAACTAATTAGATGAAATTGGAAAAAAAGTCTTTTTTAGGACACAAGTTACTGAAATGGACTCACCAAGATGTAGAAAAAAAATAGGTGTGTATATTGGATTAATAATTTTAATAAGGTATTAATGGCTCATTGGTAAATTCTATCATATATTTTGTGAAGAAATAATATCAATCTTATAAACTCTTTCAGAAAATAGTGAAGGAAGAAAAAAATTCATAACTTGCCTAATAAAACCATCACATAATTGATATTAAAATCTGACCAAGATCTTAGGAAATTACAAATAATATTCTATCTGTCATGAATATAGACTGAAAAGTCTTAAAAAATATGTGAGAAACTAGAATCCAGCAATAGGTCAAAAGTACAACTCCAGGATCTAAGATTGGTTAAACATTCGAAAATCTATCAGTTCTTCAACACATTAACATAATAAAGGAAAAAGTGTATTATTTTTTCAAAAGATGCAGAAAATAAATTTTCTAAAATTGCTAGGCATTTAAGGTTCAAATGCCATGCAGAACATTAGGAATAAAAGGGAAATTTCTTTATGTGATAAAGGACATCTAACAAAACCCTAAAATTATCATACAAAATTATCATAGTAAAATCTGTACACTTAAAATGTATACAACTTACTGTATGTAAGTTAAACTCCAAAAATATGACTAGTTAAATGTTTCAATGTTTTGTGTGTACTTTAGAATAGGTGTGTTCTTGAGTTGTTTAGTGCAAGCTGTTTTATACAACTGTGAGGTTAGGCCAATTAATGTGTCTCTGGAATCACCCATACTTTTAATAATTTTTTGAGTGATAAATATATGATTTATCAGGAGATATTTTATGTCTTCTAATTTTATTTTAGAATTTTCTGACTATGATCCTGCCAATATTTGCTTTATTTATTTTATGTATTTGTTTATTTATTTTGAGACGGAGTCTCACACTGTCACCAGGCTGGAGTGCAGTGGTGCAATCTCAGCTCACTGCAACCTCTGCCTCCCGGGTTCAAGCAATTCTCCTGCCTCAGCCTCCCGAGTAGCTGGGACTACAGGTGCCCACCACCACGCCTGGCTAATTTTTCTATTTTTAGTAGAGACGGGGTTTCACCATGTTGGCCAGGATGGTCTCAATATTTTGACCTTGTGCTTTATTTATTTTAAGGCTGAGTTTTTAAATGCATTGAAGTTGATTATGAACGTGGCCATGCAATTTTCCCCTCCCTAAATTCACACCTTTATGATGTGCTGCGGCAGGTCCTTCCACCCATGGATACTTGGAGTCTTGTTCTACCTCTTGAATTTAGCCTTGTGTGTCACTTTGACAGGTGGGATATTAGGAAAAGTGAGAATGGCAGAAACTTTAAAATCACAAGTGTTTTGGTTTTCCCATTTCTTGGTACTTTTGGGATTCCTGTTAACACTGTTACGTGAAGAGGCCATGGACAGACTGCTGGCTCCTGAGAGACAGGTGACCTTGTCCCTCTAGTCACACAAGCTGAAAATCACCCACTGAATTGTGAGCTCCGTATATGATTGTATTAAGTCACAAAGTTTCTGGGTTTTTGTTACATAGCAACACTTTCTGATATAAGACATGAGTTTGAAAGTGTAATAACCTCTTTTTGAATGGGTGATTTCCTAATTATTTAATGACCTACTTTCCTGCTATGCTTATCCAATATTAACAGGGCTACCTTGCTTTATTTTGGTTAGTATTTGTGTGGTTCGTCTTTCACCATAATTTTATTTTCAGTCTTTCTCTTTTTTCTTCGAATATTTCTTGTGAAAACAAGTA
The DNA here is from genome assembly GCF_028858775.2 of Pan troglodytes. NCBI lineage: Eukaryota > Metazoa > Chordata > Mammalia > Primates > Hominidae > Pan > Pan troglodytes. Next base: position 190,626,859 of record NC_072401.2, read on the forward strand.
AATTGTTGATATTTTTGTTACATTTAATCACAGAAGATGACTTGAATCCCGTGAATTAGATGTTCATTGACATTGACTGTGGTCTTCATTTTTTCTTTTGCTGACATCTTTTTGTATTCTTTCTATTTTCTGTGTTTTCTGTGTCATTTTTCCCTTCACGGTATTTTTTCTTCTTTGATTTCATTTTAAATTTAACTTGATTTAGAAGTCACATAGCAAAAATCTATTGTCGTATGTGCTTGAAAGTTTTTATAAGTATCTTTCAAAAATCTAAAATTATTGTTATCCTATATACATTCTCCTGAAAATGTACACACTTTAGAATGCTTTTGGCTCTAATCACCCCCTCAAGCTTATATTTTATTCTTATCCCGATTTTACATACTTATAGATTTTATTCTGCAAATTAAATATTTTTAACATTATGTGTGGAAAATATTCTTTTAGGTTTACCCATGTTTACCAATTTCTTTGCCTATTCCTTTGTGAATCCCAGGTATCACTTCTGAGTTTATTTTTCTTTTCTTGAAATATAAACTTGGAAGTTGCTTCACAATAAGTTCTGTTACAGTTAATTTTCTCAATTCTAATTTAACTGAAAATTGATTTTCCTCTTGCAATTTTGTTTTTTAAAGATAATTTGAATAAATCCACATGTGTAAGTTATAAGTTGTATACATATTTTTTACTGCCTTCTGGCAGAGGACATTTGCTATCAAAATTCTGTCAATTAAACTTTTATCTGTTTGTTTTTTAAATAGGTGATTTATTTTCTTTCTGACTGCTTCTAATACTCTTTATTATTATTATTTTCTATTTAGCAGAGTTAAATGTTGACATTTCCACAAAGCAAAAGCAATGGCAGGGAAAGTTTTTTTGCAGCTCAGCAAAGATCATGATATTTATACCAAACTGCACTAGTAGTCATTACATTATTTACCACTACACACAAGCAGTAATATATGAAATAAAAGATAGTTTTACTGGATGATATATTGATGAAACAGTGAAAATTTTTAATTTTATTGAATCTCAACCCTTAACTATATGGCCTTTTTAATAGAATTTCATTTTTACATGTAACATGTTAAAATCTTATTTTACTTTTTAAATGCCCTGGAATTCTCTTCAGTAATTTTTAAGAAAATAAATAAATTTTAACACCAATAAGTTTGAGAATTTCTTAGGTGAATCTTAATTAGAAGCAATTTAGACTATTTTATTTTTATTCTGTTTTCATCTATTTACCTCCCTGTACTTAGGTCTATATAATTTTCTCAAAAGGTTTTTCTGGATCACTAATTCTCTCTTTAGTTGTATCTAATTTTCTCCTTAATCTTTTCATTGAATTTTAAATGCCAATCACTTTTTCATATACCGGCATTTTAGATTCTGTGTCTGATATCCCCACTGTATTTAGTATTATAAGTCTGATAGGCTGTAGTTCCCCATATTTTATCATTATCATTATTTTTATTATTTTACTGTTAAATACTGTCTGTCCAAACTTAATTGCTAGAAACTCTGAGGGGCCTGGGTGAGGAATGGCATCCAGTAAGGATATTCCTTTACTCCTGACAGAAACCAAGAGGGGTTACCCACCTGGGAGCACTTTAAGTTAATGTTTATAGGAGATTTCCCTGATCGTGCACGGAATGTAAATTCAAACCCCAGACTATATGAGCAAAGGCCTACCAATTTTCAGAGGAAAAATTAATATTATTTTTAGAAATCACATGGAATGTACAAAGGCAAACTGTTTTCTGGGTTCATACCATGTAGAGCAGTGGTCCCCAACCATTTTTGTAAAAGGAACTGGTTTTATGGAAGACAGCTTTTCAATGGGGGACGGTTTTCAGGATGAAACTGTCCCACCTCAGATCATCAGGCATTAATTAGATTTTCATAAGGAGCACGTAACCCAGATCCCTCATAGGCACAGTTCACAATAGGGTTCACGCTCCTATGAGAATCTAACGCTGCCGCTGATCTGACTGGAGCTCAGGCAGTAATGCTCGCTTGCCTGACACTCACTCCTGCTGGGCGTCCGGTTCCTAACAGACCCCAGAGGGAACTGGTCAGCAGCCCAGGGGCTGGGGACCCCTGATTTAGAGGACAATTTTCAGCCTATCAACTGTTACTGAGGTCAGGGCACCATTAGGTGTCCTGAATTTATGCAGCATTCAGAGATTGAGCAGTCTCCCATCTGCCAGGGCAAAGTTCCAGTGTCTCATTTCTATCAAAGCTCTCTGCTCCTGCCAAAGGCATTTGCATCCAGGACAGCCCCGATCTCTGCATTTATTTGCCACTCTGGGATCAGCTTCCTCTTTTGGGGTGTGGGGGAAACAGAGTAGGAGGCCCTTAGGGATGTCCCTTACCTTCCTGTAAACTCAGCAATGCATTTAAGATTTATGATTGTAATGCGTCCAGCGTCTATATGTTTGATGCCAGAAAGGGGTTTCAGAGTATCTACCTTGCCATTCTGATGGCAAAATAAATCTATATCCCAGGGCCCTCAGGTGCTTTCTGAAGTAATTTACGCATGTACCTAGTTTTGTCCTTGTGTTTGTGTCCTTATATAATATTGGAGAAATTATATATATATAATACAATTAAATTTATATTAAATAGTATAAGGAATATTATTTCTTATAGTAAATAATACAAACAATTAAGAAATGTTATATAAGGGCCTGAAAACAAGGATGTCGTGAAGCACGTGTCTTTTGCTGCATTGGAAAATTTTAATCAAACAGTAACAGTTAACCAAGATTGTCTCATTTACAAAGTTACAAAGTTTACAAAGTTATTTCACTTGAGTTAGGCAAACTTGAAAGCTTCCTGGTTTCAGGCAACCAGAGAAGAGAAGAAAATTACTGTTTGAGGAATTTGGGCCCCAGGAAACATGATTCACTGTGTACCTGCTTTACAGAAAAAATAAATATATACAGCTGTGAACAAAACCACTGTAATTTTCAAAACTCCCTCATTTTCTGAAGCGTTCCATTTCTGTCTGCTGTGAGTCATCTGGCTCATCAGAACAAAACAAACATTGAGGCTCTCCCCTACTGTATTTTAAACTAAGTGATAGGTTGGAAATTATAGTGCTGACAGGCCTGATGGGATTAGAATGCTGACACATAGATAATCCCACTGTTTCTTTTAGCTCATTCAGCACATGTGGTTTGATGTAAACAGTGTAATATCACCTGCCTCCCTCTGCATGCCCATTAAAAAATGCAAATAAATCCTGGCTTACTTTGACTTTAATGGTTATGGTGTCCGCATTTTGTATTCTCTATCTGAGCATTGGTCTAATTCCATTCAAAGTTTGGCCTTCTAAAAACTTTAACTTTCTAGAATGCAACTTTTTTTTTTTTTTTTTTACATTGCACAAGTAGGGTGTTTATCTGGCTTTCAGTCAACGAGTGTGGCCCATCTACTGCCTGCATTGATTACTTGATTTGTGGTGAAGGAATAATGAGGTAATGCAAAGTCAGAGTATTTCTTTTACAATACTGCTTGCAGAAGCAAACCCTGGAAGTTTGGAGTTTCCTTTTTAATGTTATATTTCTGATGAAGTTTGATGAACCAGAAAAATTTGTACTTTTTTTTTCAGATATGGGGTCTTCCTTTGTCACCCAGTTGGAGAGCAGTGTGATCATAGCTCACTGCAACCTTGAAATGCTGGGCTCAAGTGATCCTCCCACCTCAGCTGCCCAAGTAGCTATAGGACTACAGGTGTGCATCACACACCTGGGTGTTTTGTTTGTTTTAGAGATGGGATTTTGCTATGTTGCCCAGGCTTGTCTCAAAATTCCTGGCCTGAAGCAATCTTCATGCCTGAGACTCTCAAGGCATTGAGATTACAAGCCTGAGCTACTATTTCTTGCCTTGAAGTTTTGTTTTTAATGTTATATTTCCAATGAAATTTGGTGAGTCTGAAAAATTAGAACTTTTTTTTTTTTTAGAGACGGAGTCTCACTCTGTCGCCCAGGCTGGAGTGCAGTGGTGCAGTTTTGGCTCACTGCAATGTCTGCCTCATGGGTTCTAGCAATTCTCGCAGCTCAGCCTCCCGAGTAGCTGGGATTACAGGCACATGCCACCACATCCGGCTAATTTTTTGTATTTTAGTAGAGACGGGGTTTTACCATGTTGCCCAGGCTAGTCTCGAACTCCTGAACTCAGGCAATCCACCCAACTCGGCCTCCTAAAGTGCTAGAATTATAGGTGTGAGCCACCGTGCCTGGCCAAAAATTAGAACCTTCTAATAATACAAACAATAGGATAAACGAAATATATAGAATAATTTGGGCTACTGAAATAAAAAGATTCACTCCAATAGTTAAATATTTAGATTTTATATTTAACCTACTTTACAGACAGATCAAAGATGTTTTTCATAGTAGAACACAATATGCCAAATTACATAATTGTTTGACTAGGAGGTTGGTTCTACTTAATGTCATATATTTATGTTTGCATATGACAACAGTACTTAATTACAAGGATAAAATACCCTGGAAACCGCTTCTGCCCCTCCATGAGCAGAAATATTTCCCCTTATTCTCCCCTGGACCCTGAGCTAGCTGGTATAGAGACCTTTTGGGACCTTCTGTCACTTTCTTGTGGACTCAGTAATGCATTTTCATGTTTATAGTTGTAATTTATTTGGCATCTGGGGTGTTTTATGGCAGAATCTGTGTTTGGTCATTCCTATGGAAATGTAGCCTGGACCACACCATGTCGAGGTATTTTTCTGAAATCATTTCTAAATGTAATTGAAGGGCGTTTATACACACAGTGATTAAATTATGCGTGTTATTTTACCTGTTCTGGGGGCTTAGAGCTTGGTTCCTTGCATGATCAGACAAGCCATTACATAGAGCTCATATACCCCAGAGAATGTTCTGATGATTCTGCGGCGCTGATTCAGGAAGGTGTGCCCCTATGGGATTATTATGGACTGAATTGTATCCCCTCCACTTTATACCTTAAAGCCCGAATCGCCAACGTGGGTGAATCTGAAGACAGGCCTTTACAGAGGTCATTATGTTAAGGGAGTCCACAAGTGTGGAGCCATAATTCAGCAGGACTGGTGTCCTTATAAGAAGAGAGACACTAGAGATGATTGTGCACATAGAGAAAATGCCCCGTGAGGACACAATGAAAAGGCGGCCATCTGCAAGCCAAGGGGAGCGATCTCAGGGGAAACCAATGCCAGTTGTGCCTGGATCTTGGACTCCCGGCCTTCAGAACCGTGAGAATGTCCATTGTTTTTTTTTTTTTTGTTTTGTTTTTTTTTTATTTTTATTTTTTTATTATACTTTAAGTTTTAGGGTACATGTGCACATTGTGCAGGTTAGTTACATATGTATACATGTGCCATGCTGGTGCGCTGCACCCACTAACTCGTCATCTAGCATTAGGTATATCTCCCAATGCTATCCCTCCCCCCTCCCCCCTCCCCACCACAGTCCCCAGAGTATGGTATTCCCCTTCCTGTGTCCATGTGATCTCATTGTTCAATTCCCACCTATGAGTGAGAATATGCGGTGTTTGGTTTTTTGTTCTTGCGATAGTTTACTGAGAATGATGGTTTCCAATTTCATCCATGTCCCTACAAAGGATATGAACTCATCATTTTTTATGGCTGCATAGTATTCCATGGTGTTTATGTGCCACATTTTCTTAATCCAGTCTATCATTGTTGGACATTTGTTTAAACCACCCCACCCAGTCTGTGGTATGTTTTATTATGACAACCCCAGTCAACTAATAAAGGAATGTTCTAGAACAAATAACTATGATGCACAAAGGATATTTTCCAATCATTTATTTCATTGTTTCTTAACCTATGTGTCATAAATAGCACAGACGTTCATGTAATTGATTTCATTACTAAATGATGAAAGATACAAAATTATTACTATAATATACTGTACTCCAATGTACATTATTATTATTTTTTGAGACAGGATCTCACTCTCTTGCCCAGGCTGGATGGAGTGCAGTGGCACGATCTCGGTTCACTGTAACCGCTGCCTCCCAGGTCCAAGGGATTCTCCTATATCAGCCTCCTGAGTAGCTGAGATTACAGGCACCCGCCACCACGCCCAGATAATTTTTTGTATTTTAGTAGAGATGGGGTTTCACCTTGTTGCCCTGGCTGGTCTCCAGCTCCTGAGCTCCAGCAATCCACCTGCCTTAGCCTCCCAAAGTGCAAGGGTTACAGGCGTGAGCCACCACACCTGGCCCAATGTGCTTTTTTGATGAGGAAGAAATTAGTGAAGCTACCTTTGATAATAATAATGACAATAGTAATAACTATATATAATAAGTATTCACTAACATAGTATAACTCTATAAGATTTGGCCTAATATTATAATAACTAGCATTTGATAAATATTTCTAATGGCAAACCCTGTTCTCATTCCATGCCTTTCTTATTGCACTTATTAATATTATCCTCTTTCCCAATGAGCAAATTCAGAGGTCAGAGATACTAACTAACTTGCAAATGATCATAAAGTTAATAATTACCTAGGGCTCCAGCATGTTCTTAGGAACCACCTGGGCGTGTAACCCACAGGGCAATATCATTCATCATGCATTTCAAGGTAGAATAAAAATTATGCACAAACGTGGACTTGGTCCAAGCCTGTATTTAGCAGATGACTAAGCTAAGTGTCAAGAAAGTTAAAGACATACACTCAAAATTAGACATCTAGTTACAATTAGAATCAGAACTAAAACCCAGATTGACTGAACAATTATCAAAATCTCTTTCTGCCACACTGTGTAAAGTCACACATTTAAAAAATGCCATTAAAATTAAAATTACAAGTGATAATGAAACATGTGAGATCTAATCAAAACAAAAATAAAATGACACAAATAATAATTTATCATTCACCATATTTCCAATTTTGATATAGTTACCTTTCATACAGCTATAAAAGCATTCACATTTTAAAGAATATTTTATACCTTTTATGTTTATGTTTAAAAAACTTAGTCAATGGAGAGGTGATGTTGATGTGAGGCTTAAAAGCAAATTTAAAAACAAATAATAAATAAATTAATAAATTAACTTTTCCATCACACCTCTCAAAAAAAGAGAGTATTTTGTTTATTAAAATACAGATTTGCAAATTCAATTTTGGATTTTATTTTCTTGTTTTTTTTTTTTTGAGATGGAGTCTCACTCTGTTGCCCAGGCTGGATTGCAGTGGCACCATTTCGGCTCACTGTAACCTCTGTCTCCAGGTTCAAGCGATTCTCCTGCCTTAGCCTCCCCAGTAGCTGGGATTACAGGTGTGCACCACCATGCCTGGCTAATTTTGTATTTTTAGTAGAAATGGGGTTTCACCACGTTGGTCAGGCTGGTCTCAAACTCCTGACGTTGTGATCTGCCTGCCTTGGCCTCCCAAAGTTCTGGGATTACAGGCGTGAGCCACCACGCCTGGCCCAATTTTAGATTTTCATTTGAAAATTTAAATCTCTTCATATCTCATAAACAGAGAATTTAGGATTGGAGGCATGAAATTGTAAACTTATTTATTAAAGCCATTGTGCATCTTCTGAATTATGGTTTGTTTTTTCTGATTTAATCTTATAATTGTCTCATCGGCTCTTCACTCATATTATCTGACTCACATAGAGATTAGAGAAAATAATCTTAGAAAATCAGTAAAGTTGGAATCGTCAAGAAAAAAAAAATCCTATGGGTCAATTCTAAAGGGAATCTTGATGGAATGTTTTAATCTTATTTTAAAAGGTCAAATTCAAAAATAAAATAAAAGACTTTGACAGAAACAGGCTTTGCTTTTTTTGCTGTTGAAAAAACTTTCCTAGATCTGTAATGGTTCCCACATCACAGACATTTTTGTATCTGGACATCTTATTAGACAAATGTGGAGTCAGCACCAACCACCCCTGGGGCCAGTGCATCCAGGAATACAGGTGCAACCTCTCAGGCATCTCCTCTCTGCAGAGCATCAAGCAGAATAATGTGCATTCCTTCATTTTTACATATATCCAATGAATTCAGGTCAGTAAAGTGTTTTAAATCATACCTAAAAAACAAATTTAGTTATATTGTCTTCATACAATGTCCTTCATATAATATGCAAAATAAGTAAAATGCTATATTGCTTATTGATAACAAAGAACTAAGTCTCTACTTTTTACACATAGCCACGTTAACTTCTTAAAATATAATTTCCACATACATAAATAGACATTCAACTAATAGCTAATCACTCACTAAAACATTACTAAGAATAATGTGAAAAATAGCATTGGCACAGTAATGGTAAAATGTAAATTATATATAAGATATAGACATATTAAAATATTACATATAAAATATAAATTATATAAACAAAAGAAAGTTATATTTAAAAAATTTTCAAACAAAGTGTTTTTTACTTTAGCTAGGAATTTTTATATTGATGTGAATAACAATATTAGATGAAGCCAAAAAAGCATGGCCTTTGACTTTATGATTTGTATATTCAAATGTTTGAATATATTACTGAAAAACGGATTATCACAAAATACAGCTGCTATAATTGCATTATTAAAGGTGTCCTAATTCTCAGGCAGCAAATGGCCCATTCATCTGGCACTGAAACAACAGTCCAACAAACCCGACCCTGCAATCATCATCTGAACGACATAAGAATTGGCTTTACCTTGTGTCAATGGCTGAGGGTTTGTCTTTTCTAAGAGCAAACATTAGATGTAACTATATCAAGTCAATACTCTGTACATCAAAGTCAACAGGCAGATTTGACCAACAACTCAAATTTTAGCATTTTAATAAGTGATGACTTAAAAGCATTAAAAACTGAATCATTCCTACTTGTGAAGTTTTAAAATTATGGATTTTTCTTGCTTTGTGGTTGCGAATTTAAAGATAACTTACTACTGATTGGTTTTATGTGAGATGATTTTGTCTCCAAGGAAACAAAAAAAATTATGAACATAATTAATCTAGATTTCATTTGTTAACAATACTAAAAAAATCAATGAGGCCGGGCGCAGTGCCTCACACCTGTAATCCCAGCACTTTGGGAGGCCGAGGTGGGCGGATCACAAGGTCAAGAGTTTGAGACCAGCCTGACCAACATGGTGAAATCCTGTCTCAGCTAAAAATACAAAAAATTAGCCGGGCGTGGTGGCAGGCACCTGTAGTCCCAGCTACTCAGGAGGCTGAGGCAGGAGAATCACTTGAACCCCGGAGGCAGAGCTTGCAGAGAGCCCAGATCACACTACTGTACTCCAGCCTGGATGACAGAGTGAGACTCTGTCTCAAAAAAATAAAAAATAAAAATAAAAAATAAAGAAAAGAAAAAAATCAGTGATTATTTATTTTAAAAAACCCTCCCTTTCAGAGAAAAACCACGTGTAAGGACAAGAGCAGTTCTTGTAAAATTCAGGGTCACAGGGGTTAAAAAGAATAAGTAGCTGTGAATGTTGAATTTTGTTTGAAGAGGTGAATATGCTTCACATACAGCCATTGTGGAAAGAATATGTAAGTACCTGTTATTCTTTGACCATCTGTTATTTACTGAAAATAGATTGTTTAAACCAGTTCATTAAGCTCTGATTTATGAATGTTAATTTTTTTAGAAAGATTTCATCTGTGAAAATAAAATATTTGGAAAGCAAAAGTGGGATTTAAGAAAAAATTTATTTAAATCTTAATACATTTAGCTTTCCATGAACACCCACTTGGCTAGATACATAAAGAGATCACTAGTCAGAAAGACTTGGAAGGACTTAGCAAATATGAAAGAATTACCTAAGGATAAAAAATTCTATGTACATATTCTTAAAATTTCCAATGATTTTAGTGACATAATTTCTCTTGGAGTTTCAAATTGTGAGTCACTTCTTCTGAGGATAGCAGAATTATGTTTTGGAAATTACTCAGCTCTGAGGTGCAGTATAGCTATGCCATATTCTGGCTTGCATAAGTTATTATCTTTCCTATTTATTTTCTTTTCTGGGGATGGTAGGACAGCCATTATTATCAGATCGTCATTGGAAGTAACAGATCACATAATCTCAACCATTAACTCTTGTCATCCACAGCTTATCTCTTTCAGCTTCTCCAACAGCCCTTTCCCAAGTGTAAGTCATAATTTCTCTCCTACGATCACACCTATTACACCTCTCCCCATCCTCACCCACTCCCACACTGCACTTGACTGTATGTGCTTGGGATCAAAAAGGCCCTTTGCTTTCACCATTGTAACCCATTGCCTCTCATGGCTTAGCCAGTTCTCATTTCCCACAAGGTATGTTCACATGTATCTAGAGTTTATTTGTGGTCTTCAAGAAGATCTTCTAAGTTGTTTTTTTCCATACCTGCCTCCTCAATAATTGTGAAATTACAAACTGGTTAGATTTGAAATTATTGTAGAAAATTATTGTAATCAAACCATTATGGAAAGACTGCCTTAAATGAACATTGCCCCTTCACTGGTCAGAAAGAGGTGCCCGGGGATGACAGAACATGGATGCCTTGTGGATGGTGTTAACTGGGACTGACTCAAGCTTGTCTGACAACCTGTTTTTCAAAAAAATTAAAATAAATCACTTCCACGACATTTCCCGGTCTAGGTATGCTATTGTTAGTACGTGCATAATACGATTTACCAGAAGGTTTTAGAGAAAAATGGGAAGGATCGCCTTGTGGCATGCTAAGCATCTTGGAGATCATGAGTTAATGTTGGATAGTACAATCAAGCTGGCAAACACCGACAACAACCTTGATTTCCTCATTAGAATTCCCTGTCGGTGGGCAGGTCAATCACAGCCATTTAAATCCTCACACCTGTGCATCTTCACAGTTTGGATCAATGACACATTTAAAAACAAAACAAAACAAGCTTCATCCCCAGAAAAACACAATCCTTGAAATGATGAGTGACAAATCCTACAAAAGAAAGTGCTGTCTCGTGGTGTTCTTAATTTTTTTTTTAAAGAGATTCATGTTTACTGTAGGCAGGCGTGCCTGTCTTTACATACTGATGAGTTCTCAGGTGCAGTGTCATTGAACTTGAGAAAGCAAAGCTTGCAAAATGAAGAAAAGCAGCTAAGTAAAACTGCTGCAGATTGCAACCACCTGCTCTTAGCCTGGATTAGTAAGTGCTGGAAGCCCGTTGCCACATTCTTAGAAAACAGATCGACCACCACTCTTACTCTCAGAGAATACCGCTGAGTGAAATGGTTCTTAAATTAACTCGAATTTCGCTGTCAATAGCTACTTATGAGAGGATAATCAGGGTGACAGTCCAATCTGAGAGATTTGGTGGGGACATTGTTCATGGAACCACTCAGACAATAAGCAAGGCTACAAACCACACTGAAACCCAACTAACAGTCCTATAAAGAGTTCTTTCTGATAAACATAGAAATTGACCATTCTGGGTCTTAAAGCTTGACGCTTACATTGGTTGTATCTGAGTTTCTTTCTCAGGAAATGACCTACAGGCTGCTCCAAAAAAGTATCAAATAACTGAAACCAGATCACCACACCAGACAATGGGATGCCACCCCTCATTCACCAGGATCCCTTCCTCGCCCCTCTCGGGTTCCTGTTTTCTTACACAGTTACATTTCTTCTCTGCTATATAAACCCCTAGTTTTAGTCCCTCAGGGAGATGGATTTGAAACTGAGCCCCCATCTCCTGGGCTGGTGCATCCAATTAAAGCCTTCTTCTTTGGCAAAACTCTTCTCAATGACTGTGGTTCTGTGCAGTGAGCAGTAGGACCTGGACTGAACCCCTAGTGTTTTGGTAACGATATCATAAATTAGCTACTTAAGAAATATGTGCTGAAAACATTTTAACCATGTATCACATATGACGGGAGTTATTATTGCTAGACGGTAAGCTCTGTGAAGGTACGTATTTTACTGTTTTGTTCACTGCTGTATCTTTAGAATGAGAAAAGCCTTCCACATAGTAAATATTTGTAGAAGAACTGAATATATGTACTCAGTGCCCACATAATTATTTATAATTATCTTCTCTTTTATTCATATTATTGAATGTCTAAGTAGCTTTGTTCTCAGTAGCCTATGAAGTTCAAAATAATGTTGCCCATCACGTACCAGGTATTTTTACATACAACACATTATTTCATGTTCATACAGGGTCTATTTTCTTATTTTATAAATAAACCAAATAAGACCCAAAAGTTATTCAAAGACTCATCAAAGGTTGTTTAGCTAGTAAGTGTGGGATTTAGGTTTTGAGGGGCTTGATGGTGTTGATACAATTTAGATGTCACATATATTCTAGCTCCCACTTTGATTCTGCTGCATTTTGTTCACCTCTTCAAATAAAGGTATGTGTCTACAGCTGTGTTTATTCAGTTGGATTTTTTTCCTATTTTGTACCAATTATTTGCTCATTTATAATGTACACCCACTCACTTTCACAAGGAAAGAGAAGCAGGATGCTCCTCACTCTGGAGGCTTCGCCTAAAGCCTTCATGGCCCGACTGTGTCTGAAACATGAGAGGAGCAGAAGCAGAAGGACAAAGGTCCAACAGGTGCCTCTCTCCGATCCACTTAACACGCGACAAAAGGAGGGAAGCAAGCCAAACGAAGATGCATATCATGGAAGCAGGACAGTGGAGATGCAGTAGGGGAAGAAACATGCACACATATCAGTAATTGTGAAATTACAAATATGTTAGATTTGAAAAGGGGGACTTGAAATTATTGTAGAAAATTATTCTAATCAAGCTATTATGAAAATACTACCTTAAGTGAACTCTTTCACTTCTATTAAAGTGTGTGAGTTATAGCTTGACTTTTTCTACGGCAAAACTGAGTAGAGTTTTTTCATTCACTGTAGAAAGAGAATACACTCAGCTCTAGAGGTAACTTCTCCTAAAGAGAATACACTCAGTTCTAGAGGTAACTTCTTCCTAATCCATAACTAGTGTACTATTTTAGGCATGCATGGGTGAAAATGAAGAAATTGTTGTTGTTGCTGTTTTCAGAAGATTATATTTGTTGTACTGTTATTTCAAGAAAACTGCAATAAGGGCTCATATTATTTTATCTACATAGCATTTTACAAGTACAAATGTTACATCACAACTGCATAAATACTAATATGAATTTCTTGAAATTTTTTTGAGGGTAATATCAGTTTTTATTAATATACTTTTGTATTTTATTATATTAATCCATATTTTTGCAAAAGCATATTAAAGAAGTTTGAAGTGTTTATAAAAATGTATACTAAAAAAATTAATGAGTAATTATTGTTAACCCTTGGCACACTGTGGACTTCCGAGGAATGTGGGATAAATATAAACCTGCACACATACACACATGCATGGCACAATTTACTTTCTTTATTTGACATTCAGGGGTACGCGTGCAGGATGTGCAGGTTTGTTTTATAGGCAAAAGTGTGCCATGGTGGTTTGCTGCACAGATCATCTCATCACCCGGGTATAAGCCCAGCATCCATTGGCTATTCTTCCTAATCTTCTCCCTCTTCCAACTGCCCCCGACAGGTCCCAGTGTGTGTTGCACCCTGCCACCATGTGTCCATGTGTTCTCATCATTCAGCTCCCACTTACAAGTGAGCACATGCGGTATTTGTTTTTTTGTTCCTGTGTTAGTTTCCTAAGGAAAATGACCACCAGCTCCATCCATGGCCCTGCAATGGACATGATCTAGTTCCTTTTTAAATCTGCATAGTATCCCATGGTGTATATGTACCACATTTTCCTTATCTAGCTTTATGATTGATGGGCATTTGGGTTGATTCCATGTCTTTGCTATTGTAAATAGTGCTGCAATCAACATATGCATGAATATGTCTTTATAATAGTACAATTTATATTCCTTAGAATATATGCCCAGTAATAGGATTGCTGAGTCCCATGGTATTTCTGCCTCTAGGTCTTTGAGAAATCGCTACACACTATCTTCCACAATGGTTGAACTAATTTACACTCCCACCAACAGTATAAAAGTGTTCCTTTTTCTCTACAACCTCGTCAGCATCTGTTGTTTTTTGACTTTTTAGTAATAACCATTCTGACTGGTGTTAGATGGTATTTCATTGCGGTTTCGGTTTGCATTTCTCTAATAATCAGTGATGTTGAGCTTTTTTCATGTTTTTTGGCTGTATGTAGGTATTTTTTGAGAAGTGTCTGTTCATGTTTTTTGCCTACTCTTTAATGGTTTTTTTTTTTTTTTTTTTTCAGACAGAGTCTTGCTCTGTTGCCCAGGCTGGAGTGCAGTGGCACGATCTCGGCTCACTGCAAGCTCTGCCTCCTGGGTTCACGCCATTCTCCTGCCTCAGCCTCCTGAGTAGCTGGGACTACAGGCACCCGCCACTATGCCCAGCTAATTTTTTGTGTTTTTAGTAGAGATGGTGTTTCACCGTGTTAGCCAGGATGGTCTCAATCTCCTGACCTGGTGATCCGCCCGCCCTGGCCTCCCAAAGTGCTGGGATTTCAGGCGTGAGCCACCGTGCCTGGCCTGTTTTTTCTTGTAAATTTGTTTAAGTTCCTTATGGATGCTGGTTATTAGACTCTTCTCAGATGGATAGATTGCAAAAATTTTCTCCAATTCTGTAGGTTGTCTGTTCACTCTGTTGATAGTTTCTTTTGCTGTGCAGAAACTCTTTAGTTTAATTAGATTCCATTTGTCAATTTTTGCTTTTGTCAAAATTGCTTTTGGTGTCTTCATAATGAAATCTTTGCTCGTGCCTACATCCTGAATGGCATTGCCTAGGTTTTCATCTATGGTTTTTATCATTTTGGGTTTTATATTTAAGTCTTTCCTCCATCTTGAGTTGATTTTTCTATATGCTGTAAGGAAGGAGTCCACTTTCAATTTTCTGCAGATAGCTAGCCAGTTCTCCCAATACTACTTATTGAATAGGGAATTCTTTCCCCATTGCTTGTTTTTGTCAGGTTTGTTGCAGATCAGATGGCTGTAGTTATGTGGTCTTATTTCTGAATTCTCTGTTATGTTCCATTGGTCTACAAGCCTGTTCTTGTACCAGTACCATGCTGTTGTAGTTACTGTAGCCCCGTAGTATAGCTTGAAGTCAGGTAGTGTGATGCCTCCAGCTTTGTTTTTTTTGTCTAGGATTGCCTTGGCTATTCAGGATCTTTTTTTTGGTTTCATGTACATTTTAAAATAGTTTTTTTATTTATAATTCAATGAATAATATCAATGATAGTTGAATGAAAATAGCATTGAATCTATACATTGCTTTGGGCAGTATGCTCATCTTCACAATATTGATTCTCCCTATCCATGAGCATGGAATGTTTTTCCATTTGTATGTGTCATCTCTGATTCCTTGAGCAGTGATTTTTTAGTTTTCCTTGAAGAGGTCCTTCACTCTTCTTGTTAGCTGTCTTCCTAGGTATTTTATTTTATTTGGCAATTGTGTTTGGGAGTTTATTCATGATTTGGCATGCGGCTTGCCTGTTGTTGGTGTATAGGACTGCCAGTGATTTTTGCACATTGATTTTGTATCCTGAGAGTTTTCTGAAGTTGCTTATCAGCTCAAGAAGATTTTGGGCTGAGAAGATGTTGTTTTTTAGATACAGGATCATGTCTTCTGCAAAGAAAGATAGTTTGACTTCATCTCTTCCTATTTCAATACTCTTTCTTTCTTTCTCTTGCCTGATTGCCCTGGCCACAACTTCCCATACTATGTCAAATAGGAGTGGTGAGAGGGGGCATCCTTATCTTGTGCCGGTTTTCAAAAGAAATGTTTCCAGCTTTTGTTCATTCAGTATGATATGGGCTATGGATTTGTCATATGTGGCTCTTATTATTTTGAGGTATGTTCCTTCAATACCTATTTTCTTGAGAGTTTTTAACATGAAGGAATGTTGAATTTTATCAAACAGCTTTTCTGCATCTATTGAGAAAATCACGTGGTTTTTGTCTCTAGTTCTGTTTATGTGATGAATCACTTTTATTGATTGGCATATGTTGAACCAACCTTTGAGACACAGTTTCATTCTGTTGCCTAGACTGGAGTACACTGGTGCGATCTCAGCTCACTGTAACCTCCGCCTCCCAGGTTCAAGTTATTCTCCTGCCTCAGCCTCCCAAGTAGCTGGGATTATAGGTGTGTGCCACCACGCTTGATCAGTTTTTGTATTATTAATAGAGACAGGGTTTTGCCATGTTGGCCAGGCTGATCTTGAACTCCTGACCTCAACTGATCTGCCTGCCTCTGCCTCCCAAAGTGCTGGGATTACAGGTGTGAGCCACTGCACCCAGCCTAGCTTTTCTTATTGAATTGAAAACTTTACCATTATGTAATGCCCTTCTTTGTCTTTTTTGATCTTTGTTGATTTGAAGTCTTTTTTAAACCAACAAAGGATTCCAACCCCTGTTTTTTGTTTGTTTGTTTTCCATTTGTTTGGTAAATTTTCCTCCATCCCTTTATTTTGAGCCTATGTGTGTCTTGTGTATGAGTCTCTTGAAGACAGTATACCAGTGGGTCTTGGTTTTTTATCCAGCTTGCCATTCTGTGTCTTTTAATGGGGGCATTTAACTTATTTACATTTAACATTAGTATTGTTATGTGTGGATTTCATCTTGTCATCATGATGCTAGCTGGTCATTTCACAGTCTTGTTTATGTGGTTTCTTTATAGTGTCACTGTTCTGTGTACTTAAGTGTGTTTTTGTAGTGGTTGGTAATAGTTTTTCTTTTCCACATTTAGCACTTTTTTTTTTCAGGAGGTCCTGTACGGAAGGTCTGGTGGTAATGAATTCCCTCAGCATTTGCTTGTCTGTAAAGGATCTTACTTTTCCTTCTCTTATGAAGCTCAGTTTGGCCTAATGTGAAATTCTGGGCTGGACATTCTTTTATTTAGAAATGTTGAATATTGGCCCACAGTCTCTTCTGGCTTGTAGAGTTCCCACTGAGAGGTTCACTGTTAGTCTGATGGTCTTCCCTTTGTAGGTGACCTGGCCTTTTTCTCTGGCTGCCCTTAACATTTTTTCTATCATTTTGACCTTGAAGAATCTGATGATTATGTGTCTTGGGGATGATCTGTTCGTGGGTTATCTTAATGGGGTTCTCTGCATTTCCTGAATTTGAATGTTGGCCTGTCTTTCTAGGTTGAGGAATTTCTCTGGATGATATACTGAAATATTTTTTTCAAATTGATTCCATTCTCCCCGTCTCTTTCAGGTATGCCAATCAGTCATAGTCTGGGTCTCTTAACATAATCCCATATTTCTTGGAGGTTTTGTTCTTTTCATTTTTTTTTCTATTCTGGTCTGCTTGTCTTATTTCAGAAAGACAGTTTTCATGTTCTGAGATTCTTTTCTCCATCTCATCTCTTCTGTTATTACATGTGATTGCATTGTGAAGTTCTTGCCATGTGTTTTTCAACTCTCAGGTCGGTTATGTTTCTCTCTATAGTGGTTATTTGGCTATCAGCTGCATTGTTTTATCATGATTCTTACCTTCCTTGCATTGTGTTACAATGTGCTCCTTTAGTTCAGCAAAGTTTGCTTTTATCTACATTCTGAAGATTACTTCTATTATTTCAGTCATCTCAGCCTCAGCCCAGTTCTGAACCCTTGCTAGAGAGGTGTTGCGGTCATTTGGAAAAAAGGGGGCACTCTGGATTTTTGAGTTTTCAGCATTTTTGCGCTGATTCTTTCTCACCTTTGTGGGCTTATCTACCTTCAATCTTTGAGGTTGCTGACCTTTGGATGGGGTTTTTGTTGTTGTTTGTTTGTTTTTCTTTGAATAGTCTGGCCACTCTTCCATAAGGCTACTGTAGTTTGCTGGTGGTCTGCTCCAGGCCCTAGTCACCTCGATTTTTTCAGTACTTGGAGGTATCACCAGCAAAGCCTGCAAAACAGCAAACATGGCAGCCTGCTCCTTCCTCTGGAAGCTCCATCCCTGTAGGGTATTGACCTGTTGCCCCTGAATGCACCTGTAAGAGGTGGCTGGAAACCCTGGTTGGGAGGTCTCAGTCAGATTGGAGGAACAGGATCAGGGACCCACTCAAAGAAGCAGTCTGGCTATGTTTTGGTAGAGCAGCTGTGCTGTGTTGGGGATCCTTTTAGCCTTCAATTGCTTTGGGCTTTCCAAGGCCCACAGGCTGGACTGGCTAAGATGCCCAAATGATATACAAGTTAAGAAGAAATTATTTAGGCAGACAGTAAGGGTAAAGAAGTGTTCGGTAAAGCATTCCTTTTACTGAAAAGCAGACTCAAATAATTTTCTTTTCTAACAAAGAGCAGCCTGTAAAATCAAGCTGCATACATAGACAAGCAAGCTGGAAACTTGCACGGGTGAATGCTGGCAGCTGTGCCAATAGGAAAAGGCTGCCTGTGGGCTGGGCATGTCTGACATCGCAGCTCCATCTTCCCCTTTTTTGGTCAACCATGTGCACAGTAAGGAGCAGGCAACATAGCACCAGCCATGTAGAGACTCCATTTGCATAATAAAAGATTAGGGTGGGGCCACCAGCTTCCTCGCACACTATGTAAATATCACACCTGGTCCAACCAATCTTTGGGCCGTATGTAAATCAGACCCCACCTCCTCAAGCCTGTCTATAAAACCCTGTGCACTCCACCGTGGGCCGCAGGTCCCACTCCTACACCCCTCACTCTCAGGGGACAGAGAGCTGTTCTCCTTTCTCTTTCTTTTGCCTATTAAACCTCTGCTCTTACCCTCACTCCATGTGTGCCCCTGTCCTTGATTTCATTGGCATAAGGCAATGAACCTCAGATATTTACCCCAGACAATGATGGCGCTTCACAAACAGCCAAGGTGGCGGCCCGCCCCACTCCGCAGGCACTCTGCCCCAGGGAGAAATTAGAAGTCTTTCCGCAACAGAACACAGGCAGGGGTGGCTGGAGGCTCCAGATGGAAGGACCTGCCCAGGGAGGAGGAATGTATCAGGGTCCCATTTAAAGAAGCAACCTCACCACACCTCAACAAAACAGCTGTAACATGCTGAGGAGCCGCCTCTGCCTCAGTGGGCTTGGTCTCTCCAAAGCTCGCAGGATGGAATGGCCGAGTTTTCCAAACAGCAAAGATGGCGGCACGCCCCTCCCCCTGGGCACGGCCTCCCAGGGAGAAATCAGAACTCTGTCCCTAGAATACCAGTGGGGGTGGCCAGAGGCCCTGGCTGGGAGGACCCACCCCACAAGGAGGAGTAAGTAGGTCAGCGTCCCACTTAAAGAAGCAGCCTGGCCACAAGCTGGCAAAGCAGCTGTGCTGCGTTGGGGTGACCCTTCCTGGTCCAGACTGTTTGGACTCTCCAAAGCCAGCAGGCTGGAACAGCTCAGTTATCCAAACAGCAAAGATGACAGCCTGCCCCTCTCCTCCAGGGCTCTGTCCTGTCTCAGGCAAGCTCCACCCTGGTGCCAGTGGCTGGCTGGAATTCCACGCCAGGGGGTCTTATTTTGTGAGGTGCTGTGGAAGTGGGGCCTGCATACTGATGCCACTCAGCCCCCTGGATTCACCTCCCTTTCTAGGGGTAGATATGGACCTTCCGCCTTGTTTGAGTTCCATCACCTTCGTCAGGGAGCCCAGGGCTAGAGTATGGAAAGCTCCTGGGTCTCTGTGCAATCCGGAGCAGCTGCTCTGTCAAGACTCCACACAGGTCTGTGCGTCAGACCCAAGGCCCTGGAGGTGGGCTCTCAAGGGGATCTCCTGATCTGACGGGTGCAAAGTTCCGTGGAAGAGGCGTGGTTTCCCACGGTCGCACATTCACTCACTGCTTCCCTTGGCTCTGAAATATCTTAAAACCAGATGTAAGTTTTCCTGGTTCAAAATGGTATTTCATTCTGTAACCACACACTCCAGTATCAGATAGAAATTATAATTAGAAATATTTTTAAGATAGAAATTACAATTAGAAATATTTTTAAGATAGAAATCATAATTGGAAATATTTTTGGCATCTTGTATTTATATTAAAGGGTATGCAAATGTTTCTTATGAAATTTACTTTCAATTATATGTATAGTCTTTTTGAGGTTTGTCTAGAGGCTTTTTCCCTCCCAAAGCATTCAAATGCAGGCATACCTTGCTTTATTGTGCTTAGCTTTATTGCACTTAGAGATACTGTGATTTTTACCAATTAAATGTTTGTGGCAACTCTGCGTTGAGCAATTCCGTAGATTGGCACCATTTTTCCAACAACATTTGCTCACTTCCTGTCTCTGTCACATTTTCGTAATTCTCTCAATATTTCAAACTTTTTCATTATTATTACATCTGATTTAGTGATCTATGATCAGTAATGTTTGAGGTTACTACTATGAATCTTTTGGAGCACCGTGAACTGTGCCTGTATAAGATGCTTAACTTTAACCAAGAAACAGTGTGCATGTTCTGCCTGCTCCACTGACCAGCTGTTCCCCTGTTTCTCTGTATGTCCTTAGGTCTTCCCGTTCCCCTAGACACAACAGTATCAAACTGACCACTTACTAACCTAACAGTGCCTCTGCGTGTTCAAGTGAAAGGAAAGCACATCTCCCACTTTAAATTAAAAGCTGGACATTGTTAAGCTTAGTGAGGAAGGCGTGTCGAAAGCCAAGATAAGCTGAAAAGGCCTCTAGTCCCAAACAATTAGCGTGAATGCAAAGGAAAAGTTCCTTAAGGAAGTTAAAAGTGCTAACCTAGTGGACACATGAATGATAAGGAAGTAAAACAGCTTTGCTGTTGCTAAGGAGAAAGTTGTAGTGGTCTAGATGGATCAAAGCAGCCACAACAGTCCATGAAGTCAAAGCCTAATCCAGAGCAAGAGCCTAACTCTCTTCAATTCTGTGAAGGCTGAGACAGGTGAGAAAGTTGCAGAAGAAAAGTTGGATGCTAGCAGAGATTGTTGGTCCATGAGGCTTAAGGAAAGAAGCCATCTTTGTAACATAGAAGTGCAAGGTGAAGCAGCAAGTACTTGTGTAGAAGCTGTAGCAAGTTATCCAGAAGATCTGGCTGAGATCATTGATAAAGGTGGCCACACTAAACAACACATTTTCAATGTAGACTAAAGAGCTTTCTGTTGGGAGAAGATGCCATCTAGGACTTTCATAGCTACAGAAGAGAAGTCAAGTCAATGCTTGACTTTAAAGCATCAAAGGACAGGCTGACTCTTTTGTTAGGGACTAATGCAGCTGGTGGGGTTAAGTTGAAGGCAGTGCTCATTTGCTATTCTCAAAATCTTAGGGTCTTAAGATTTATGCTTAATCTACTCTGCCTATGCTCTATAACTAGAACAACAAATCCTTTATGACCACACATCTGTCTTACCATATGCTTTACTAAATAGTTTAAGCTGACTGCTCAGAAAAAAGGATTTCTTTCAAAGTATTACTGCTCATTGACAAGGCACCTGTCACTGAGAGCTCTGATGGGGGTGTACAATGAGATCAATGTTGTTTTTATGCCTGTTAATACAGCATTCATTCTACAGCCCATGGATCAAGAACTAATTTAGATTTCCAATCTTATTGTTTAAGAATTACATGGCTCACACCTTTTATCCCAGCACTTTGAGAGGCTTAGGCAGGCAGATCACTTGAGGTTGGGAGTTTGAGACCAGCCTGGCCAACATGGCGAAACCCCATCTCTATTAAAAATATTAAAAGTAGCCAGGCGTGGTGACACCTGCCTGTAATCTCAGCTACTCCAGAAGCTGAGGCAGGAGAATTGCTTGAACCCGGGAGAAGGAAGTTTCAGTGAGCCGAGATCGTGCCACTGTGCTCCAGCCTGGGTGACAGAGAGAGACTCCATCTCAAGAAGAAAAGAAAAGACACGACAAAAAGAAAAAAGAATTACGTGTTATAAGCCTGTAGCTGCCCTAGATAATGATTCCTCTGATGGATCTGGGCAAAGTAAATTGAAAACCTTCAGTAAAAAAGTCATTATTTTTGATGCCATTGAGAACATGTCTTTCTAAAGTTTAATCACATAGACTCATCTTTAACAGGGCTAGGGCTTTTATAGCAATTAGGAATACAGTCTTCACGAACTTGCAAGTCCATACATGAATTCCAGCTTAAAATCATGGTAATTTATTTGATAATTTTTTTTAAAAAAGCTTAAAATGAAGCAAAAATATTTTTTTGTTAGCTTGCAATCCCCCCGTTTTCTATTTTACTTTTTGACATGGACAATTTCATTTTGTTTGCGTAGTTTTTGTTTTTAAATCAGGGATGATTTTTCTTTCACACACTTAAATATATACTTACCAGTTTCAAATTCTCATCTGTTTATCGCAAAGCACTAAATGTGATCAAACTCCAATTAGAGCTGTATTTAACCCCTGGGTCATTAGGATCAAAACAGTAAAGGGAGTGGACATGTTGCTTTCCTAGTACAACTGAACGAGTTTGGTGGATCATTCATCTTATTTGAAATTGGAGATATATATTGTAGTTATAAGTGGGTTTAATCAACATCATTTCACCTTCTTGTAAAGTCTTATCTAGAAATGGGAATTTGGGCTTTGATGTGACTCAGTGTCAGAGAAGGGGCCAGGGAAAGAAGGAAAGAGTATTGATTGCTGAGTAAGTGGCCTCACTACAGAAGACCCATGGTCCACCCTCACAATGATGATAATCCACCAGCCGTTACATGCCAATTTGAAAACAAATTGTTATAGACCTTGGAAGCTTTCTCAGCTCAAAGCAGACTTGACATTTAACTGCATGTGAGGACAGCAATAAATCATATCAGATCAGAAGGTCTACTAGTTAACAGCTAAAAGAAAGGATTGTAGTATTTTTCCTTCATTTTAGTCTAAACTCTCTCTAGAGGGTAGGTAGTGTAATAGGAGCAGGCAACTTTGTCCGTGTACACATTTTCATGTGTTTTACATCTAGACTTTGAAACCTCGCTCATCATTTTCCTTCAGGTCCAATTCATAAATCTGACATTTATAAATTTAAGAATCAAATTGCAGATCACTTAAAGCTAGATGTGTAGGCTGAATTGTGAACTCATGATGAAACGAGCTTGCACTGAGATTGGGAGTGTACAGTTTTCATATTGCAGAAAATGCAACTAAACTTTTTGCCACTTGATTCAATAGGAAATAAAATGATATAGGATTAGTTTGAAGATGCAAACTGATTTCAGTGAATATTCATCATTAGTAAAGGCTTAACTTGGTGATATAATCCAGGGGATTTTAGATGTTTCCTTAAAACACCTACATGTAATTCGATACCTGGAATATTTCAGAACATTTTTACTTTGGCTATGTTTCATTCACAGAGGGAGACAGAAAACCAAGGCCATAATGAGGTAATTAATCAAATTAAATACCATTATGCTTTCAATTCCCTGTATCTCTCTGTGCTTGTAGATACAGACATTGTCTGAAAGCACTGCAGAAGAATGCTATCATTGTACTTACAAAGGAGAAAAACGTGATATACATTGCTTAGAAGTTTGCAAAAGCAGCTTTCGTGTTCCTAGGTAATTGATAACATGGGCAATGCCAGAAAATTTTTGACTTTTTTTTTTTTTGAGACGGAGTCTCGCTCTGTCGCCCAGGCCAGAGTGCAGTGGCACGATCTCGGCTCACCGCAAGCTCCGCCTCCCGGGTTCCCGCCATTCTCCTGCCTCAGCCTCCCGAGTAGCTGGGACTACAGGCGCCCGCCACCACGCCCGGCTCATTTTTTGTATTTTTAGTAGAGACGGGGTTTCACCGTGTTAGCCAGGTTGGTCTCGATCTCCTGACCTCGTGATCCACCTGCCTCGGCCTCCCAGAGAGCTGGGATTCCAGGCGTGAGCCACCGCGCCCGGCTAAAATTTTTGATATTTAACATTTTTGCCCAGAGGTCCCAAATTAACCTAGAATCAAGTGTGAGGCTGTCTCTAAGGTACAGGAATCTGGAGTAGAGTATATTTAAAATGCTCTCAAAATTCTCACTTTTCTAGTGAGAGTTTTAATTTGACAGTATGGATGTCTGTGTAATTTAATCAAGTTATTAAACCAGAAAATTTCTAATTATAGAGAGAGCAGAAAGTTTATTCTTAGGATTCCTATGCCTCAATCAATGAATGGACAGAAGTGTTCAAGGAATTTATTATAACTCTTTTATTCCTTTATAATAACCTAAATGGATTATCTCAAGCTCCTGAAGCCAAATTATAGCAAGAAAAAAAATTATCCTACAGATAGTTGTTCAGTAAGTAGACAAGAGAGCCGTGTGCAGCAAGACCAATCTCCTTGAAGGATGTTAGCTGAACTGCAGTGTCGGCAAAGCTTGAGTGGAAAGGTCATTTGAATGATTTCTCATAATTGAGTTCTACCAACATAGTCTTTGACATTTTAATGTAGTTATTTATTTAAAAATTCTTATGCATTTATAATGCACAGACAGAATTTGGATAATAAAGAGAAAGGGATAGTCCATTCCTCAAAGGAGTAATTGTGTGTGAAAACCTGAGTTGGGACTTTATAGAGTACATCCAGGCCATGATTAGTAGGTCTCTTTGTTGGAATGGAAGCTTCATTTATAAGAACAATGAAATGTAAATGTTAGAATTTCTGCAATACCACTTATAGTTGTGGAATTTATCTTAAAGAAGAAAGAGTAGTTAAAGATATTTGAGTAAGAGGGTAAAGTGGTGAGAGCACTGTTTGCAGATTAGCTGGCAACTGTATGCAAATTTTGTTGGAATAGAAAAGACCGGCACCTAGGAGATTAGTGATTCATTTTTGCTAAAACCTAGCAAAGGAAGCATATGGTATTGGTCATGGGAATAAAAAGAATGAATAAATGTGAGAAATTAAGGAGGACTTGACAACACTTTGAAGTTGATAACTCCAAAATGTTAATTAGCCTCTGTTATTAGAAAAATTATACTATTGTGGACAGAACAAGTAAACTGTAAGAGATGAAATAATTATAACTAAGCATGTGAGCTCTGATGAAAATCTACTTGGTCAGTACCTTGTCTCAACGGTTTGAAGAACCTTGGGCAAGTCACATAATCTTTAAGACATTCTTTTCCTTAAACTCACGAAACAGAATAATAACAATGCCTGCCTGTCGGGTTTGTTGTGAAGATTAACTAAGTAGCCCATGTAAAGTGCTTGGCACGTGATGTCTCAATAAGTGTCAGTAACTCGTTATTGCTGTAATGGTGCTAATTACTTTTCAAATCAGCCAAACAATCCATGAAGGGAGAAGGAGTTCTGGTATGATTTAAGTATATCTGACTTGCCGAATACTCTGCAGACTGCTGGAGATGCAGTATTCAGACAGTTTCTAGCTTCAGGTATAGAATTGAGAAATAAATTTAATTAAAATGGGATAAAAGTTCACATATTGGGAGTGAATGTTTTGCTAGGATGAGGTAAGATGAAAACAGAGGAATCAAATAGCTAGTTTTCCTTTACAAAGCAACTGGTGAAATCACAATCACACACCAGGGATTCGGCCAGCCAAGTCTTAGGGAAGAGATCTGGAAATGTACCTGCCAAGGTAGCAGATTTCCTTCCTTAAGGATGCCAGGAGACCATTACCACAGGGTGTCTCAAAGAGCTTTCTTTTCTTTTTGTTTTTGTTTCCATGGTTTTGGGGGTAGAGGTGGTGTTTGGCTACATGGATAAGTTCTTTAGTGGTGATTTCTAAGATTTTGGTGCACCCGTCACCCGAGCAGTGTACACTGCACCCAGTGTGTAGTCTTTTATCCATACCTCCCTTCCAACCTTCCCCCTGAGGTCCCGAGTCCATTATGTTATTCTTATGCCTTTGCAATCTCATAGCTTTAACTCCCACTTATAGATGAGAACATGCGATATTTGGTTTTTCACTCCCGTGTTACTTCACTTAGAATAATGGCCTCTAGCTCCATCCAAGTTGCTGCAAAAGCCACTATTTCATTCCTTTTTATGGCTGAATGGAATTCCATGGTGTATATACACCACATTTTCTTTTTCCATTCATTGGTTGATGGGCACTGAGGCCAGTTCCATATCTTTGTAACTGGAAATTATACTGCTGTAAACGTGCATGTATTTTTTTGATATACTGACTTATTTTCCTCTGGGTAGATACCCAGTAGTGTGATTGCTGGATTGAATGGTAGTTCTATGTTTAGTCTTTTAAGGAATCTTTGTACTGTATTCCATAGTGGTTCTACTAGTTTACATTCCCACCCGCAGTGTAAAGTGTTCCCTTTTCACCACATCCATGCCAACATCTATTGTTTTCTGACTTATTAATTATAGCCATTCTACAGGAGTAAGGTGGTATCTCATTGTGGTTTTAATTTGCATTTCCCTGACAATTAGTGATGGTGAGCATTTTTTATATGTTTGTTCACTGTTTGTATATCTTTTGAGAATTATCTATTTATGTCCTTTGCCATTGTTTGATGGAATTACTTTTTTTTCTTGCTGATTTCTTTGAGTTCCTTATAGATTCTTAAAACTAGTCTTTTGTCAGATGATTTTCTCCTTTTCTCCCACTCTGGGTTATCTGTTTCCTCTGCTGACTATTTCTTTTTCTGTGCAGAAGCTTTTTAGTTTAATTGGGTCCCATTAGTTTATTTTTATTTTTGCTGCATTTGCTTTTGTGGTTTTAATCTTGAATTCTTTGTTTAGGGTAATGTCTAGAGAGTTTTTCCAAAGTTATCTCAGAATTTTTATGGTTTCAGGTCTTAAATTTAAGTCGTTGATCCATCTTGAGTTGTTTTTTGTATAAGGTGAGTGATGAGGATTCAGTTTCATTCTTCTGCATGTAGCCAGACAGTTATCCTAATACCGTTTATTGAATAGGGTGTCCTTTCCTCAAAAAGTTTTCTGCAGAGCACTAGTTCCACCAGATATTTAGTTTTGAAAGCTTCCATGATCTGATATGTTTTAGAAATGTATTATAAGCTCTGAAAATCCTTATAGGAAAGATTCTTTTTAACCTTATTTAAACCAGAATCCCCCAAAGTTACTCAGCTAATACTCCCTGTATTATCTGTTAGCTTTCTGAGGAATTTGCATTCCAGAGGACAGACTTACTGTATTTGTTGGTCAGAATCCTTTCAAATCCAGATAGCCCTTTTATGCAGGCAGAGATAGTCTGCTTGTTTTATACTTTCCAAGAAGACAAATTGCTTCAGAAATTCCCAAATTCATGGATTCAGAATCATGCAGTTACCATTGATCCCAGAATAAATCTGTGGATACCGGTGTTCTGTCTTTGGTTTCTGGCCACCTGTGACTTATGACCTTGAATCTATCTGTTCAGGCTGTATGTCAGAGCTCTGCCTGTTCCCCTTACTCCTGCTGAATTCAGATGAACTGCCTCTCCCAGATTGATCCTGTGGCTGTTTTGTATGTTGTGACATGGAATAGAAAGGGAAAATACAAACATAACTGTGCACAGAATGTAAGGTGCGTGTATATGTCACCAAGTTTACATGAGTGATCTCAAAGTGAGAGCTGAAGCCCACAGCAAGAACTGCCACTGTCTGCAGATGAGCACTCCATTCATCCCTCGTTGTGTAACTGTGCATCCAGCTGCCCATTCCCTCTGAAATGACGTCTATATCACTCCTGCTCGAAAGCATCCAGCTGCCCATTCCCTCTGAAATGACATCTGCATCACTCCTGCTCGAAAGCTCTCTCTGACACCTTCAAGGAGTCACAATAAAGGTATTGCTGACTTGTTCCTTGCTGCTCTAAGAAATGGATTTTACTTGGACCCGAAGATAAGAACAACAACAGCATATAAAGACAATTTCACAATGAAAGAGAGTCTTCTAATACCCACTCAACTCTATTTGGGCTGATGCTGGGAGAAAATATAAGGGTGGTCGGGGAAGGGGAAGGCAATAAAGCTAAAGGGCCTTTGTGTGGCTCAAAAGAAATAACTACCTTCAAAACTTTACAGGTTACATACTCTAGAATTATACAAATTCAACATTAGGCAAATTGTTTTATAAAAATATAATAAAGGTTTAGGGAAGCATAAAATTTTGCATTACTTTGAGAAACAAAGTACTCTGCTGCTGCTGCTCAGACAGTTACTACAGTTCCAAACGGTCGTAGAAGACAGTGATCAACCAACATAGTCCGGTGTTTTCTTTTCCTGGTGAGTTTTCAGCTCCTCGGCACACGTTACTTCAGGTGCGTGTCTGTGTATGTTAGGTGCCAAGCCCATAATAAACAATAAATAAGCAATAGTTATTATTATGAAAGCTGCTAAAAATATTCAGATTACTTAGTTACAGTGTGGAGTCTACTTTGAAAAAACATGAAACTTTATTCTTATCAATTTATTATGGAACGTTATCAAGACACCAGTTCTAAAAGTTCAAAGGAACGAAAGCAACACAGCCCTGTATGAAAAGTTGAACTTTAGTGTTGCAAGACATATTTAGATATCAGACATACAGATTTGTCTTAGTGTATCTGAAGTTATTAACAACAATATCTTTAGATTAACTGATTGTTGCATTATTATTCCAAGCATTTCCATAGATTGACTGCAAGTAGTCTATGTGAATGTATTTTAGGGAAGTGAGAACTCTGATAGTATTTGGTAGGTTGTGTAACCTGACTGTATTTGGCATAATAAGGCTTTGAATGCCTCAAGTAAAGCAACTGAAATCATAGAGGAGATCATGCTAGACGGGTCATGGTTTAAGAGCTGTACTAAGGAGTTTTCTGCCACATTTACGTGGTGAAACACAGTTGGACAGCTTTAAGTTGGAGTGCCATGATGAGATTGGTGAAAATCACTCTAGCATGGTGCGAGTGGCGGATTAAAGTGGAGGAAGATTGGAGGTCTGCCACCCTAAATTAGAAATGTGTTTTTGGCTTTATTTTACTTAATCAATTTAAAGTAATGAAAATTAACAATGTTTATACAAAACCAGAAATTACTAAGCAAAAATTTCACAGACAAGCCTGGTCATTATTTCATTTTTTAAAAAAAGTTTTATCAGATAGAAAATATTGACCTAAATAATAGAAAAACCAACTCAAATGAACTTACATAATAAAGACATGTATTAGCTAAAATATAGGTTCAGAGACAGGGTAACTCTTGTCATGGCATTGCGAGAACATTGATCACTTTTCTTTAATTCTCCTGGCTCTGTCTTTTTCCCTCTATTGATCTCATCTTCATGCTGATGGCAAGATGATCACATCCAGATACAGCAGAGGCGGGACTCTCTCTTTCAGTTCTTTTTCTTATAACTGAGAAAATCTTTTTTTCTAGCAGCCTCTGCTTTTGTCTGTCTTAAATCTTTTCTCAAGTTTCACTCGCCAGAAGTGACTTAGTAAGTTACATGTCTACCTCTATACAAGCCACTGATCAAAGGAATGGAAATTACAAACATTGGCTTTGATGAAAAATAATGTATCCATGAGACAGGCACAGGGTGCCACTCCACGGGCCAGGGACAGGGTGCCATTCTCTGAGGCCCAAGGAACTGAATAAATGGAACTCTGTTTAGCACAAAAGAATGGAAGAGATACTGAGTAGGAAAGTAACGATGTCTGCTACCTACTGTTACAAAAAGTCAACCAATGAATAGCTAAAGAACCACTCTGGAAGATGCCACCCTTCATGTCTGCCACCTACTGTCATGAAAACTCAACAAATGAATAGCTAAAGAGCCACTCTGGAAGATGCCACACTTCATGTCTGCCACCTACTGTCATGAAAACTCAACCAATGAATAGCTAAAGAGCCACTCTGCAAGATGCTACACTTCACCTGGAAAAGAAGCCTACCCCAGCTACTGCCTCCTGCTGGTTCCCAGACCTCTATTATTGATGGCCTGAGACCATATTTTTCATCATGTCTTTATGTCTCCATAAACTGCATTTATAGTATTAGGAAAGAACCTTTTGCTCCTCCTCCTTTTAAAAAATTTTTATTCTTCCTTTATTTTTCTAAGACACGTATTCTTTTAATGCAGCAGTGTTAACAGTGGATGGAAACATTTTTATTCAGTCAAAGATAGATTGTGTGTGTGTGTGTGTGTGTGTGTGTGTGTGACCCAGGCTGGAGTGCAGTGGCGCGATCTCGGTTCACTGCAAGCTTCGCCTCCCGGGTTCACGCCATTCTCCTGCCTCAGCCTCCCGAGTAGCTGGGACTACAGGCGCCGCCACCACGCCTGGCTAATTTTTTGTATTTTTAGTAGAGATGAGGTTTCACCATGTTAGCCAGGATGGTCTCGATCTCCTGACCTCGTGATCTACCCACCTCAGCCTCCCAAAGTGCCAGGATTATAGGTGTGAGCCACCGCGCTGGGCCCAAAGATAGACTTTTTTATAGAAATAATCAACTGACCCAATATTTTCAGGATGATATAATGGGAAACATAATGGAAATTTATGGCAGTTTAATATTTTCTCTTATGAGACCTCAGTGGTGTATAAATGGTGACTAGTAGAATTCTGTAGGAAACAGGAGTTGACATGTGAACAATCCAGCGTTTTTCTTTTTTCAAATTGCTAAATAAAGATGTGTTTTTCCTCCATTTTTTCTCAATAATCATTTCTACCCTCAAACCACCACTCCCCATGGTATAAATTCAAAACATGTCCTATCAAGTGGAAAATCGTGAATGATCTTAAAGTTAAGAAGATTTATTAAACTTAAAAGTAAATGTACATAGATATTAAGAACGTTGGTAATACAAATTAATATTTATAATGTTATTTTCAGCAATTGCAAAAGCTGTTCTTGAGTATGCACTAAAAGCATTGTAACATACAGAAGTACTTCATTTGATATTTCAGCTTTTACCCTAAAATTATTAAAAAAAAATAAAGACAGTTTGGTCCATTAAAATGACACAATAATATCTGGATATAATTTGCATATAAGTTCAGAGGAGGCAACATTAAATTGAAAAAAATCAACATCAGGAACAAAATATGATTTGGGGAATTACAGGAGAACTTAGTTGAGAAGAACAACTGTGAAGATGGAAAAGAGAAATGCAGTAGAAAGAGTAAGAGATGAAGGGAGAAGGAGAGGAAGAAATACATGAAGTTTGATTCTATGTCTTAACGCGATGCTAATGGTGCCCTAGGACATAAAGCTTGATAACTCCAGGCTTCATTAAATTATCTTTTGTACATCTTGTGGGCAGAGCATAGAACATATTGTATGCCTGGGATAAATCAGAGACTCCAACATAAAAATTTGTATTAATACTAAAAACATAAGTAGAGTCCTATGAAATTATCCATTCCAATCATATTTCTTAATATTCAACTAAAATTCCAGATTGGAAGTGAACGGTCCAGATATCCACAGTGAAAATTAGAAGGAGTGGAAAGAAGAGAAGATGCTGCCTCTTGTGTCAGTTTCCTAATTAGAATTATGGCCAAATAAAATTATACGAGGAAGCAACTGATTCCAAAGGAGGAAAACGCTAAGTTAAAATATAAGTATACAATGGGATCTCGCTATTCATTCAATGTATTATTCATTAGTTAACTCTCTCCGCTTCCTTCTTAGTTACCGTATTCCTCTATGCCTTCAATGGCCACCACCCATAGCTCCCACCACATAATGGATTGATCTACTGTGGGATCCTGCCAGCCTTCAAGAGAATTGATATTGAGCTGACAAAGGAGGGAACACTACGAATAGCTGATGAAAAGGACCAGTCTCCATGTGATACAACATCACACTCTTTAGATCTGTCTGGATCATTGAAAAAACAGATTTTCAGCTCTGATTTTTAAAATTTAATCTTTTCAAATGAATCCATATTACAAATGCTGAATACAACTGACATACATGGTTGACAATTTTTAAAACTTAAAAAATGTAAGACGCCGGGCATGGTGGCTCACACCTGTAATCCCAGCTCTTTTGGAGGCTGAGGCGAGTTGATCACCTGAGGTCAGGAGTTTGAGACCAGCCTGGCTAACATGGAGAAACCCGGTCTCTACTAAAAATACAAAATTAGCCGGGCGTGGTGGCTCATGCATGTAATCCCAGCTACTCGGGAGGCTGAGGCAGGAGAATCGCCTTGAACCTGGGAGTCAGAGGTTGCGGTGAGCCGAGATTGCGCCATTGCACTCCAGCCTGGGCAATAAGAGTGAAACTCTGTCTCAAAACAAAGCAAAACAAAACAAAAATTAAGAAATGTTTCAGAACAAAAAATCTGAAAGCATCTTGAAAGAGACTTTTTCCTTTGTCTGAAAGATGGCCATACCTGAAAATATTTGGTCTTCCACAGTATCGGAGGGATGCTAATTAATTACATTAATGACCACTCTGAAAAGCCGTTGCCGTCTAATTTGTGAGCTCATAAAGAAATGAGGTTTTGGGATCTGACTTTTGGTCTGTTGTAGCAAAAGTGTTTTATTCTTTTACCTGAGGAAGAATACAAATGAGAAGCAAACTAAATGCTAGTTGCCTCTCAGGTAATCCCTGCCTTGAAGTCTCAGACCATGACCAAAATAAATCACCTAAAATACTCTCTTAACAAAATGGCAGGAGACGGCTGCCTGGAGGAAAGAGATGACCTACATGCACATCAGACAGGGTGTAGGACAAACCCAAATGCCACCTAAGTCCAAACCACTTCAGACTAATATGAGGACATTCAGTAAATATGACTTCAGTGTAAAACAAGGATTAGAATTTATTTCCTGGTAGACAAAAACCATATTTTCCAACAGGAATTGTATTTTCTCTTGCAGGCAAGACTTGCTTGGATAACTACAAAGCCCTGCACTCTCTCTCAAGCACAAAATGACTATATGCCTGACAGAACATTTCCTCCAGGTGAGGAAATCTGAGCAACCTTATCAGGCAGCCCCGCTTCCATACCGTTTATTGTAGTCGGGTAGATTGGGGCACACAGTACGTGACAGGCCATCAGTTAAATAGAGATGAGTGTGCTAGCTGGGCAATACTTCAAATCCAAGTAAGCCTGAACCTTGAAAACCAAATTGCTTCATTTTTCCTGTTCTTGTTTAATCCATTTCAGGTGAAACAAAGCGACATGAACTTCTAGAATGTTCATACTGAAAAACATGAATTGGGCCAGCCGCCCAGACTACATTTTCCAATCTTTTGTAATGAATATGCCAATATGACTAGACTCAGGCTAATTAGATGTAAGAGGCAGTGATTTGCAAAAAGTCTCTATTTATCCCCAACTCGAGTCAAACTTTTATATCTACTGAGGTATTATAAGAGAGTTATTTCACTGAGGAGTCCAAAAGATGTTGACCTTGGAGGATTTATACATTTTTTATTGTTTCTAAAATATCTGTTTTACTATAATAACCAAATAATAATAATAAAGACAGTAAATAATAAATGCATATTAAGCATTCTTCTATTCTGGTTTTTCTAAAGCTTAATAATAAAATACAGAGTTAGACTGTGGTTTTGGATCACAAAACTTCACTTTCTATTAACAGTAATATATTTTCTATTCAAAGAGCAGATATCTGCAAATCTTACTAATTCAAATTAAAGCACTTTAAAAGAATCTCACTGTTCAGATGCAGCACAGAAGGAATCTGAGCAGTCACAATACATGACAAAATAATTTTGACAAAAATTTTAAAAATTATTCATGAACAGCCCTAACAATTTTAGATATTATTGACTTCTAAAACCATGAACTCATGTTGCAAATATATTCATTACATTTAAAATTTTTTCTCATGTTTGCTATATACTACATGCTATTCCACTACTTTATATGGTAGGGAAAATTGTTTAACCTGCAACTCACAGGCTGCATGCGGCCCAGGACAGCTTTGAATGCAGCCCAACACAAATTCATAAACTTTTTAAAAATGTTATGAGATTTTTTAATGTGCTTTTAAAGCTTATCAGCTATTGTAAGTGTTAGTGTATTTTTGTGTGGCCCAAGGTAATTCTTCTTCTTTCAGTGCGGCCCAGGGAAGCCACAGTGTATAAAACAGACCAATATCCTTGCCTCCTAGCAAGAGGAAAAAGAAAAAAAAAGCATAATAAATAAGTGAAGTATATTGCAGGTTCTAAGATGATCAATACTTCGGATAAAATAGAGCAGAGTACCGGACGTGCGAGTAGTGGAGAGTGCACACGTGACAACTTTAAATAGGGGCATGGGTCAGGTTAGATATCACTGTGAAGGTGAAATTTCAGCAAAGGCTAAAAGGGTGCAAACAAGTTAGGCAGGGGGATATCTGGGGAAGAGCATTTTAGGAAGAGGAAGTAGCCATTAGGAAGAGGAAGTAGCCGTTAGGAAGAGGAAGTAGCCATTAGGAAGAGGAAGTAGCCATACAAAACTCTAAGGGAGGAGAATGCATGGTGGGTTCCAGGACAACAAATGACTGAGCAGTCTTGAGTGTGCTGAAAAGAGCTAGAGCCAGGGACAAAGGAATGACAGGGATGTGAGGTTACAGACGGGGAGAGGAGGAGGTCCCAGAGGCCCTGGCCAGCCCCTTTTGGGAACAGCTTTTGCACTGTGTGAAAAGGGAAGTTACTACAGTTTTTGAGCAGAAATATTAACACATCAGATTAATACTTTAAAAGGACTGATTTTTTTTAAGAGACTGAGTTATTCGGTTAAGCTGCTCAATGAAAATTATAAACGATGCTTTAGAAGGAATAAATGACCACTAGAACAATAACATTTAAAGAAGCGAAAACATGATAGCTTAAAAGTGAGAGACAAGAGAGAATATTACATAAAAAGGTATAAGCAAACAACACTAATGAAACTACCTTTGCAAAAATTATAACTGAGCCAATTATAACAGCGAAAGAGATCTGAGCTAAGTGAGTCCATCTTGCTTCTGTCCTCCAAGCCGTCCTCGTTCATTCCTGAGTGTAGGCCGAACTAACTTTGGGAAGAACTGAATTTATGGCTTAGCTTCTAAACAAAGATGATAACAGCCCTTTCCCAAAACAAACCCTCCTCCTGCCTGGGGACTAGACTGCCTTTGCGAGACTAACAAATTAGTCATAAGATTAGAAATTATGGTCATGCACTGGAGGTTGCAAGATTCTAAACCTCCTCAAATTGCTCCTGGGGATAACATCATTATTGTAAAACCTAAGATCAGTGCTTGAGATATTTTGCAGACCCTGCACTGGATGGATCAGCTGGCACCACCTAGATCATAAACTGACTGGTCTGCTCTGTGCCCTGCCCCCTGTGCCAATAGCTGAGTCAGCCAAGAGAACAGCTTTGACTTCCCATGATTTCATCTCTGTCCCACCAGAATTCCTGATCCACAGGCCCCCTACCCAGCAAATTATCCTTAAAAACTCCAATCCCTAATTATGTGGGAGACTGATTTGAGTAATAATAAAGCTGCAGTCTCCCGCACAGCCTACTCTGCATGAATAACTCTTTCTCCATAGCAGTCAACCTGTCTTGATAAATTGGCTTTGTCCAGGCAGTGGGTAAAGTGAACCAGTTGGGTGGTTACACAGATACCCAGGAAAATAGTTTTAAATTATTCAACAGCTACCAAAATAGAACAAAAAAATTTAGTTTTATACTGTAGGGTAAAATAATTTTATATACTTACCTGATCCCAAAGCATGGCTATATTTTGGTAGATTACATTAATTAAGACATGATAAATGACCGGGAGGTATTACAACATTTTATAGTTATCAGATCCCCTTTTTGAGAAAGAGAAGGAATGAACTGTGAGGCATTTTTAAAGTTTTTTTTCACAAACTTATTAAAAGAGAAAGTCTTTTAACACCTAAATGGGTAAGTTTTTGTTTTCTTAAAATTTTATTTTGTTGAAAAATAAAACCTCTGGCAGCAAAAAATAAATAAACTGTTACCATATCACTAGATGTTGGGTGGGTCTGCTCCACAGGAAGCTTGAAGAGGAAGAATAAAAACAGTGTAGAGGCCGGGCACAGTGGCTCACACCTGTAATCCCAGCACTCCAGCAGGCCAAGGTGGGCGGATCACTTGCGTATCGAAGTTCGAAACCAGCCTGGGCAACATGGTGGGACCCCATATCTGTAAAAAACACAAAAATTAGCCTGTGGTGGGGCGTGCCTGTAATCCCAGCTCCTTGGGAGGCTGAGGCAGGAGAATTGCTTGAGCCCGGGAGGTAGAGGTTGTAGTGAGTAGAGATAGTGTTACTGCTCTCCAGCCTGGGTGACAGAGGGGGACTTTGTCTTAAAACAAAAACAAAAATGTAGATTGGCTTATTTCTATTTCCATCCAAAAAAATGATTAGGTGGAAAGGGCTCTCTCCATATTCAAAGTATAGGGAGAGAAACGAGTAAGACAGAATGAATATTCCTGAATATGTTCGAAGAGAATTCCATCCCGTTTCAAGCATCCTCTGTCCTCTGAAGTGCAAATGTGGAGGATGTACAAAATCTACCAACAATTTCGTATTTTTTCAAAGTCCAAATTACTATTCTTAAGAATCTTGTGTCCTTAAATATTTTGTTTGGAAGTAAGTCCCACCTAGCACAGGCAATGACAATGTCTCTTTTAACCTGGAGTCAAACTTCAGTAAATGCCAGCAAGGCTCTTAGAAGAAGCAGTTCCATTTTGTGCACCTCTTTGTGTATTTTCCTTTAAATGCAGGGATTGCTTTGGAGGCTTGGCCACAAGCCACATTTGAAACGCTTGTGTTCAATCATTTTAGCTATTGGTTCACCCATTTTTTTTCATAATTCAAAATAACTGAAAGGATTATTTTTCTTAGACCTTGTCAAAAGAAATATACCTTAT
Source organism: Pan troglodytes (assembly GCF_028858775.2). Taxonomy (NCBI): domain Eukaryota; kingdom Metazoa; phylum Chordata; class Mammalia; order Primates; family Hominidae; genus Pan; species Pan troglodytes. The sequence goes on from NC_072401.2 coordinate 190,663,578, forward strand.
CACTTAGATGAAGTATGGAAAAGTTGAATTTTAAAGCCAAAAGGGTTATAAATGTCAAAAGCCCTGAAAACATAGGAATATAAAGACAGCTTGAATCTACACTTTTTATTGCGTTTCCACTGTAAACACTCCTTTTAACAGTCCATTTGTATTTCCTGGTCTTATTGTTATGTCCAAGCCTGTGCTGTTTGGACACATATTAAGAAGTCAATCCATATTTTTTTCTGAAAAAAAAATGTAGCATAAACTAAAGGAAAGTAGCAAAATAGTCTAAGGCAAGGGTAGAGTTTTAAAAAATCAGTCATCTTTTTTCCCTATGAGTGGACTGTCTATTCATGAAATAATTTACTCTTATTTCATATACACAAATTCTAATGGTATGGTGAAAATTGCTCTTGGAGACCATTCTCACTTCACTTGAAGGGTACTCATTGATATGTGGTAATAAGACAGCAAAGATAAACGACCAAGTTTTAGCTATCTCATTTGCAATTAAAGATTTACTCCCCTATCCAAATCGGTCGTAATGTACTATTGACAGACAGAAAGGACTCATCTCAATATGTCTCAATACCTCTCTCTCTCCACAGATTCAGTCCCCAAAAATGTGTGGCCTCTTAATAAACGTAGATTCTGTCCTTCATAACAGCATCTGCAGTACATCTGCTATGACTCTGAGGCAGTGACACTTGTGTTGCAGGTAATTTTAGCTTCTCTCATAGCAAATATAACATCAATTTTGCATTTTCCAAGGAAGACTGGAGTCCCAGTAGGTCCAATTAGGTGCACTCCCTTGTAGGAAAGTTTGCTATGTTCTCTCAATGCCTGCTCCTTCCGCACTATGAGGTAATTTCAAGGGATACTGTGAGATGAACCATCCCATGGTAAAGGCTGGGCTGGCCTTATGGATGGGCAAGTAGAAACGAAAATTATATAGAGAAAGGAAAAAGAAGACCACCTAGTGCTTAAAGGTCACACCATGATCATATCATGCTATTTAAAACTCAAAATTTAATTCAGATGTCTTAAAGCTTCTGCCTCAAAAGGGCCTATAAAAATCAGATACCTCTGAGAGTGTTAGGAAAGTAAAGTTGGAATAAATTTATCTCAAATGATTCCTAGAAGAGTCTGCTGGAATAGAACAGACTGATTTACATCTTGATAGGGCTGGGGAAAGTTACCTGTGATACTGCTATCTACCCACATGGGACCTTCAGGAGAAAGTGATACTGGAAAGGACAGTGCAGAAGGAACAAAGGCAAACTTCATCCACATCAGCATTTGCCTGAGTCCAAATGCTGGGTCAACAAAAGCAAGTCTGCTTCAATTCCAGCTATGAAGGGGACATTAACACCATGCTGTGGGTCAAGAAAAAGACAGATTGTCTGCTACTAATAAATTCTCAAAACGCCATTTCCTGAGCCAAAACATTGCCAAAAATTCTATGTTCATTTACTCATGTATTCAAATGTTAATATGCAGACCACGTCTGAAATTGTGGACAGCTCTTGGAAGGATAGACAGATGCACAGGACACAGCCTTTTTGCTCAAGGAACTCTCATTCCAGTAGGAGAGATAAAGAAAAAAATTCATAAGTAGAAGTAGAAGGGAATTGAAAGAGGCATAAAATGCTACGATAGGGCCTAATATGGAGAGAGAATTTTTTACTAGAAGACTGAAACATTCTCATTGGAGAAGGTGGCCTTTGAAGTGGGCTGTGAAGGCAGACACTTTTCAGGAGCACGCTGGAGACAGCAATGCTCACTGCATATTGAATGAATAAATACATGAGTGACGTCTAGTAGAAAGCTGATTGCACTAGCGTCAGTGAGGTGGAGCCCACTTCCAGATCTGCTACTTTCTCTTGGTCAAACCTTCTAAACTTTTGGACCTTTAGTTTCATCATTAGTAAGATATGAAGGTGAGACTAGTTGTCTTTAATTCTTTCTACCACGATTATTTTATGAAGGCATGGAGTCCAACTGACTTCTGTGGAACTCTGCAGTGGTTACTGGGGTTACCTTACCAACCAGCATTCTCCTCTACTATTCTCCACTCCATAATGTAGTAACCAGAAAGTTTGGGTGGGATTTGCTTCATCCTCAGATCCAAGGGTATTCCCTGCTTTCTGATTACGCTTTTTTGTCATTAGGATTGTTTCATCATTGTTCCATCTACCTCAGTCCTAAACCAATACCAGGCATTGCTGTGGCCATAGATTAGTTCAATCTGGACCTCTCCAGAGGGTCCAGTGAGAGCAAAACCAGGACATCTGTTCAACAGTGGAGGACAGTGCTCATGTTTCTCGTACTGGGTATGGAAAAGAAGCTGACAGCAATCATATGACCACAAGGAAAGCATTTTGAAGCTAAAGAGGCCAGGCCATCGATGGAGACACAAAGAAATCCCCCAAAACATGGGAACAGAGATCCGCTCGCACTTTGACTAAAGACCAGTCTATCCTTGGACTTTCTCGTTTGTAAGCCAATAAACTCCATTCACTGTTTAAGACCTGCGAGTCTGGTTTTCCCTATCTAACAACCACTTTTCTAAACCACTAAGCCACTTTTAAACTTTTTCCAAAACAAAAAAAAAGTTTTTTTCTCAATCACTTTACTTAACAAACCAAGTACCAATCAGTACTAAACTATAAACTCAAAACATCTATCCTCTCAATTTTGAAAGTGTATAAAAACTTAGCTGACAAAATTTCTAAGAAAAAGATGATGACTTCCCCACTCTGAAGTAGAAAACACAATTTTATAAAGAGCTTTAAGAAGAGAAAATATATTGAAGAATGAAAAGTAAAACACACCTTTTTTTCTGGAGGCTTCCCATTATTCTGGTTCAATTTTAGGATATTTTTGTTGTCAGCCTTGCTCCCATCTCTTTGAAACTTAAGTTCCAACTCTTCTGTCAGAGAGTGCAAATGTTTTCAGTGGTCAAAAAGAGAATAATCTCTGCAGGCATCTCTCCCACACCCTTATTTACACATGAGGCACCTGCAGCTCAAACTGGTCAACAGTCTTGCTTGGGATGGTGAGTGTGAGAGTGGGGTCAGGGTCTCGGGTGGACACCCTTCCAGTTCAGATCCTGGCTTCATGACAGCCGCGGAGGGCTCTGACACAGCTACAGTAACTATTAGCCGTCAACACTGCCATCCAGGTATACACTCACCTGTGCCAACCAATTCTTTTATTTTTTTTTTCCAGTTCCATGGAGTCAGTTTTCCAACTCCCATTTTACAGGTTAAAAAGAAGCACTGAGAAACAAAGAACCCAAATTATTCTAACCAGCTTAATCCTCCACCCCTGGCTGATGCAGGACTACGGAGCTCCAGACTACTGGCCAGGGGCCTAATTCTCCCATCCATCCCATTAGCCCCACTCAGTGATAGCACACCTTAGACAAATGTTTTCCTGAAGTCTCTTGATAAACAAATCTGCTTTTACTCTTAAAATAATAAAAGTATAGAATTTTGGACTTCAAAAGAGCCTTACCAATCATTTAATTGAGAACTTTTCCCGATGAATTATAATGCCACCCTCCACCTGCTAGCCCTGTTCTTCCTTGAAGGGGACGGTGATGTTCATTCTATATAACAAATGTCTTCTCATTTTTGTGGGGCTAGGAACAGTGTCATTAAACTGGGCAATAAAGACATGCTAATTGTGGGCAATCATTCTATTGAATTTTTTCACTACAATATTTGTCTGTCTAGAAACAGAGATAAATCTTTCTTTTTCTTTCTTTCTTTCTTTTTTTTTTTTTTTTGATGGAATTTCTTTCATGTTGCCCAGGCTGGAGTGCAGTGGTGCGATCTCAGCTCACTGCAAACTCCACCTCCTGGGTTCAAGTGATTCTCCTGCCTCAGCCTCCCAAGTAGCTGAGATTACAGGCGCCCGGCACTAAGCGTGGCTAATTTTTGTATTTTAGTAGAGATAGGGTTTCACCACGTGGGTCAGGCTGGTCTCGAACTTCTGTCCTCAGGTGATCCACCCGCCTTGGCCTCCCAAAGTGCTGGGATTACAGGCATGAGCCACCATGCCTGGATGAGAAATCTTTAAAGAGTAACATCCCGCTTGAAAGCTACACTACTATAACATTTACTGACTACACAGAAAAACCTATCTGAATGACACAGGAGAAACTGTTGTCTATAACTGCACACTGACATATGGTTACATATGCAATATTACTTATTTTGTCCAGTGCTAATTTTTAATGACAATGGAGTTTCTATAAAGTGTGCCAGGAGGAAGTTTCTTTGGTTTATATTAGTCTTTTATAATTATGCTTAGTTTGGCTGGTGAGTTTTCGTTACACCCTACATCCCAGTACATGAAAAATGGAAGTTGTGTAGTTTGAGCTTTCGGCTGACCAGTCATTTTCCTGTAACCTGAAGTAAGTACTAGTTATTGTAAGCTCTGAGATGGAAATAGTCGGCTGCGCACAACTCACATGATATTATGAGATATCTGTAGAGTTTTGAGAAGTAAGTTACACATTTGATGGACCTATCGTAACCATGTTGGCGCCTACGATGAGAGAAAAGAGACTTTTTGTTTGTTATCTATTCCAACTGTGATTATTTATGGATAGTGGCTAATTGTTTTAGAACGTATTGAAGAGCATACTTGCCTATTAGAAATAAGTTGAAACAGACTTGGTTGCTCCAATTTACTATAAACTAGGAGGTAGAATGATGTATTGGAAAGAGAATGGTCTTTAGCCATAGGAAGACTTGGGTTCAAATCTTAAGTTATAATGTTTATTTTACTGAAGTTCTGGGCAAGTCACTGAACTATTCTGGCCCTGTGTTTCCTCTCCCAAGGAACGGGAATAATAGCATCTGCTCCTAAAAATGTTATTTTGGGAATTAGAATTAATATATGTAAGTTAAAGTAAGGAGAGTTAACAAATCTTTAAGTATTAGATGCTTGGGAGTGATAAATAACACTTATTCCATTCACAAAGAGAGTTTAATGAACCACTGCAACTCAAACTACTCAAATCTTTAAAAGTCCTATCTGTTTTTATCAGCACTTATAGAAACAGATTCACTTTCACTTTTGCCATAAGGTTAATTATGAAAAACATATCTGCGTATGTCACCTGCCTCAGTAATTAAATAGAACTAACAGAAACAAATCAAATTATTTAGTGGCAAAAATAAGTCAGCACTTAGCATTTATTCAGTGTCATATGCTACCATTGCCACAGCTATGTGGTCTCTATGGCATTTCACTTTCCCAGTGAAGAAGCTTCTGTGAACAAACACAATCATTAAAAACAGATTGAGCGTGAAATGAAGATGAGAACTTACATTCATTGGTGAAAACAATATTATGTGACTAAACTAAAGGTAAACAAGTCAGTTAAACTGAGAACGCCAGGGCCTTTGGTCCCTTTATCATTTGTATTTTAAGTAACATTTTACAAAGTGTTAATGGTGTGTTACAGTTTATCACCTGCCACTTGAAGAACTGTGGTGTTGGGGTTAGTATCGTGTTTGATCCAGCTTTGTAGGGATGTTTTCTACTTTTGAAATGTCATGATATGCTTAAAACTATTTGCAAAAAAAGAGAATGAATTGGTTTTTGTTTCCCTCCATTTGTATTTGTTGTTAATCTGCTTCTCAATGTCCTGTCTGTGTGTTTCTGCTTTCATCCTTCTTTCTTACCATGCAACTATATCATTAGCCACAAGGCAGAACATGTCTTCTAAGCAAATGTAGAATTAAAAAGTCTCATGGGAGAATTTTAGCAACTGTTGAGCTAAGGTCATGCCACAGTGAGAAACAAAGCAATGCGTAATAAGGAAAATCACTTAAACATGAGAAAGTTATTAATAAATCAGGAGAAATCAAGTGTGCATGAAAAGGCTGGGTATCATGTGTTCTGTGTTTTCAGATACAAGATTTATTACCTGTGTAATTGCTGTACCATGTAGGATATGCATTTGAACAAATGTTGTAAATTATTACAACATACGCTACAGTGAAACCTCTTTATAATATTTCCACACATGCTGATTTCCCATCTGGGGAGTCCTGAATTACACATCCCTCTTACAGAGAAGTGATCCTCTAGGAGCGAGGCTCAAGATCATAACAATTCTCCCCATTTATTCCTCAACATTGTATTAGTGAAACCTGAGAGGTGTCTCATGGATGTTAAGAATACAAATATGAGCAAGAGGACCTCAAGATGCAAACAATCCAATTGAGAAAGGAGATTATAAACAGCAAACTGCTACTAGGGCTACTGCTGTTGCAGCAGTTGCTGCTGCTACTAATAATAAAAAAATAGAATGCATGTGCCTTGTTCCGAAGAGCTGCCTTGCAAATGCACCTAAAAGAGGGAGAGAACTTTTCCTTTTAGCAAAATATAAGCATAAGCAAGTTAGTAATTACATGCACTTCTGTTCCATTGTCTGTAAAAACACAAATAATTGCTGCCTCATGGAATGATTTTCAGGGTTAAGATACATATGGGCAGTGTTTAGCATTAAGCCGTGAGCAATGTAAGAACTCAATGGATGGGAGCTATCTATTTATCGCTCTCTTTACTATTCATGTTAGTTGTGTTATTGGAGACATAATGACACAGTGAAAGAGCCTCTGCATCCAAGTAGGTCACAGCCTCATTGGGGGCTTACAATATGCAAAGACGTTAAAACAGTAATCAACCAGGCATTATATGTGATAATTACAAATGAGTGCTAGGCAATACGTGCTGAAGGTGTTATTTTCATATACCCATTTATCTCCAAAAAAATAGAGTTGGCGTAACATTCTTGTTCATAAAAAGATCATAGAAACAGAACAAAAATGTTATATCCCGTTTCTGCTTTCAACATGGGTATTAGACTCATTTCTCCAAACAACTACGTGTCCAATGTAGAGATATCTAAATATAAATAACAATTTTCAAAAGCCATAATCAATCCAATCCATCTAATCTAAAAGCCGACACCTAATCAGAGACACACAAGGACCAAAGTACCTGAATAATATATCAGAAATATTGATAAGCTTATCACATGTGCTTTTCTTTACAGCTTTTAAAATACAGAGCTATTGAGTTTGGGTGACTGTCCATTGTCTTTGTTGACACAAATAATTAAAACCTGCCATGACCGTAACTTTCATACCTAACTTCAGGACAAAAATAACAATGGCCCTGACAGGACCTCTTTGGCCTAGACTGACAGCTGCTGTGACCGACACACTTGTTCTGGGCTAATGGACATTGATGGACTTCCTGTGTGTCAGCTGAATCGGAGGTGATTTTCAACTGCTGAACAGGAGATGACCTGCTGGCTCAGCGAATAGCGGGGATACTTGGGAATGGGCTGATGACAAAACTCATCTTCTGGACAGGTCCTTGTTGGGTCGAGACAGAAAGCGAAGGCTTTGTGCCTCTTACTCACTTGAGCTCATTTTGACCCAAACAAGTATCCAGAGGAATTAACTAGTGACCCAGGTTCAGGGTCGCACCTGTCCTCATGAGTGCCAATCAAACATTTTGGCTGGAAATTCCCCTCAAATGATGGAGGATACTGGCTTCAATCCTTTAAATGGGGCATATTTCCTTAGTTATTATACATGTCGTAGGGGATAGAAAATTAAATATTATGACTGGAATGATGAATAATGGTGGCATAAAACTTTAATTTTGTTTCCATTCTCATTTTTGTGATATAATTACATGTCCCACTTAAAAATACAAAGGTTTGAAAGAAATCTCGCACACCACTGGGGCAGTTTACTAATACTCCAGGTGATAACAATACTGACAAAGTACCCTCATGCCTGCCTCCTTTTGACTGATTATTTTATTTATTTGTGTTTGTTTTGGTAAAGGGAGTAGGAGGAGAGTTGCTGGGAAGGCCTTATTGATGGGAATAGAAGAAGGAGAAGTATATAAATTTGAGAATGTGCAAAAGTAAACTAGGCATTCATTGTGAGGAAAAATGCTTAATACAGTATCTGGAGCATCATTTTCCCACTGGAGAAAAGCTACCCAGTAATTATGTATTGCACCAGAGAGCTGTAAAATCGGTAGAGCGGAATCTTTCTAAGTCCCATCTCTTTTAAAATGATGTTATAGCTATATTTTTATAAGAAAACAATATGCCAAAGTATTACTATTAAGGAACTTGAACTCTTAATATAACAAATAAGGCCTCGGTTTTCATGTAATCAGAAAGAATGCAAATAATTATATCAACTTTGAAGATGTGCCAAAGATATAAAAATGGGTGAGAGATTTCTGCTGCTTTCCTGGAGACATAGTAGGGACAGAGTGATCTGCCACAATTTGGGGATAAGATTGGTAAACTACTAACCTAAGCAAAAATATGAATGGTGATAAATGGTGCTAAATATGAATGGTGATAAAATGAGCAAGTTTTCTCAAGTCTCCATCAAGAGTGCAGAGCCAGGAAAAACGGATCACAATGCAATGATGTCAGCGTGATATAATGCTGGTGTCTCTAAACAGGTATTTCCATATGTCCATATGGAGTCTTAGAAATTAGAATACCAGCACTAGAGTCTATTTTTTTTTTTTTTTTTTTGAAATGGAGTCTCATTCTGTTGCCCAGGCTGGAGTGCAGTGGCATGATCACGGCTTACTGTAGATTCCGCCTCCTGAGTTCAAGCGATTCTTGTGCCTCAGCTTCCTGAGTCACTGGGACTACAGGCGTGTGCCACTACACTGGGCCAAGTTTTGTATTTTTAGTAGAGACGGGGTTCACTATGTTGGCCATGCCCATCTCAAGCTCCTGGCCTAAAGCAATCCACCCACCTCAGCCTCCCAAACTGCTGAGATTGCAGGTTTGAGCCACCGCTCCTGGCCTGGAGCCTCTCGTTGCATCTCTAGCACTGTGCAGTGTGGAAGAGGTCCTATCTGCTGGGATGCACTATCAGCTTCCATTGTTTATCACTGATAAGGGGCATCAGGATCCTGTGATAGTATAATACCATCCAAATTACCATTTATATCTCGAAATATTTTCACTTTTCATTTAGGTTACCAACATAGGTCAGGGTTTTCTGCTGAACAGAGATGAAAAATCTTACCTGCATTGCAGCATTACTTTAATTTTTAAGAAATGGACCATTCTAAATAGAACGTTAATGTTTTGTGAGATTGAATGTTGTGAATCAGTCCTGTAACCTGACATACAAAACCTGGGACCAGACAATGGATCTCAATTGCCCATGCAGGTACCATGACCTGAATAGATGCTGCTGTTGTAGAGGCTTCTGGTCTATTTTTGACAAGCTCTTAACTATAATCCATAGTAGAAAATTAAAGTGATTCATTTTGATATTATCCATATAAGCAAGCTGAACTGAAGAATTAAGTCAAAAGAAAATTATTTTAAAAATAATAAGCATATGTCAGTAATTTATTTTATTTTTTGAGACAGGCTTTCTTGCTCTGTCACCCAGGTTGGAGTGCAGTGGTGCAGTTATAGCTCACTGCAGCCTTGAACACCTGTGTCAGTTATTTATTGTTCTTGTTACAAAGTCCTCCAAAATCGTGGCATAAAACAGCAATCATTGGTTCTTTCCCATAATTTTACGCACTGGCAATCCAGGCAGTCCTGCTGGTCTAACTTGGGTTCACACATGCAGCTGCAGTGACCTGATGGCTTGCAGTAAGTAGAGGGTCCGGGCTGGCTTCACTCGCTCCTCTGGCAGTCTGTGCTGTCTGTTGTTTGAGGCACCTGACTCTTCTCCACATGGCCGTTCCACCATATGCTACTGGTCTCAGCATATCAAAAGGTCTGCCTGGTTTCAAGGAGCTGAATAACACACCTCACCTGCTGGTTGTAGGAACAGCAATGTCACAACAGCAACGTCACACTGCAAAGGGGCAGGCGTGCGACGGTGCTCTCTTCATTGGAGGCACGGTTCATTCCTGCCCTTCCCCACACCATCGGTCCCAGCGTTCCCACTGTACCTTTCACACCTGCCCAGCGTCTCACTCAGTACATCGCTGAGGTTGCCTGTCCTTGGCAGCGAATGGGAAAGCAGAAGCAGGAGTTGTGGCAGCCACTGAAGAGTGATGTTTTTGTTGTTGTTTTAACTCCACATCTCTCTCCCTTTTTTTTTTAAGTTCATAGATCCATATTGATCCTCACCTAGAACAAAATCAGCCAAATGTATCAAAGATTTTAAAGAAAGATAAGCTGTAAAAAATGTTTCATAAATAAAGTGGGTGAGAAAATAAATGCTTATTTTAAAGCTAAAATAAGAAAGTTGTACTTAAATACACTCACATCCAAGGTGGACTCACAACTTAGTGTTTGTTCAAACCTTAGGGTGCCCAGAGGCGTCGCGGCTGACTTGCTTATGCTGTTATTGACTCTGGTAGCAAAGATATTTCCCGACTCCGAATTAAAACTAGTTTGCATTAGGAAAAAATCAAAATAAGTTTGTTTCTCATGATATGATGGAACAAAGCATTTTTAAAAAATCATTTTAAATGTGGGGAAAATAGATTTTTTTTGTTTAAATTGGAAGGAAAATAGGAAACAAAGAGAAGCATAAATAAGATTTCCAAAGACAAAGAAATACTAGGTACAAGGGAGCCTCTTAACAGTAGCTGGAAGGAAAACTAATGACATCCGAGGTTCTCAGGCCTCTGAGCAGCCTCTGCTGTTCTGATCTTAAACGTCAAACAAGCGGGATGTTGGGCCACTGGGACACGGATGCTCAGGAGCCTGCCTTTAAACCAATAAATCAAAATCCTCCTTGCGGAAGACGTGGGTTTCCACAGGCAGCTCCCCGTGGAGGGCTCCCAGCTGATCTGTCACGGTGCGGGATGAGGAGCCCGCAGCCCCTTCCAGCACCCACCTCCACTCTGCACACCCGTCCCCTGCCCGTCTCCACGTGCCCACACACCCCTCTCCCTGGATCGTGCCCACCTCATTCTCCAGTTACTCAGCTCCTACCATCCTTCAAGGTCCACCCGCTCCTGACATCCTCTGTTAACCTCTATCCAGTTACTCCAGGCTCCACCAGCATTTCCTTCCCTTCCTTGCCTAGGACATTTTCAGTGTGCACTATTCTTTTGGACTATGTGTACAATAATTAGAAAAGCTGCAACACCTTCCAGACTAGGGGCTTTTTATGTCCAGAGCAATAGATGGCATCTATGGTGTTTTCCCATCTCCTGCTCTTTCTCTCCAATGGTGTCTCTGTCTCGTTGAGCAGTGATGGTCGCCCCATTGAGTATAGAGGAAATGGAGGAAAACTTGGAAGTATCGCCTTCCATACAAAGACAAGGATTGAGACCTTCTTCTCCGTGTTCCAGAATCCCTCAGGAAATAAGCTCATGCCTTCGCATCTAGAGCAAGTGCTGCAAGAATTAACAGAACGGCCAGAAGTTCCCCATTCCGCTGGTGGCACTCACTGCGTTGGGTGCTCAGCCTCCAGTCCAGGCCGCTTTGGCTTGAAGACGGCTGTTTTCCTTCCTGATACCTGCTTCTAGTCTTTCTGCAACTTCTGGATTCCTGTCATTCTTATACCTGCTCTGGGCAGCCTTCCATTCATTCCGCGAATTCCCTGAAGCTTTTCAATAAATTGCTTTTCTCCAATTAGCCTAAATCTCTTTCAGTTATTGGCAGCCCGGTGCCCTGACCCAGCCAAGCACTGTAGACAGTCTATGTGTAGCAGCATAACCTAAGACTGTAGACAGTCTATGTGTAGCAGCATAACCTAAGATTGTAGACAGTCTATGTGTAGCAGCATAACCTAAGACTGTAGACAGTCTATGTGTAGCACCATAACCTAAGCACTGTAGACAGTCTATGTGTAGCAGCATAACCTAAGACTGTAGACAGTCTATGTGTAGCAGCATAACCTAAGCACTGTAGAGAGTCTATGTGTAGCAGCATAACCTAAGATTGTAGACAGTCTATGTGTAGCAGCATAACCTAAGACTGTAGACACAGACCAGAGAAAAGCTACTTTTTCGTTTCTTATAACTGTGCTTCATGGCTATGTTTTTCAGATGCCAGAAATCACTCGGTAAATTCAGAGCAACCTTAGTCACATGAGGGTTTCTTCTGCTGGTATCTGAGACGTACAAGGCACATCTGGTCAGAGGAGGCTTCTGTCTCTCCACAGTTATCCCTACCTGTGCCGGCATCTACTGGGACATCTGATCTTCCAAGTCTGTGGTCCTCGTCATGGGTTTAATTGTGGTCTCTCAAAATTCATATGTTGAAGTCCTGACTCCTAGTGACTCAGAATATGACTGTACTTAGAGATGGGGTCTTTAAAGAGGTGATTACATTAAAACTGAGGCCTTTCAGGTAGGCCCTGATTCAATATGAAAAGGGCGTATTGGGACATACAGAGAAAGATACACAAGGGGAGGGCACAGCACCTGCACATCAAGGAGCGAGGCCTTGGGAGAAACCAAACCTGCCAACACCATCTTGGACTTCTAGATTCAAAACTGAGAAAATAAATACCTGTTGCTTAAGCCATTCAGTCTATAGTATTTTGTTATGGCAGACCTAGCAAATACATGTAGCCATTGTCTGGTTAACCACTGCTATGTTTACCTCACACTATTCAAAAGCTCTCCAGGTTTAAATCTGATCCCCTTCATGTACTTCCTTGAGACTCTTGGGCAATTCTAATTTCCCCTAAAACCCATGCTCTTAAACACAACCTTAGTCTGTTTCCTGAAAAATTATACTGTCATTTGCTTGGTTCCTGCAAGGATGTATGCTGGGTCCTCAAGGTAGAAAGTGTGTATTTTCTAAATAAATACTTAGTTAGATTCACATTCGTATTGATGACTGATATACACTTTCCTAAATTTGGGGTCCAATTGACTGTGAAGACTCCCCGCTTTGTTCCAGGGCTCCTGTGCCCAGCTAAGCCTCTTCTTATGGATAAATGAGGGGTACTAGTTGCAGGGCTCACCCTGCAGGAACAGCTGTTAGATGTAGAAATATTCAGACCACACATTTCACCAGTTTGATTTACAAAAAATAAAATTTATATAACTAAAGTATATATATAATAATCTGTATATAAAATATTTTAATATTTTGAAGCTTTTGACATTCTTGAAGCTTTTATATTACTAGGTTGGGGGAATTGAGTGCAGTTGAGTGCACTGGTCTGAGTGCTCATGAACAAATACCTCTTTAATAATTGGTGCAGAGCATAGTTCACATTAATTCATGATTTGCTGAAGGTAATAATTTGTTAAGTTTGGTTTCACTCTGTTTTAGAAATAAATGGGGAGTTTTCATAAAATGGGAAAAAGAGAAAACTGATTTTCCAGCTGAGAAATGAGCAAAATATTGCTGGACAGCCAACATCTGGTATCACTTAAGTCTGGTCTGGACAGGGAAAAAAAAAAAAAAAAAGATTATACCAGGGGGAGCAACCCTGTGTTTGCAAGGAAAAGGAGATGACATGGTAGGCCTTTTCAGTGATTAAAAACCTTCCATTTTCACATAGCCTCAGTACAAATAGAGCATTTATCTTCACTCAGCGTTTGCATTTCATTGTCTAGTGTACAAACTCTAGAGACAAAAATGCTAGAATTCTGTTTTCCCAGAGAACGATGCTGAGTAAAGATACCTCAATCATTCCAACCCTTTAGCAAGCAACCCCATAGGCTGCCTTAGGTGAATGTGCATTAAATTCAAAGGGAGGGGGATTGAGTGATTGTTCTCCTTTTCAGGAAAGAAAGAAAGAAAAACTATGTCCTTTCAAGGTCAATGTATATGATTACCAGGAAATTTGGTAAATTAAATCCACTGGCGTTTGGAGTGCAGATGTAGGAAATCACTCCTTATAAATCAATGGTGAACAGACCGTTGCTCATTCACCTTTTCCTCATTGTAAAAAGGGCCAGAACTCAGTGTATTTGCAATGTAGCCACATAACTGCTATTTATAGAAATATACATTCCATACACACCCACTGAAAGTAGTCACCTCACCTGAGTCCCATGGGCCAATGCAAATGGAATAAAGCATCAAGAACCTTGGCCTAGCAGCATAGGGTACTTCACTTGCCCTGCAGAGTTTAACTGAGGCTCATGCATAGGCATTTCACTGTAGCTAGTCTACTTAATGGCCACTTTGTACAATTATGATACTGTTCTTGGTTCTATATGTCTGTACTAAAAAGCTGTGACTTATAAACTTTATAACATAGCTGCAATATTGATACTAAAATGTAAATGAATGCACTAAGGCTGGAAGCTTACTGGCTGTAGAGATGAGTCTATCTCTTAGGAAAAGATAGACGATGATAGTCAAAATGTCAAATAGATGTGACAAAAATGAAATTACTACCTTTATCTAGGAAATACATTTCCTAGGACTAATGCCCCAAATAATCTAGGATCTGTATTCCTAAGTGATCGCAAATATCATGTGGCTAGAGTATAGCAGGCAATTCTGGGCATGGAGATGCACACTTTAAGACACTGGAAGTTTTAGAAATAAAGAAGCAGGTAAGAATTCAGCTAGTGTTCTTTTGTACTGATATGTATTTAGAGCAGTATGTATACTTCTGCTTAAATATATATATGTATATATATACACACACACACATATATATTTATTTCACAATGACAACTATTAGAGTATGTTTACATGGTTTCCTAGATAATAATGGCCTGGATACTCACCACTTGTTTGCTTCCTGTTGGAGAATAGAATTTTATCTAATAAGTGATTGTGTTTCTATATGGCACCCTGAACAAAAATACCTTCTTTTCTGCTCCATGGACTGAGCGAGATGAGACCACGTGGGAGGATGCAATAGAGGCCTATTGGCCACATTGTTTTGCTAACACTGAATCTCAGAGCTAAACGGGCTTCCCCCTTCCCATCCCAGAAGCCCTCCATCTCCCAAGGAGTGCAGTTTCTAAATAAACAGCCCAGCCCGGCATCGAGCAGCAATTCACTTAGCAAAGAATGGAAGAGAGGGCTGAACAGAGTATTCAGTTTTCTGAAATTTTTCAGTAAGGCCATCACTCTCCCTTCCCAGGGGCAAAGTTAGTAAAGGGAAGGACATCAGGAGTAGGGCAAAAACCTATCCACTTTAAGAACTGCAATTAATTAATAAATATTCCAGTTCATGCTGCAACTAGTTAATATGCATAGAAGCAGACACATTCCTGAACCATTTTGCCTTCAGGTGAGGCACATGCCCTCTTACTGAGCCACTGAGTCTCCCGAGTCAGCCTTTTAGTAGGAGCGGAGTTGATTGTCTTGACCAGAATAACTGCTTAGGAGAAAGGGTAGAGAGTGCCCAGCTGTGTGACCAGGACCCATCTTTAGATCACCAGTCCAGAGAACAGTGACACGCACTTGATCAGTGTGCATGCAACGATATGGATGGACAGCATTGCTTCTGAAAATAAATGTATAATAATGTATACTTCTCTGGCTACCAAGGATGGCGGATGAAAATGTGAACTGGGCAGTTAGACTACCTGTGTTCAAGTATGAATCCACTCTTCGCTAGGTGACAGCTTGGGCAAGTGACTTAGCCTTTCAGAGCTTCTATTTCCTTATAAGTAAAATATAAGTGTGATAGCATCTATCTCAGAGTATTGTGTATGTTGTGTAGAGGAAATATAGACACGACATAAGGCCTGGCAATAGTAGGAACTAAAATATTTCATAAGATCATAAAGTTACTCATGAACTACAGCTACACTTATTGGAGACTGATTTTTTTAAGGATCCTTGTCATATGGGAAAGTACAAGGACATATGGAGATGCTAAGAGAATAACACTGGACAATACTTTGATGTTTACAGAGCCCCTTTCTCTGAAGTACCCAAATAATGCTTGTTTTTATATATTTGTCTTCATTATATTTGGCCATATATATTCTACTGTGCTAAATGTGGTCAGTGGCTTCAGTCCCTTCCAGGCAAACCTAACTTATGTAAATATGAAGACCAGGTAAAAAAGCCAGAATGGGTCAGGTGCGGGGGCTCACGTCTGTAATCCCAGCACTTTGGGAGGCTGAGGCGGGCGGATCACGAGGTCAGGAGATCAAGACCATCCTGGCCAACGCGGTGAAACCCCATCTCTACTAAAAATACAAAACATTAGCCAGGTGTGGTGGCAGGTGCCTGTAGTCCCAGCTACTCGGGAGGCTGAGGCAGGAGAATGGCGTGAACCCGGGAGGCGGAGCTTGCAGTGAGCTGAGATGGTGCCACTGCACTCCAGCCTGGGCGACAGAGTGAGACTCCGTCAAAAACAACAACAACAACAACAACAACAACAAACGACAACAACAACAACAACAAACGACAACAACAACAACAACAACAACAAAGCCAGAATGGAGAAGCCAAATAACCTATGCAACGAAATATGTGCACGATTCGCTGATTACAATATTTATATAATATTGAATTTTGAAACTTTGTTATCTGAATTTGCCGATTTGGGACAAAATGACTTGTTGTCTATGTGTCTATGAAGAAGAAAATATTTTACATAGATTGAAGCTGATGAAATTATAATAGTTGGCAACAACGCCAGAGAAAAATAAGTATCTTAACTGGAAAAAATGAGTTTTAAAAAATAGATGAGAATAATATTTCCGAAAAGGAATGAAGATTTCGAGTGAATGTCCCATGTGGCAGCATCCACACCTCACGATCCCCGAGAACACACTATTAACTGCCTACGTCAGTCCTTCCCTACCTGAATAGACCCTCAGCTCAGTTTCAGTCTCTCTCAGGTCACTTCTGACTGTAAGCCAGATACTCATTTTCACATCTCACCTTTCCCCAAAAGCAGCTGGGTTGTCCTCCACTCTCATAACAAGGTTCCATGTCTTGAGAGACCCTTGTTTCATAATTAGAGGGAAATCTATTTTTACTTCCACTACCTCTGAGAGTCTTTGTAAGGGTTTGAGCTGGGGACTGGGATATACATTACATATTTTTGATAAAAACTCTTTCCTTCTATTATGGTTTTCCATTGTCCCTACGTTACTGATCCTTACTTTGTCTCATTTCTAATGCCTGCTGTGGTCTTTTTCTGTACAATGTCCCAATATACTAGATCTCATATTCCTTCATTCCTCAAAAGGCCCACTACTAAGAAGACAGAGTACCAGAAAAGATTTTTTGAAACTTTGATTTAATAAGAAGGGTTTCTGAATGTGAATCTTCCAGTAACTGCTGAAATTGGAATACTGCAGTCCTAGAAATTCCTGGGCGATTTACCTGCAAGAGATCATTTATCCTAGTCCTCGTTCATCACAAAAGCCTTCAGTTTTCACTGTTGAGGGGAGAATTTCTTTGCCCCTTTCTAGGTACCAATCAATCCTCAGCCTCTACATTTCTGTTATTTTCTCCTGCTAAGCAATTTGTTTTCTGCTGCTTATCCCAGACAGGTTCCAGACATAACATTAGCACAGGAGAAAATGCATTAAGGTGTTGTGTTACATAAGCATCTACCCCCAGATCCTACTCCCTTATAATACAAGGCACTGAAAGAAAATGGGAAATAACACTTTCCTGTTTGTGATGATCTTATTTTTAGCGGGGCCCTCTTTCCTGCTGGTTTTTGAATATAGAAAAAGGCAACAGTGAAAATGTGTGTTCGACTTGTCCAAAGCAAACCCCTGGATTCCGTAGTTTTTGTTATACTTATTTATATGCATGAATTCTCACCTGTACTAGACTGTAAGATCCCTAAGGACAGCATTCATTTTTCATAATAGGTGAATAGACTAGAGTACCTTAAAAATAAGCCAAAGTATCTAAAAAGTAGCATCAGGTGTATCTCAGCCTTCCATAAATACATGCTCAGTGAATGGCAACAGAGATAAAGGACATGTTGAAGTAGGGCTGGGCACAGTGACTCACACCTGTAATCCCAGCACTTTGGGAGGCTGAGGCAGCTGGATCACATGAGGTCTGGAGTTCAAGACCAGCCTGGCCAAAATGGAGAAACCCTGTCTCTACTAAAAATACAAAATTTAGCCAGGCATGCTGGTGGTTGCCTGTAATCCCAGCTACTTGGGAGGCTGAGGTGGGAGAATCTCTTGCACCCGGGAGGCAGAGGTTGCAGTGAGCTGAGGTCATGCCACTGCATTACAGCCTGGGCGACAAGAGCGAGACTCCATCTCAAAAAAAAAAAAAAGCACTTTGAAAATAAAAAAACGTATACTAAAATAGTATACAACTGTACCTAAATTAAAATAATTTTTAAAAGTTGAACAGAGGGTAGGGAATTTCTAGTCATTGACTCATTACTTACCCTGTACACACCCCAAGGTGAATATGTAGCCAGGATTTAAACTGTGTTTTTTGTGCAGAATGTTCTAATGAGTGTCATGAAGGAATTTCAAAGAACAAAATAAGCATGGCTGCCTTGCCTTCATGAACCGTGTTACACAGAGATAGTGAGAAACATCACAAATGGGATTTCCCCATCAGTGGATCACTTCTGTCTCACAAAGCCAATTGGGTTGTCCCCCCACGGTGTTATGGGGCCAGTCCCTCTCATTACAGTGCTGGCACAGCAGCTTGGCCTGGAAGACACTGAGGTGGAGATCAAGGGAATCCTTTGGATGGATTCCTTGGTATTCTGCTACTGAGCCATGCTGGGAGGTGATACATCAGCACAGGGGGAGAAGCACTTCTCAGCATTCCAAGCAGCCTCCAAATCGTCATGAAAAGGACTCTGTCCACTTTATATAATGATAAAAGCAGAATCAAATGTCACATTTTCTCCATGTTAAACTTTTCCCATGCCTTGCATTACATTTGAGATCTGCTCTTCCATATTGTTAGTGAGATGAGAAATAAGGCCATGCATAGAAGAGCCCTTCGTCTGGGACGTGGGGAAGCAGAGCAGTCTATGAGCTACACTATCCAGGTGGCCTCTCTGGCAATGAGACGATGGGCTCTCCAGAGGGGCCTGAGGGACTTCATGGAGCCGTCAGTCCCATTAAGGTGGGGAGCAGGAGGCTGTGTCTGTTGAGCCAACCAATGGTGGTGGAGAGTCAGAGGCCATGTTCCTTTGCTGGGGCTACCGTAACGAAGTACCAGAGACTGGGCGGCCTAAACAAAAGCAGGTTATGTCAGCACAGTTCTGGATGGTGGAAGTCCAAGATCAAGAGGTTGGCAAGGTAGGTTCCCTCTGAGGCCCCTCTCCTTGGCTTGCTGTCCACCCTCCCTCTGTCTCTTTACAAGATCTTTCCTCTGTGCAAGGACATTTCTGGTGTACAAATTTCTTCTTCTTATAAAGACACCAGTCAGATTGGATTAAGGCCCATCCTAAAGACTTGAATTAAACTTTATTGTGCAATTTAAGACTGTATCTCCAAAATAGGCTGTATTCTGAAGTACTAGGGGTTAGAACTTCAATATCTGAATTTTGAGGGGACAGTGAGCCCATCACAGATGCCACACAGCCGGTAAATGGGAAGAGTGGAATGCTACCCTGAGTCTTTCTTGTGTGACAGGCTGATAAACTCCACATGCCAGGAAACATTCATTCAAACAAACAAGAATCTACTCCAAGTTTGGAGCCCTATTTTCATGCCATGGACAGTCCATATATCATCATTTTTCTGTAGGAATTCCATGAGATGCTTTGAAGTGACTTGCTAAAATAAAGTTTTACTCTCTAGAGAGAACATTGTTCTTTGAGATTGTATAATTTTGCAAATACTGAAAAGCAATCTTAATGAGCCACTACAGACAGAGGTTTAATACTAAATCTGCACAAACTTCTAATTCTAGCATCAGACAACAGCAATTTATGCTCCAGGTAAGAATTTTGGAGAAAAAGCAAAACTGGATTTATGCAACAGATATTTATTTGAGTACAACTTTACATGCAGTACCCTAAAAGGTGTGATATAAGCTGAGAAACTTTAAAATTTAATGTGGCTCCAATAGAAACTTTTCACCTCTGAAAGATAAAATTAAACATTGGATAACTTCACAAAATTAATTTGAAACCCTTACAAATTTGGAAAAATTCACTCTGAGATAAACAATTTAAAATGAGAGGATTTTAGGAATATATTTTATGTGGAAGATAAAATTTTGTTCTATATTTTGAATGAGTTACTTTTTATAAATTGACAAGTCTTTATAATTTAATTTTAATTTAATATAATATAATTTTGTAGTTTTAGCCATTTTCTGAGTCACGTAAAACACTTACCTAACTCTAAAGAAATGTAAAAACTTAAGCTTCAGTCATGAAAAATTTTTGTCTACATGAATGAGTATACTTTTCCTCAGGGTCTAAGAAATATTGAAAGCCTACCTTTGGATGACAGAAGGAGGATTTGTTTCTAGATCTGGTCATGAACCATTTCAAAAACCAAAGTCACATAATTCAGTTATTTATACAGAACAGAAAAAAAAATCACAACAAATAATGTCGCAAATGATTATTATTAATTCCAGTAAAATGATGCACTCCTAATGATGCACCTATAATTCAAGGTTATGGCTGTTTTGTAAGTTGATCTCTCTCTCTTTCTTGCGCTTGGGCGATCAATATATTTTTACTGAATATCTGCTACAACCCCAACCAAAACAAGCTACTATGGAAACAGTAACACATAAGATGAAATCTATAGTTCTCAAAGAAGCTATAATTTTGCCTAAAAGTTAACAAATTTCATACATTAGTATAAAACACCAGTAAAAGAAAACACAGGTGAAGTAGTAATGTAAAAATTATAATCAAATTTAAGAGAGGTAGAGAACTCATTCTTGTTTGCTCATGTTGGAGAAGTCATATCAAAAAAAAGTTACGTATCTAGAATTCAAGGAGATGCTTAAAAATTAAAATTAATTTCATGTGAATAAAAATAGAAATAGGAGATGGAAGAGTAAATTCTAGGTAGAGGAAACAATACAATTCTGGGCAATAAATAGTTAAATTATGAAATAATGAGTCAATTCAGTTTGATTGAATGACTCTAAGTTATGCCTCAGGGAGTGCAGAGGAATGAATTTGCTTTTGGAAATATCATCTGGGTTATCTAAGAGAGTCTTGAATGACACAGTATGGCAATGGGGAACCTTTGTAAGTTTTTGAGTAGGTTAGTAGTATCAAAAAGAGTTGAGCTTGATATAAGACATGCATTTAGGAGTCATCTTCAAAGAGCTGAGAGTTAAAGCAATGGGCATGTTTATGATGCCTAAAACAAGGACTGAAGGTGGCATGACCTCACAACCTGATCTGCCCAGAACACTGCAGGTCTATTATGTATTGTCCTAATGTCCCCTTTGATTAGTGCCCCTGTCTGTTTCAGAAATGTCACAGTTTGGATCATAATTTATATGGTTACCCAAAACAGAGAAAGCACAAATGGCTGGGTGCATTGGCTCACGACTGTAATCCCAGCACTTTGGGAGGCCGAGGTGGGTGGATCACAAGGTCAGGAGATCGAGACCAACCTGGCCAACATGGTGAAACCCGGTGTCTACTAAAAATAGAAAAATTAGCCAGGCATGGTGGTACACACCTGTAATCCCAGCTACTCATGAGGCTGAGGCAGGAAAATTGCTTGAACCAGGGAGTCGGAGGTTGCAGTGAGCAGAGATCACGCCACTACACTCCAGCCTGGCGACAGAGCAAAGCTCTGTCAAAAAGGAAGGAAAGAAGGAAGGAAGGAAGGAAGGGACTCACTTAATGATTATATTTAATAAATGGAAAACAAGTCCAGAAGGTGGTAATGGAAAAGTGGAGAGGAGAGTTTGGAAATCTCAATTGCATGCATTTGCCTCTAGTTCTAGCTGGGCCATGCATCACTCTAGCATTCTTCATACCTGACATGCGTTTAGCTCAATTCACAGTCAGAGGGAAAAACTGCCCCATGATCATTCCGTTGGTTGTATTTCACTTTGGAATTACATTTCATTCTTTCAACATGATAACTTACTTTTCAAATTATTAATCTACCTTCAAAATAGTTCTTACTCGTTAAACTACTACCAGACTAAACTAAACCAAGAGAGACTGGTCATGATGGTGATAAATAGCACAGAATTGCGACTGAAAGCAATTTGTCAAGTGGATTATTAACGTGTTTCTAAAAGAAAGTTCACCTGTGAGAAGATGACTTTGTACATCTTTCAACATGATTCAATCTATTTGCCTCCAATTCCTCCATTCAATTTCAAACTTCCTGCAGGCAGTAAGAGCCTCTTTTCTGTTTTAGTAAAAAGCCTGCAAACATCAGATAAAAAGCGAGGTTGATTGATCGGCTGAACACGCAGCGCTCCATTAGGGAAGAATGCTGCCATGGTGTCCATATAGCAACCATTAAGAAATTTCGCTGGCTGTGGTGTGAACACACGTGTTTTAATAGCTTAACTTCTCTGCTGCTAACGTAGCACTGAATTTCCTCCATCAACATCAGCCTCATGCTTCACACTTTTATTATAGCATATTTTCTCTACAGAAGTCTAATCTCATTGGAGAACATTTAAAGAGGATAGCAAATACTTTTTCTAATAGCACTATATTTCTCTATTTAAATAGCAGTAGTTAGTGAGTTTTCAGCTATCCTAATGCCTATTTGCTTTTACTAAAACTTCCTCTTCATTGGAGAGCTGTGATAATGACTTATTTGGCAGAATATGCATTAAGGAACATCAGTATGCTAAAATCATCAATATTATCACAAACTGCCTACTAAAACATTGAATTTGCCCATTTCTTCCTATTTCATTGCCTGCTCTAAGAAGGTGGTGTATAGCACACGTGCGTCCTTTTAACTAATGGAGATTGTGCAGTTTCTGTTGTTAAGAATTTGAGATTTTAAGGCCTATCATAACTGTAGTCTTATGTTCGAAGTACTTTATTTTACCCTGGTCGTTGTCACTTAGAATCATTCATGAAGCTTTGGTGTGGCCTTCCAGAAAGAGTGGCTTAACCTTTAGTTTGTCGTGAAAATTAAAGAAACTCAGAGTAGTTTTACATTCACCATTTATGTTTGAGAAAATAAAAATAATGATTTTAGCTTTTTAAATATTTTTGACTACACAATAAAATATACAGATAAAGGATAGAGTCCAGAGAATTTTAGACAAAAATCACTCTATTAATTCTATTATGGTAAAATTTAAGTCTGAATTCCTGGTTTGACTTTTGCTTACTCAGTTTCTTTTCATCACTTTGGGTCTCCCTAAATAAGAGTAATTTACTCTTATTGATAAATTGTTAGAATATAAAACGCGGTATTAGTACTTTTTCCTTTTTAGATCTATACATGCAAAATAATGTACCCATTGTAAGTATACAGTTCAATGAGTTTTGATAAAATATATACTTACATAACTCCCAGTCAAGATAAAGGACATTTCAATCACCCCACAAAGTTTTATTTTGCCCCCAGGGAACTACCTATCTGTTCCCTGTCACTATCATTCTGCCTGTTCCAGTATTTCATATCTGTGCAATCCTATGATATGACTTTTTGTGTGTCTTAGTTCCATCAGTTAGAAATATGTTTTGAGATTCTTTCCTGTGGTTATATATGTCAGTTGTCAGTTCTATTCATTGGAAAGCGGTATTTCATTGTCTGAATGAACTTTTTAAAAAAATTCACCTATCTATGGATTGACAATAGAGTTTTGCAGTGCTCAGATATTAGGAATAAAGCTCTGTCAACCCTTAAATACACACCTTTTTGTGCATGTGTTTTCATATCTGCTGGATAAATGCCTAGAGGCGGAATTGCTACGACAAAGAGTAGGTGCATGTTTAATTTTGTAAGGAATTGCCAGTTTTCCTGAGTGGTTGTGCATTGTACACTCCCATCAGCAGTGTATGGGAGTTCTGTTTGCTCCACATCCTTGACAACGCACTGGTATGTTTTACTACATGCAGATTCATCTTCGAGAGAAATGCGTTTTTGCAAACCTATGTACAATATCCTGTCTTCTGGAACCATTCTCTGCTCACCTTCTGCTTTTTTTTTTTTTTTTTTTTTTTTAGCATAAACTATACCATCACCGCTTCAGCTTTTTTTTAGCAATCACCTTCAGGCATTTTATGAAGATTGCCTCCGCATGATTCAGCAACCTGACATTTTTAAGTTTTCCATTGAACACAATGTAAGTTAAAGAAAATTAAGCCATCCAGCAAAATGTTGTAAAACAATTTCATCACGTTGACCTTAACTTCTTATATTAACAAATATATTTATGCTCATGCTTAAAGCATTTCACACGAGAGAATAACTGATTTTGAATTTTGCTATGATCTCATAAACAAATAACTATGAAATATAAACGTCTTATTTCAATATAGACAAATGTTGTATATAATTCTCAAATAATGAGATATCACTCAGTAATAATCCATAAACTTAAGTAATTTCTCTGACTCTCTGTTTTTCTATAAGTTAAAAGGGAATAACAATACCAATAATAATGTCTATTCCAGAGAACTCTTAAGATGATTAAATGAGTTAATATTTATTAAGAATCTAGCAAGCCTGCTTGCTTCTAG
Organism: Pan troglodytes; assembly: GCF_028858775.2. Classification (NCBI taxonomy): domain Eukaryota; kingdom Metazoa; phylum Chordata; class Mammalia; order Primates; family Hominidae; genus Pan; species Pan troglodytes. The sequence continues at coordinate 190,688,105 of NC_072401.2, forward strand.
GAAATGCTCTACACATTTAAAAATGAATAGATACAGGTAACCCAAACCATATATAATGCTGCAACATTATCAGACATGTGTCACCACACGGAAAAAGTTAATTTCTTGGATATCTTCTAAGCCACACTTTTCAAAATGTGCCATTTAATAAGCTGCAAATATTCGGAGTTTTGTTGTTGTCCTTTATTTTACCATCTTCCTCTTGAACTGCTGTATTTACTATGCTGTATCTGGTTAAGTGGCTCTAAAGAAAAATAGAACCTAGCAAAGGCAAAATGTTATTTTATTCCTATATAAGCTAGTACTTTTGTTCAATTCTTCAAATCTGGTAGTGTTGCCAAACAAAGACAAAGAAGAACAACACAGTTTATCTCCACTGTATTTGCTGGCACCTTTGCTTGTTTTTTTAGTTCCCTGCCCTGTCCCCATAGAATGCAATGACCCTGAGGATGTATATACTTCTCATTACAGAAGATGGAGGCCACACTCCCTCCTCTGATTTCCATAGCAGGTTCATTTTAGAATCTCCTGCAGCAAATGACCTCCCAAAGGCTGCAAGAGCATGATTATCCACATGGAAACCCACCGAGTGGGCTCCTCTCCAGCTGAACTCGGCCATTCTCATGACGCTTGCTTTGATTCATAGCAAAGGTATTCCAGGCAATGAATAACAACAACAACAAGAAGCCCAATCCTGTGAAAACAAAGGATTTGAACACAGGACATTCATTAGAAGAAATATATATATATATATATATATATTTTTTTTTTTTTTTTGAGACGGAGTCTCGCTCTGTGGCCCGGGCGGGACTGCAGTGGCGCAATCTCGGCTCACTGCAAGCTCCGCCTCCCAGGTTCATGCCATTCTCCTGCCTCAGCCTCCCGAGTAGCTGGGACTACAGGCACCCGCCATCACGCCCGGCTAATTTTTTTTTGTATTTTTAGTAGAGACGGGGTTTCACCGTGTTAGCCAGGATGGTCTCGATCTCCTGACCTCGTGATCCGCCCGCCTCGGCCTCCCAAAGTGCTGGGATTACAAGCGTGAGCCACCGCGCCCGGCCCATTAGAAGAAATTTTAAAGTGATTACCTGTCTTTTAGATTCTGCTAAGTAGGTATGTTACTTACGAAAGTGCTTTTGGAAATGTGCTTTAACCATCAAGCTTAATCAGGCAGCATGTTCTCCCCGAAACTATTATGGTAAAAATGGAAAAAAATACTTCCTAACAGTTTGAGTTATTGAGATGACCTCATTGTTTTTCTGAATCCTATGGCCTTGGATGTTGTTATACAAGTTATTCACATTTAAACTTCAGATTCTCATTTTTAGCATAAATAATTCAGTTCCAACTTTCCTAAAGTCATTCGTGGAAGCCCCAGCTTTTAGCAAAAACAGAATGAAACAAAACAAGATAAAAACCTTCAAAAATAATAATAAACATTATTCAGAGTTCTGCATTTCTCAGACCATTCCAGCAACTCCATTAATGTGCCATTGTCTAAAGACTCTCACATATTTTTATTACTTTTAACTCAACTTAAAAACTAAAGTGTACCTCAGACAGATAGTTGGTGCTCAGAGCCTCTGCAGGATGGAATTCTGAGAGAATGGTTTACTATTTATCTTTCATTTTAAAGAGTTCATCTGTAAAATGAACTGGGTTTGGCTTTAGTGGGAAATTAGTCCATTTTGGAACTTTTAATAAAAAACAAAGAAAGAAAGCAAACGCCTAAACTGTGTCACCCATCTTTGTATAACCACGTTATTTCCTTAGTTCTGCTTTCTTATACATTTGCATTTCAATTTTTGTAGCTTCCTATACTACAAATCCCACAATATTTTATGAGCGTTTGTGTATGAGAGCCTTGAAATGAAGTGCTGTTCACCTCTGTTCAGTATATGCTTTATCATATTGTAATTTTTCTACAATGCAGATACTTGCCTGATTGTTGAGTGACTTCTGAATTCACTAGAAATAATGTAAATGGTTTTCCACAAAGATTTTTGAAAATACATTTTACAAGAACCAAAGCAGGATGATATGTGATTCTTGGATTTTCAATATTATAGGTAAATTTTATATCCTTTATTCTTACATGGTATTTCTCATTAACTGGATTTGAGTTAAACAAAACAACTATTCTTGCATTTACATTTTGACAAATTCAATGAAGTGGGAAAGCTGGTGAACTGGAAAAATATGGAAATTGGCCACACAAGGCTGTTTAATAAAGAATGGGGGTTTTATAAGCAAATGTAAATTTTATCTCCTAAAATAGGTGTATTGTCTGTTTTGCCTATTCAGAACTCTTCTTTCTTTACCTTTCTGTTTTCAGTGTTAGGTGAAATTCATAACAATGGAGCTAAGCTTTTAAAGACCAAGTTTGTGCAAGTCCCACAGAGAATTTTCATTAGAGATCATGATCATCAACAAACTACTGAGGTTTAGGAAGGTTAAGTATTTGTCATGAGGTCACACTCCTAGCCAGTGGTGGAGCCACGCAGCTTCATTTGGATGATATACTAGCTCTTGAAACTACTCATTCTTCTCTTTTTTTCTTAAACAGGACCTTCTCTTTTCTTTTACAAGCTTCACCATTCCTGACTTTCCTGATTTCTGATTTGTCTATCACATATGTTCTTGAGCATGCCAGATTTTTTAAAAAAAATGTTTACCATCCATTTTATCTTTGAGTAGTTCTTTTTTCTTTTAATATCCAGTCCTTTCCCACATACATATTTATAATCCCTCATTTACTGCAAATCCCTGCAGTTTAAAATAATATAAATATCTGCCTACAACAAAAGCCACTTCATTTCCTCCATAGGTATAGAGTCTGTGCAAAATTAAACAAGAATCAAATCAATATAGAGACTAGATCTTATTACTCGATAATATCTGTTTTCTTTACAATCTAATGATTATATGATATAAAGTTTCTCATAATATTATTTGGCCATAATTTAAAAACCAAAAGTGAAGTTACACACTTTTAAGACTTACCCTCCGATTTCATTATTGAGAAAACAAAAGCCCACAGATCCTGTTGAAGGTCACACACTTAAAGGTTTGGGAAAAGAAATAACTCATTTGCCTTCCTCGTTTCAGAATTTGTTCTGCAATAGACTATCCCAGTTTTCATCGGATTATGGGTAAAATGTTGTATTTATTATCACTATATAGACATACCGCCAAAAATTCTTATTAAAATAAATAATAAGCTCAGCTCATTGAGACTAAAAACTTTCTTACATCTAATAAGATTTTTGGCTTGTTTTAGAATATTTGATAAGCCCATAAAATTGATATGCCTCTGATTTATTAGTGAATAGATAAAAACAAACCATTTCCCTCTATGTAAAAGCCAACTTTAGTGATATTAACACTTTCACACCCAAAAGGCTAATATCCATGTTTCTAATACTTTAATACTCTAATACTTGTTTAATATCAGTTAGGATTGGAGTGGTCTATATATAACAGAAAATCCAAATATTGGCTTAAACACACCAAGTTATCCTCTCATGTAAAAGAATTCAGGCGGATTACAGCTCAAAGGTGACACAGAGGTTTCATGAATTTGAATGAAACAAGACCCTTCATTCTTATTTTTCCCCTCAACCCTCAGCATGTGACTCTCATTCACAAGATTGTGCCATGGCCCAAGACAGCTGCTGGAAACACTGCTATCATTCTGCTTTCCAGGCAGCGAAAAGGAAGGACAGGAAAAGCACAGAACGGCTCCCCTCTTCCTGAGTCAGCACTGACGCGGCCCTCAGAGATGGTCCACACAGTGCTTCTGCGCATCGATCATTTGCCAGAACTCAGACACGGGTCACCCCTACCCACAAGACTTTAGAATATGATTATGAAATGTATTCTGTTTATATCAGATGCATAAAAAAGAAAGACAATGATATTGGGTTGACAAATAACTGTCTATCTATCTAACATCTAATTTGGAGAATAAGGCCACGTGAAACCTTAATTTGCAGTCTTAAAAAATAAATCCACCACACTAGGAAATATAGTTTTTAAAAAAGCCTAAAATTATACTTCAGAAACTGTGGTATAATTTTAGTACACCCTCTAAAAAAGTGAATCAGAAGTAAATCCTTGAAAATCTATGTGCCTTAATTGGCTTAATTGTAAAATAAAGAAATTAAATCTGCCTTTGAGATCATATAAGATAATGCTAATGACAGACATACCAGATGTGAAAGGGCTTTGCAAAATTATATTTTTAATTGTGCATGGAGGAGTTTTAAAAGAAATCCTTGATGTTTACTTATTATTATTTTCCCAAGGATGTTTTAAGAACTGAATAAGCATCAATACAATTTTCTGTGAATTAACATCTGTGGAAAGTCAGTCGATCTAAGGGGTGGGACGCTGTGGAGGTGGGCCCCTCATGCCCACGTTCCCTATTCATCCACACTCTATGACCATCACAAACCTCTTACAATGTTGTCTATTTTTTCCAGTTTTGAGTCAAGATTTTCTTAGCAAATTACTTTCTTCCATCCAAAATCCTGTTCTATTGAAATCACATAAATGTGACACAAATAGATTGTGTTATCACCAAGCTAATCATAGACTGTTGCTTAATCAGTCTTTTTGAACTAGAGCCAAATGAAATGGCAACACTTAGTCATGAAGCGAAATGAAATGACTGATTGTGTCATGATAAGACTTCAGGTGTTTCACTGTAAAAACTGCACTCGGGTGTTTCAGTGTAAGAACTGCACTCGGGTGTCTCACTGTAAGAACTGCACTTGGGTGTTTCACTATAGAAGCTGCACTCGGGTGTCTCACTGTAAAAACTGCACTCGGGTGTCTCACTGCAGAAACTGCACTCGGGTGTCTCACTGTAAGAACTGCACTCGGGTGTTTCACTATAGAAGCTGCACTCGGGTGTCTCACTATAGAAACTGCACTCGGGTGTCTCACTATAGAAACTGCACTCAGGTGTCTCACTATAGAAACTGCACTCGGGTGTTTCACTGTAGAAACTGCACTCGGGTGTCTCAGTGTAAGAACTGCACTCGGGTGTCTCACTATAAAACTGCACTCGGGTGTTTCACTATAGAAACTGCACTCGGGTGTTTCACTGTAAAAACTGCACTCGGGTGTCTCAGTGTAAGAACTGCACTCGGGTGTTTCACTATAGAAGCTGCACTCGGGTGTCTCACTATAAAACTGCACTCGGGTGTCTCACTATAGAAACTGCACTCGGGTGTTTCACTATAGAAGCTGCACTCGGGTGTCTCACTATAGAAACTGCACTCGGGTGTCTCACTATAGAAACTGCACTCCGGTGTCTCACTGTAAAAACTGCACTCGGGTGTTTCACTATAGAAACTGCACTCGGGTGTCTCACTATAGAAACTGCACTCGGGTGTTTCACTATAGAAACTGCACTCAGGTGTTTCACTATAGAAACTGCACTCAGGTGTTTCACTATAGAAGCTGCACTCGGGTGTCTCACTATAAAACTGCACTCAGGTGTCTCACTATAGAAACTGCACTCGGGTGTTTCACTGTAGAAACTGCACTCGGGTGTTTCACTGTAAAAACTGCACTCGGGTGTCTCAGTGTAAGAACTGCACTCGGGTGTCTCACTATAAAACTGCACTCGGGTGTTTCACTATAGAAACAGCACTCGGGTGTCTCACTGTAAAAACTGCACTCGGGTGTCTCACTGCAGAAACTGCACTCGGGTGTCTCACTATAGAAACTGCACTCGGGTGTTTCACTGTAAAAACTGCACTCGGGTGTCTCAGTGTAAGAACTGCACTCGGGTGTCTCACTATAGAAGCTGCACTCGGGTGTCTCACTATAAAACTGCACTCGGGTGTCTCACTATAGAAACTGCACTCGGGTGTTTCACTATAGAAACTGCACTCGGGTGTTTCACTGTAAAAACTGCACTCGGGTGTCTCAGTGTAAGAACTGCACTCGGGTGTTTCACTATAGAAGCTGCACTCGGGTGTCTCACTATAAAACTGCACTCGGGTGTCTCACTATAGAAACTGCACTCGGGTGTTTCACTATAGAAACTGCACTCGGGTGTCTCACTGTAAAAACTGCACTCGGGTGTTTCACTATAGAAACTGCACTCGGGTGTTTCACTGTAGAAACTGCACTCGGGTGTCTCACTATAGAAACTGCACTCGGGTGTCTCACTATAAAACTGCACTCAGGTGTCTCACTATAGAAACTGCACTCGGGTGTTTCACTGTAGAAACTGCACTCGGGTGTCTCAGTGTAAGAACTGCACTCGGGTGTCTCACTATAAAACTGCACTCGGGTGTTTCACTATAGAAACTGCACTCGGGTGTTTCACTGTAAAAACTGCACTCGGGTGTCTCAGTGTAAGAACTGCACTCGGGTGTTTCACTATAGAAGCTGCACTCGGGTGTCTCACTATAAAACTGCACTCGGGTGTCTCACTATAGAAACTGCACTCGGGTGTCTCACTGTAAAAACTGCACTCGGGTGTCTCACTATAGAAACTGCACTCGGGTGTCTCACTATAGAAACTGCACTCGGGTGTTTCACTATAGAAACAGCACTCGGGTGTTTCACTATAGAAACTGCACTCGGGTGTTTCACTATAGAAGCTGCACTCGGGTGTCTTACTATAAAACTGCACTCAGGTGTTTCACTATAGAAACTGCACTCGGGTGTTTCACTGTAGAAACTGCACTCGGGTGTTTCACTGTAAAAACTGCACTCGGGTGTCTCAGTGTAAGAACTGCACTCGGGTGTCTCACTATAAAACTGCACTCGGGTGTTTCACTATAGAAACTGCACTCGGGTGTTTCACTGTAAAAACTGCACTCGGGTGTCTCAGTGTAAGAACTGCACTCGGGTGTCTCACTATAGAAGCTGCACTCGGGTGTCTCACTATAAAACTGCACTCGGGTGTCTCACTATAAAACTGCACTCGGGTGTTTCACTATAGAAACTGCACTCGGGTGTTTCACTGTAAAAACTGCACTCGGGTGTCTCACTATAGAAGCTGCACTCGGGTGTCTCACTATAAAACTGCACTCGGGTGTCTCACTATAGAAACTGCACTCGGGTGTTTCACTATAGAAGCTGCATTCGGGTGTCTCACTATAGAAACTGCACTCGGGTGTCTCACTATAGAAACTGCACTCGGGTGTCTCACTGTAAAAACTGCACTCGGGTGTTTCACTATAGAAACTGCACTCGGGTGTCTCACTATAGAAACTGCACTCGGGTGTTTCACTATAGAAACTGCACTCGGGTGTCTCACTATAAAACTGCACTCAGGTGTCTCACTATAGAAACTGCACTCGGGTGTTTCACTATAGAAGCTGCACTCGGGTGTCTCACTATAGAAACTGCACTCGGGTGTCTCACTATAGAAACTGCACTCGGGTGTTTCACTGTAAAAACTGCACTCGGGTGTCTCAGTGTAAGAACTGCACTCGGGTGTCTCACTATAAAACTGCACTCGGGTGTTTCACTATAGAAACTGCACTCGGGTGTCTCACTGTAAAAACTGCACTCGGGTGTCTCAGTGTAAGAACTGCACTCGGGTGTTTCACTATAGAAGCTGCACTCGGGTGTCTCACTATAAAACTGCACTCGGGTGTCTCACTGTAAAAACTGCACTCGGGTGTCTCACTATAGAAACTGCACTCGGGTGTTTCACTGTAGAAACTGCACTCGGGTGTTTCACTGTACAAACTGCACTCGGGTGTCTCAGTGTAAGAACTGCACTCGGGTGTCTCACTATAAAACTGCACTCGGGTGTTTCACTATAGAAACTGCACTCGGGTGTTTCACTGTAAAAACTGCACTCGGGTGTCTCAGTGTAAGAACTGCACTCGGGTGTTTCACTATAGAAGCTGCACTCGGGTGTCTCACTGCAGAAACTGCACTCGGGTGTCTCACTGTAAAAACTGCACTCGGGTGTCTCACTGCAGAAACTGCACTCGGGTGTCTCACTATAGAAACTGCACTCGGGTGTTTCACTGTAAAAACTGCACTCGGGTGTCTCAGTGTAAGAACTGCACTCGGGTGTCTCACTATAAAACTGCACTCGGGTGTCTCACTATAGAAACTGCACTCGGGTGTCTCACTATAGAAACTGCACTCGGGTGTCTCACTATAAAACTGCACTCGGGTGTCTCACTATAAAACTGCACTCGGGTGTTTCACTATAGAAACTGCACTCGGGTGTTTCACTGTAAAAACTGCACTCGGGTGTCTCAGTGTAAGAACTGCACTCGGGTGTTTCACTATAGAAGCTGCACTCGGGTGTCTCACTATAAAACTGCACTCGGGTGTCTCACTGTAAAAACTGCACTCAGGTGTCTCACTATAGAAACTGCACTCGGGTGTTTCACTGTAGAAACTGCACTCGGGTGTTTCACTGTACAAACTGCACTCGGGTGTCTCAGTGTAAGAACTGCACTCGGGTGTCTCACTATAAAACTGCACTCGGGTGTTTCACTATAGAAACTGCACTCGGGTGTTTCACTGTAAAAACTGCACTCGGGTGTCTCAGTGTAAGAACTGCACTCGGGTGTTTCACTATAGAAGCTGCACTCGGGTGTCTCACTGCAGAAACTGCACTCGGGTGTCTCACTGTAAAAACTGCACTCGGGTGTCTCACTGCAGAAACTGCACTCGGGTGTCTCACTATAGAAACTGCACTCGGGTGTTTCACTGTAAAAACTGCACTCGGGTGTCTCAGTGTAAGAACTGCACTCGGGTGTCTCACTATAAAACTGCACTCGGGTGTCTCACTATAGAAACTGCACTCGGGTGTCTCACTATAGAAACTGCACTCGGGTGTCTCACTATAAAACTGCACTCGGGTGTCTCACTATAAAACTGCACTCGGGTGTTTCACTATAGAAACTGCACTCGGGTGTTTCACTGTAAAAACTGCACTCGGGTGTCTCAGTGTAAGAACTGCACTCGGGTGTCTCACTATAAAACTGCACTCGGGTGTTTCACTATAGAAACTGCACTCGGGTGTTTCACTATAAAACTGCACTCGGGTGTCTCACTGTAAAAACTGCACTCGGGTGTCTCACTGCAGAAACTGCACTCGGGTGTCTCACTATAGAAACTGCACTCGGGTGTTTCACTGTAAAAACTGCACTCGGGTGTCTCAGTGTAAGAACTGCACTCGGGTGTCTCACTATAAAACTGCACTCGGGTGTCTCACTATAGAAACTGCACTCGGGTGTCTCACTATAGAAACTGCACTCGGGTGTCTCACTATAAAACTGCACTCGGCTGTCTCACTATAAAACTGCACTCGGGTGTTTCACTATAGAAACTGCACTCGGGTGTTTCACTGTAAAAACTGCACTCGGGTGTCTCAGTGTAAGAACTGCACTCGGGTGTTTCACTATAGAAGCTGCACTCGGGTGTCTCACTATAAAACTGCACTCGGGTGTCTCAGTATAGAAACTGCACTCGGGTGTTTCACTATAGAAACTGCACTCGGGTGTCTCACTGTAAAAACTGCACTCGGGTGTCTCACTGCAGAAACTGCACTCGGGTGTCTCACTATAGAAACTGCACTCGGGTGTCTCACTATAAAACTGCACTCGGGTGTTTCACTATAGAAACTGCACTCGGGTGTTTCACTGTAAAAACTGCGCTCGGGTGTCTCAGTGTAAGAACTGCACTCGGGTGTTTCACTATAGAAGCTGCACTCGGGTGTCTCACTATAGAAGCTGCACTCGGGTGTCTCACTATAGAAACTGCACTCGGGTGTCTCACTGTAAAATCTGCGCTCGGGTGTCTCACTGTAAAAGCTGCACTTGGGTGTTTCACTATAGAAACTGCACTCGGGTGTTTCACTATAGAAACTGCACTGCCACATCAGGGCTCTGCGAACGTCAGCACAAGATATTTGGGAACTTTTTAAGTGATTTAATCATTCAAGCAGTTCTATAGGATAAATTGGAAAACGATAAGGTTTTGGTACTGAATTGTACTCCTTCGCCATCAATTGGTTAACACCTCCTTTCTTCATGTTATTCTATTTTAATATATACTGTTGCCTTCATTAATGACATATCCTGAGAACACTTCAGTTATGAAATATATAAATTTAAAACAAAAATGTCTTAACATCTCTATTCAAATGAAAAACATACTTAACCTACATTAGGTTAAAGGCAAATAGGTTTTTGTTAACTATTAAATCTAAATGGTCTCAAATGAAAACTAATGAAATATAAATATCAAGGAAAAAGAAACGGCTCCAGAATTGAACTATCCAGGATGGTTTCAAGAGAGTCAATCATGAATCCTAAATGTTCACTAAGTAACTTATAACACTGAATTGTTATAAGTGTGATAACTGTGTTATAATTTACTTAGTGAAGCTCTAAGATTAATCAAAGCTCTAGATTATCAAACATTACAAATTAACTACTTCCATTAGCCACAAAATTGTCTTCAAAAACGAATCTTAGTCATTTCTATTTCTGTAAACATTCCATGAAGTACATTAGAAAGTATTAGAATACCTGCCACTCACTGTGGGTGGGTGTTTATTCTGCTTTTAATTTCTCACATATCAATTTAGGTAGACCTCATTCATTTTCCTTAACTCCAATAGTTAATATAACCAGAATTGTATGTATCATGTTCAAATTTAGAACCCACTTGAATAACAGATATTATTTTTATGTAATAAGTGCTTTAGTAAACACAGCAGCTCTGCATTGTCAGATGCTCCATATTTACTATACTTCAGTTGTGAATCTGTAGGCTAGATATAGAGTTGATGATCATATAAATATATTTACAGAACTGCAAATCACAGAAAATGAACAGCCTGGCCATTATCCCTCTAGAAAAGGGGGTTCTAATAAAATTCCTCTCCTGTTCTTACAGGGTACATATGCAAAAAAAAAAAAAAAAAAAAAAAATCAGCTAATTTCTATACTTTGTTAATTAATTGTTGACACTGGTTCAGAGTAGGGTTCACTGTTGTTTTCTCCTTTCCCCTCAGAACTTTGACATTTCCCCAGTGTAAACCCATAGATCTACTTTCATTCCTGTCATTTTTTTGTTCCATTCTTTTCTCTCCCACATTGTCCTTTGTTAGTGATCTTCTAAGCCCTTGACACACCCACTAGAATGAAAAGCAGGGCCTTTGTCATTTTCCCACTGCTCTGTTCCAAACCCCGTGCCATGCCTGAAACGTCGGGAGTCCTTGATACCTATTGGTGGAACGTAGGGTTAATCCGAACATTGTCTTGAGCACTGTGTCTTACTCGGAATTGCTTCCAGGTGGTGTCCTGCTGTCTTCTGAGCAATAGAGACTCCACATGGCCGCCTGATGGCCATTTCCAAATGCAATCGTGCTGCTCTCCTGCATAAAGTCTCTCAGACGCATCATCACAGGTAAGAGAAAGGGTCAAGTCCATGGCATGGCCTCCCATGTCCCTCACGATCAAGTGTCTGCTCTACCTGCCTTGTCTCCTCTACTCTCCCTCTCCACTCGCCTCAGCTCACATTCACCATCTTCCATCTTTCCAAGTGCTTCACATTGTCCAAACTCCTGTCCTGGAAAAAGCTCTTCTCTTGGTTCAGATCCTCATTTCTAGTCCCTGAACTTGAGATTTCAATTCAAATGTCATGTTCTCAAAGAAACTTTTCAGCTATTTTCCAGAGTGTATTAGGATTCCCCAGTATAGATGCTCTACAATTAACGCTTTTTCTTCTTTGCACTTATCACTTACATTATATCTTGGTAGCATTATTTGATTAAAGTCAGTTTTCTTTCCACTAAGTTTTAAAGCTTAATGGAAATAGAAATGATCTCTATTTATATCTCCACTACCTGGTGCGGAATAAGGGCATAATAAGTATTCAAGAAGTAATTTTAAAAATTTAGAAAATGCCATGCACTTAGTCATTTGAGGTTGTATTGATACCTTGCAGAAGCCTCACTGCCATCTCTTTGTTTAGTATTTACATCGGCTTAGGAAAATATACAAAATGTCAACCTACAAAAATCTTATTTTACCCCAGAGAACCCTTTCAATGTGCTAAATTTGTTAAATATCACACAACATGAGAAGCTACCTCATTTTTTAGCACTGAAGAATGTGCTTAATGCCAATGAAATAGAATTCACTCAAGAGCCCCGACCACATTAATGATGTAGATAATTGCTATGCTTCTGCAAGATAATCTTGCATAAATGGTGAAGAGCATGGATCAGTTCGGGTAAACAGCATTATTTTTATAGAACCACAGCAAAAATTTACCTTTTTTAAAATTATTATTTGCGTAGGTAACTCATCAGTTTCTATTATCAACAATAATGTTGAAAATTTACCCTAGTTATTGATATGTAATTGATTGCTATTACATCCCATCATACACACTAACAAAGTTTCTAGATCTCCTCCTCCAAAGTGTACCTTCCATGAATCCTCCACTCTCCAGCTGCCTTATTCAAAGTCCAGGCTTGATCATGGCTCCCAGAAGGCGTCTCACACTGAAAGCCCACGAGTGTATTCCACAAGGCCACCACAGCCTTTCTTTTTAAAATGATTTTTTTCAAACATAAGGAAGGAACTTTCTGTAATGTAATGGTGAATATAAGACTGAGTTTTTATGTCAAAACTTATCATATTTTATGCTTATAATTGGTGATATTTGTGGTATATAAAGTATGCATCAATGAAACATTAAGTAAGACATTTGGGTCCAAATGGTCTCCGCATTTTTCCAAACAGTGGCCCATATAGGTGCTAACAGCTGGAAATGGTTAGTGAGGAGACTCCCGGAGGACCAGGAACAAGAGGCATCTGCAGAGTGCTGTGTTGCATGGGTCAGGTCAGGAGGCGGGCAGTGGTGCAGCTGTGTGGTGCATGCTATAAAACCCCACCACTGCAGGAAGTGCCAGGTGCACCCTCAGCGTGAAGACTTGCATGCTGACAACAAGCAATGATAGACTCTTCTAATAAAAGAAAACAAAACCCAGTAGCCAAATGAAATTTCACATAAAAATCCGATCCTGACACTTCTTTTGATACGTTGTCTGTATCCTCTGAAGTATTAAATAACAAACCTGAGCGGGAATTTTTAAACTGCTTCTATTTGGGGGGGGTCCTGGGCTCTTTTGCTGGTTCAGCCTGCCCTGTGCTCATCACCCAGTTGCATCGCCAGCCTGCTCTCTGTAGACTGAATCCATATGCCCTGTCTACACAGCCAAACTCCATGCCCTCAAAGGCGTTTCTCCCCTCTTCACCCACTTGTGTACTATTTCAGCTGCCTGAGGCGCTCTTTCCATGTCTACACGACAAAATGCTTTCTGCTGTTTAAGACCGAACTCAAATGCCCCTGTGTGCCTCTTACTGCAATCACAGACTTACAGCCTCATTTCATGTATTTAACATTGTTACAAGACTTGGTTCATATTCTGTCTTATTTATTTTGCATTCTGATACCACTTTTTAATTTTTTATGAGCTCCTTCCTTTATTTTTGTACATATAAGTAACTGATTTTTATGTCAATGGAAAGACTGAAGACAAGTGGTGGAGGAAAGAATCATGTATGTTCTTGAGGGACATCATTCACCATCCCTGTTATTAATCATTTTAATGTATCCAACTCACCTGGTCCACTTTAGAATGGCCTCATGGCATTAACTTCTCCTGCTCCCCAAGCAAGAACAAACTCGCAGGTTTATTTGAGTGTTTTCTTTGGCCATGTAGTTGTTAGCAAGCACGTGTATTGCCTTTCATTGAGCCAAAAAAGAACAAGAAAGGTTTTACTTCCTGATTGCTTTGCTATCCACGCAATGGGTGATCATTCATTATGTTCAGTAAAGAAGGAGAGTGGATGTGACCAGCTTCCCCCAACTTGTATTTATTGTGGCAGTAAACACTATTACTGGCTAAACTTCCAAGAACATGGCACTGCTGTAAAGGATGAACATTCGGAGAGCTAGAAATTTAATTCCAGATATACAAGCAATAATTCTCAAGCTGTCCAGCTTCTGCTAATACAAAATGACATGCATAGGAAGGAAACATTCATTCCTCTCCTGGAGCATTGCCAGTGTGTTTGAGCTGTTGAAATGTTCTATTCCATGCAATGACCAAGGATGCTTGTCTGTGCTGTCTTCCGTGCACAATCCCTTAGGCTGGAAGGAAGTCATCGCTCCCATGCCATCCTCACAACAGGGATCCACTGGCTGTATAAAAATAAAAATTATAAAAGATGGCCACAAAAGAAACATGAAAAAAATTGATTTAACAACGTAATCATAAGGGATTATAAGATGTTAAACAAGCCACAAGTATAAAGGTTTGAGGGAAAAACGGCTGGCAAGCTACACACAATTCGTGCATGTTTTCCCAAGATCAACTCCACTGTTATTAACCATCTCATAGAGAATTATATGTACTGTGGTATCTACAGATGATTATGCCATTCTTACTCTTTCTGGTAAAATAATTTGTCAACTGCTTCCAAAATCATTCAGTAGAACATTTTTTTCATACACATTATATTACCTCTTTTCATACACATTATATTACCTCTTTTCATGTATTTAAGTACATGCAGATTGATATCCTAATTTTAGTAATACTTTTTAATGTCACTTTTCATCTTTATTATTATATCTTAGGATTTGTTGGACAAATAGTGTGATTTTCCTGGTAGCAAGACGTGGTCAACGTGGTTCTTGGTCTGGTTCTTGGTCAGCAGGAAGGCATTGATGGTGGGTGATGCAATGGCTTGTTAACTGAGCCCACAACTTTTTTATTGTATCTCTCTTATAGGCCAGGCACTGTCTAGGCATTGGTTTGGTTATAATAGGGATGCCTGTGTGAAAACAATGGTACAAATGACATCAGGCCAATAGAAACACATTGCTAAATCTAGATGATGTCAAAATTTCATACTTCAGTAGTTGTTGACATCTGGAAGGTCTGCCTATAAATCCTGGCTCCTTCTGTGCTAAGCCAAGATTCAGGTAAGCATAAAGAGCAATTTATTGTTATTTATTGTTTATTGTGTTAGAGCAATTATTTGTGTTATTTATTGTTATTGTGTTAGAGCAATTCCTGGACTAGAAAGCCTTCTAGAAAAATAATTTTTTAAATGGGCATAAGCCATTTGTATAGTCAAATAGGTGGTCTAATGCACATAGGCACCTAGCTGAGGGGTGAGTGGGGCTGAAATCCAACACTTCTCTGCCTTCCAAGTCATGTAGCCTGGGACAGGGTTGGATCTTTCCAGAGAAAAAGACACCCTTAAGAAAACTGCGTAATACAGATATATACATGAAGGCATTCTCTAAGTGCACAAGACACTGCCCTCTGCCCTCCCAGAGCTTTTTTCGGATTTGCAGAAAGATTCCTGACAGGTTAGTAGTCTTGGCTTTGTTCGTTTGCTGAAGTTTGCAATATGCTGAAGATAGCTGGCATTGGAGGTTAAGAATCAGAATGGAACCGCTGAGTCAAGATGAGAAAGTGGCTCCCACTTGCGGAAGCACATTGAATTCTAGAAGCTTTCTCTGGGACCACCAGGTCCAGGTAAGTTTTGAAATAAGCCATTGAAGCCACCACAAAGACACCCAATAGTAGGAGCTGGGGCACTATTGAGAGACAGGACCAGCTGGATTTCCTAGGCCGACTAAGAATCCCTAAGCCTAGCTGGGAAGGTGACTGCATCCACCTTTAAACAGGGGCCTTGCACCTTAGCTCACACCCAACCAATCAGGTAGTAAAGACAGCTCACTAAAATGCTAATTAGGCAAAAACAGAAGGTAAAGAAATAGCAAATCATCTATTGCCTGAGAGCACAGGGGGAGGGACAATGATCGGGATATAAACCCAGGCATTTGAGCCGGCAACAGCAACCTCCTTTGGGTCCCCTCCCATTGTATGGGAGCTCTGTTTTCACTCGGTTAAATCTTGCAACTGCACTCTCTTCTGGTCTGTGTTTGTGATGGCTCAAACTGAGCTTTCGCTTGCCGTCCACCACCGCTGTTGGCTGTCGTCCCAGACCCGCCCTTGACTTCTCCCCTCCGGATCTGGCAGGGTGTCCACTGCATTTCTGATCCAGCAAGGCGCCTGTTGCCACTCCGGATCGGGATAAAGGCTTGCCATTGTTCCTGCATGGCCAAGTGCCAGGGTTTGTCCTAATTGAGCTGAACACTAGTCACTAGGTTCCACGGTTCTCTTCCGTGACCCAGGGCTTCTAATAGAGCTATAACACTCCCCACATGGCCCAAGGTTCCATTCCTTGGAATCCATGAGGTCAAGAACCCCAGGTCAGAGAACACGAGGCTTGCCACCATCTTGGAAGCAGCCACCATCTTGGGAGCTCTAAGAACAAGGACCCCCCAGTAACACTATGACGTCCGCAAGGGAATACAATAAGGAATGTCCTCAATAGGAATGTGCGTAAGGGCTTGCTGCTGCCACTTAGCACTGGTCTAGGATCTGGGACAAGGCAAAACCTGTGCATGGCAAGCTGACAGATCTCGCTGAGGAATGCTCTAGGAGGGCTGGGGGCCTGAGAAGGGTACTGAAAGCCCAGGTCTCTCTCCAGGGTGCCTCAGACTTCCTTCAACAGCTGTACAGCAGCTCAGACCCAGTCCATATTCAGTATTGTTCTAGGTTCTGCATTTCAGCACTCCAGCAACTCTGTGGAAAAGGGTAAAGCAAATTTCATGAGAATACATTCAATTCCAATTATCAGAAGCTGCAAGCGCTTCTATAAATTCGTGTAGAACACAATTCCATGTTCCAGCCCTGCAACACATACAAAATCTTTTCTTCTTCATTTATTTTTGGATACACAGGCTGTAACTTCCTTTCTCGCATAAAACAGCTTTAAGAAGTAATCTGAAGTTTTAAATATTTCTTTCACATTTGCCTGATATGGTGCTAAAAGTCGCCAGTCATGGGTTCCTACCATCGCTGGTTTGCTTTGCTGACTATCACAGACAATGGCTGGATTCTACCCTGCCTATTCCCAAACACGAGGACACTAGGTAAGATAAAGCATCAATAGCAAAAAGAGCTTATTAGCAGCCCTGGGAAAACAGACTCAACATGCATGCCTGGTAGGTGAGTACGCTGCTGCATAACAAACAGTGTCATTCATTTTTTAAATTTCAATCAACAAACATGTTGAACTCCTCCTATGTACTATGCATAATCTCTATCTCCACCAAAACTATGCAATTTAACCTTCTAAGAAAAATGCCATTTCCATGGATAACATCGTTACTTCAGACAAAACCTTTTAGGTCTCTTCCTCACAGAACAACAGGATACGCAACCCACTGTCAGAATGCCTTGTTTTCTACCAGCTAAAATCACCCTCTTGTAAAATGCCTTATGTGAATCAAAATCACTCTTCGACAAGTTTTAAAATGCAATTACCAACATCACCTCAAGGTAGTCATTTAATCCCTGCATGCCTTAAATACTCTGCAAAACAGGAGAGTAATGCTGTGGTCAAGTCGACTGAGCTGAAATAAGAATGCTTCAAGGTAGGAGACTCTACTGTTGTTATTCTAAGTTAGAAATTCTATAGTAGCCTCACAGCTTCCCTCTATGTCTCCAGCACAGCAATAAAAAATTCTTTATAGATGGAAATGATTGCTGAGTAGAGTCTCTGGGGGAAGAGCTGTGGTTTGCTCTTCTGCCAAGCAATAGCAATATCAAGATGTCCCCACAAGGCATTAGCTCTTGAAGTGAGCAAGTTTCGGTTCCCAGGGGCCTCCTGTACTTGATGGATGCTCTCAGTGTGAAGTTGTCTCCAGAGACCTCCCAGAGGTCTGAGAACATGGCAGGGTCAGTGTCTAACCTATTATGGACAGAATCTTTACTAGAAAGGCCCAAAAGCTGTGTGCCTGGGCGTGAGACATCCAGCTCATGCCGAATGAGCTGAATCATTCAAGGATTGATGTATCTCTTTGAGGAAAGCTAGCTTTCCTGCATTTCCTGCACCTCAGGTTTTAATTCAGGTGAATTGCTTCCCCATTTATAGCTCTGAGACCTTTGGGACCAAACCTCATGAGTTCCATTTGCCAAGTGCGGCCCACATTTCACCCCTGTCTTTGATAATCTGAATGTCAGAATTATACTCCAGATTAAACTCTGTTAATAACCCCAAATTCAGAGCAAGCAAGGGCTAACATCAACTTTGATAATCATTTAATATTAAGTCAAGAAGTTTCATGACTGATATCACATGTGTATCAATTGCCGCACACACGACTTACCCTTTATTTCAGCTCTCTGAACACCTGCAGTGACAAATTTCACGTCATTGACACCTAAAATGAGAAGAAATAGTTTTTTAAATTCACTGTACTGGGAATAATCTCTCAAACAAGCAATGAATGCATTTTATAGAAAATGAACCATATAAATATATACATATGTATAAAATTAGAAATTTAGTTTGTTTCTAGTTACTCTGTGTTGCTATATTCTATTCCTTAAAACATGGTTGAGAGACTCCTGGAACTGATTTCCTGACTCACTCAAAAGTTGAGACCAATAGTTTGATAAGAACTACTATAGATAGTGTGAAATTTGCAGAATGCTGCAGGATGCTGAAAAGTCCCTCTGGCAAACAACGTTTATCATCATTGAAGACAATTATGAGGCCATAAACAAAAGACAATGCTCTAGAAACTACTGTTAAAAAAGCACACCTATAAGCTGAAGTGGCTGCTAGTACAGGCTCCCCAATTATGTGTGTCACCCCTGGCCCTTTCATTGCTAATCAGTCATCATATTCTGTTTTCTTGAGCTTACAAAAGACTTCACATCCATTTTCAATGCTGCATCCCAGGCAGTGGCTACTGGTTCATTGTAAGTGGCCAGAAAAACAAAACCTAGTTGTCATCTGATTCCTAGTCCTTTCTTATGTTGACTTTAAGTAGTTTTTCAATTGACACTTTTAGATAAATGAGAAACTTTGGGCATAGCACAGAGAAGAGCCAGGTGACCATGAAGAATCTAAGGGGCCCCCATCGAGCTGGTGAGGACTCTGGGTGTAGTGTTGAACTGTGCTACAAGAAACTGCGTAATATTGACCAGTTCCAGAATGGAAGTATGGAAACACATTGGTGTCACTCCCCTCATCAGAAAACCAAAAGCAAATAGACAGTGTCATGATTAAAAATAGTAATAGCATAGAATGCAAGTATGAGGGTGAAACAGTTCCCAGGTCCATAGAGAAGTAAAAAGCTCTGAGCGGATGGTGAGAGAACTGGGCTTTCATATCTGTGACATTTCTCCCCCTAATCTGTACAGCACCATGTAAGAGAAAAATTTTCCAAGACTCATATTTTCTACACGGGAAAAAGTGAGATAGAGGTAAACAACCAGCTTCCCATCCATCTTGGGTTTCCTAGCAGGAGACCTATTCCTGCCTCAACCCATAGGAAGCATTGGGAGTGCCTGAAGGAGAAACATCCCTGAGGGCAACCAAAGACAAAGTGGGGAAGATGGGACTGTCATTCCCAGCCTTGGAAACTCTGTGCTGTAACTTGGGCAGAGAAGACACCAAATCAGAGCAGCTGCTCACCAGCACCACACTGTGGGAGATATGTTCCACAGGTGCCCTGGGCATGAACCCCTAGCCAGCCTTCCCACCACACTGCTGGGATAGCCCCTTTATGACCTCCTCAATTCAGAATGGGCAGCACTCTAATCACTTACTAGAGTCAAGGCAAACATGGGCCTATGGCACTCTCTAGTACCTATAAAGAGGCAGCAACCTAGCGGAAAATAAAAAAGAAAGAAATTCAACAGATAAATTAGAAGGAATCTCTAAGCAAACATATCCAAGAATAACCAAAACAAGCCAGGTAGAGAAGACTGGAAAAAAATAACTAATCCGTCAATACAAAGACATAGATGTAAATTCAGAATCCTGGAACTGAGAAATACATTTACTAAACTGAAAACTTTATTAGAGGCTCTCAACAGCAGAATGACTCAAGCAGAGAAAAGAGTCAGTGAGCCTAAAGACAGGCTATTTGAAAATACACAGTCAGAGGGGGAAAAAAAGGAACAAAAATCATGAACAAGTTATAGAAAATAACTTCAAAAGACTAACTCTGAAAATTACTGGAGATCAACAGGAAGCTGAGCAAGAACAAGGAATAGAAAGCTTACTCAAAGAAATAACCACAGAAAATGTTCCAAAACTTGAGAAAGATACAACTATTCGGGTACATGAAGGTCTGAGAACACCAAACAGGTTTGACCCAAATAAGACTACCAAAAGGCATGTAATCAGGCTCTTAAATGTCAAGAGCAAAGAGACAACCCTAAAAGTAGTGAAAGAAAAGAAACAGATAAAATATAAAGGAACTCAAATTCATCTGGAAAAAGATGTCTCAACAGAAACTGTAAAGGCTAGGAGTATGTGAGATGACATTTTCAAAGTGTGGAAAAAAATGGCAATCAAGAATTGTTTATCTAGCAAAGCTATTCTTCAAGTATGAAGGAGCAGGTCTTTCCTAAACAAACAAAATCTTACAAGTGTTAAAAGCAAGGTCTTCCATCTAACACAAAACAAAAACAAAAACACTAATGTGCACAAAGAAGCATTTGAATGTATCAAATGAACTGTAAAAGTACATAGACAAACTCAGGATACTCAAACACTGTAACTGACATGTGAAATCCACTCATAATTCTAATATAAAATCCAAAAGACAAATCTATCAAAACCAACAATAGCTACAGTGACCTGTTAAGAGACAGGCAACAAAAAATAGCTAAATTGAGATAACAACAAAAAGTTAAAACATAGGGAGGATTAAGTTAGAGTGTAGAAATTTTTTCTTCAGTATTTTGTTGGAGTCTATACTTTCTATTGCAATCTAAGATAAGCTACTGTCTCTTTAAAATAACTTATTATAAGATATTTGATATAAGCTTCATGACAGCCACAATGCAAAACCCTGTGATAGATACACTAAAAATAAAAAGCAATGAATTAAAATGTACTACCAGAGAAAATCACTCAATTGCAAAGAAAGATGATAAGAAAGAAAGAAAGGAAGAGAGGAGCTACAAAACAACCAGAAAACAAGCAAAAAACCCCCAAAAAACCAAGCAGTAGTAAGTTCTTATGTATCAATAATTATACTGAATGTAAATGGACTCAATTCTCCATTTAAAAAAAAAACAGAGTGTCTGAATGAATAAATAAACAAGACCAAACTATGTAACTTACAAGAGATCTACCTCACCTGATCATGCCACTGCACTCCAGCTAGGTGACAAAACAAGACCCTGTTTCTAAAAAAAAAAAAAAAAACTCACTTATAAAGACACACATAGACCAAAAAGTAAAGGGATGGAAACAGATATTCCATGCAAGTTGAAATAAAAAAAGAGCAGAACTAACAATGCTTTTATCAGATAAAATAGCAACATGTCAAAGACTATAAAAATAGACAAAGGAAGTCACTATACAAAAATAAAGGTGACAATTCAGCAAGAGGATATAACAATTCTAGATATCTATGCACCCAACACAGAACACCGAGGTATATAAAGCAAATAGTAATAGATCTAAGGGGAGAGACAGACTGCAATATAATAATAGTGGGGAACTTTAATGCCCGCTTCTTAGTGATAGACAGATCCTCTAGACAGAAGACCAACAAAGAAACATCGGAGTTAAATTACACACGAGACTAAATAGGCTAACTCACACCTACAGAACATTTTACCTAACAGCTGTTGCATACATATTCTTTTCATCAGAACATGGAACATTCTCCAGAATAGACCATATCTTAGGCCACAAACGAGTCTCAACAAATTCATGAAAGTAGAAATCATATCAAGTATCATTTCTGATCACCATGGAATAAAACCAGAAATCAATAATAAGAGGAACTTTGGAAATTACACAAACACATGGAAATTAAACAATGTGTTCCTGAATAACCAATGAACAATATACACCAATAATTAGAAATATACACCAATTAATTAGAAAATCTAGAAGACATAAATAAATTCTTGGACACGTACAACTTACCAGGATTGAACCATGAAGATACAGAAAATCTGAACTACCCAATAATGATTAATAAGATTGAAGTTGTACTAAAATGTGTTCTATCAAAGTAAAGCCCAGGAACTGATAGTTTCACTGCTAAATTCTACCAAACATTTAAATAAGAATTATTACCACATCTTTTCAAACTCTTCAAAAAAAATAAAAAGGAAGGAATACTTCCAAACTAATTCTAAGATGCCAGCATTATTGTGATACATAACAAAACATACAAAGACACAACAAAAAAAGGAAACTATAGGCCAATACCTCTGATGAACATAGATGCATAAATTTTCAACAAAATACTAGCAAACAAATTCAACAACACATTGTAAAGATCATTCACTATGATCAAGTGAGATTCATTGCAAGGATGCAAGGATGTTTCAACATACACAAATCAATAAATGTGATAGATCGCATTAACAGAACCAAGAATAAAAAATGTATGATCATTTCAATCAATGCTGACAAACCCTTCAATACAATTCAATATGTCTTTATGATAAAAACCTTCAACACACTGAGCATAGAAAAAACAAACCTCAAAATAATAAAGGCCATATATGATAAACCCACAGCTATCATAATATTGAACAGGGAAAAACTGAAAGGCTTTCCTCTAAGATCTGGAACAAAACAGAGATGCCCACTTTCACTACTTTTATTAAACATAATACTAGAAGTCCTGGACAGAGTAATTCAGCAAGAGAATATATTGCTCAAATTGGAAAGGAAAAGTCAAATTAGCCTTGGTCACAGTCAAGATGATTTTATACTTAGAAAAAACTAGACTCCACCCAAGGACTGTTAGAACTAATAAACAAATTCTGTAAAGTTGCAGGATACAAAGTCAACATATAAAAATCAGTAGCATTTATATTTGCAAACGGGGAACAATCTAAAAAAGAAATCAGGAAAGCAATCCTACTTACAATGGCTACAAATAATACCAAATACTCAGGAATTTATTTAACCAAAAATGTGAAAGATCTACACAGGGAAAACTATAAAACACTGATGAAAAAAATTGACAAGGACATGAAAACATGGAAAGATATTCCATGCTCATGGATTAATATTTTTAAAGTGTCAATACTACTCAAAGTACTTTGCAGATTCAATGCAATCTCTATCAAAATACCAATGACTTTCTTCTCAGAAAAGAAATAATAATCCTAAAATTTATATGGAACCATAAAAGACCCTGAATAGCAAAAGCAATCCTGAGCAGAAAGAACAAAGCTGGTGGCTTTAACAGACTTCAAATTATACTACAGAGCTATAGTAATCAAAAAAGCACAGCGCTGTCATAAAAACAAACACATAGACTAATGGACTAGAATAGAGAACCAAGATATAAATCCTTACATAACAATCAACTCATTCTTGATGAAGGCACCAAAAAACATACGATAGGAAAGGACAGTCTCTTCACTAAATTGTGTTGAAAAAACTGGGTAAGCACATGCAGAAGACTGAAGGTAGACCCTTATCTCTCACCACACACAAAAATTAAATCAAAATAGATTAAAGATGTAAATCTAAGACCTCAAACTGTGAAACTACTGGAAAAAAACATTGGGGAAACACTCCAGGGCACTGGTTTGGGAAATAAGTTTTGTGTAAGACCTCAGAAGCACAGGCAACCAAAGCAAACATAGACAAATGAGATCACATGAAGGTAAAAAGCTTTTGTGCAGCAAAGGAAACAATCAGAAAAATGAAGAGACAATCTGTTGAATGGGAGAAATATCTGCAAGCTGTCCATCTGTCAAAGGATGAATAACCAGAATATATAAGGAGCTCTAACAAATCAATGGCAATAAAGATCTGAACAGACATTTATCAAAAGAAGATACACAAAGACCCAAAGGTATACAAAAAAATGCTCAATATCATTAGTCATCAGAGAAATGCAAATCAAAACCACAGTGACATATAATCTTACCCCAGTTAAAGTGACTCATATCTAAAAGGGAATAATAAATATGGGCGAGGATGTGAAGAAGGCGAACCCTCGTACACTGCTGGTAGGAATGTAAGTGAGTACTACAACTATGGAAAACTGTGTGGAGCTTCCTCAGAAAGTAAACATAGGATCCAGCAATCTCACTACTGGGTACATTTCCAACAGAAAGGACATCAGTAAATCAAAGAGATATCTGCGCCCTCATGCTTATTGCAGCACTATTCACAATAGACAAAATAGGGATTCAACCAAGTGCCTAGCAATAGTAGAATAAAGAAAATGTCATGTATATACACAATGGAATGTTATTCAGCCGTAAAGCGGAGTGATATCTGTCACTTGCAGCGACATGGAAGGAACTGCAGGTCATTATGTTAAGTGAAGTAAGCCAAGCATAGAAAAACAAATATCACAAGTTCTCATTCATTTGTGGCAGCTAAGAAAGTATATCTCACAAAGATAGAGGGTAGACTGGTAGGTACCAGGGGTTGGGAAGCATGGTAGGGAAGAGGAGTCAAAGGGCTGATTAACAAGTACAAACATGCAGTTTGATCAGAGAAATAAAACCTGGAGTTTGATCAGTAGGGTGGCAATAGTCATCAATGGTGTACTGCGCTTTTCAAAATACCTAGAGGAGAAAAATTCGAATGTTCCTCGCATAAAGAAAAGACAAATATTTAAGGTGATGGATACCCCAACTTCCCTGGTTTCATCTTCACACATTATGTGAATGTATCAATTTATCACATGTATCCTGAAAATATGATTATCTATTAGGTATCAATTTAAAAAATTTAAAAACTGTACAGTATTGCCCCAAATGGCTCCATCCTGCATTCTGAGATTCCTGCTCCCCAAACTCTAATCAAACACAATTATTGTTTTGTGAAAACTGAGCTTGAAAAATGAGCTGCCAGAGATGCTTATGCATGCTCCATAAGGATGCCAGATGTTTCTTCATTATCTATTTCATTCCAAGCCTGCTTTCCTTTTGATATCACTCTGATTTTGACCTTTCCACCCATAAATATGTTTTTCTTCAGGCTATCCCTTTATTTAAAACAACCCTCCCTACTTTAAAGATCCTCTCTCCTCATCTTGGGTAACTTTCAGGGCATGACTTTTGCGGGTAGACATTGCTACACATTTTATTTCAAGATTCCAATATTTTAAAACTTATTAATTACCTTATGAATGTCCATCAGCTTCATATTAACCACTCATATCTGCATACAATTCTAAGGAGGGTTAAGTTCCAGGGGTGTACAACATGCTGAAATATCTATAAACACTGCCTACTTATGTTTTTATGGTTTTGAGTTTATTTTGACTCTTGCCTTGGAGGCAGATTTTATATCATCTTCTTCTTTTGGTAAAATTTCTATATGGTAAAATGCAAAGAACCAAAATATTCAATTCAATAAATTTTGACAATTTACACAATCAAGTAACAAATACCCGAAAAATATACAAGATATCTCCATTTTCTCAGAAATTTCCATTATGTCTCCTTTTTGCCCTCTCATAAGCAGACACTGATTTAATTTCTGTCATTATAGATGAGTTTTGCATTTTCTTTGAACTTGATGTAAAAACCATAAAATTCAATGCATTAATTTTTATCTAGCTTCATTTACTTAGTACTTTAAAAATTTACTCATGTTGTTGTACAGAACAGGGCTTGTACTCTTTCATTGTTGAAAAATATTGATATCCATTCTCCTACTGAGAAATACCTGGGTTGTTTCAGTTTCTGGCTATTGTAAATAAAAATTCTAGCAAAATATTTGTGCAAGTTTTTGTGTATGTCTGTGTTGACATGTTTTTATTTCTCTTGAGTAAATACATAGCAGTGAAATTGTGACACGAGCTAGATCTATGTTTAACATTATAAGAAATGGCTGAATAGTTTCTAAAGTATAGCATTTTACACTCTCACCAGCAACATGGTAGAGTTTTAGTGCCATACATTTTTGCTAAAATTGAGTGTTGTCCATCTTCTGACTTTTACCTACTCTGGTTGTGTTAACATCTATTGGTATTACTCTTTCAGGGCATTAGTTAGCATAGGGAGTGCTGCATGGGAATCTAGCCCACTATATTGAAAGACAATATTCAGAGCTTAACACATTCATAAATATTAATGAGAAAGGCAGAAGTGGTAGCAGAAATGTTAAAATAAGTTTTTAGATCCATAAGTGAAAATGCCTGTATGTCATGCCTTTATACCTCCCAAAATACTTGGTTATAGGGTAAAGCAGCCTCTACTGTTTCCCTCTCTTCTAACTCGGTAGAAGGTTAAGAGAGAAAAAAGTTATTTAGAATAATACACAATGTTTCCAGATGGATTTTACAAAGACAGAAGAACCTAATTCATGACTCGCATCTAAGATCTTGGAGATCTTGTATTCTCTGTTATGGAATTTGCTGATCTCCTCATCATGTTCAGAGCAAATAACTGTTCTGAATTTAAAAAAATAAAATTAGGTAAATTATTTGTGTCTTTTCTACAATTAGATTTAACTTCACTTAACTCACAAATATTGCACCTGATTACTTTACATGCAACTTTTATCCCCACAGCTTTCATGTTAGACGCAGTTTTCATACACAACAGGCTTCAGGGAGCCAGCTCTGATAGCTGCTTCCCCCCTCACCCCGTCCTTCTTACCAGCCTTGAGATGAGTCAGGAATCCTGCTTTCTTGTTCAACTTTCTCACGTGTAGGTCTAGGAAGGATTAAGGCAGAAGCAAAGGTAATCATTGGAGTCCTCCTCCCTGGGGCTCTTCTCTCAAATCTTCTTGAGTTGTCTGTCTCAGCAGTGGGGTTTCCTTCCGTTCTCTCATCAGAGACATTCTTGACTCCCAACATTTACCATTTTCTAGTCTCTTTTTATCAAAAATATTCCCCAAATATATATTTCTTAGTATTTACTGTCTGTCTCAGCAGTGGGGTTTCCTTCCGTTCTCTCATCAGAGACATTCTTGACTCCCAACATTTACCATTTTCTAGTCTCTTTTTATCAAAAATATTCCCCAAATATATATTTCTTAGTATTTTCTGTCTGTCTCAGCAGTGGGGTTTCCTTTCGTTCTCTCATCAGAGACATTCTTGACTCCCAACATTTACCATTTTCTAGTCTCTTTTTATCAAAAATATTCCCCAGATATATATTTCTTAGTATTTCTTCAGAGTATGCAGCATTTTCTTACATTTATAGTGTGTTAGAAATTCCTTGGACAAGCATAAAAATGTTGTTCATTACCATCTTGCCCCAACTTCTTCTTTTCGTTTTTTCCTGTTGTTCATGTGGGTAGAGTTCAGCCACACCAAATTATTCACCTGTCACCAAATAGAACCCACCCTTTCAGACCATGGTGCATTTCCATGAGCAATTCTTTCTACTCACAGTGCCTACGGTGCCTTCCTTCTCTCACCCTCCCTACAAGCCTTGCATATGCCTCTGTGCTCTTCTCCCACGCTAGCTGCACTGTGATGCCTCTCCCCTTGAGTGGGCCCGCTTAGCTCGTTGCTCCCTCTGCTCCCAAGCCCTCTCATGTCACTTTCTCATTCACATACAACTTCCTATAGTCAATGTAGTTTAAATTCCAGCATCCTACACTACCATCTCATTCAGTGGTTAGGCTCCAAACTGAACTGCATAAAGTGAAACGTAAAGTGAAAATAATAGAAACACAAAACTAATGATGAGAATCCACTAGGAACCTTTCCTACTCCACTTTGCCACACTAACCCTCAGTTATTTAATACAGCAGATCTTCCTCCAATGCTGGCACGAATTATTATTTTGTGAACTGAGTACCATTTCATGTCATTGGTTATACTTAGGACTTAATGAAAAGCTGCATAAACATTGTGTGTGTTTGTAAATCCAGTACTGACCTCATTTTGAGTCTTTGAAATGAAGAGTAGCAGGTGTCATGTTCCCTACTTAGACACAAGGAATCAGGTTTTAGGAACCCTACTAACTTGCTGTAACTTCACTCAGTTATTTATCGAGTCATAGAAATAGATTGTGAAGCCAAGTGTTTATATCTCAAGGCTTTTGTGTCAAACTATTTTTTGGTTCAAAACAATTAGAGGACTTGGACTTACAACAATGAAAATATTTATAGACAAATAAGGCAAAAGTATAAATGCTAAAAAATTATGAAAACCCTCAAAGACCTTTAGTGTTGCTAATTTGTATTCAAATGTTGTAGGGAATCTGCGAAGGTACATAATTTCTACCTTTGAATTACAAGAAACATATAATTAATACCTTTATGTTAAAATAACTAAATACATGTTTGAAGAGAGAGATCTGGAAGAAGCCTTCTTCTTACATGGTTACATCAAGATAGTTCAGACTTGGTTCTACTAATAAAGGGGACATGAAAAGCAGCAAAAGGAGAGAGACATTTCCTAATTCAACCACAATTTCGACTTAATATTTTAAAATTTTCAAGTACTGAGTTTCTTGTTCATATTTCCATTTGCCTTGTATATCTGGCTTAAGCCACTGATTCTCCTTGAGAAGTAAGAACACATTTCTTTGGGAAGCTATGGGAAGGCAAACGATTGCTTGACCCCAAACACAAATATGAACTGTGTATTCCAAAGTTTAAGTCTTCCAAGTAAAAGAATCATTGTGATTTAGTCAATAGCATCTTTTGAAAAGAGCTAAATGCTTCAGAACTTTCTCCAGAAGACACAATCAGTATAACTTCAAATAGTTACCCAGTAGGAAAAGAACAGCATTTAATAACCACATAGAAGACACAGATACGGGATAAAGGAAAGATGGAATTGAATCTGATCAGCACCCAGGTGTGACAGCAGGGCCATGAAATTATCAACTACAGGCAAGTGCAGTGCGACTGCAATACTAAGCGCTGATGCTGGAGAACACAGCGGGGCAATACTGAGATTTAAGAAAAGAAGGTAATTTACACTCTGTACAGAGATAAAACTCAGCAAAAGCATGCCATAGAGTTCCAGGAGTATTTACTGAGAAGATTCATCACAAGCTAAGGAAGAAATCAGAACGGAAAAGGATGCTGAGAAAAGGCAACAACTTTCAAGGACAAAAGCTAAAGATAAAGAAAATGTTAAAGATAATTTTAAAACATTTTGACTTGTTGTTTTTGTTGTTATTTTACAAAATGCCCAAGTGAAAAAAATTCATCTTACAAACTAGTACGATGGAGTATTAAAATTTCTTATATTGGACGTCTGTTAAAAAGGCATTTTGGAAATAAGGGAATCGTAGCTAAGGATTAGAATTTCTATTATTATCTAACTTGATTTGTTTAAGGGAAACATCATTTGGAAGCTGTCAGTCATGATGCCGCAGAAAAACACTCTCACCGGTGCTCTTCAGACACCACGCTTGGCTAATTTTTGTATTTTTAGTAGAGACGAGGTTTTGCCACATTGGCCAGGCTGGTCTTGAATTCCTGACTTCAGGTGATCTGCCCGCCTTGGCCTCCTAAAGTGCCGAGATTACAGGTGTGAGCCATTGTGTCAGGTCAGTAATTTATATTTCTATCATTTCTAATTGGTTTTAAATGATGCAATAAGCCTTTCTGGTTTCTTGAGTCCAGGCTTATTTCTCTCCATGACCCTTGATTTGTGTTTGGTATTTTAGCTGTGTCTATTTCCTGTTGCGTAACACTCTGGATGTTTCCTATGGATTTGATCATTTCTTCTTTTGTAAATTTTATCTTCACCAAATATTTATTTAAAAGTGTATTGTCACATTTCAGATTTTCTGCATTTCATAAGCTTTTTCTTAACCAGTAAATGAGGCAAAGCATAATGCACAATTAGCAGAATTCTTGGTACATAATATGTGCTTAATAAATGCTCTTTTCTTTGATTCTTGGTAATAATCTTCATATAATTCTTAATGGGTAGGTTTAATTATGTTCTCATTCTGAACCTACATTACCCGGTTGCCGCATTCCATACACAGAGCATGTCGGTTTTGAAACTGTCTTCCATTCCTCGCTGACTTTCACACAGCGCTACTCTGCTCATTCTGAGCACTCGCTTCCACCTTGCACACTGGCAGCCGCACACATTGGGAGGGCCCTTATTCATGTATCTGTGTTTATAGGCTCTCTTTGATACTCACGTTATATTCTGTCTAGATGCCATATTTATTTACATAATCATACTTATGTAATTATATATTAATTACAATTATATGTTTATAAATTTTATGAAACTTGGTGAAAACTAGATTATCCATAGCCTCTTCCCAGTCTCTGCATTGCAGCTGCCCTTCTAATTTCGCTCCCATTTCTTGGAAGATCTTCCATGCTGACTGGATGTATTTACTTCCTGCCTGTAACTCCTATAGTATTTTTTGGAATTTCTCACTTGATACTTCCCTTGCTATCTTTATGCGTCATATCCTATTTATACCAGCCAAGTCGCTGGAAAGAAGGAAAGGTATTGTGTTTGTCTAATCACAATCACTTGGTCTAAAAGGTATTCAGGCCCTTTGTTTTGTGAGAAACTGAATACCTGTAGAAAAATTTGAATCATTCTTGCTTATGGATATGGTGTAGGTATGGTGTAGGTCAGGGTTTTTTTTTTTTTTTCTTTTTTTTGAGACAGAATCTCACTCTGTTGCCCAGCTGGAGTGCAGTGGCATGATCTCAGCTCACTGCAACCTCTGCCTCCCAAGTTCAAGCTAGTCTCCTGCCTCAGCCTCCCTAGTAGCTGGGTCTACAGGCACCCGCCACCACGCCTGGGTAATTTTTGTATTTTGAGTGGAGATGGGGTTTCACCATGTTGGCCAGGCTGGTCTCGAACTCCTGAGTAGGTCAGGTTTTTAAAGCCAAGTTCTAGAGCTAAAAGCAAGTCTGTATACTCCTACAGAGTCCACAGACAAGTCATGTAGTTGAGAAACGAGGTGACAAAGCTAAACAATGGGTAGGAATGAGATAAACCGGCGTTCACGCTGGCACATGAAATGAACTTGAAAGTCCCGGGATTCCACAGAAGATGAAGATTCTCAAAATTAAGTTCAAACACACCCAGATTGGTAGATGTCAGAGTTGGAGAAGAGAAACACTGAACTTGGCTAGAAGAAAATCCAAAGCAGAGGTGAGAAGAGCCATGCGTCTTGCTGTGTCCCAAAATGTGATAAGTTCATATAGAAGCCATTTGTCTCTGCCAATATTTTTTCTCTAGAATTCAAAGGTAGGGTTTTCCTGAACCGATTTGGCTGGAATGCACAGTGTCACACTGCCCAGATTTTACTCTCTGTTCATAGAGACGCAGGTGTATTGAACAGATTAGACAGTATTATGACATTCATTATAAACCAAGTGGCTCTCTTTGAGGCTCTTCAGACACAGCTGTTCATCCATAGAGCCCTGCTGCCTTACACAGGCACACACATGTTTGCGTGTGCCTAGATGATGAACTTTATAGGTACGGCCTCTCTCCCTACACTGTAGGAGAGGACAGAGTGAGTGGAAAGAAGGATTCATCTCCTGCATTCCACTTCATGAAAAGATCATTAGCTTGAAAACCAAGGGCTGTTCAGTGCTCCAGGCATTCGTCTCCCATCATTCCTGTGACCTCCATAAAATCACACTTACATTTCAAGATCAGTTTTTTCCAGCTTTGTGGTTGGATATGAAGTAGCTGATACACCCATCTACCTGTGCACTTTACAAGTCTTAAGAACAGCGGTGGATTCCAGTTCTTTCTATTCCTGGTATTGATAAATCATCAGTTTCATCTTCATACCTGGCTGAGAACTTTTCATGGCTAGTTTCCCTGGCTGAGCTCACAGAGCGCTAGCAGACGTCCTTCCCTGCTCTGGGTTTATCACCACCCGACACCAATTTCTGTTGCTAAACTTCTCAGCTCACCACTTCCCCATCCCGTCCTCACAAAAACCTTCCACTAGTAGAAGCTCCACTTTATTTTGCTATAATTTTCAATATCTTGTCCTTTTCATTTCCACATCCTACACTTATTTGGATATACATATTTGGAGAGATTTATCTGTTTTGTTAACACCTGCTAAGACGTTTTTCAAGATTAGCCCATAATGTAGCTCATATTTTGGCAAGGTTGAAGAGTTCTTCTAAGAATGTAGTATCTTTCCTTGCATTCTTGTACTTTATCTTGGCTCTTGGTCATGCCTAACACATCATGCATTTTCTCACCCTAACACAAAGCTTCTATGTAACCCATAATCATTATCTGGGTTAACAGTTCTGCCCCAGATCTCCTATTGTATTTCTCCTTAGTGAAGATTTGAAAGCTTTACATCTATAAGTCTCTTTAGTTTGTTTTTTTGATGATTTCTATAAATTTTACACACTTTATTTTGATGAAAAAGTGCAAATGATTAGAAAGACAAGTAGTTGGGTAGGCCCACCGGTAAGCCATGGCCACGTTGGTGGAATGTATTTGAGGAGTGTGTTTATGAATGGCTCTGTGCATGTGTGCGTTTCAGGAAGGAGACTGGTGCAGCCTGTACATATGCAGAGCTGTATATTGTGTCTACGGTTGATACATTTCTCCTTACATTCACCAGCTGTGCGGTGATCCCTGCCAGAACTCCAGGTAACTATATTCTTCAGACAAATTTCCAAGGTTCAAGGTTGCAGAGTTTATAAACTATACCATCCAATCACCTATTTTGTGGGTAGTCTAGTTTTCGCCAAGTTTTATAACATTTATAAATATATAATTACTTTTCTTTTCTTTTTTTTTTTTTTTTGAGATGGAATCTTGCTCTGTCCCCCTGGCTGAAGTACAGTGGCGTGATCTCGGCTCACTGCAACCTCCGCCTCCCAGGTTCACACCATTTTCCTGCTTCAGCCTCCCGAGTAGCTGGGACTACAGGTGCACGCTGCCACACCTGGCTAATTTTTTGTATTTTTAGTAGAGATGGGGTTTCAGTGTGTTAGCCAGGATGGTCTCGATCTCCTGACCTCGTGATCCGCCCGCCTCAGCCTCCCAAAGTGCTGGGATTACAGGTGGGAGCCACTGTACCCAGCCGACTACAGTTTTTTTAAAAAGATATATTTTTAAGCACAAGGTTTATTAATTTATAAATTGTGCCTCTTGTTTAAGATTCTGATATCAGGGTTTTGAATGTTAACAGGCCATCATTGCCTGGCAGAAATATAATTTACTATAATTCAATTTTATTTTTACAAACATCTCTTGTTGATAGTTGATTATGCTTCTGTGAAGAGATTTTAGAATCCGATTCTATAAACCTGAGGTATTGTGTTTTATTATTGGCCCACATTATCTTTAAAGAAACACAGCTTATAAGCAGCTTATTCAATTAAAATAAACTTTCACTTTGTTCCCTGGCTGCTTCAGTGAGCACATTGAGTCTTTTGTGTAATACAATGACAAGGATCATATTTTTCACCATATCTGGCTTTTTTCGAAGGTCTTTTTGTTCAGTCATTTATCTTTCCAAAGACCTGGACACTCATAAGTATCCTAATTATTGAAAACAAAACTATTAATAGTTTTCTTTATTAAGGGTACACCAGGTCAATTACAGAGCAAATCACTTTTATCTAAAAAAACACAAGTTTTCTGAAAGTAATAAATCTGCAGATAACTTTTAGAGAGATGAGGAATTGATACAAAAAATGACTTCTGAAATTTAAAATAACGAATTTGAAACACATTGCTAAATTACTCCTCCCAAAATGAAGACTCCTGAAATTTAAATAATTGCTTTAATGGAGATGAGTAGTAAATGCCAAAGTGAAATGAGAAGTGTATTTTTAGAGACTCTAACCTGTCGGAGATTACATACTAGAAGCACATATTTTGCCTTTGATTGCTGCAGACACAGGCATCCTTTTGAGACCTTTAACAATTCACATTGACTTTCACTTTTCCAGATAAACATATGCAAAACATTTGCTGCAGCAAACCTTGAGATCATGCTAAAACATATAAATCAAACTATTAACACATACCAAGTCATCATATTTTCCCCTTTTAAGAATTAGTCGCAGTAGCCTTTTAGCTATAAACTGTGTTATCCTAAAGTTTCACATAGAAAGTAATCAAGAGACCAAGTTTTCCTAAGATTTCATATGATCCTGCAGCAGAACTGTATAGATTCAAGACAGTGACTGTTACTTTTAAAAATAACATATCTTTAGTTAGAGTTAACATGACTGTCTAACAAATCATCCAAAGTGTAATGGCTTAAAATAGTGACAAAATTTATTTTTCTCACAAATCCTGTTTGGGAGGGACTCAGGGGAACTGTTTGGCTCTGCTCCACATGGTGTTGGGTGGAGCTTCGCAGAGTCTGGGGCTGTCATCATTTACCGGCTCGTCATCTCATCTGTCTAGCACTTGGCTCTTGCTGTGGCAGGGACCTTACCTGGTGCTATTGGTCAGAACACCCACACATGACCTCTCCGTGTGGTCTGGACATTCCTGCAACGCAGTGCCTGGCCTTCAAGAGCAAGTGGGAGACAGAAAGAGCTGGGCAAAAGCGGCATTGGTTTTATGACTTAGCTACAGAAATCACAAAGCATGAGATGTGCCGTAACAGTCATAATTCCCACCCAGATTCAAGGGGAAGAAAACAGACCTCAGCTCTCCACAGGACAGGTGTTGGTCATATTATAAGAAGAACATGTGGGGTAGGTTATCAATGTGGATGTGGGTGTTTGTGTTTGTGTGTGCGTGTGTATCTACGCACATGTAGGCACACACAGACACATATGTGAAAACATGTCAGGGATGCAATTTGTCACTCTTGGCCTCATTTCAATTCCAGTGGAAATATAAGATTTTAATACCTTGTGGGAACTGCTGGAACTCTCTTCAAGAAGCTGATCTTACTCCAAGAGCAACTGAACAAGTTGGGTAGGCACTACCAGCGAGGACCCCTCCATAAACCCTTAGATTCTGTCAGTACTGAAGGAGAAAACTCCAATTAAGAGTGGGAGAGTACCATACCATGAAAGCAGAATGGTAAAAAGCTGTTGTTCCTGCCAGCCCAGCATCCTTTTTTTTCAAATATATATCTATTTACTTTTGAGGAAGCTGTGGCTTCCACAGGCATTTATGATATCTCTTGGTTCTTGTGATTTTTACTGATACATGCCTAACCAAAAAGATTATTTCATCCCCCATGGCCATAGTGATGGACTTAGCAAAAAGTTACAGCCAATGTTTATTATTATTGGGAGTTTTGCTCAAATTTGGGAAAAATATAAACATTTCTATTGCAGCAATCAAGTAAGATGTAAGCCTGTGTTGCTACTGAAATAAATGCATACAGAAAATAGCAAAGATGAACAGAAACAGGTACCTTATGCATCATTTGAGCCTTTAGAAATAGCAAAGGTAACCTTCTAGTAATGTGGGCAAATTTATCCCTTTTTTCTTACTTCTCTGTTTATTAACTCAGTCAATTGGGTTTCTGTCAGTTACAATTGAGGACCCCAAATAAATACTATGTGGGTGTTAAGAAGTTTAAAGAAAACAGATGTTTTCACAGTGGAAATAGAATTAATTGCATTCCACAAACAGCAAAATAGCAAAAAGGCAGATGCAAGTCCAGCCATGTCAATGACTACATTAGATGTAAATAGAATCACTTCAATCAAAAGGCTGATATTGTCAGATATCATCTGACAATAACATCCTTTATTGGCATATAACAGATAACATCTACAATTAAGGCAGATAATATCTACAATTAAGAACCTCTCTATTTATTTTAGCTAGACAACCTACAGAATAGAAGAAAATTTTTTCAATCTATCCATCTGACAAAGGGCTAATATACAGAATCTACAAGGAACTTAAACAAATTTACAAGAACAAACAACCCCATGAAAAAGTGGGCAAAGGATATGAACAGACACTTCTCATAAGAAGACATGTATGTGGCCAAGAAACATATGAGAAAAAGCTCATCATCACTGGTGATTAGAGAAATGCAAGTCAAAACCGCAATGAGATACCATTTCACGCCAGTTAGAATGGCAATCATTAAAAAGTCAGGAAACAACAGATGCTGGAGAAGATGTAGGGAAATAGGACCGCTTTTACACTGTTGGTGGGAGTGCAAATTAGTTCAACCGTTGTGGAAGACAGTGTGGAAATTCCTCAAGGATCTAGAACTAGAAATACCATTTGACCCAGCAATCCCATTACTGGGTATAGACCCAAAGGATTATAAATCATTCTACCATAAAGACACATGCATACGTGTGTTTACTGCAACACTATTCACAACAGCAAGGACTTAGAACCAACCAAATGCCCATCAGTGATAGACTGGATAAAGAAAATGTGGCACATATGCACCATGGAATACTATGCAGCCAGAAAAAAAGATGAGTTCATGTCCTTTTCAGGGACATGGATGAAGCTGGAAACCATCATTGTCAGCAAACTAACACAGGAACAGAAAACCAAACACCGCATGTTCTCACTCATAAGTAGGAGTTGAACAATGAGAACACATGGACTCAGGGAGGGGAACATCACACACTGGGGCCTGTTGGGGTGTAGGGGGCAAGGGGAGGGATAGCATTAGGAGAAATACCTAATATAGATGACGGGTTGATGGGTGCAGCAAACCACCATGGCACATGTATACCTATGTAACAAACCTGAATGTTCTGCACATGTATCCCAGAACTTAAAGTATAATTTTTAAAAAGGAAAGAAAGAAGAGCAAATTAAATGCAAAGCAAGAAAGAAGAATTAGTAAAGATTATACAGAAGAAAAAAACATAATAAATCAATAAAATCAAAAGTTGTACGTTTAAAATATCCACAAAATTGATAGACATTTTGTAAACTGACAAAAAAGAGACGACTCGAATTAACTAAATCAGAAATGAAAGACTGGATGCTACTACTGATGTCACAGAAATTAAAAGAACTTTAAAGGAATAATATGAAAAACTGTATCCAGACAAATTAGACAACTTAAATGAAATGAACAAATTCCTAGAAAGACACAAGTTGCTAGGACTAACTCAAGAAGAAATAGAAAATATGAATAGAACTAGAACTATAAAACATAAAGAAATTCAGTTAAGATTTAAAATTTTTCCCAAAAAGAAAACTCCAGGCCTGTCACAGAGGAATTCAATCAAACATTTAAGAAACAATACCAATCTTTCACAAACTCCTCCAGAAAACACAAGTAGAGGGAACACTTCTCAACTTATTCTATGAGTCTCATATTTAATAACAAAAACCAGTGGTATCTCAAGGAAAGAAAACTACACGCAAAGATCTCTCATAAAGGTCAATGCAAAAATTCATGACAAAATACTAGCAAGCCAAATTTAGTAAAATATTAAAGAATTATACATCATGACCAAGAGTGGTTTATATTAGAAATGTGATTTTTATTTGAATTAAAATTTAGAAATTCAATTAACTTAAGACACTATATTAATAAAACTAAGGGCATAATCCAAATGATCATCTTGATAGATGCAAAATCATTTTACAAAGTCTAACACATATTCCATATAAATCCAACACTCATTCATTGTCAAATCTCTCAACAAGCTATAAATAGAAGGGAAATATTTCAATATGATAAAGGACAGCCAAAAAACCTACAACTAACATCATACGTCACGGTAAAAGAATTAATGTGTCAGCCCTAAAATTAGAAAGAAGGCCAGCAAACTGACTTGCCACTTTTATTGAACATTGTACTTGCTAGAAGTTCAATAGGTACAAAAAGGCAATTGAAGGAAGTAAGGGCCGTTCAGACCGTGAGGAAATTCATCAAAGTGTTTTTATTCCCAGACAACATGATCCTCTAGGTAGAAAAACCTAAGCAATTTACAAAAATGCTACAGAAAATAATAAATAGGTTTAGCAAGTTAGGTGGATTCAAGCAGTGTACCAATGTCAACAAATGTCTATATATTACCGATACATAACATAAAAACAAAACTAATCTACAAATCCATTCCTAATGGCATAAAAAATGTAATATAAGTAGTACAAGATTTGTATCTGAAAAATACAAATCATTGCTGGGAGAAATGAAAGAACATTTTTAAAAAGAGAAACACCTTACCACAGCCAGAATGTCCATTACTCAAAAGTCAAAACAACCAAAACAGCATATTGGGTTGGATGTGGTGAGAAGGGAAAAATTAGACTCTACCGATGGGGATGGAAATTGGTACAACCCCTATGGGAAATAGTAAGGAGATTTCTCAAAAAACTGAAAGTAGACTCACCACTGAATCCAGCAATCCCATTGGTGGGTATCTAGCCAAAGAAAAAGCAGTCATGATATAAAAACAATAACAACAACAACAAAAACCCACACACACCTGCCTGTGTAGATTTATTGCAGGATAATCCATAATTGCCAAAATATGGAGCCAATCTAAGTGCCCATGAACTGATGAGTGGATAGAGAAAATCTGGTAGAAGTACACCATGAAATACTATTCAGCCATTTAAAAAAAGAACAAAATAATGTCTTCTGCAGCAACTTGGATGGAGCTGTAGGCCATTATTCTAAGTGAAGTAACTCAGGAATGGAAAACCAAATACTGCATGTTCTCACTTGTAAGTGGAAGCTCTGCTCTGGGTACATAAAGGCATACGGAGTGTTCTAATGGACACTGGAGACTCAGAAGACAAAGTGGGAGGGAGTGACAGATTTTTTAAAAACCTACATATTGGGTACAATGTGCGCTACTCAGGTGACAGGTGCACTAAAATCTCAGACTTCGCCACTATACAATTTA
Organism: Pan troglodytes; assembly: GCF_028858775.2. Lineage (NCBI taxonomy): Eukaryota > Metazoa > Chordata > Mammalia > Primates > Hominidae > Pan > Pan troglodytes. Next base: position 190,726,945 of record NC_072401.2, read on the forward strand.
TCCATTTAACCAAAAACCACTTGCACCCTGTTCATAGTTTGGAAAACTCAATATTGTGAAGGTGACACTTTATTCCAAAATTGATCTATAGATTCAACACAATCCCTTATTAAAGTCCCTGCAGAGTTTTTGTTTTTGCTTCTGCTTTTGTTTTTGCAGAAATTTACAAGCAGAGTCTAAAATGTATATGGGAAGGCCATCAATTTTCTAAAAGACTATCCTTTCCCTTTTATACCTTAGGTACACATCTATAGATCAATGTCTAGAAACAAATCTTTCCATTTATATTAAATTTATGACAAAGATGCCAAGGCAATTTAAGGTGGAAAGGTCAGTCTTTTAGAAAACTGATGCTGAGACAATTGAATATTCACATACAAAAATATGAGTTTATACCCTTACTTCACATGAACTCAAAGTGGATCATAGACCTAAATGTAAGTATTAAACTATAGAACTTTTAGAAAAAAACATAGGTAGAAATCTTTGTAACTCTGGGTGAGGTCAAGAATTCTAAGATACGATGCCAGGTGCAGTGGCTCATGTCTCTAATCCCAGCACTTTGGGAGGCTGAGGCGGGTGGATCACTTGAGCTCAGGAGTTCGAGACCAGCCTGAGCAATATGGCAAGACCATGTCCCTTAAAAAAAATAATTCTTTTTTTGACACCAAAAGCATAACCAATAAATGGAAAAAAATTGGATGTTATCAAAACTTAAAATGATTATATGTCAAAGGACACTATTAAAAGACACTATCAGGAAAACAAAAGGAAAAGTCACAGATTAAGATGAATTATTTGCAAATTATATTTCAGATAAAATATATTTTTTCTGGAATTTATTATAACTTTTACAATTCAAAAATAAGAACATAAAAGTCCCAATGGGAAAATGGGCCAAAAATGTGAACAGACACTTTACCAAAAACGGTATATGAATTCCTAATAAATAAAAATATTCTCAATATAATTTGTTATTTGGGACATGAAAATTAAAACCACAATGACATCCTGATTAACATGAATGAAAGTAGCTATAATAAAAGTGATAAACAATGACAAATGTTAGAGTGAGGGTATGTAGAAACAGTCATCTTCATGCATTGCAAGTGGGAATGTAAAAATGGTACTGCCATTTTGTAAACAGTTTGACAGTTTTATAAAAAGTTAAATATAGGCCGAGTGTGTTGGCTCATGCCTGTAATCCTAGCACTTTGGGAGGCCGAGGCGGGTGGATTGTCTGAGCTCAGGAGTTCAAGACCAGCCTGGGCAACATGGTGAAACGCCGTCCCTACTAAAATACAAAAAATTAGCCAGGTGTGGTGGCGTGGGCCTGTAATCCCAGCTACTTGGGAGGCTGAGACAGGAGAACAGCTTGAACCTGTTAGGTGGAGGTTGCAGTGAGCTGAGATTGTGCCATTGCACTCCAGCCTGGGGATCAGAGCAAGGCTCCATCTCAAAAAAAAAAAAAAAAGTTTAAATATAAATTTATCACAGGACCAAGCAATTCCACTCCTAGGAATTTACCCAAGACAAATGAAAATAAACGTCCACACAAAGATTGTATTCAAATATTACAGCATTATTCTTAATAAACAGAATATGAAAACAATTTGTATGTCCATCAACTAATGAATGGATAAACAAAATATGTATATTCATGCCACAAAAATTTTGCAATAAAAAAAGAAGTACTGATACATGCTATCACATGTTTTGAGATGAATCTCAAAAACATTATGCTAAATTAGAGAAGCCAGATGCAAAAGCCCACATATCCCATGATTCAATTTAATGAAAGTCCAGAGGGTTCCATCCCTGGAGTCAGAAAGTAGCTAGTGGGATGTGGGTGGGACTAGGGATTGCACACACCGCCAAGAAGAATTTTCAGGGAGTAATAATGGAGATGTGGTAAAATTTGATTTGGGTAATGGTTGCACAACTCTTTAATTTTATTAAAAATAAGTCCCTTATAAAATTAAAATGTTGAATTTTATAATACATATATTAAAACATATATATAGTACCTCAATAAGTGCTTCAAAAAATTTTGTAACAAGTTAACTATATTTAAGTACCAAAAAATAAATAAAATGATAGGACATACACTATATTTTGCCCATTGAGAAGAAAACACCAAGGGAAAGCCTTAAGAAAACACAGTGCCTCTGTGAGATGCATGACTTACTTTGTCTTCTGTGTAAAAATTAATTAGAAACATACTCTAGCAAACCTATTTGACTACTTACAATGATGTTATTAAAATGGCAAACTACTTTTTCTCCATTTATTAGAAGAGAAATTGTTTTATAATATTTTGTTTAAATCACTCCAAATATTTCAAATCTGTTGTGGTTTTGACATTATTTCCCTCAAGTGTTTAATTTCTTCTGAGAGTTTAATTGCTAATGTAATAATTTTAAATATAGTGAGATACTTTATATAGCATATAAAGTATATAAATTGTGAACTGAATTTCACATAGCCAGAATTACCATAACACTACATATTCTCTTTTATATTTTATAAATTTACAACTTACAAAACACTTATGCAATTTACTGATCACTTACTTTGCATCCGAAAAAAATCTAGTCTTTGAAAATTCATTAAGAATAAAATAAATAATAACGTATAAATTTGTGAAGCCTAATTCTAGAAGAAGATTTATTTCATGTTCTTTTCAAAAGTTACCTGTTAGAATTTGTCTTAAGTGGCCAAATGATGAAATGATAAAAATTTTTAAAAAATTTATTTGCCTCATTTCTGTATTCAGAACCACATGCAAATCTGTTTCTACTTTATGATTATTATTTTTTAAACCATTAAATTCAATGCCATGTAGGTCACTATGAAGACATTTGTGGAAAAATCACATGTGCATTTTTGTCAGTCTCATAACAAGGTGTATTAGTCTGTTTTCACACTGCTAATAAAGACTATCCAAGACTGGGTAATTTATAAAAGAGAGAGGTTTAATGGACTCACAGTTCCACATGGCTGGGGAGGCCTCACAATCATGGCAGAAGGCAAAGGAGGAGCAAAGGCACATCTTACATGGCAGCAAGCAAGAGAGTGTGCGCAGGGCGACTGCCCTTTATAAAACCATCAGATCTTGTGAGACTTACTATCAAGAGAAAAGCATAGAAAAAAACCCACCGCCATGATTCAATTACGTCCTCCAGGATCCCTCCCACAACACATGAGGATTGTGGGAGATACAATTCAAAATGAGATTTGGATGGAGACACAGACAAACCATATCACAAGGGTTCATAAGATATTACTATCTAATTTCTGGTGAGTTGAGGACACTATTTTTCAGTCTGTGTGAGGGATCTTTACATGAACTCCACAAGTTTAGTTTATGTTCACCATATACGTGAATTTAAGTGTCTGTAGCCTAGAGTCTTTCAAACGGAAGCATTACTATGTCACTTCAAGTGTGACAGACATTAGGGACATGACAATGCTGTGTCCTGAGACAAGACAGAAAAGCTATCCTTTAAAGTTATAGGATACAGTATAACATGACTAAGGATTTCTATGAAGATGGAGAAGTGAGCACTTCTGGAAAAACCTGGAGTCACTAGTGAGATTGAGGGATGGCAGGCAAGGGGAGAATATCTGGAATTCCTTAAAAGAAATCCTTGAGTCATCAAGAAAGGACAATTAGCCAACAACAGTGGAGAAATATCTTAGCAGATGGGGCAGCAGAAATATACACATAGGCAGAAAGTGATGAGTAGCCCATGAGTAATAGATCATTAACATCAAGTCTCTACCTGCAAGAGTTTAACAAACAAAAAATTGGTAAAAAAATTATCAACAAAATAGTATATGTATGAATATGATATAAGATGTTCATGATTATCTATCTCTATAACAATTTTTATTTGCTACTAAAGAATGTGGCCTTTGTAAACTTAAAATAAAAATTCATATTTTGTGTCCAAATAGCTGAAAATAATATTTAATAACAAAAAGTAATTTTTAACTAGACCATTTAATTATTATCTTTACTCAGCTGCTTATTTTACCATTAAAAAGAATAGTAAAAATCAAGACAATCTCCAGAATTTTGAGAAAGCAGGCTTTTTCTGGAAAAAAAATTGTAAAGTCCTGTTTCTCAGTGCTGTAAGAGTCCCTATTACACTACATCGTCATAACACAGAACACATACTTTAAAACTTCACTGCCATTTTAGTAGATGGAAATATTACCACTGTGTTGCTTTAATATTATCTCTTTGATGATCATAAATGGAAGCTTTTTCATATGGTATTAGCCATATGACTTTCCTCCATGTTTGATATCTCTATTCATATCCTCCACCAGTGATTCACTTGGAGTCTTAATGGTTTTTTATTCCATTTGTGAGATGTTGTTTACACCCCTGTTTTGGAAAGGGGTGTACAGTTTGAATGAACACTTCATGTTTTGAGTTTATTAATCATTCCCCCAAATTTATGCTAGTTTATTTGACTTTTAATTTTATTGTTTTGCAAACTACCCAAAGTTTATTTTAACTGCGTAGTAGATATGGAGAGACAGTAGAGCATGATGGTTAAGAAAGTGTATTCTACATGGGACAGTGAAATCCTCTCCACTCTTTACCTTTGACCCAGGCCCTCTACTCCTTCTAATGAGGGTCAAGAACACAGCTAGAAAATCAGGGAGAAGGCAAACTATTCCCCAAGCCACTACAAATACCATTTCTGACACCTTATTTCAGCTGCACAATTGTATTAGTCTGTTCTCAAGTTGCTGATAAAAACATACCAGAGACTGGGTAATTTATAAAGAAAAAGAGGTTTAATGGACTCAGTTCCACATGTCTGGGGAGGCCTCAGAATCATGGCAGAAGGTGAAAGGCACACCTGGCATGGTGGCAGGCAAAAAGGGAGTGAGAACCAAGGGAAAGGGGCTTCCCCTTATAAAACCAACAGATCTCGTGAGAATTATTCACTACCATGAGAACAGTATGGGGGAAACCACCACCATGATTCAATTATCTCCCATCAGGTCCCTCCCACAACACATGGGAATTATAGGAACTAAAATTCAAGATGAGATTTGGGTGGGTACACAGCCAAACCATAGAAAAGATTTTGCCTGAGAACTAGATGTGAATAGAAATTTTAATTCACAATCATGTTTGAAGCATGATTATTACATAGCATTGAACTGCATAATTACTGAACTAAAACTGTGTTTGCAATGCACAGGTCACCATACCATGGGATACTACTCAGCACTGAAAGTCGATGAGCATGCAGTAGTAGGGATGATTCTCACATGAAAGAACTGTGGAGTCCTATTTAGGGAAGAGGAGTCAGGCTGGAGGGACCAAGAGAAAGCAAAAAGAGAAAGCAGATAACTTAGAATTCTGCCTTTCTTCTTGGTCCAGGACACATAGCCCTCCTACAATCTTTCTGTGCTCAGCCATCACCAGACCCTTCACTGATAGAAAATGACAAGTTAGCTTACTACAACCCTGGTGTTATCAGTACTACGCAAAGCCCTCTTCAGCACACAGCAAAAGCACCATCCTATAAAACCTCACAGCAAACCTTTGTCTCTTGGCAGTTAGATCCTCTCTCGCCAACTTCCCCATTGCTCCCTTGCAACATATTTTCCTATGTTCTCTAATAATATGCCTTTCTTTAGTTGCAACTATCTTGGTAAATTCTACTTACTTCCAAACCACTAGCCCCAGGTAGTTGCTGATGGCCTGTAGCCAAAGCTAGATTCCAAAAGCTACACACTGTATGAATATAGCTACAGAAGATATCTTTGCAAAGACCAAATTATGGAGCTGAGAAACCAAACAGTGATTATCAGGAGCTGGGAATGTAGACAGAGGTGGCTTGCAAAGATGTAAGATGAAAATTTGGGGTGGTGATGAAACTGTTCTATATTTTGGTCTTGGTAGTGGTTACATGACTATACACATTTTTTAAGATTAACAGAATTGTATACTACAAAGCATGAATTTCACCACTGGTAAATTATACCTCAATAAAAAAAAAGAAGTTTGGTAGAGTTACGTGGGATAAAAATTGATATGACCAGTGAGGAAAAGAAAAAATAACAGTCTCTGACATTCAGAAGCTGGCTTGGCCCCAAAAGCCATTCTTCTATTAAACACAAAAAATGTCACAGAATAATATATTCAGACATGGCTGCTCTAAGACTCTAAAATAAGATAAAGTAAAGCTACTGCATAATTTTAAGAACAGGATCACTGTGCCACCCACAATACTAACCATTCCTCTCTACCAGCTCATTTAAGTGACTGCTACTACTTTACCAATTATGTTTAGCCTCACTCTATTCTGCCTTCTTATAGATAAGGTTTATAATTGAGATAACCAATCAAAAGCTTTGAGAGTCACAGACAACCACCCCTAGACATTGCCATGGGGCCGTAGGCCAAAAGTGCTCCCCATGGCCTCTGCTCCTGCCCGTCTGCGCTCCCCATGGCCTCTGCACCTGCCCGTCTGCATGCTTCCACTAGGGGTTTGAGCAGCAAGGCGACCCAAGGAGCGAGCCACACCCCTGTCACATGTCCTGTGTTGCGGATGAGGAAACTTTCCTGTTTCAATAGTAAGCAGCTATGTTGTGGTAAAATACCATTTCGCAATTCTACCTAAAGCTGAGATGAACAATAATAGAAAAGAATATTCAAAAGCAATTAAACAGCCTTAAGGCAAGCTCTGTTTAGGTGTGAAATAGAAACAAAACATTTAGCAACTGGCCACAATATTCTTTTAACCTCTTACAATTTTTAGGTCTTTTATTATTTAAGTTAACTGGATAGTGGAAGAAAAAATTATTTTTCCTCTCCCTTCTAGGTTCTCCCACTGGAGCCCTGCAAATCAGATTAACATAGCACAGATTAGCAAGAGAAAAGCATATAATTTTATTAGCATGCCCATCCCCAAAACACGTGGAAGAAACTTAGTAGTCAGTAACTCAAAGGGTAGTTATTGGTGTCTCCAAACCTAACTTAGTAGGGGAAAGGGAAAGGGAGAAACGGTACTTGTGAAAAAGCAGCTGAATTTCTGGAAAGATAAATGGGCTCTTAGAATAGACAGAAGATATGAGAGTGCATGAAAATGTCTATGTGGGTATGGTGATGACTTCTCTTCTTCTAAAAAAGAAATGAGAGTTGTTCCTAGGAAGAGGTAGGCTGAGGCAGGAGAACACTTGAACCCTGGAGGCGGAGGTTGCAGCGAGCCGAGATCACACCACTGCACTCCAGCCTGGTGTCAGAGCGAGACTCTGTCTCAAAAAACAGCAACAACAACCAATCCCAATTTCTTGGTGGAAGTCACCAGATGTATTATATAGTCAGGGAAACTTGTAAGTCACAAAAGATTAAACAAATTTAACATAAGCAAAATTATTTTGAAAGATCAAATTAAGAGTTATGATTACCAAAAATTTTAATGTTGATCTGAAAATACTGTAAACCCTTAGTCTAGTTAACACTAAACACTCCTGCATGATGGGCTGCTGCTGACATTGCCACAGCCTGCTTTCTCCTCAGTGTTTGTGAAGTTACACATGGCAGCACAGAAGCTTTCTGCGAGGACCTTGAATTTTGTCCTGGGAGCATTTCAGCATGTGGCGTTGGCATCTCCTTTGTCCCTTTCCAATCCTCATCTCCAATCCCTCCTCCCATAATGAATAAGATGCCACCCAGCCAGAACTACTGCAGAGAATTATAGCAGCAACTCTTCCTCCAGGCACTGCAGGGCCTGTAAAACTTTCATGAACTCATGAAAGTTTTATTGCTTTCTCTCTTTTTGACCAATGCGAGAAATAACCACTACCACACATTTTTTAAAATTAAAAATGTAAAAAAAAATGCAGAACAAAACAATAGAAATGTCCACAAATACAAAGCATTCCCCAGTTCCTTAGCTTGTTATACTAGCAAAACAGAAATTCTTTATTCTCCGTGTGAATGGTAACTGATAAAATACACACACCCCTAAGAAAACAAATGATTAGCACACTGCTGTGTGTACTGTCAGCCCGTAACAAATAAAAAGCAATGATTCTACCCATTTTCTTGGCTACGTGTCTTGAGAAGCAAGGGAAGGGATATTTAGTGATTGTTTTTTAGCGTTCTTTTTGAAATCTCCATTACAAATGTTTTGTGTTAAAAAAAAATGATCATGCTGTTCAGAAGTTCAAATTCAACACTTAGGAACACACTATCCGCAATTTCGGAAAGGACACCTTAATGCATCCCATATACATTTACTCCCTCTCCATACATATAGTATAATATATATGGCATATATAACATATACTATTATATATTATATTATGAATACATATTATATATAGCATATATTTATAGTAAATAAATATATAGTAAATATATATTTACTATATATAATGTATATATTTAATAATGTAATAATATAAAAATCTTTGTATGTCTTCTTTTAATTCAATTCAATCTCCCTTAATTTCTTTATATTCATTCACAATCAATTTTTCTTGAATTGTTAAGTGCATCCCTTAACCCAGAATTTTTTAAAAATCTTATTAAAAATATAACTATTCAAAACAGGAGATGGTACTCTGTTGTTCCTAGTTCTAGAGTTTAAAGGTGACCCCATTCTGACTGATAGCTGTTGAGATATTTCCTGTCTAACCTCAGTTGTCCTTCGCACAGTGTTCAATCTGTGTGGCATGTTTGGAAAAAGCAGACTCGCAGCACAATGCTAAAACTTCTGCCTCAGAACCATTGAGCTCCAAGGCATTTGTTTGCCTTAAGGGTGGACATAGCTCAACACAGCTCAACTGATTTCCCATGTTCTTAATAGGTGTAAGGTGGATATCATTATATGAGAAATAATAATGTAAGATATGCTTCTAATAGGACCCTGAAGGTGAGTTAAAGTGACAGGGCACCCATTACTGCCTTTAATAGGACATTAAAGCCTGGACACCCTGAACACCATTTTATCAGGGAACAGGCAGCAAATTCATCTAGAATTCTCAAATCTGCCACATCCTGAAATGTAGTTCCATGAGAGTGCAACTTTACACCCAGTCGGTCTCATTGTATTTCCTTTTATGATCATAGGAATACCTTTGATATTTCTAAATCATACCATGCTAAAATGAGATTTCCATACTAAAAATGGTAAAATAAATGAATCATCAGGTAGACACGTAGGAAAAAAAGAAAAGAAATTAAGTCTTGCTATTCTGTTTTCATTACCCTGCTTGGAGTCCCAATTTGGATACTAAACGAATCCTATCAAGTAAATATATATATATTTACTCTTGGTGTTGGCTAACATGGTGAAACCCCGTCTCTACTAAAAATACAAAAAATTAGCTGGGTGTCGTGGCGGGCGCCTGTAGTCCCAGCTACTCGGGAGGCTGAGGCAGGGGAATGGTGTGAACCCAGGAGGTGGAGGTTGCAGTGAGCTGAGATTGCACCACTGCACTCCAGCCTGGGCGACAGAGCAAGACTCCATCTCAAGAAAAAAAAAAAAATTGCTTTAATGCCCTGATGTTTATAGATACAGTATCAAATAAGAGAAATAAGTCTGTGTATTGCCTTCTGACAATTCATATTTATAATTCATCTATCAATAGAAATTGATTATAGGGTCATAAAACCCTGAAAAATGCAATATTATACTTATGTACAACAGTAAACATAATATTTGCTTCTGTCATGGGTTTTAATATTTCAGGCGCAGTTAGGCACAGTGAAATGTTTAGGAATAACTGTTCTTAGACATTTTACTGTGCCTCATAAACCATGTCAACTGAGCCATGGTTGAAGACTGAATGGAATATTTCAATTAATTATTGACAGATTGTTACAGTGACTCAAGAGAACCAGTCAAGCAACAATGACAATATATTTTCTCCTCTTAACTACCCCAACACCTAAAATATTCATTTTTAGGAAAATATACATACTAACTTAACAGCATAAATGAAAATATTTTATATTAAAGCTTATTTTCCCATTAGAGTTACTTTGATTTTTGAACTAATTGCGGAAAATTGCAAGGACAAGGTTAACTTAGAGGATTTTTTTGACACCATTATATGTAATCTTTTTAAAATTGAACTTTAAGTTCTGGGATACACGTGCAGAATGTGCAGGTTTGTTACACAGGTATACATGTGCCATGTTGGTTTGCTGCCTCTAACTTTGAGGATTTTTACATAAAATCACATAGCTAAAATCTAGGCATAAAGACATGTAAATGACTTCATTTTCATTTTCCTGAGCACCAAGTATTAACTCTTTCTCAAATCAACTGTGGCATCTGTCAAGTACGTCTCATAGTAAGGAAGAATGAATTTTGGCACACTGTCGACATTAACAAAAATGGCAGTGGGAAAAATAGCTGTATTTTTGTATTTCCAAATGACCACTTAAAATAATCTCAAGTCTTTATTACATAAATTTTCTGATTCTCCTAGTCTCTTTGGCTTCATCTTTCTGTGTTAGGCCTTGTCAGTATCATCAGTTTACCTTTGGATAAGAGCTGTTCATCTGGGATGGTGTCTGGGTTATCGGATCTGGCACACACCACACACAGAGCAAACACAGCTGCAGCGGCTCTCCCACTAACAGCACAGAGAAGTCTGCCACGGCGTTGTCTCCACGTGTGTCATCACACACACTGTCTTCAGTCATAAACTCAACAGAGCTCATCTGTTCTCCAAAAGGTTGTTGGAACTACATTTTTCTTGCATGATCTAGCAGCATTCGAGTTTCTAGTACTTTAGCAAAATTATAAAAACATAAATGAACAGTCAGAGTCTTTTTGAAGGCTTGGAAGAAAAAGACTCTATTAGAGATGAAACCATGCTCACATAGATAAAATAATATTAAGGAAGTGTCTAGTATGAAATTCTGCTATTAAAAAACGGTGTTGGGACCAGGTAGGGTGGCTCACACCTGTAACCCCTGTGGGGAATTACTTTGTGGGGGCCAAGGTGCGGGGATTACTTGAGGTCAGGAGTTCGAGACCAGCCTGGCCAACGTGGTGAAACCCCGTCTCTACTAAAAATACAGAAATTACCTGGTGGCAGGCACCTGTAATCCCAGCTGCTCAGGAGGCTGAGGCAGGAGAATCACTTGACCCCAGGAGGTGGAGGTTGCAGTGAGCCGAGATCAAGCCATTGCACTCCAGCCTGGGCAAGGGAGCTAGACCCTCTCTCAAAATATATATATATTATAATATATATATTATATATATTATAATATATATATTATATATATTATAATATATATTATATATACACACACATAAAAATAAAAAAGGTGTTAGGAGTAGCTTAAGGTAGAAAATAAATAGTATTAGATGCATTTTCTGAGACAAATGTAATTCAATTAGAATTGTCCACTATTTACATTCAAAGTCAATTAATAATCCTGTTCAATAAGCTGGCCGTGGCCTTTGCCTTATACTACAAAAATGTCATTAAGAATCAAATATAATCGACCCAAATTGTGTTAGTTCACTGCAAGTTTTTATACCCTGGATTTTGCATGCATGCTACAATGATAATAGCATCACTGTAGGCTAAAGCACTTCTGAATAAAATTGTTTTTATTAAAGTTTCAAAATTTTAAAATATTAAACTATATGAAACAATATGACTTAGTAATGGGCCAGTGATTTTACAGCATCTCCTAACACCCCATCTGTGGCCCAACAGTGGACCTCCACAGTAGTACATAAATGTATGTCAATTGGTTGTTACATAAACATATTCTACATAAAAATGTCTTTTGTTTTTCCAAGTATATACCTTCTGTAACTCATGATTTGCCTTGTATTTGTTCAATCTTATTACTTATAGCTTTAAAATATATCACAATTAAATTGTATGTAGTTAGAAAAGGAGGACATTAGGAAAAATATATGTAATGAGAGAAGTCTTAGCCTTACAGAATAAGACAAACACTTCAGTCAGGCAAATTTACAAACAAGGCTGCAAATCGGTCAACGTGGCTCAAGAGAAGGAGTTTCCTCAGAGCTCCTGGGACAGGGCACAGCTCATCACAGCCACTAGAGGCAGCTGACTGCTGCTCCACTCCTGAGCTCCCCAATTTTGTTTTCCTTTTTTTTTCTTTTTTTTTCTGGACACAATGGCTTCTTCTCTTTAATAATGCCTTCCTTCTGCCCCATAATTTCTATTTGCATGTGGCTTTGACTTGCTTTGGTGACAGCTCTATGTTAGTTTCACACTCACTAATACTTAACTAACTTTTTCTGAGACTTTTTGCTCAAATTTTCCAAAGAAAGTACATAAACAGCCCAGCCCCTGGATTAGTTTACCTTGAGACAAAACTCCATCGCAGGTCCAAACAGCTAAGGTGAGGGAGGCCAGGTCAAATAGCACATTCTTCTCCACCTAGACCCACCTCTTTAAAAGTGATTGCAGGCTGTGGACGATATTTTTAAAATGAGACACAGGCTAAGCTAATACCCCACAGTGTACATCGTACAATAGAAAAATAGCTAAATATAGACAATTCATTAAAAAATGCCGAAGATCATTATTATAAGAAAAAGCAATAATTAATGAAAATTGAGGGTTTAATTTCTACTATATAAATAGCATAGTAGATTTTCTTGAACTGTAATGATCTGGATCCAGGTTACTGCTGCACAAATGGAGAGGAACTGAAATATACTAGAAATAGACGTGGCTAGATACAGATATAGACACATATGTGTATGCACATTCTCTCCCAATATATACAGTTGATAGAGGTGAGAGAAAAAGTCCACTAATATTTCTATGAATTTATTTTTTGGTTAAAAAATGAATTTGGATACTATATTTTCATCTGATTTCTATTTTACAAGGCCCATAATGTAAGTATTTTTATTTCACTACTGTTAGATATTCCCTGAGAAAGAAAGAGACACTTGACATGTGAGAAATATCACATTTGCAAATGGATGTTTTTTGAAAAATATCAATGTTCTACTGTCTCTAGAATTAGAACATTGTTAAAAAATACATTTTGGCAATAACGAAGTGATTAGTCATCTGTGGGGTACAAGATAACAATACAAGAAACTAACCTTACTGAAAAGGTGGTGGATGGCATGTGATTGCTCTACATGCATCCCTTCAATCAATACCAGAATAGCTTTGGAGGCAGGTACAACGGTCATTATCTAAATTTTATAAAAGAAACTTAAATAGACAAAAGTTGTTTTCCCAAGGATACAGGGCTAGTAAATTAAATGGTGGAAGCCAGATTCAAACCCAGTTTTAATTTCAGAGCAAGCCATTGTTGGCCTCTGACGTTAAATTCCAGATAAATGGAAATAAGCCCATGTTATGGATATTCTAGCAATTTTGCAGAGTAACTCTAATGACACCTGTATTCTCTGTGTTATTAAGAGTAATTCTAATGACACCTGTATCCTCTGTGTTATTATACTGAAATAGTCTATAGATACTCAGTATAAAGATACTGCAATGAAGAATTGTATGGATTTTTAAAATTTTTATACAGTTTTTGAAGACAATGTTTTAAAAATCATTGAGAATATTGGGGCATTTTGTTTTCATAGTCATGACTTCCCCTAAAGAAATCCTTTTGTTAGAAGATAAATTAGGAGGCACATTGTTTAGAAGTAGACATAGAAAGATGGATTTAACAATCTGCCTAATTATGTTATTTCTTCTTTTTTTTTGTCTCTGTGTTTGTGCATGTACATTTTTTATGTGACTAAGGATATCCAGAGAGTGGAACGGTAATGAGAAGTACAACAAATGGGTAGAATCATTTTGTTTGCGTTATAATCCATACATGACTGATGTAGTATGGGAAAATAAACTTCTAATTGTGGTTCTTGGTCCTAGGACCAAACTCATGATCAAAACCACTCAGATAAAAAGTATCCAGTCAGAGTAAGGTGGTTGTTTAAGAGAAAATGGGATTTTGGGGATGCTGGAAGTCAGAGCAAAGACAATGTTCAAAAACACGTGGTCTCTGACTTCCCCTTCTCTCCAAGAATGGAAAGTTGGCTGCCGATGCTGTGGTTAGTTTACAAAGCAGGGAAGGCCTATGTTGGTGAGCATGTACTTAAACTGAGTGTGAGTGTGGCCTCGCTGCATGGGGAGTAGCTGCATCCCACGTGCACTAGAGAATGCAAATGCCAAAACCAACACCAAAACAACAGCCCTCTCAAAAATGCTTTATTCGCTTCTACTCTACATGTATGATCATTTTGAGGCAGGAAAATAGGGCCTGGGTGCAGGGAACCTAGGGAACTCACAGAACTAAATCAAGCTCTGTGACCAAGTAAATAACTCTAACTCTACTTCAGCCATGCCAGGAAACATCTTCATTTGCATAGGGTGTACACCAAGGAAATCACTTTGTAACCTCACTTCATTCTCTTTATTTGCATAGGGTGTACACCAAGGAAATCACTTTATAACCTCACTTCACCTCTTCATTTACATACAACGGAGGCCATGTCACCAATGGGAAACCTCTAGAGGGTATTTAAACGACAGGAAATTCTGAACATGCCTTTGAGCTGCTTGCTCGGCCCCTCCCACCCTGTGTCGTGTACTTTCATTTTCAATACATCTCTGCTTCTGTTGCTTCATTCTTTCCTTGATTTGTTTGTGCATTTTGTCCCACTCTTTGTTCAAAATGTCAGAACCTGGACATCCTCTACCAATAACAGTTTCATTTAAGGAAAGTTTCTGTACTCTTGGCTAAGTAAGTCAGAAACTTATTTTAATCTTACAATGAGTACAGGTGGTATCTTCCTAACCATTCCTAACCTACTTATGAACCCCGCTTTGGAAGGTGACAAAACGCCTCACCAAGCCTCAGAAAGAAGAGGCCTGCTTAGCAGCATTACAATCAATAGTATTTATAAAAAGGTATCACGAGGTCGAGTGCGGTGGCTCACACCTGTAATCCCAGCACTCTGGGAGGCTGAGGTGGGCGGATCACGAGGTCAAGAGATGGAGACCATTCTGGTCAACATGGTGAAACCCCATCTCTACTAAAAATACAAAAATTAGCTGGGCGTGGTGATGCTTCCCTGTAGTCCCAGCTACTCAGGAGGCTGAGGCAGGAGAATCGCTTGAACCCGGGAGGCAGAGGTTGCAGTGAGCCGAGATCGCGCCACTGCACTCCAGCCTAGGTGACAGAGCGAGACTCTGTCTCAAAGAAAAAAAAAAAAAATGCTACCATTAAAACAGTAGTGACAGAGAGGAGAGGGAATGCCATTACATGAGACCAGGGGAAGCATTATTTGTGGTTCTAGACAGACTGTGACAGAAGTTGTTTGCTCAGACAAAGCCCATCAGAGTCAAATACTTTCAGATTAATACCTTGCTTAAGTTATTACAGCATGGATGGTATGCGATGTTTAGGCTCACCTATTTAATCATAAAAAGTGTCTATGCATACCAACTAATTAAAACTATATAAGTTAAAAGAAATATTTTTATATTAAATCTATTAATCTACTGGTAATTATATTTAATGGTCAAAATCATAATATTCTAATTCATTATTTTATGCACAAAAACTTGGGGATAGAGTCTAAATAGTGGTTGAATGGATGATGAATATATCACTAAACAAAACAAATTAATCAATATGTTCTCAGGGGCCTCCTAGTCCCTAAATTAACAAAACTCACAAAAGAGAAAGACAAAAAGCAAAATTTACTTAGAGAATGCTGAGCATTTAAAGCCCCAAATTCCTATGGGTCACATCTAATAAAGTTGTACTAGCATTCCAAAAGTATGGAAGCTGAGTAGAGGAAAATGGTAACACCACAGCAATGCAGTCAGCCATAACCATGATGTGGAAAACTTTAAAACAAACGGCTCAAATTCATACGTTGTTGAAAAAGGATACATTGTTAAGAAAAAAGTAGCCTGTGTTGAAGTGAATAGTTAATGTATTTTGTAACAATTATTTTAAAAATGGAATACTCAAATTCTTACACGCTGCTTCTACAGAGGTTGACTATACAATACATAAATTAAAAAATAAAATAAGCAGATTTCTCTGCTTCATATATTTTGACCTCTTCTGTGTGTACTTTTAAATTTTTTGAACCTAAGCATGCTTTTAAAATCAATTAAACATTTTATATAAACTGATAAGTAAACATATCCAAGAGTGGAAGTTGGAAGACAATGAAAATGTTTTCCTTGGATATGAGGAGCCCATCAGGGAGAAATGTACTATGGAAATATTTTTAAAACTCAGGAATAAATTGTGTCCCTCACATCAGAAATACTAAGTCACATGGTCTGAAGGAAATCCTGCAACTTTAAAGAATTGATTTTCAAAATTACCCACCAATACCTTATAATACCAGAATGTTGAGTAAGAAACATTCATATCAACCCCTATCTGAATTCTGAGAAAACGACTGTCATGTAATTGACAGTGGTGAGGACTGAAAGCACAGGAACATCCTGAGCTTCACCAGCACCAAGCCTAGACACGAGAAAAAAGTGATGCCAGCCTGGCACCATCAAAATAATCTCTACATATGAGGAGAAGTTAGTGTCTTATAAATGCAAAGGGAAAGTGTTTAATTGTAAGAGATTTGCTGAACTAAAAAGGACAATGTCTTCATAAACAACTGCTCTGTAGCTGCAAAATAAAATAAAACATGGACCCTTCAAAAAATATGTACACTCCCCTCAAGGTGAGCTGACGAGAGGATACAAAGATCTTCCAGCAGCCAGGTGAGTAACCTGGCCCCAGAGCAAAGACCACCAAATGTTGGAAGTTTGTGTTTCTCATTTTTTTTTTGTCTTTTTCCAATCAACCAAAACACAGGCAATTAGTTTATAAGCTTCACATCCTTAACCAGAGCTGGCAAAAAGTACGAGTCAACAAACAAAAATAATTGAAACAAAACACAAAACAAAAACCGTCGGATCAAATGAGGAAAAGCTCATTTTTGGGAATAGAAGAGAACATCACCAAATCTGAAATGCTACCTGTAGAATAAAGTCAAATGAATATTCATTCATAAAGTGAAGACAGAATGATGTAATTCGAATAATGAGAAAATAAGAATAACCTGTTGGCATCATCCAAGTAAAAATCAAGTAAAAATTCGATGGAAGAACCAGAAGGTAAAGTCCAGGAATTGTCTCAGAAATTAGAAAAAAAAAGATGTAAGTGGACAATTTTTTTAAAAATCCCAATCTTGAGTTAAAAAGAGATTTGGGCAGGAAAAAAATGCCCTTGTGAATCATGCACATTGGGTGTTAATTGAAGCCAGGACCATAGATGAGATTGACTAGAGGGAGAGGGAATAATTTGAGACAAAAGGGCCCAAACCCAAGCTTTCCAGAACTCCAAACGTTGGTGGCCTAGAGGAAGAAAATTACCCCACAAAGCAGGCAGAGAAGGACGAGCTGGAAAGGTCAGGGTTAAAATGAGGCTGACGAGTCTCCCAGGTCACCGAAGGAGAATGGGCAACAGCAGAAAATGATGAAGAGGGGTCACACAGGAGCAAACTGAACACAAATACTGCAGGCTGGAGGTAATTACTGAATTTAGCAAAAGCTGGTTTGGGTGTAGTGTTGGATTAAAAGTTAGATTTTAGTGGGTACAGACTGAGTAAATAGAAATAATGAGAAGAGGCAACACCAGGAAGAGACAGGCAGAATACTTCTTTAACCTGATAACAAACAAAAACCTTTTATTTAAAACCCCTGCCTGGAATGTTCTTAAAGTGAAATACGAAGTATGCCCAGTATATCTAAAGAACATGTAACATATATCACTGTTTTGTTGGGGAATATATATTATTTCAGTATAAAGATAAAACTATTTTATTTTCCCAGTAAATACTAGAAATAGTGTTCTGTCTTCCGAGCACTTTCCCGGCTGTGTGATTTCCTGAGTCCACAGTGATCTACCGTGGGGCTTCCAGCTCTGCACCAGCCCAATGTCTCAAGCTCCAGGACCCGCCGTGGGCTCCACTGGCCGGCTGGGCACGCGGGGGCGTTTTCCCTGTCCTTCCCTGGACATTTGGGTCACACACTGCGCACTCCACCCTCTAACGGGGAGTAACGTTCCCCTGAGAGAGCATCACCACCCCTAATCAAGGGAGATGGGGGACAGTGCAGGCACCCCACGTCCTTCCGGCGGTTCTTTTCTGTTTGTTTGTTTGAGACGGAGTCTCGCTCTGTCGCCCAGGCTGGAGTGCGGTGGCGCCATCTCTGCTCACTGCAAGCTCTGCCTCCCGGGTTCCCGCCATTCTCCTGCCTCAGCCTCCCGAGTAGCTGGGACTACAGGGGCCCGCCACCACGCCCGGCTAATTTTTTTTTGTATTTTTAGTAGAGACGGGGTTTCACCGTGTTAGCCAGGATGGTCTCGATCTCCTGACCTCGTGATCCGCCCGCCTCGGCCTCCCGAAGTGCTGGGATTCCAGGCGTGAGCCCCCGCGCTCGGCCCGGTGGTTCTTTTTTCACTCCACTCAGGGTGAGCTGAGGAGACGGAGCAGCCTCTCTCCATGACTGTTACTTTCCCACAGCTGAAGCATTTTCTTACCCGTATTTGTATTGAGGAGTCAGGACGGTGCGGAGTGAGCGATTCCGCCGTCGCTGGCGGACACACCTCAGCGGCTCCACCAGGGGCAGACTGGCCCCGTTCCCCGGATGGGGGCTGCGCTCAGTTCCAGCTGGGGCCTGAGTGGGGCGCTGTCACGAGGCACCGGATCCCTCTGCCTCACGTGTATTCCCCATCGTCATTTAACACTGTTGCTTGAGTTGCGTCCAGTGGAATCAACTGCAAACAGAGAAAGTTAGCATATGTGTGTAAAGAAAAAAGATGAATGACCCTTTTTGTAGATGAGAGTTCAGTTTTGAAAATACACACACTCAAAATTTAAAACTTCTAAAACGAATAACAGAGTTCAGTAAATTGGCTAGGCAAAGAATATAGAGAAACAAAACCCACCACTGGTCAAGGTGTACTAAGTTGGATATCATCAAATGTAGCTGTTAACAGTATAAATTAATTTTAATATTTTGAAAATTGTACAGAGCAAGCATATGAAGAGCCTTAAAATGTTCACATCCCTTGATCCACTGATTTTATGTCAAGGAATTCATTCTAAAACATAATTCTAAAAACTAGATAAGGATTTACATTTTAAAATTATTCTTAAAGATATATTTAACATTGATTAAAAAATGAAAATGACAATATTGGAATTGTTAAAGAAAATGTGGCATTTTCTAACAATGCACTATTACACAGTCACCAGATACTGTGTTTATAGGTTCCTCTCACAATATAGAAAAATGCTTCTGTTTATGTTAGATGAAAAAGCAGGAACTTATTTGTATGTAAGCCTGACCACATGTAACATGTAAAATGAGGTCTTGTCTGTCTCAAGATAGCTGAGGTCAAATATATTTCAAATACCTAGCATATCCCGAAGTTCTATCCCTAATGTTATAAAGAACATGCCCAGAGATGATAAAACTAGGCCACAAGGTAAAAGTGACAGAAATCCTGAAGTCTGGAGTTGTCATCTTACATTGGACATATTTTATATAGGAGTTACCAGAAAGAATAAGTAAACTCTCTGAGATTTCATCTGAGGGAGAGAAGTATTCAAGACAGCAAATTTAACAGGAAACGTTGAAATGTAAATTATTGATTTTATAACTGCATTCTATCAGGTTCTAGTTAAATCTACCACTTATGTGTGTATAAAATAGCAAATGGAATGAAATATAGAAAAATATTAATAGAGGTTGTCATTAAGTAATATATTTATGAGTAACTTTCCTTCCTTACACTTTTTTGTATATTCTGTTTTTATGAAAAACAATATTAATTCTATACTTGAAAAAATTTTACTGAAAAATGAAGTAAGCTAAAGAGGGGTTGGGTGTGGTGGGTCACACCTGTAATCCCAGCACTTTGGGAGGCCGAGGCAGGTGGATCATTTGAGACTAGGAGTTGGAGAGCAGCCACCATGGCAAACATCCTCTCTACTAATAATACAAAAATTAGCTGGGTGTGGTGGTGCCCACATATAGTCCCAGCTACTTGGGAGGCTGAATGGCTTCAGCTGGGAGGGAAGGTGGAGGTTGCAGTGAGCTGAGATGGTGCCACTGCACTCCAGCCTGGGCAACAGAGTGAGACTCAAAAAAATAAATAAATAAAATAACCCAAAAAGGTAGAAAAGTAATTCCAAGTTCATAATTCCCAGATTAACCTTCGCTCCCAATGTTGGAACCAAGATTCCCTAATCAAATACCAGTCCTGGGACTGAGTTATAAGCTTTGTTTAGCCTCTGAATCATTCAACAATCCGGTCTTCTCATGTACCTCACTGATTTTGGCTAGGGAGATATTGCCATTTTTTTATCAAATGAATGGAATAAATTATGTAAACACAAAATGCAAGAACAATATGGTGCATGCATTAGGTATTCAATAAATGATGCCTGAAATCAGAGAGAAAACTCATTATTTTTTGAGGACCTGTTGCTTATCCATAGAATGAAGATGAAGTGGTGTTTCTAAAATAAGTAAGGTATGCTAAGTAACTACCCATCATCTCACTAATTAGAACTGAATGAGTCATGAATGTTGAATATTTATTCCATAAACACAGAAACCTGTGACAGACCCGCAATTCTTCAGAGTTCACCATTAGAAAAAGGCTCATTCAACTGAAATTTTTAATTGGAAGAGGAGATGGATTCCGGCTTTATTGCTTCTCCTTGTCTACACATATTTCTGCTTCAGATTGACTCTGTCAATTACGTTCTCCTATTATTCACTGCATGCAGGCCCTCAATTGCTGTAAACGTTGGCCTCAGGCTTGCTTATTGCGCTATAAATTTGGCAGGAGAGCTAATGGGAAAGGTGCAGCCATTTGCTGTTTGAATTCAATTTTCATGCGCGAGGCTTTTTTCCCGACTCCGAGAGTGCTCTGCTTGTGTCAGCAGAGCAAGTAATTAAAAGGGTCAGTGGTTAAATATTGCTACAAGTAGTTCAAAACTAAATCGTCATTTTTAGAGACAGAAAGACAAACACAGATGAATGATAAATGCATGATCTGTGGACTGATCTAGAACTACAAAAAAAAAAAAAGTGCTGACACCCTTCTTCACTCCAGGAAGACAAGCGACTCCATTTAAGGGTGGTGGAAGCTCATAAAAGAGTAAGTGGTAATAGTGAGGTGCATTAGGGCATTCAAAGGCAGGTGCTCTATCAGAGAAAAATCAATGTGTGCATTGCATTTGCAAACCAAAGTCAGGGTTATTGTTTCATTTGTCAAGGTTTTAGGCCACAGAGTAGAAACATTTAAATGAGTGATTTAAATCAAGCTAATCTTTTAAAGATTGTCCATTTATTCAAAACGTTAAGCTTAATTGATGCTTCAAGACAGAGTACTCTTCCCTTTCCATCTTAGCTGTCTTAGCTCTCACCGCTGCCTTCCTGCTGATTTCTTTTATCAGACTCCTCAAGTCCCATAATTGAATCTAATGTGTATTTCTACTATCACCACTAGGCTTATTAATTTGTGATAGCTCTAAACCACCACCAAAATTCCAAAAGGAAGAGGGAAAATACATGGCAAAATATAGGCCAGGCTTTGTGGCTCCCATCTGTAATCTGGGCACTTTGGGAGGCCAAGGTGAGAGGATCACTTGAGGTGAGGAGTTTGAGATAAAACTGGACAACATAGTTAGACCCCATCTCTACAAAATATACATAACATATATACTATATTAATATATGGTATATTATATTTTATATTTTATTATATATAACATTTGTGTATTATATATATTATATATTTGTGTATATTATATATAAAATCTTATCAATATTTAAAGAGAAGTTTATACCAAAATATTTGTTCTCCTCTTTAGAAAAATAATCCCAGGCATTTGTTATAATCTGGTTCCAAACATCATTGCACTATTTTAAGTTTTTTTAAAAAAACTACTCTGATTTAAAAAGCGAGTAAACAGAAAATGGTTATTTGTATCTATAGCTGCTGGACTTTCTTCTTGGTTGTTCCTCAGTGATGTACGGCACAGGGGGCAGAGGCTGAGTCTTCATCAGGCAGAAAGGACGGTAACAACTGCACTCACTCCGGCTTTCTCCAGCGCCTGGGAGATTTGACATTCACTAAAGACATTTTTCTTTTTTAATTAAATTACCTTTCCCAAGTGGAATCTACCTTGCTCTAAGTGCTTTCTAATGAATCCTTACAGTGATTTTCTTGTCCCTCCTATTTTACAGATGAGAACACTGATTTTGGAAGCTTGGAATTAGTTTTTTTCACAGCTAGCAGGTAACTCAATTGGAGTCAACATCAGCCTCCCATCCATAGGATGATCGTGACAGTACCCATCTCCCCAGCTGTGAGATTAAACAAGTGAACACATGCCAAGCACTCAGAATGATGCCTGGCAGATTTAGCACTTTATAAATGACGATTATAAGTTCCAAGAGAGAAAATTTAACAATGTATTGGAATGTCTTAAAACAGTATTTCGTAGAGACCTGATAATGGACCACTCACAGCAGAATAATCTGGGTGCTTATTAAAAAGAAAAATTTCTGGACCCTGTCCTAAACATCTTAATTAAAAACTCAATAAATGGAGCCTAGAAATCTCCATTTTCAATAACCACCTTACTGGATTTTTGAGCACACCAAGTTTTGAGAGATGTTTTACAACCTACTCAGGTTTATTTGCATAATTTATAATAGGACTGTCCAAGGTAAGGTGTAAATAATTCAAATGGTAAGGATTGTAGAAACGAAGAAAATGAAAATTTAAGTTTGTTTCGTAGTCCATTATTTGGATTTTTTATGACATTGTTAAGTCAGACACTGAGGCAATGAGAAATATGGCTAAGATTCCTACTTCTTATTTTATTATGGTTAGCAGTTTCATATTTAAATACATGCAGTAACAGTGGAGCATGGAGAAAACATTACTGTAGCCACAGCTTTCCCACATACACCAGTAGGCAAGAACTCCCAGACTCCTGATCACTGTTTCTCCTAACCTGTCACTGGGAAAACTTGGCTAATAGGAAAGGACCAGGATATAGTGTAGCAACTGGCTTGTAAAAAGCAGTAAGGGTGCAAGCAACAAGATAGAATTAAGGGGAGGAACAAGCATATGCTCAGTAGCCATCAGCGTCTTACCTAATCTTAGGTGCAAGGGTACACAAGTAATAGGTCATACATGTCTCCTGCCTCAGCCACCCCCTTCTCTTCACGGTTTCATCTGTTTCTCTACCTTACACGCACCACAGCCAATTGAAAATATTATTTAATAAAAAAGACTGCATAATCAAAATACCTAATTGTTTTATTTAAATAAGAAAATATGCGTTAATAAATTTATTAGTTTTTACCTGTTATCCTGTTATTTTATATATCTATTCATCAGTCACTTGTCAGCTAAAATAGTCTCCTTTAATCAAGTTTTAATATTCAAAACACATGTGCTGCTCTTTAAAAAGCATGACAGACACATCATTCACTGTGCATTCAAAGTCATAGATTGTCACCTAATCATGCAAAATCTCCTACAAGTTGTCAAATTGAAGTTTTCTGGTGTAAATGCAAAAATGTCAAAGACATAGCCAATAAAAACACATTGCTTCAATGTGGCCTTGTGCTTTAGATTATAACATTTATTTTTGAAATAATAACTCCTGCTTCATGTGCATAAAGTCTGTGAAAGAAAACTAATGACATAATACTCATATTCAATTGCATCGGTGTTGAGAAGACATTTAGCTTGCATACAAATGTGTTTTAGACGTTGGGAGAATGCGATGTCAGAGTTCTCCATGCTTTGTGTCACAGATATTCCTGGCATGCCTCACCCCTCACTGTATTCATTAATGCCATCAGTGGGGGCTGTCTCTACACATGGACATGGGACACGGAGTTTGAAACCATGACAAATACCAAATGACTTTCAGCTACTGGGCCAAACCCAATAACTCAGGGTGTAACTACTTCATTTAACAGACTAATCTCAAGACACTCTACAAGTACCACAGATGTTTGAACAAAATGCAAAAGGAAAGTACAATTATTACGATTTTGCACATGAGAAAACTAAGTCCCCAAATACTTGATACTTCCTCGAGTAAGGAAGAATATCCTGGACCCAGATCCATCAATGGATAAGATCCATCAACATCATATTCTTATTTCCATGATTTGAGGAGGCTGAAAATTCCATTAGCTTCTATTAGGGCACAATAATGAGTGCCAGTTATGAAGCGGAGTCAGTGGCACTTCCCATTTTGGACGTTAGCTGTGAATTCCTCTGAATTGTGCAGGTTGTTCCTGATCTAACTCAGCCACCGCATGGGGGTAAGCACGGGGGCATCTGCTGGAGCTCTGGTCATTCCTGAGCCCACATGTCTGTCATCCCTCCTTGGCTCTCTTGCCACAGATGACATCTCAGTAAAGAAAGAATTTAGTAAGCAAATAATAATTGAAGTTGGAAATTCCTTAGAGAAAAATCTATTAACCAAAGAAATTATTATAATTAATGAGAGGAGCAGGGACCCTTCTTGGAAATGTGGATGGAAATAAAGTATGGAAATAAAATCTTGAGTTCCTTCGAAGGGAAGTCCAGGCACCTAGGTAGCCCTGAGAAGTAAATGAGCAACTTGATAGGCAAGGTTATTTTATTTAACAATAAAATTATTTGTCTTATTATTTAACAATATTTAACATTAACATTTAACAATATTTAACAATAAAATTGGCTTAAAGCAATAGCCAGGAAGGTAAAGTCAAGGGATATCTGGTTCACTATAGGAGCTAAAGAGAACATCTGAACATGTATTTGAGTTATTTTTAAGAAACCCAATTCCCCACCAAATGGATCTGCTGGCACAGACACGCCAGATAAGGCGGAGCTGAGGAGTGAACTCTGACCACTGTTCTTTGTTCTCAATTTCTTCCTGGGTGGCCTGCAGGAAGTCACACCCATGAGCCAGAGGTAACATTCTTTTCCGCGGATCCCACATATTCAGACAACGCTTTGCCTTCTTAACCAACTGCAAATCAGAAAAGAATCGAATCTGCCGATGGCCCGTGGGCCTCCGCTTTGAGATGTCCGGCCTGCTTAGGTCACGTCAGTGCACATCCTTCATTGCTTGAAACCTCTGCCTCCCTGCCTTGAAAACCCTTAGCTGCAAGCAGCTGGGGAGTTGGAGTCTTAGGAATGAGCGGCGCAAGTCTCCTTGCCTGGCGCCCTGCAGTAAACGCCTCACTTTCTCTCGCTGCAATCTCAATGTCAGTGTTTGGTTTCGCTGCGTCTAGTCGGCAGACCCACGATCCGTTCAGTAACATTAACAGTAGATATTTTTATGTACTTTATTTTTGGAAATGGGTCTCAAAGTTGGTCACCAATATCAAAGTCCTCAACATCAAGACTAAATGTCAGGGTGGATTGTGTATGTATGCTTACCTTAATATGCAAACTTTTAGACACGTAAACTTCCAAAATGCAAAGAAAATGCATAACGACTACAACAATCATAACATCATGAGCTAACATTTTGATTAATTACCGTGCTCCACACATTTCCTGTGTAAAACGTAATTCAGAAATTACATTTGTAAATTAATCCTGTGAATAGTCTTATGAGGGAGATACTATTCATTCCTTTTTTACAAATGAGGAACTAAGGCACAGAGAGATTAAAAATGGAAATTATCTCTTCAATCTCCATAATTTTTTTAAATTAACTTTTTTCTCTGTCCACATAGAGCATCTTTTCTCAACGATTTACAGGACTGATATTTAGGTTCTTAAAAGATGGTTGCACCTGGAATTCTTGAACACACGTGAAATATTTTAATATCAACCTGGGCTACATTCTCATATATATTATCAGGGTTTCTTCCCCTAATTCTAAGACACCTGGAAGCCACCCCTATTATGGCAGATGTCAGTATCACATAAATACATTTGATGTCTACTTTCCTGACTTCCAAAAGTTGTGACTTCCAAAACATAGGGGTTAATTTATACATCTTTTTATTCCCAATGACTAACAAGGTACTTTGTATACAGTGGGTGCTTAAGAGATATTAAGTAAATACAAAAAATCAGTGACACTGAGAAGGATATTAGTCTCTCTGATTCAATTTCTTGATCTACAAAGAGGGAAGAAGGATAATGTGACATCAGAAAATACACAAAATAGCAGTGAAGAATAAACAGATTAAAAATACAAAATATGCTCAGGAAACTCAATATATATATAAATATATATATAATTCTACATTTGCATATAGATGAATGTAGAATTCTACATAAATTTGATATCTACAAATACTGCAATAAGTACTTATTTCTTTACCTAAAATGGCCACTCAGTACAAGTCCTATTAATTCCAGGTGTGGCTGAACCATACCAAACCCAATAGGTACCTTGGTTTTAACACATAAAGTCAAACATGACTTCTTCCATGCTATTCAGGAGTAAGTCGACTTTAGCAACAACACAGACACGTGATGAATCGATTTGCCCTACACACTGGATTCGTCTGCAAAACCAGTATGAGGGTTTCAATTATCTCAAGCTGAACAAACCCACCAAATTTAGGCCATTCCAACAGTCTGATTCATTAATGAGTGCTGTGCTACAGCCTCCTGGGTAGTGATTTTAGTAACTATACGATATACACAGAAGCAGCCAATCTTCCTATGTGAAACTACTTCTTAAAATAGCAATGACAACAACGAAACGCTCCAACCTAAACAGATGAAATTTAGTAGCTCCAAACAGACACAACTCAGGTCTGTCAAACCATTTTCCAGTCACTGCTCTGTTTCTCTTGGATTCTACTCACTTTAAATTAGCACAAGTGAGTTTCTTTTCTCCCAGAGCTTCTTTGTTCCATAAAGGTATGCCTCTTCCTCCTTATAAATAACCTCTAACCATCTGAACTGTCAGGAGCTGTTTGACTCTTAGTCTCTGGACTCATAAACCACCTGAAAGTGTCTGCTGTATTGCAAACCCTGAGACACACATTGGCCCTGATTATAACGTAGACACGTCAATGCTGTCTTAGACCTGTACACGCTCTGCGCACGTTGGCCCTGATTATAACGTAGACACGTCAATGCTGTCTTAGACCTGCACACGCTCTTCGCACGTTGGCCCTGATTATAACGTAGACACGTCAATGCTGTCTTAGACCTGTACACGCTCTACACACGTTGGCCCTGATTATAACGTAGACACGTCAATGCTGTCTTAGACCTGTACACGCTCTTCACACGTTGGCCCTGATTATAACGTAGACACGTCAATGCTGTCTTAGACCTGTACACGCTCTTCACACGTTGGCCCTGATTATAACGTAGACACGTCAATGCTGTCTTAGACCTGTACACGCTCTTCACACGTTGGCCCTGATTATAACGTAGACACGTCAATGCTGTCTTAGACCTGTACACGCTCTTCACACGTTGGCCCTGATTATAACGTAGACACGTCAATGCTGTCTTAGACCTGTACACGATCTGCACACGTTGGCGGCCCTGATTATAACGTAGACACGTCAATGCTGTCTTGGACCTGTACATGCTCAGCTCTGCCTTTGGTATCACAGTTTCCAAGTCACTCGGATTCCTGATGTTGAAGCTGTGGTCCCTTTATTTTCCATCCTTAGCACCAGTCTCTTCAAATCAAAGGATCCTGATATCCAAAAGAACCTGATCCTCTCCCGACACTCTGCTGAACTTCTGAAACTTATGTCTACCCTTCCACTCCTCTCTTGCAATTGGAGTCTTGCTGGTCACTTTATGCAGCTACTTCTGTTTAACAGATTCTGGAAATTAACCTCAATATGAACATTAATTAAATGTCCACTAATTTACCTGTCTGTCCTTCCATGAAAAGGTTACTTTGTTTCAGCCATACCTGACGATATGTGTTTACATGTTGCCAATACTAGAACATTTGTTGCTTGACCTGATTTTTAAATTCAAATATTTAAGGTTCTTGTAAAAATTAAATGAGATAACTTGTAAATTAATGCAAGCTTGGGAGATAGCTGCTATTCATTATATTGGTTTTCCTTCTTTCATTAATTTTTTTCTGGATTCTAGGTGTCTTCTTAGAATACTGAGATCGGATATTCTGTCTGCTTGAAATAATCAGAATGGTGAAGTCCCTATCATTACACGTTTTAAAAACACATAAATTGAATAGCAACTTTTGTGGTAGGACTGTAGGAATATAAACAGATTTATGACATGTGTTTATCTCCTTGCATGGTGAGAAGTCATTAAGGGAGAAACAGAATCACAATACAAAATCATATCTTCTTAGGGCTCTGTGGGGTCCTCTGAGATCCTCTAACATGCTAGCTACACTTCACTTGCTGCCTATATAGCTTTTCTCCCAGAGAGTCATATGAATAATTTTGTCATCTCCTTCCCAAACTTGCTCAGATGTCACATCCTTAGACATTTTCTGACCAAGTCTTGGCATCCCACATCCTGAAGCCCTATGCCCTAGTCTCCTGCCTTAGCAGTTCCCATCGCTCCCTTCCCCTGCACTTTTCTCCACTACAGTTATTACCTTCCAATATACTATATTCCTCTATTGCACTAACTTATTGTTTGTTTCTCCCTACCATAGTGGAAGTGTCTTGAAAGTAGAATATTTATTTATTGCCATATATCCAGGGTCTAAAACAGCACTGGCACTAAGAGATACTCAGCAAAGATTTACTGAATGAATGAAAGAATGAAGTGCCAGAAACTGGAAGCAATACGAGATTATGAAGAGGACCTCATTTCCAGTTGAGGAGATCAGAAAGTCCTCAGCTATAAATTGCATTTGAGTTGATCATTTTTAAACATGAATAATTATAATAGTAGAAATTTTCTGAGGGAGTCTCAGACACCTATTTCAATGCAGATGACATTATCACACACCCTCTTGCCATCAGAACAGACTCCCTCAGTATGTAGGTCTAGAGAATGGTGAGTAAGGCCCAAGCCTATGGTTTGCATAGGGAAAAAGTTATCAAAAACTCGAAGCTTCTTATGGAAGACCTAAAACACCTCCAATAGGCATATAGAATGGACCCTAAAGGAGGAGTCACACCCTTGAGATTGTGAAAAAAAAAATTGTGCAAAAATTTAGATCTTGTAAAAAGACTAAGCACACCATAAAAAAAGTTAAAAGATCACTGAAAATTTAGAGCTCAGTTGGAGACTCAGTCATAGACGCTGTTAAAGCAAAAGCTAAATATGGCCTAAGAAAGACTCCATATTTCTATATTTGAGTCCTTGTGGATGAACTGTAATCTAGCCTAATAGTCAGACAAGATTGAAAGCTAACTTAGGAGTATGTGCCTGTAACTTTAGCTGAGTCTTGGTCAATCCCAGAGGCAATATTTCAACCACTCATAGACAGCTAAATGTTCAAATAAGGCAAACGCCAACCTGTAACCAATCCAGCTGTTTCTGCACCTCACTGCCAATTTCTGTACCTCATTTCCTTTTTTTTTGTCTATAAATCTTCTTTCACCACGTGGCTGTGCTTGAGTCTCTCTGAATCTTCCATGATTCTGGGGGCTGCCCGATTCATGAATTATTCATTGCTCACAATTAAACTCCTTTAAATTTAATTCTGCTGAAGTTTTTCTTTTATCAGATGGTGTCAGAAGCGGGATCCAAAGCAGAGCTTCTAGCCACCCTCAGAGCGCTGAGTGAACACGCAAGGTCCCTGCAGAGCCCACTTGTGTCCATTGATCTCTCGGAGTAGCTGGGGATTGTGGATAAGCTCCCTTGTCCCTGCAGAACACACTTGTGTCCGTTGATCTCTCAGAGTAGCCGGTGATCGTGGGTAAGCTCCGTCATCCCTGCAGAACCCACTTGTGTCCATTGATCTCTTGGAGTAGCTGGGGATCGTGGATAAGCTCCCTCTCAGATTTCAGAGCTCCACTGATTGGAGTAGCTGGGGATCGTGGGTAAGCTCCCTCTCAGATTTCAGAGCTCCACTGATTGGAGTAGCTGGGGATCGTGGGTAAGCTCCCTCTCAGATTTCAGAGCTCCACTGATTGGAGTAGCTGGGGATCGTGGGTAAGCTCCCACTCAGATTTCAGAGCTCCACTGATTGGAGTAGCTGGGGATCGTGGGTAAGCTCCCTCTCAGATTTCAGAGCTCCACTGATTGGAGTAGCTGGGGATCGTGGGTAAGCTCCCTCTCAGATTTCAGAGCTCCACTGATTGGAGTAGCTGGGGATCGTGGGTAAGCTCCCTCTCAGATTTCAGAGCTCCACTGATTGGAGTAGCTGGGGATCGTGGGTAAGCTCCCACTCAGATTTCAGAGCTCCACTGATTGGTGTTTTGAGCTCTCTGAGTTTCCTTGAGCAAATTTCTGATCCAAACTAAGTTTGGAAGTCGTGACAGAAACTGGACTGGGTCCAGGATGGGATTTAATCTGTTAATTAACTGGCTTGGATCCACTTAGAGGCCTCTTACATCTGACTGGGTCAGAAAAGAACTAGTAGTAAGCAGTAATATTGCAGGGGTTATAAAATTTGGCTTTTGCAAATTCACAGGGATTTTTGTGTTTTACCCCTTTGTTTCATTTTTCTCGTGCACCTAGGTAGGAAAAAACCATTGTCTGAGTTAATCAAGAGAACCTGAGAGTAAAGGCCATATTTTAGGTAAAAATGGGATTCTTAATTTCTGGAAAACTGAGTTCCTTCCAGCTTATACATTAGGCCTGGGAGGCAGCAAAGTCTTATAGAAATGGCAAAGTCTTGCTAAAAATAACTTGCAGTGGAATGCTCCAAATGAACAACAACACACTGAAGGGCATTGAAAAATGTATGTATGTATTTTCTTCTGTGTTGTGGCTTGGCCTCCGGGGTTATGGTACAGTGAGCTGGGTCACTAGGGCCACTCAGGGAAGGGGAAACCAGAAGGGCATGCTGGCAAAAGGGTAGGAATTTCTTACCAGCCAGACCTCTGGCCCTTTTCTCCCTCTCTCTCTGTGCAAACCAGTTCAATGAATGGTAAAAAATCACTGTTTGTCTCTTCTGTAAAGTTTTGATTAATGCAAAAAAGAATTCTGAGGCTAGTCTTAAGCTGTAGTGAATCTGGTATATTTTGTGTTATAAATTCGTTTTTCTGTGTCAAGGGGTACCTTGAGATGAACCATGGGCTTAGGACTCCGTATACTCCTGCTCAAGACAACCCAGGAAGCTGTTCAGTAATAAACTTTGCTGCAGGTCCCTGACATATACAAATAACTGGATGAGGTCTCCATCTTGTTTTATGACCTTGGGAGCTTGACCTTGTAACCACGTGGCAGTACTTTCTCTTGGTCTCCACCTTCCAGGGAAAAGGAATTTTAGAGTTCATGTCATAGCTAGCTCTAAAAATTATCCTGAATAGTTAAAAGCCTTTGTAAACTCAAAATTAACTACTCTAGACTCCTTCTGGCAAGGGCAATGGAGACTGCCCCTTGCTGTGGCTCAGAAACTAAGATTTTGCCCTTTCATTTTGGCAGTCTGGGTTAGATTCCCAACATATATATATATGTTTTATATATATATGTATATAATTATATATACATATATGTGTTTAATATGTATATAATATATACACCAGCCTATGTGTGTATATACATATATACGTATATACACCAGCCTATGTGTGTATATACGTATATACACCAGCCTATGTGTGTGTATACGTATATACACCAGCCTATGTGTGTGTATACGTATATACACCAGCCTATGTGTGTGTATACGTATATACACCAGCCTATGTGTGCGTATACTTATATACACCAGCCTATGTGTATATACGTATATATGTATATACACCAGCCTATGTGTGTATATACGTATACACATATACACATATAGGCTGGTGCAGTGATTTTTCCCAGGGTGCTTCTTAATAAACAATGTGAAATCACATTCAACCTTTTTTTTACAACCTTTTGCTTCATGACAACCATTGATGTGGCTTCTCTTCCAGTTGTTTCTCCTATTGATGGCAGACGGGGAAACACATTAGCTACAAATTGTGGTTAATAATAAACAGGACATTTTCAGAAAAAAATCAATACGTTTCAGTTCTAATGAAAAATTATATCTATGTATAGTCAATAGTAAGGAAACATGATCTAAGAAATCAAAACCAGGATCTGGGAAAAGAAAAGGAAGCCTCGGTAAGGATCCTCAAAGTTTGAGTTATCCTTGCCAGAGTTAACTAGGTCAGACCTTGTTCCATAATCCATCAGTAGGTGCATCGGAATTGTTTCTAAAACCCAAGAGGAACCTTCGAAAATTGTGTGGCCTTGGTGAAAAATCTCCACGTGATGGCTTAGATGATCCACGTATCTGACTCTTCTCCAGGGGGAGAGCCTTCATTTTAGCATCTGTAACGGAATTTCAAGGACAAATTTTATACAGTGAAACTGAGTTTCTGAGAATCTGGGAATTCCCTTCAGTGATTAAAGGACATGTCACTTTACCAGATTATAAAATATTTGCATTTGGATATCAATGGTAGAAGAAATGAACTGTGAGCTTTTTTGGTTAAAAAAATGTATAGTAATATTTTTGGAAAAGTCTACTGTCAGCCTCTTGGGAGAAACTGTTACATTAATGAAACAAATGGGGGAGCAAAAGCTCAGTCATGCAAAGCTCAAAGAAACTTCCAGATCCCAGGTATTTCTGAATCAATTCCATTGCGGTTTGTATGATTCTGAATAGAATGACAACTGCAGGCAGTTAATATGAACTAAAGCCCTACAGGAAAGTTCAGACTGCCTTCAGCATTGTCTGCTTTCACACTTCCAATGATGCATTGATGATAGTAACAATGAGTGTGATCCAAAGTACATGATGTCTGCTATCAGCTAATAACAGAAAAAAGATAGAAAGTGAGACGTAATAAAAACAAGTGCTTATGTACTCAAATAAGATCCTAGGAGTTCCTCTATTATAAACCATACACAAGGAAGCCCTGGTTTTGGCATTTGGGAGAAAGTAATGATAAAATATTCAAAAAATTATTAGTACTGTTGACAGAAGCATTTGGCTCATATTTACTTGAATCTTATTTACTTTCAAACCGGGTCTTAAGAATGACTTTGTCTAAAGTGCTTTCTATGCAAGAGTAATGGCAACTGCACCTCTTGCTCAGAGCACATTCCCCTAAGATAAACTTTTCAGGACAGTTGAAACTCTTGGAAAGAATATCAAGTCTTCACAATCTTCCAGGAAGACTCAGTGATAAGAAAAGTTAATGGTTGGTATTGTAAAAGTGTTGCTTATCAATATTCTTATATGACACTGTCTTCTTAATCAGATCCAAAGGTTCTCCAGATATTCCCTGAAGCATAATGTAAAGTACTAAATAATGATGAGTTATAGAACTCTGGCCCTTGGGCCATTAGATAATTAATCCCCCTTTTTTTATCAGAAAAGGAACAGAAACCATCCATACATATCCTCCTCGTTATTTAGTAAAAATGCAAATTCTTTTTCATATGTGGACATACATCCCTAGTAAGATAACGAAACTGCTGCTAGAAGTGCAAACATGTCAACCTGTCAAATTTGGATCCAAATTTATTAGAGGAGGGATAACATTGAGAAACCAGAACTGGATGTCCATCCTGAAATCACAGAAGCATTTATTGGACTGAAATGCAAACAGATGGATAACAGTGGATATTTAAAGAGTATTTTATCACACTCTCTATGTGAGCCAAATATTTTATCATACTCTCTATCTGAGCCAGATATTTTACAAACCACTTGGTGATCAACAGCCACATCCATCCTAAGTGAGAAAGTCACAAGGCTGCAACATAAATGTGTGCTCGTAAGAGTTTTGCTCCTCCATCACATCCCTGGATACAAGGAGAGGTTACTGAAGGTGGGATCCTGGTTAAACCCCAAACTGCGTCATCTGTATGATGGACCAACAAGTACGAGAACACGTGATGATGCCAATTTTCCTTTACAGATCCCAGGGTGGTTCTGCACTGTTGAAACGTCACATCCTTTCATGATAAACTTGCTTTACATCTTTGATGAATAGAGTCAGGCTTTTTTAGGAGTAAATATATCACATTTTCCTTATGTGCAATTTCAGTTACATTGCAAAATGTGTGCAATATTTTTAAAAAGATAGTTGTAGAAATAGCAATTAAGAAAGTTGTTTTCCTGTCATAAATAAGAATATTGATCGAGCAACTGTCACATTTAATTTTTATCAAGAGTTGCTATCTTTGTGGCCCTTTAAGAAAGACCCTGACTTTTTGTTAATAATTCACTTGTATTTAATGGCTTATAGACCTCATCAAATGTATACATTGCCTAGCAGAAGTTTTCCACTTATTTACTCATGCAGTTTTTTCTATAGTTGCATTTCTCATATGATGTTCTGTGTTTAATGTTTATTTTTGTATAGGTATATGAAGTGTTTTCCGAGATTAAAACAGAATAAAAATGAACGAAGACTGCACTGGCACCATTTCATCCTGAAATGTATTTTTAAAATAGTGGAAGAAAATTATTTTCTCTTAGTATGAATTATGTATCTATTATTAATAAATGGCATTTAATAAATGACAGATATATAATTCAGAGTAATAAAAACATATTACTCTCTATGAATAAACTGTGAGCCATACCTGAGAATAATGGAGCCAAGTAACGGGCCACGTGCGTGAACCACAGGACTCCCTGTCCCAGGCCAAAGGCCCTGTTGCCAGCTCCTAGCTGCACCAATGCACGTCATTCAGCCGACCTTCCTACGCATGTGTACCCTTTCCCTTAATTTCAACCAGTAGCCGTGACAGCACTGTTTATCGCATAGTAAGCATTTCTACAAAACCTGTTACCCGTAGTTCTTGGGCTGAATAAAAATCATTTTAAAACAAGGAAACCAGAATATCGCATTACCCAAATTATTTTTGAAAGATAAAAGAGAAAGGTGATACTCAAATGTGAAAAACACCAGTTATAGGCATCTTTTTCTAAAATTTAGGTGTAAGGTCATTTCCCAAAAAGAAAATTGTTGGGTTTTAGATTATTCTAATGGAATATACTTGATAAGTATGAAATGTGTAATTTCTATGCTTCTTTCTTCAAACCATATACCTGTGTAAAATCACATTTTTGTATTATATTAAAGTGAAAAAGATTGTATAGCTACAAACTTGATTTTATGTCTGCTTTTGAAGATCCAAAAAGTGGCATGATTTTTGATATTCAACATATATATGCTATAAAGATCTCAAAGCACAGTTTTAATTTTATCATGGTTTCTGTAAGTCCTATTTCATAAGAATAATATACTATGAAAGATGTTTCATTTTTCTCCTCATGCGAATTTTTAATGAACATACAATGAAATCTATTTGTTCTTCTGGCATAGGCTTAGAAAGGCAAATATATTGGAAGACTCGAGGGAATTAATTCCTCACCAACATTCCCCTGTGGATTCTGAACTGATTAAAAACAGATAGGAGAGTAGAACCGATGAAGAACAGACACAACCTGGGCAGTCTCACACGGTGCTTCTGCACAGGAGCCGGAGAGGATTCAAACACAGCACCTGTTTGAGTAATAGAAGTTCTGGATATGAGGACGACTTGGTCATGAAGCAAAAATGGGGTGTCTTCATCTTCTGTTGTAACTCGTACCTTCTGACTGAACTTACTTCAGGGAGATTGAAGAAGAAAATTAACTGGGAAAGTGTGGAGAAAAGAAAGACTTTTCCTTTTTTTTTTTTTTTTTTTTTTTTGAGACAAAGTCTCGCTCTGTCGCCAGGCTGGAGTGCAGAGGCGTAATCTCAGCTCACTGCAACCTCCACCTTCTGGGTTCAAGCGATTCTCCTGCCTCAGCCTCCAGAGTAGCTGGGATTACAAGCACGTGCCACTGCACCCAGCTAATTTTTTGTGTTTTTAGTAGAGACGGGGTTTCACCATGTTGGCCAGGCTGGTCTTGAACTCCTGACCTCAGGTAATCACCCGCCTTGGCCTCCCAAAGTGCTAGGATTACAGGCGTGAGCCACCACACTTGGCCAGACTTTTCTTTCTTAGCCTCCTTTTATGGAGGCAGATGTACCTAGTATAGTCTGAGGTAGGAATTCAGGAAAGGGAAGAATGGAATTTTGAAAATATTTTTCTGGTAGTAACTTTAATACAAACGGTGTAATAAAAACTGTTCTGGCTTTTTTTGTAATCACCTCACCAGAGAAACAGTAGAGTATAAAGATATCACATTCTAGATGCAGACTGAGCCTACATCCTGGTCCTGCTACTTGCTGTGGCAAAACTTCCTCATCCATATAAAACAGGGGTAATGATACTGTTGCTGTCACATCTAGAAAGCTCTCAATTATAAGACACAATTTTAAATACCACTGAAAAGGAAAACCACAGACAATGACAATATGACACAAAGCTCTCTTGATGGCACGAATTTCTATTCTGTGTGCCTGTTGAAAAAATTAATTATACAGAGATCTTCTTAATCATATACCACTGCCATGTGAATATAAAAAAATTAAGCAAGATAAATTGGTTTAGATATTTCTAAGTCTTCTTTATATGCAGATTCCAACTCTTCTAAATCAGCTCTTGATTCAGATTTGGCCGTGTCTAGCCTCTTCCTTACAGAGTCACCCATCGTGCTATGCACAGTGTGGGTAGAACAGCGTTTCTGGGTAGACACATATGAACCCCCTGAAAGGCACTGGTGCTGGGCTCTCAAGCTGGCTGCATAGAATCAGCCCACATTTGACACTGCTTTAGGGATGCGGCTGAGCATGCCTGCCTCTCCACTGCTCCTGCTACCAACCAACTCTGCGGCTCCTCAAGGTTAAAAGTAATTTCAAGAGTGTCCCTGGGATGTCCTCCTAGTTCACCACATCTGTTCTGCCCATTTGGAGGCTGATGAATTTTATGTCTTCACATGTGCGGGTGATAAATACATCTCAAGGCCAAGCACCGTGGCTCACGCCTGTAATCCCAACACTTTGGGAGGCTGAGGCAGGAGAGTTGCTTGAGGTCAGGAGTTCAAAACAAGAATGGGCAACATAGTGAGATTCTGTCTCTGCAAAAAAAGACTTAGCTAGGCAAGGTGATATGCACTTGTAGTTCCAGCCATTCAAGAGGCTGGAGTGAGGGGGTTGCTTGAGCTCGGGAATTCAACACTGCAGCGAGCTATGATGGCATCACTGCACTCCAGCCTGGACGACACAGCAAGACCCTGTCTCTAGACAAAACTATAAAGGAAACCAAGTGCGGTATCAGCGTGAGGAAAATGGTGGGAAGGAGGCAGGATTAACTTGCAGCTCCCACTTGGATGGACAGAGCAGCGTGTGGAGGCTCACATCAAAAACTTTTGCTCCAAGAACTGCCACACAAACATATCAGGAAAGCCGAGAGAATCCTCAGAGCCTTTGAAGGAAGCAGCTTGCCTTTGAGGGCTGTGAGACCACCGCAAAACTGTGAGTGCCCAAAGTGTGAGGCGGGAATGTCCACCCTGAACACACAACCTCACTGAGGAACCTGAAGGTCCAGATCACGAAAAAAGGATCAGACCTTACCTGGTGCTGAGATGAATGTAGAGACCCAAGCGAAACACAGGAGTAGAGGAGGCAGCGGGAAGAGCCCGCGGACACCCTCGGTCCCCAGGGAAGCCGTTCTGACTGTCTCGCAGGGATCTTTGGGGAGGGCTGATAGTGGAATTGGGGAAAGACCACAGGGAGAAGGAAACTCCCAGGTAAACTTTGTAACAATTTTGAGCAACTTGAAATTTCCTGGACAGAATCTGGCGATGGGGGGAGCCAGGAGTGCAGATCCCAGCACAGAAGCTGTGGCAGGTGGGGAGGCGGGAAACACGGAAGCCCTGCTTGCTTTCTCAGGGAAGGGGCTGGTAGCCTGGGACAAGTTCTTAGCCCTGCTCCCCAGCTGCCTGGAAATAAACGCAGTGCTGTTGGCGGGGCATGGTGGGAAGGAGACTGGCCTCGCAGGCTGCATGGGAGCTGGGTGAGGCCTGTCACTGGCAGCTTTCCCCCACTTCCCTGGGGACCTGTACAAAGCAGCAGAGGCAGCCATAATGCCCCTCGGAACATAACTCCACTGGCCTGAGAACTATATCCCAACTCCCACAGCAGCCACAGCAAGCACTGCCCAGGGAGATTCTGACTCAGACATGTCTACCCATACCCCGCAGCTAATGGTCTTTCTCTTCCCACCCTCGTAGCTGGAGACAAGACAAAGAACATAATCTCTTGGGAGCTGTATGGCCCTGCCCACCACCTGCAAAACCTGAATACTTATCCAGACAAGCTTAGGGCAAGCTGGTATCCTCCCTCTCCTACTTCGGCTGATGCTGTCTGGAAAGTGCCTGCTCCTAGTCTGAGGCCGGACGACAAAAACCAGCACACTAGACAAAACTACAGCCACCGGCCCTCACAGAGTCCACTTTGCTTCCTTGCTACCTCCACTGGAGCAGGTGCTAGTATCCAAGCCGACAAAAATCCAGCACACTAGACAAAACTACAGCCAATGGCCCTCACAGAGTCCACTTTGCTTCCTTGCTCTCCACTGGAGCAGGTGCTGGTATCCATGGCTGAGAGACCTGAAGACAGGTCACATCACAGAACTCTTTGCAGACAACCTCCAGAACCAGCCTGGAGCCTGGCAGCTCTGCTGGGTAGTTAAACCCAGAAGAGAAATAACAATCACTGCAGTTTGGCTCTCAGGAAGCCCCATCCCTAGGGGAAAAGGATAGAGCTCCATATTAAGAGCGCACCCTGGGGGACAAAAGAATCTGATCAGCTGCCCTTGAGCCCCAGATCTTCCCTCTGGCATAGTCTACCTAAATAAGAAGAAACCAGAAAAACAATTCTGGTAATATGACAAAACAAGATTCTTTAACTCCTCCATTAGATCATACCAGCAATGGATCCAAACTCAGACAAAATCTCTGAATTGTGAGAAAAAGAATTCAGAAGGTGATTATTAAGCTAATGAAGGAGGCACCAGAGAAAGGTGAAGTCCAGCTTCAAGAAATCAAAAAAATGAGACACGATATGAATGGAAATATCTCCAGTCAAATAGACAGCATAAAAACAATCACAACTTCTGTAAATGAAGAACACACTTGGAGAAATGCAAAATGCACTGTAAACTCTTGAACAAGTAGAAGAAAGACTTCAGAGCTTGAAGACAAGGTTTTCAAGCTAACCCAATCTGAAAAAGATAAATAAAAAGAAAATGAACAAAGCCTCCAAGAAGTTTGGGATTATGTTAAACAACTAAACTTAAAAATAATTGGTGTTCCCAAGGAAGAAGAGAAATCTGCAAGTTTGGAAAACATATTTGAAGGAATAATTGAGGAAAACCTCTCAGCCTTGCTAGAGATGTAGACATTCAAATCCAAGAAGCTCAAAGAACACCCAGGAAATTCATCACAAAAAGATCATCACCTAGGCACATCGTCATCAGGTTATCCGAAGTCAAGACCAAGGAAAGAATCTTAAGAGCTGTGAGACAAAAGCATCAGGTATCTTATAAAGGAAAACCTATCAGATTAACAGCAGATTTCTCAGCAGAAACCCTACAAGCTAGTAGGAACTGGGGCCTATCTTCAGCCTCCGTAAACAAAACAATTACCAGCCAAGAGTTTTGTATCTAGTGAAACTAAACTTTATAAATAAAAAAAGATAGTCTTTTTCAGACAAACAAATGCTGAGACAATTTGCCACTACTAAGCCAGCACTACAAGAACTGCCAAAAGGAGCTCTAAATCTTGAAACAAATTCTCAAAATACACCAAAATAGAACCTCCCTAAAGCATAAATCTAAAAGGACCTATAAAACAGTAATACAATGAAAAATAAGCACAATATTGAGGCAACAACTAGCACGATGAATAGAATAGTATCTCACACCTCGATACTAATGTTTAATGTAAATGGCCTAAATGCTCCACTTAAAAATGCTCCATTTAACAACAACAACAAAAAAACAGAATTGCAGAACGGATAAGAATTCACCAACCAAATATCTGCTGTATTCAAGAGAATCAACTAACACATAAGGACTCACATAAACTTAAGGTAAATGGGTGGAAAAAGATATTCCATGCAAATGGACACCAAAAGCGAGCAGGAATAGCTATTCTTACATCAGACAAAACAAACTTTAAAGCAATAGCAGTTCAAAAGACAAACAGGGACATTATATAATGATAAAAAGCCTTGTCCAACAGGAAAATATCACAATCCTAAATATATATGCACCTTACACTAGAGCTTCCAAATTTATAAAACAATTACTACTACACCTAAGAAATGAGATAAATAGCAACACAATAATAGTTCGGGACTTCAATACTCCACTGACAGCACTAGACAGGTCATCAAGACAGAAAGTCATCAACAACGAAACAATGGACTTAAACTATACCCTAGAACGAATGACCTTAACAGATATTTAGAGAACATTCTACTCAACAACTGCAGAATATACACAGTACTCATCCATTTTCCAAGACAAAACACATAATAAACCACAAAACAAGTCTCAATAAATTTAAGAAAATCAAAATTACTCTCTCAGAGCACAGTGGAATAAAATTGGAAATCAACTCCAAAACGAACCATCAAAACCATGTAAATACATACAAATTAAATAATATGCTCCCAAATGGTCATTGGGTCAACAATGAAATCAAGATGAAAATTTAACATTTCTTTGG
Organism: Pan troglodytes; assembly: GCF_028858775.2. NCBI lineage: Eukaryota > Metazoa > Chordata > Mammalia > Primates > Hominidae > Pan > Pan troglodytes. The sequence goes on from NC_072401.2 coordinate 190,767,786, forward strand.
ACTGAAAGATAATAGTGATAACAACCTATCAAAACCTCTGGGATATGGAAAAAGGAGTGCTAAGAGGAAAGTTCATAGCATTAACAGCCTTCATCAAAAAGCTCAAAAGAGCACAAATAAACAATCATAGGTCACACCTCAAGAAACTAGAGAAATAATGAACCAAACCTGAACCCAGCAGAAGAAAAAAATAACAAAGATCAGAGCAGAACTAAAGAAAAGTAAAACAAACAAACAAAAAATACAAAAGATAAATAAAATGAAAGGCTGATTCTTTGAAAAGATGAACAAAATTAATAGACCATTGGTGAGATTAACCAAGAAAAAAAGAGAGAAGATCCACATAAGCTCAATTAGAAAGAAAATAGGAGATATTACAAACAATACCACAGAAATCATTTAAGGCTGTATGATCATTTAAGGCTACTATGAACACTTTTATGCATACAAATGAGAAAAACTAGAGAAGAAGGAAAAATTCCTGGAAATATGCAACCCTCCTAGATTAAACCAGGAAGGAATAGAAACTCCGAACAGACCAATAACAAGCAGCAAGATTAAAATGGTAATAAAAAAAAATTATGAACAATAAAAAAGTCCAGGACCAGATGGATTTATGGCTGAATTCTATCAGGCATTCATGGAAGAGTTGGTACCAATCCTATTGACACTATTCCAAAAGATTGAAAAGGAGGGAATCCTCCCTAAATCGTTCTGTGAAACCAGTATCACGCTAATACCAAAACCAAGAGTGACATAACAAAAAAGAGAACTACAGACCAATATCCCTCATGAACAGAGATTCAAAAACCCTCAACCAAATGCTAGCTAACTGAATCCAACAGCATATCAAAAAGATAATCCACCATGATCAAATGGGTTTCATATGAGGGATATTGGGATGGTTTAATATACAAAAGTCAATAAATGTGATACATCACATAAACAAAATTAAAAATAAAAATCAAATTATCATTTCAATGGATACAAAAAAAGCATTTGACAAAATCTGGCATCTCTTTATGAATAAATCCCTCAGCAAAATTGGCATAGAAAGGACATACCTCAAGATAATAAAATCCATCTATGACAAACACACAGCCAATATTATACTGAACGGCGAAAAGTTGGAAGCATTCACCTTGAGAAATGGAACAAGACAAGGATGCCCACTTTCTCAACTTTTATTCAATGTAGTACTGAAAGTCCTAGCCAGAGCAATCAGACAAGAGAAGGAAATAAAGGGCATCCAAATTAGTAAAGACGAAGTCAAACTGTTGCTGTGTTGTTGTTCACTGAGAAAATGATTGTATACCTAGAAAACCCTAAACACTCCTCCTAAAAGCCCCTAGAACTGACAAATGAATTCAGAAAAGTTTCAAGATACAAAATTAATACACACAAATCAGTAGCACTGTTATATACCAAAACAAATAAAAAAACTCAACTCCTTTTACAATAGCTGCAAAAAATAAAAATAAAAATGCAGAAATATACCTAACCAAGAAGGTGACGAACCTCTACAAGAAAAACTACAAAACATTGTTGAAAGAAATCACAGATGACACAAACAAACGGAAACACATCCCATGCTCATGGATGGGTAGAATCAATATTGTGAAAATGATCATACTGCCAAAAGCAATCTACAAATTCAATGCAATTCCCATCAAAATACAACCATCAGTCTTCACAGAACTAGAAAAACAATCCTAAAATTAATGTGGAATGAAAAAAGAGCCCACATAGTCAAAGCAAGACTAAGCAAAAAGAACAAATCTGGAGGCATCACACTACCTGACTTCCAAGAGTACTATAAGGCCATAGTCAGCAAAAAGCATGGTACTGGTATAAAAATAGGCACATAGACCAATGGAACAGAACAGAAAACCCCGAAATAAAGCCAAATACAACAACTGATCTTTGACAAAGCAAACAAAAACATACAGTGGAGAAAGGACACACTAGTCAACAAATGGTGCTGGGATAATTGGCAGCCACATGTAGAATGAAACTGGATCCTCATCTCTCACCGTATACAAATAGCAACTCAACATGGATTAAATACCTAAATCTAAGATGTGAAACCATAAAAATTTGAGAAGCTAATATCGGAAAACCCTTCTAAACATTGTCATGGGCAAAGACTTCATCACCAAAAACTCAGAAGCAAATGCAACAAAAACAAGGATGAATAAATGGCACTTAAACTAAAAAGCTTCTGCACAGCAAAATAAATAATCAGCAGAGTAAACAAACAACCCACGAAGTGGGAGAAAATATTTGCAAACTATACTTCTGATAAAGGACTAATACCCCATCAAAAAGTGGGCTAAGGACATGAACAGGCAATTCTCAAAACAGGATGTACAATTGGCTAACAAACATATACAAAATGCTCAACACCTTGGCTGCACGTGGTGGCTCAGGCCTGTAAACCCAGCACTTTGGGAGGCCGAGGCGGGCAGATCACGAGGTCAGGAGATCGAGACCATCCTGGCTAACACGGTGAAATCTCGTCTCTACTAAAAACACAAAAAATTAGCCGGGCATGGTGGCAGGCGCCTGTAGTCCCAGCTACTCAGGAGACTGAGGCAGGAGAATGGCATGAACACGGGAGGCGGAGCTTGCAGTGAGCCGAGATCGCGCCACTGCACTCCAGCCTGGGCGACAGAGTGAGACTCTGTCTCAAAAAAAAAAAAAAAAAAAAAAAAAAAAAAAAAAAAAAAAAACTCAACGTCTCTAATTATCAGGGAAATACAAATCAAAACCACAATGAGATACCACCTTACTTCTGCAAGAATGGCCTTAATCAAAAAATAAAAAAGTAATAAATGTTGGTATGGATATGGTGAAAGGGGAACACTTCTACACTGCTGCTGGGAATGTAAACTAGTACAGCCACTATGGAAAACAGTATGGAGATTCCTTCAAGCACTAAAAGTAGATCTACCATTTCTTCCAGCAATCCCACTATTGGGTATGTACCCAGAGGAAAGAAGCCATTATACACAAAAGGTACTTGTACACACGTTTATAGCAGCAGAATTCACATTGCAAAAATATGGAACCAGCCCAAATGCCCATCAGTCAACAACTGGATAAAGAAAATATGGTGTGTATATATCATGGAATACTACTCAGCCATAAAAAGAAACAAAATAATGGCATTCGCAACAACCTGGACGGAATTGGAGACCATTATTCTGGGTGAAGTAACTCAGGAATGGGAAAGGAAACATCGTATGTTCTCACTCATAAGTGGGAGCTAAGCTATCAGGACACAAAGGCATACTAATGATACAATGGACTTTGAGGACTTGAGGGAAACGGTGGGAGAGGGGTGAGGGATTAAGGACTACACACTGGGTACAGTATCCACTGCTCAGGTGATGAGTGCACCAAAATCTCGGAAATCACCACTAAAGAACTTATCCATGTAACCAAACACCACCTGTTCCCCCAATACCTATTGAAATAATAATATAATAATAATAATAATAAACAAAAGCAAACAAACAAATACTACCTCAGTTTCTGCCTCATGGATAGGGATTGTCAGAAGTCATCTATTTTAGAACATATCCTAATTTTAGAACTGTTAAAATATGAAAAACTAAGCATCATAGAACTGAAAGAAAATAGTAGGGTTGCTATGTAGATTTATGTGAGTTAAAACAACCAAACACCTCAGCACAGCGGCTGGCCCAGTGTCATCACACACCAACTATGATCAGTTACTCTTACTCCCAGCTAATCTAGCACAGGCTCATGAGCTCCAGTTGGTTACTTAATTTACAGAAATTCTACTCCACAACTCTTGTATTTTTGACTCCTTAACATGAAGTTAAGTGCTTTTTATAAAAAAAAAAAGTTAAATGCTTAATAAATCTCTCCAGTCAATGATTTCTGTTTTCTTGATTAAACCAACGGTTCTTTGAAAAAGAAGTCTAGGGAGCATCAGCAGCAGTGTTCTAACAAGCCCCACTGAAGGTGTCCGTAGAATTATTATGGCACTCACGAAAGTGTGGATTTTATAAAGACAGAACTACCCAGCCTTTCCCTAATGTGATCTACAGACCACCTGTGGAAAAATGAAACAGATTTACTCTACAGTAATGCTTAGCCATTCATAATTTTCTGGAACCGAGGTCTGGGAACATGTTTCTCAGTGGGTCAGTCACTTTGTTTTTCTTTTCTTTTCTTTCTTTTTTTTTTTTGAGACAGAATCTTCCTCTGTCACCCAGGCTGGAGTGCAGTGGTGTGATCTCCGCTCACTGCAACCTCTACCTCCCAGGTCCAAGCAATTCTCCTGCCTCAGCCTCCTGAATAGCTCGGACTACAGGTGCCCGCCACCACGCCCGGCTAATTTTTCTATTTTTAGTAGAGAGGGAGTTTCACCTTATTGGCCAGGCTGGTCTCAAACTGCTGACCTCATGATCCGCCCACCTCGGCCTCCCAAAGTGCTGGGATTACAGGTGTGAGCCACCGCGCCCGGCCACTTTGTTTTTCACATACTGAGAAGAGACGATGCATTCCCATGAGACATCTTCCACACCCAAGAGCAGAAAGGACAGCCTTCAGGCTGGTGGCTGAGGTTCACTTCTATTTATAACAGCATTTTAAACAACATAAGCTTATGGTTTCATAAAACTAGAAGAATATACCTGAAAATAGATTTCTGAAGTTTGATTTCACTTCATAAATTCACCTTCCATTGACGCTCCAGTGCATTTCAATCCACATCGCTGCAACGATGAAGGAGCGCTGCCACCTGCAGGCGCAGACCGACTAGAGCAACAGCTCAAAACCTAAAATACCCGAGTGTCCAGAATTTAAATGAGAAATATTTTGTTAAAACAGTATCTTAGCAAAGGGAAATAGCTTACAACGGAACAATCTTTTAGAGGCAAACCTTTTGTCTGTTGCTTTACTCTCTTATTAAATCATTTATCCAAAATATGTGAGACCAATGAGGTGTTTATTTATGCATAATATGCTGAAGTTTCAAAACACTGATTTTCCACAGGGTTGGAAACCATGTAGAAATAGTATGTGTGGCTTTCTGGTTTGTTTTCTAAGAGCAGCACACTGAAATGTAAAAGCAACTGTGTTCGTACAATAAACAGGAGTCTTCTTTCTCTCCTAACATAGCAAAGAAAGGAAAAAGGTGTTATTGCTAAAAGAAAATACACAAAGTAAGAATCCAATACTAACCCTCTACTAAAGTATTTCCTTATTTATCAAAAAGAAATGGTTCCCATGCATTTCTCACAAATGCATGTTTTCAGTGGATCAGCAAGATGTCCAAACAAGAAATACCATCCTGTGGAAAAGCTGTGCCTATGGTATTTCTGACGTACCAATGCCAAAAAGTGGCTTTGGCCTGATTCCTCTTTCCTATGATCTCAAGTTGTATTTCCAGATAAAAGAGATTCAGTTACATTTGGAAGTGAGAAGAAATACCTGGAATTTATCCCCCACAACTCGCACTGCGGCATTCTTTGGTTTTAGTCCAGGTATTCAATTCCACTTTCCTGCTCTTGGACCCTGTTGATCCAGGAAGAGGGTGGGCCTACAATGAAAAAAAAAAAAAAAAGATTTGGTAAAAACTGAGTGGATGGAAGAGCTGAGGCATACATTACCTCTTAGAAAAATAGAAATGATTTCTTCAATAATTGTTTTGATAACAGGGTGGCCTGTCCATGCATTCATCTCAGTGAAGTTTTCCCTGATAGCCTATTCTAAACTGATCATAGTTTTTCTTCATGATGCACATCCTGCCCTTTCCTTCCTCAGTATCACTCACAGAGCTAAAGGATATCCATGTCTCAAATATTAAAAAGCATGAACCAAGAGTTCTAAAGTGATAAATTATGTGTCGGTGCAGCAAATGTATCGCTAGGCTCAAAAAACCCTACGAATGAATTAAATTTCTAACAATGCCTACTGTTTATTAGAAGCTTTATACCAAGGCTAATCAGTATTTCTGTAAATATATGATAGACAGGAGGGTTACTAATTACATTTTTCAGAAAGAGAATCAAGGTTGCATGATCAAGTCTATTTGTGGCATTTGACTCCACGTCAGCTTTGAGGGCAGATACAGGGTAAATCTAGGCATGATCGCTGTTCACTGTCAGTGAGTCCCTGGGAGAAAAGACGATCTGGGAGGGAAAACAACCAAGAGATGATTCTGATAGCATGAGTTTCTTAACTGCATTTAGACACTGATGCTTCCAATTCATATTTCTTCCAGAAATCCTATGGTTGTGAAGCAATCTATCACATTATGTTTTCTTTCCAATTTGTATTTTTTAAATTTAACTTTTATTTTAAGGTCAGGAGTACATGCGGAGGTTTGTTTCATAGGCAAACTTGTGTCATGGGAGGTTGTTGTACAGATTATTTCAGCATGCAGGTATTAAGCCTAGTACCCATTCGTTATTTTTCCTGATACTCTCCCTCCACACCCTCCACCCTCTGATAGGCTCCAGTATGTGTTGTTTGTCTCCTTGGGTCCATGAGTTCTCACCATTGATCTTCCACTTGTAATTGAGAATAGGCAGTATTTAGTTTTCTGTTCCTGCATTAGTTTGCTGAGGATAATGGCCTCCAGCTCCATCCATGTTCCTGCAAAGGAGATGATCTCATTCTTTTTTATGGCTGCATAGTATTCCATGGTGTATACGTAACACATTTATCAATTCTAGCATTAATGAACATTTAGGTTGATTCCATGTCTTTGCTATTGTGAATAGTGCTACAATGAACATATGTGTGCATGTGTCTTTATTATAGAATGATGTGTATTACTTTGAGTGTATACCCAATAATGGGATTGTTAGGTCAAATGTTAATTCTGTTTTTAAGTCTTTGAGGAATCATCTTTATCTTCCACAATGGTTAAACTAATTTATAACCCCATCAACAGTGTATAAGCATTCCTTTTTCTCAGCAATCTCACCAGCGTCTGTTATATTTGACTTTTTAATAATAGCGTATTAGTCTGTTCTCTCACTGCTATAAAGAACTACCTAAGACTGGGTAATTTATGAGGAAAAGAGATTTAATTGGCTAATGATTCCACCAGCTGCACAGGAAGCCTGGCTGGGAAGGCCTCAGGAAACTTACAATCATGGTGGAAGGCGAAGGGGAAGCAGGCACACCTTCACCTGGTGAAGCTGGAGAGAGAGAGAGTGAAGGGGGAAGTGATACAAACAACCAGATCTCATGAGAACTCACTCACTGTCATGAGAACAGGGAGGGGGAGTCCACCCCCATGATCCAATCACCTCCCACCAGGCCCCTCCCCCAACACTGAGGGTTACAACTTGCCATGAGATTTAGGTGGGGACACAGAGCCAAACCATATCAAACAGCCATTCTGACTGGTGTTAAATGGTATCTCATTGTGGTTTTGATTTGCATGACTCTCATGATTGGTGATTTTGAGCTTATTTTCATATGATTGTTGGCCATATATATGCCTCCTTTTGAAAAGTGTCAGTTCATGTCCTTTGCTCACTTTTTAATGGAGTTGCTGGGGGGTGTTTTTTGTAAATTTGTTTAAGTTCCTTATAAATGCTGGATATTAGGTTTTTATCAGAGGCATATTTTACAAAAATTTTCTTCCATTCTGTAGGATGTCTGCTCACTATGTTCATAGTTTCCTTTGCTGTGCAGAAGCTAACAAGTTTAATTAAATCCCACTTGTCATTTTTGCTTTTGTTGCAATTGCTTTTAGTGTCTTTGTCATGAAATCTTTGCCCATTCCTATGTCCAAAATGGTATTGCCTAGGTTGTCTTCCAGTGTTTTTATACTTTTGGGTTTTATTTTTAAGTCTTTCATCCATCTTGAGTTAATTTTTGCATATGGTATAAGGAAGGGGTCCAGTTTCAATCTTTTGCATATGACTACCCAGTTATCCCAGCATGATTTATTGAATAGGGAATTTTTCCCCCATTGCTTGTTTCTGTCAGCTTTGTTGAAGATCATAGTTGTAGGTGTGCAGCCTTATTTCTGGGTTCTCTATCATATTATTTCAAAACCTTCTTGATTCTCTCTTTTCTGCCCACAGCAGGACATAAGAAATAGAACTTCCTTTATGTCATTTTTCATATTTCCTCCTTGAATCAAAATTTGCTCCCCAAGTATTCAAGATTACTTAAGACAGAGAATTTGTACTAATTTATAAAGTACTGTACAAACCATCAGAAGAGAAACATTTTTGAGTATCTATTATGTGCAGCTATTTTATAAGAACTGTCACTCCTACTTGATGAATTAGGACACAGATTATTATGCAGACTCAGTAGCTTGATCATGATCAGTCGCCTGGTATGTGAAAAGCAGGGATCCGAGCCCAAGTTTGGCTATGCCCTTTGCATTCGTTATATTTCACTTACAAGTGGAGAGCCAGAGTTGGGCTGCAGAAACAGTAAACCTATAAGATCCACTGGCTTAACCAACTGCTAGCTTCTGTTCTACCATTACTTAAACCTCATTGGACAATCTACAATCAGACTTGCACTTGGATATAGAAAGATTTTATCTACTCCTAGGGAGAATACACAGTATATACCTATTGCCTAAAATTATAAAAATAAAATTATTTTCAAGGCCTTCAAACTTGAAAATAAATCAAAGGCATCATGGGTAAGAGTTATCTTTAGTACACTGATAGTTCAAATCAGTGCACAGTCTATACTGTAAAATTAAAAATATAGAGGGTATAATTGCATAAAAATTAGTACATATCCCTTTCATTTAAATATTGCTAAACAAGTCAAATTGCCTTTTATTTAATCAATGAACCAAAATGATTTGAAATAGCAATATCATAAAGCTTTGCTGAGCAAGTGTTAAATCCATTCTTTCCAAAGCAATAAGCATACACATTTGGCTTTTTGTCATACATAACAAACAGTCGAATTTGAGCATCATGCCTGGACTTGTATGAGCAACCTCAAACCACACTTGAATAGAACGTCATAGTTAGAACTAGTGCAGGCAACGCATGTTTCAAAATACATGAGACATCAAAAGGAACCACCATCCCCCTGCACAAGCCAGCTTGACCCATAACATTGGCTTTGATTTTGTAGGTGGGAGAGAGAAAGTAGGTGGGGCAGGATTTTTGTGTTGTTGTTTACTAAAACAATTATAGACTTTGCAAAACTAGTATAAATTGATTTTAGAATATTAGAAAAAGCAGAAGAAAGCAAACAATTTCTGAAAGTATAATCATCATATATGTAATTTTCATAATAACACAAATGTGATGGTGTTGGACAAAGTATTAAATATTAACATGCAACCACCTCATTGTAAGCAATTTAATTCAGTTCATTTGGCAACAAAACTACCTTGAGTATATGTTCAATAATGGTGCAGAAATGAAGTGACTGCCATTTTTAGAAGTGAAAATGTTTGTGCAACCCAAATATTTGCTCTGAACTGTAAACTATAATAATGGAAACACCAAACTTCCAGAGTCCCAGCATGTGCAATGCTTCCAGGCTCAGCATAAAGCAGATCTGTAGTGGAGACCGATATATATTTGCTGGCCTATTACGTAAGGAGCAATAGGTAAAAGAATGTACGCTGTGCTTTTCAAAAGCATGGTGTAAAATCCCAAACATGAATCATTTATAGAGTATCAAAACGCGAACCTCAAAGAAGTAGTTGATGCTTGAATCGTATTTGAACGACCATATTTCTAAATAACATGTAATTCAAGTCCTGTCATGTCTCAGAATTAATAGCCCAGATTCTTAATTCTTAGCGAGGTTGACAAATTATTCTTTCTTATGGCACCAGTCACACTTGATCATAAGTAGCATCTCTACCCATAACTCTCGTTCCATCAAATTGAGCCTAAGTTTATTTGTCTAACACAAAACGCCAAAAGGTCTACAATGTGCAATGAATCAATGTTCTTCATTAACGAGTAAAATGTTTCATGGGTGGAAAATGATTCTCCAGCTTCCAAATGGCTTGAAACAAATACAAAGCCATGGTTGCTAAGCTACTATTTTACTTCCAGAGTAAATGTCTGCTGTCTAATCTTTTAGAAGCAGCAGTAAGTTGTTTTCAAGTCATTGAGCCAAAGGCATTGAAATGTGAAAGATTATATATATACATATATATATATTTCCCCCAAAATACTACCTGTGGCTTTATAAGGATGCAGGATTATGTTAAAAGAGATTTTTTTCAATATATGCAATAAACAGCTTCTCTTTTGAAACTACTGAAGAATAAAATCCCATAATATCACAAGCTTAAAATTATATAAATATCTATCTATCTACTATCTATCTCTCTCTCTATCTACTATCTAGCTAGCTAGCTAGCTACACACACACACACACACACACACACAAAATGCCATTTATTTTGATAGTATATTTGAAAAAAAAAGTTGAAAACAAGACAATTACAGAGTTGTGTAGGTAATTGTGGAAATGTGTTTTGAAGTCCTTACTGAATACCTCTCTTAAAATGTCAGACTTCCTGCTTGGATTGAAGTGCTGTCAAGATGTGTGTTAATGGTTGCATCTCTCACTTGAATTCCCGAGCTTTGCCTCACAATAGTAGTGCACAACCCTGGCACAGTTCTGTGGCTGCTGACTTTATGAAGGGTGATAAAGCATTCTCCGCCCTCCCACCTGTCGGGCACAGCACAAAGCTGGAGACGATTGTGGAAAATTGAGTCTTGACAGTATCTTCCTCTTGCAGGCCTCAGATCGCTCAGGGCCTGCAATCATATTACACTTGATCCAACCGGACCAACTCTCAACATGCACAGAATGTAATTTCAGTTCTTACGTGCTTTCCTGCGACAACAAGAAGATCAAGAAGAAAACTAATGAGATCTTTCTTTTTTGGCTGAATTTAAAGGCATTACATGGATACCTTTGAGGAATGGAAATGGAAATGAGATCAGCTCCAGCCCTTAAGACATCATCTGGGCCATATTTCTATATCAGTGTCTCAACTCTGCCTTGGAGAAAAGTGGATCAATTTCAATGCCTGGCCCACTTAGGCCATTTCTGACAAGACCACAAATATTACAGTCATGGCTTCAGCTTTAATCCTACTTATGCTGTGGATCGCTGAACTCAGACAGATGCCCAGCTACTCATTTTACAGGCCAGTGAACATGGCATAGGCAGCTCTAACTTCAGCACTCTAGGAACTGGGACAGAGCTCCAGATATCACCACTAATCACCGCATCACCCAAACCAATGTTAGAGTCTGAATTTTTAACGGAAAATTCAGCTACTGCTTCTAGTTGAATGCCAACACATTTAAAACATTTTTTAGAAGACTAAAGTTACCAATATGCTATATAATATAAAAATTAAATATAAAGAATAATATATTTATTTTCTTTGCTATCTGCATTACACATATGCAAACATACGTATGCAAGTTCAATAATTCAAGGGCAGGCAAGAACCAATAGCAATGCAACAGAAAGGCTAATAGTCACTGAATTAGTCCGTGAAGTCCATGCAGGAGATTTAACAACGTCCTCAGGATTCCCTCCTTCGAGCTGCATTAGTGTGCTTCTCAGTAGCAATAAAGCACTGGTAATTTTGCAGAGTATACAATTTTAAAGGTTGTGATCAATCACTCTGCTAAGAAAACTTTGCAATTATATGTCCAATAAACAATCAGATGTGTGTATTATAAATGGAAAGATTTCACCTATCCTTTTCTATTCTATCCTATTCATAAGCTGACTAATGTGTTTGTGATGTTTACGTGTAAAGGCAGGTGGGTACTCATAGCTTACAGGTGTATTTCTCAACAGTGTTGGAAAGTACAAACTCCAGGCCAGGCATGGTGGCTCACGTCTGTAATCCCAGCACTTTCGGAGGCCGAGGTGGGTGGATCACGACGTCAGGGGTTTAAGACCAGCCTGGCCAACATGGTGAAACCCCGTCTCTACTAAAAATGCAAAAATTAGCCGGGCACGCTGGTGTGCACCTGTAATCCCGGCTACTTGGGAGGCTGAGGCAGAAGAATCACTTGAACCTGGGAGGCAGAAGTTGTAGTGAGCTGAGATCGCGCCACTGCACTCCAGCCTGAGCAACGGAGTGAGGCTTTGGAAAAAAAAAAGTACAAAGTCCAGTACTCCATCTATCTGTTATTTTGACTACAAAATGTAACCTTATATAGCAGAGTTCATCACACACATTGCTTTACTGAACTTCCTCAAGATTTATGAGATAAGCAGAGGTTGATGTCTTTATTTTACAATAATGAAAGTGGTAAGAATCTAAATTATTCCCTCTTATTTAATACTCATAAGTAATGTCAACACTTGAAATTCCTTCTTCTCTACCAATTCTAGAGCTTTCTCTATAACATTATTCTGCATCGCAGCCCAAGATGTTAATCCCATGGTCTTTTGATTGTGTATGACAGAAATTTAACGCTGAAAAACTTGGGGGAAAATATACTGGTTTATTGACTCACAAAATTGCATAGTCCAGGAGTATATATAGCTTCTGGCACAATCAGATCCAGGTGCTTAAAGAATTCCATTGAGTTTTTTCTCTCACTCCATTTTGGGAACTATTGATCTTTTAGCATTATATGTAAGTAGCTCCACATTTGGTGAAAAAGTTGACCCTCAATATGTCCTTCAGGTTCTTGATACCAAAGGAAAAGGCTACCTCTGATACACTTTGTATGTGTGTTCCCTCCAAATCTCACATGGAAATGTGACCCCAATGTTAGAGGTGGGGCTGGTGGGAGGTGTTTGGGTTATGGGAGTGGATCCTTCATAAATGGCTTGTTGTCATCCCCTTGGTGATGAGTGAGTTTTCACACTATTCGTTCACACAAGAGCTGGTTGTTTAAAAGAGGCTTGCACCTGTCCCTCCCACTCCCTGTCTTGCCACGTGACACGCTGCTCCCCCTTTGCCTTCCGCCATGATTGGAAGCTCCTTGTGGCCTCACAAGAAGTAGATGGCAGCACTACACTTCCTGTACAGCGTGCAGAACCATGAGCCAAGTAATCCTCTTTTCATTATAAATTACCCAGTCTCAGATATCCCTTTATAGCAATACAAAACAAACTAATGCAGCCTCTGATACCCCAAATCTACATATCTCATCTTTGAGAACTATCAGCTGCATTTGAACCATATGCTCTTTTCTGACGTAAACACAGTGGTGAGAAAGTCGGGGCTCTGTTTCACACCTGAGCTATATGTCAACTCCCCAGAGTATGGGAAGAGATGGTATGCAGCATCACTTTACTTAAGCCATATGAGGTACATTTCCCTTGAAAAAAAAGTTCTGCTATTGTAAGAAGTGGAGACATTATACCTACCAGCACCGCTCACACACAGTTGTGCTCCACAGTCTCTCCGCATCCAACATTTTACTGCTGCTTCCTCCTTTCTTTTTAACACTTAACATTTTTACTTTGAAAATGTGTGCTTTACCCCAAACCTCAGTGTCATGCAACACACCATGGAACAAACCTGCACGTGTAACTCCTGAATCTAAAATGAAAGTTGAAATTGAAGAATAAAAAGTATGCTAAAGTCAATATGTAGATATTCCCCAGTCATTTCCTGAAGTAATAATAGCTAGCACTTACTGAGTATTTACAGTGCTCCAGTCACTGCCCTGATATTTTCTTTACAATGATTGACCATTTTAATATGAAAATAATTTAATGTGGCAGGTATGTGTTTCATACTCATTTTACAATTTGAAACTCTCTATTTTAGAGATTAAGAAAGTATCCCAAGGCCAGTCTGCCAGCGAATAGCAGAGCCAGGATTCTGACTCTGGCAGTCCGACTCCAGAATTCACACTCTTCACACCACACAACACATGCAGTGGTAGACCCTGGAGAAGGTCTTAAACATGGTGGGCGATTATGCACTCTCTGTTGCTGTGTGTGTGTGTTTTAGTCATGGTAGTAAATGAGGAGTGTGAAGCCACCAGGTTCCGCTGCAGCCCCTTTGCTGCTGGGCTTGAAGTAACTCTGAATGAAGACGGTATCAGAGATGTCAACATTTTAAAGTGCTCAACTTTTTTATAAATTCCCGGTGGCAGCAGGGAAATAGGCGAGCAGGTTTTAGGAGACGTTAGCCCCATTCCAAGGAACACATACCTTAAAATATAGAAAAGTCCAAACCTAAATAGGTCAGCTTGCTAACAATAGTGGTTTTCTTTTTTACTGTGAAATATTTTGAGGATTGTTTGCTTTGTATACAAGTCAAAAAATGTCATGTAAAAAATATTTCCGAAAATTTTGCTGCTAATCATGATGAATTTGTAATCCAGAAACTAAAAGGAGAGCAAATGGCATTTATCATAAATAAAACATATGCAGGGCTAATTAGAAATAATTATGGAGGAGAAATTCTACATTAGGGACTTCAATTTACTGACATAAAAATTTAAGATAGAAAATTAAATAGACATCGTATAATTATAATGCTAAACCATGACCAAAACAGCTTAATATTTTTAACATGAATACTTGTTGAATCTGATCAGCTCATTTTCATCTTATTCAAAATCCTGGAATTGCTTTTGTTAACAATGGTTTATAAAGATGTATTTGTATGCACTACTTCTCATTAAATATCTGTCAAAAAGGAAGAATGTGAAAATCTGGGAGATGGGGGAACAGATCGGCCCCACCTTGTGCTACTAATTTGGCCACAAGCATTGTGCTGTGATTTGGTATGCCAGACAATCAACAATTTTCTGGGAATCTATTATTTTGTCATTAGAAAAATTCCAGTTATTATACTTGGCAATCTTTTGTTTGCCCGCTTCCAACCCCTGGTACAAATATAACTTGAATTTCTAGTGTCCCCTTGGTAGATTAAGAATGAGACACATTATCTTGTTCCAGTGGTGGCACTAGGCCCACTCTTCCCTGCATGGACAAAATCCACAAAAGTCACAGTAATTTTATGTTTTCCTTGGGATGCGTATAAAATACAGGTAGCATGGTCATTTTACCTTGAAATGCATTCTGAATGTGTTTATTGAATATTTTCTGGTTTTCTTATTCTTGTCATCATTTTTAAACATCTTACTAATTCCAAAGTTCTTTTTTCTTTCTTTTTTAATTATCAAAATATTTTAGGGTACTCCTGCCCACTTTGGCAGGACCTGGGGAAACAGCCTCCTAAGCAGTGTTTCTGTTTCTGGCACACATCCTGGAAGTCATTTTATTGGTTCTTTTTTTAATTGCGCTAAGCTTGCCCCAGTACCTGCATTATCAGCAAGTGTTTATAAGCATATACTACGTACAAAGAACCACACAGCGCTAAGTCTTGGCCGAGTGCCTGGTATTAACATGTATTTTCCAGGTACATGTAATACTGTCCTCTGGCTGAGGGTCTACCAGTTTAAAGGTAAGAACTCTATCTCCCCAAGCCCCTTTCCTCTCTGAGGACCCCTGAATTATTAAACGTGTTTTCTGCAGGACCATAACAGTTTTCCTCTTCCCATATTTATGTTGTTCTTCCTGGGACATTCCCATAACCCGATGGGATTCCCTTCCATCAAGCTAATACAACCACTTCAGGTGGTAGTTGTAGTTCCTGTTGTGGCTCGGTTACAACATCCTTTCACTTACCATACACATCATCTCTATCCCTGAAATTGACACACAATAGCTACTAGTTTTATTCTAGCTTCTTCTACACACACACACATACACATTTGCATTGGTGAGAGGGCAGAAACAACCTCAGCCCATTGATACCCCACCAGTATTACCCAAACAAACCTGCATATCCTGATTTATTGTCTCCATAAAGATTTTCTCCTCTCTGAAAGTTACTAGAGAGAATGAGGTAAGTAGCGCTAAGTATTGGTTGCCATCTCCGATATATTTCATCACTGTGGCTCACATAAGGTGTACCAGGATATCATGAAAATAGAGTGTCTAATAACCTATCCTAAACAAACTTCAATTGCACCTTCTAAAATTCCCTCTACATACAAATAATTAAATATACAGCCCCTTTTTTTCAAAGAGTTTTGTGGTTAAGAGGGAGCAGGACAGGCAATTTTTCTCAAGGAATGACGTTTTCATAAGAACAAGTCCTATAATTCAATACTGAGCACAAAAGGATTGCAGGCACTACTGAGTCAGTGGTTAAGTTTAAATATTCACTATGATGGCTACTCTGTCATTATAAAGGAAAATCTACCAATAACCAGAATGCCTGAAGAATATGAGGGCTTTGAGTTACATGTCTGTCTAAGAGCATAGGAGAAACAAATTTAAGTGGACATTGGTACATGGATGAAGGAATACAATATTATAGTTCAGTCACTTTAAAAATTACTGTTTGATATGGCTTGGCTGTGTTCCCACCCAAATCTCATCTTGAACTGTAGCTTCCATAATTCCCACGTGTTGTGGGTGGGCCCCAGTGGGAGGCAATTGAATCATGGGAGCAGTTTCCCGCACACTATTCTCCTGGTATTGAATAAATCTCATGAGATCTGATGGTTGTATAAGGGCAAATCCTTTGGCTTGGTTCTCACTCTCTTCTCGCCTGCCGCCATGTAAGATGGCTCTTGCCTTTCCACCATGATTGTGAGGCCTCCCCAGCCACGTGGAACCGTGAGTCCATTAAACTTCTTTCCTTTATAAATTACCCAGTCTTAGGTATGTCTTTATTAGCAGCATGAGAACAGACTAACACACTGTTTTTTAATGTTTTATTACATTGAACTTTCATTCATTGAATCTATGATTTTCTTCACTTTTATGCCCATAATATTGAGTTTATAAATTTTAATGATTTTTTTCACACCTGATATTTAGCTTGCCTGGGCATAGTGAACACACATCCTGGTTTGCCTGGGAAAGTCCTTGTTTACCAGATGAATCACATGCATTACGCTGCCACCCTGTTCAAAGATATCTCAGCTTGGATTCATTCCATCTTACCCTGAGGCAGAACCTGAGACAAGGGTTTGCTGGTGTGTAGTTTATTGTGGGAAATAAACCACAGGGGCAAGTGATGGTGAAAGAGGAAGAGTGAAATGGACAAGGAGAAAAGGCAACGCGAGGATGACTGCTAAGCTGAGTAATTCTAGTTACCTGGGGCAACTAGAGTCCTTCCCTCTGGGAGAACTCCAAAGAGACCATATAAAATGTGTTTCATTATTGTCTGTCTGAGACATAGAAGAATGGCTTTGTTTAACCACTAGTTTCCCATTAGACAAGGATTTCCAGAAAGTGTTTTATTCCCCCTCCTCTGAGGTCTGTGCATGCATCAGAAGGTCTGAGAAGTCCTACAGGAGTCCATACAGTGGCATTAGCAAGCAACAGCTTCCTATTGCAGTTGAGACAAGGTGCTGTCAGGCTAACGTGTGCATGTTGTTGCTGCAGCAGACCTAGAGCAAAACTTTAGACCAAGTATATGTGAGATCCAGCATAGATGTCTAATTAGGCACAATTCCTCTCTTGCGCCACTTAGATATGCTAATATCCTGGGGTAATTACAATCTCCCATAAATAGCCCTGAACTCCACAAATTATTCAAAATCAGAGGCTTGTAGTAAGACAGTCTCTGCCGCTGCAGTTGGTCTCAAAATCGTGGCTGATACTCACTCCCTCCCTGCTCTAACGTGCCTTCTGATGCTGCTCCACACTCAGCAGCGGGTCTAGGTTACTTGCCTGATAGGTGACACTGACCATCATCCACAAAGTAGCAAAGCTCTTATTTGCTTTAACCTTTGCCAAGCCAAAGTGGCGTCAGTTGCCCATGGTTATTAGCGGAAATAGTCCACTAAGTACCAAGAAATAGTCCAGTGAATCCCCTGATTTTAGACCTATTCTTGTGACTCTCCTTGCATAGTAGCATCACTTGGTCTTCAGGGTAATCAGAGTTTAATTAATGCCTCCAATATGGTAACTCGTTTCTTCTCCCACTGGCCCACTACAACAGGAAGACTGAGATGACAGGGTGGTGGTTCAGCTTCAGGATCAGTGACATTTATTCTGTCCCCTGATTCAAGGTGCATGCTCTGGAAACCAGAGCCCTTATTCCAGCAGCACCTACGTTTGCTGGAAGAAAACACACATTCCACAAGTGGGTCATTGCAATGATGGTGAATGGGGCCAAAGCTTCATGCATGGCTTGGTTTCCAGACCCGAGTATTTCTGTAGGGACACTGCTTCAGATAATGGGTGTTGATTCGCTGCATGTACCTCGTTTCTAAGGCAGCACCCCAGCCCACAGGGTGTTGTCTGTGAGTGGTCACTGTAGATGAGTGTTCCATGGGCCAGGTGAGCGTTCTATTACACTGGCTGCTCAGGGTGGTGTGGTCAACGGAAAGACCAGCAGACCGCGGTCATGCCACACCTGCTTAATTATAAAGGAGGTTCCTTCTTTGAGGACATTTAGGTAGGACTCCAGTTCAAATAGCCTGTCTGTAAGCCCTCGGAGGGTGGTGCTGACCAGCAGGCAGTGAGGACAGTCAGTGCTGGAGGATGAGCTGTCACCCTCGGAGGGCTGGAGGACTCTGAGGGAGTCACCTGCAGGCTTAGTCTCCATCCCTCCTGCCGCAGCGTCTCTGTTCGCGTGCCTTCTACCAAACGGGACGGGTATGGAAAGCATCAGGCGCTCCTACACCATGCAGGCCACGCTCTCTCTCCCATCTCCCTGTAGGGTGGATGCTTTCTGATGGGCAATTTCACGACACTTAACAATGCCCTTTCTGAACGGGATTTTTGTGGGGGAAAAAAAAGATGCCCATGATTTTTGTTCTGTCCTCTAAGTCCATTTGCACGCCTCTACCTTGGACCCCCTGACCCCAATCTTTCTGGATGGCTCCTTCCTGACCAACCCACTCGCCTCTAACCAGCTCTCCACCTGCTCACTCCAGCCTCTCCTGCTGCACCGTGTCCGTGCCAGGTGCTCTGTGAGGCCCGGCTCCCCGGGATGGTTCCACTCACCACTGCCTTCCGCGCTGCTCCGGACAGAGCTGTAGCACGCAGCTGTCTATGCTTTGGATAACATGCCTCTGTTGGCCCCATGTATAAGCGAAGCTCAAGTGTCTTCCTTTCTGTTAACTGGTTGTAAGACCCACCTGCCAAGGCATAGATATGTGCCTGGAGGATCCCCTCAGTGAAATGAAATGAGACACTAGAAAAAATGATACGCTTGCCTGAAAAGGGAAATAACGGGGAAATTTGAGGATCACAGCCTCTGCTCTTTTGGGAAGAAAGAAATGCCCTCTGCTGAAATGTTCTCATGCCGTCTTACTGTAAGTATTTATTGTCAGTACTGTCACAGGCTGTGAGAAAGCAATTAACATGCAGGATCCCTGAGTGGACCCGGATGAGGAGAAAAACGTGTAAAAGATAATTTGAGGTCAATTGGGTCAACTTACATGTGGACAATATTATTATAGCAATGTTAACTTCTGGAGTGTAGGACGTTAATGTGGTAATGATGGATATTGTACAGGCTCTTCAGAGATACATGCTGATGTAAGGGTAAAGCATCTCTGTCTGCAACTTTAACAAGGATCAGCAAAACAAAGTTTACACACCTGCACGTGTGTGTGTGTTTGTGTGTAGGGAGAGGAAGAGCAAAAATGTAAAAAATATTACCAACTGGTAAACCCTCATGAAGGTTTTATATTTATATACCTTTCAGATTATTATTCTTTCCATTTTTCTCTTGGTTTAAAATTTTTAAAAATAGCTAACTGAAAAACAATGTAGAAAATATAAAAAACTTGGATAAAGAAATCAAAAGCATGGGGCTCATTAAACATTAAATTCCAAACAACAAAAAGAGAATTAATGAATTATAAAATATATTTGAAGAAATTGTCCAAAATTCACCAGAGATAAGGAATGTGCACAAGAGATTATGAGGTATATCTCTTTCACTTATCATATTAGTTGGCTTTATATTGCTATGGTTTTGTTGTTATATCTTAACTGCATTCATATATATATCTATTTTGGAAGTACAGGATAAGTAAAATGTAATGTCTTTACATGTATAAGATTTCCATCTACTTCCCCCTAATTACTACCGAATTGGGTATCAAGTAGAATTCTCAACAAATAAGGTCTAATTAATTAATTAATTACATTTACGAAGGATAACATTAAATAATTTCTTATGGCACAGTAATCCTGAGATATTTTGAATCAGTTACTGTTGCAGTTTGGAAAGAAAGTCTATACCGTAGTAATTGGTAACACTTTGGAGGCTGACAAAAGCTGGCTTTTAGTAATTATGATTTCTGAAAGCAGACAAGGAGAAAGGAGGAAAACAGGATTTATCCTAATTGTGATTAAAATTATTTTAAGGAAAATGTTTTGAAAATTCGTACAATATCTTGCTAGTCTAAGTAAGAAATGTCAGTTGACAGATGTGATATATTCTACCCACAGCTCTGCCTTTAAGCAGCACACCCTATTTCATAGATTTCACGTACCAATAAGAGCTAAACAAAAAACGGTTTGGCCTTAACTGAATGAGCTAGCTACTTAAATAATCCTGGAATATTCTGATTTCAATTCTAATTTAAAAATGAGTGTGCTGAAGCCTAAAAAAATAGGTGAAATATCTTCCAGTTTCCTCCCTTATGTGCTAATGTCTCTGGTTAAACGCTTTATTTAAGGATTAACTTTTTGTTTATTTTCATTGTTGTCAGTCTTCTCAGTTGCATAACAGAAAGGTCTGCACATGGCTCGTGGCTGTGACACGTTTCAAAACGTCACTCAGACGATATCAAATGAGCATTGCACGTCTATTCCATCCAAAATGCACTCGTCGTTGGTAAGATGCGGTATGAAGCTGTTAGTTTTGTTATTCTTCTCAAAAAATGTCAAAATCAGAGGAAAAACCCTCGAGAATGCATTACAGTTATTTTATGTGATGTTATTTTTGTTATTGCCTTAGCATTTTCCTGGATCTTCGCTGTAGCTTTCTGCCTTTCCCCAGCTGTGGGGTGCTGGACCAACAGGCTGCGAAGCCATGTCAAGTGTGGGCCTCGGCTTGGCGGCTCCATGTGCAGACTCTAGTCAGCAACAGGACGGCTGCCACATGGGCTGTTTCACAAACATTAATTCTAAGTCCAAAACCAACAATGTGAAGTAAATATTAGTATCCCTAGTTCATAGAGAAAGAAACTGAAGTTCAGAAAGTTTAAATAGATTTCCCAAGCTCAGATCGCTGTAAGTAGCTACACCGAGGTTCACGTCCAGGACTGTGAATCCAAGCCTGGGAAGCAGCCAGCACGCTGTGGTCTCACTATCCAAAATGTTCTGGATAGGTCAGGCGCGGTGACTCACCCCTGTAATCCCAGCACTTTGGGAGGCTGAGGCGGGCGGATCAGGAAGTCAACAGATCGAGACCATCCTGGCCAATATGGTGAAACCCCATCTCTACTAAAAGTACAAAAATTAGCTGGGCGTGGTGGCACTCACCTGTAGTTCCAGCTACTCGGGAGACTGAGGCAGGAGAATCACTTGAACTCAGGACGCTGAGGTTGTAGTGAGCTGAGATTGCACCACAGCACTCCAGTCTGGTGACAGAGCGAGACTCCATCTCAAAAAAAAAAAAGTTCTGAATAGATATATAATGTGTTAACAAAATGGGAAGAGGTCCACAAATCTGCTGGTGTGGCAGTATCATAGGTTAGAATCACATTTTAAACCTTAACAGGATAATTTCTACGATTCTGAAATTTCAGTGTCTAACACTAGAAAATAAATCATCTGAGGTATGCTTCTTAGAACAACAGGCAGAAGCCTCTGGAATATATTGTCTGTTGTTTGAACTTCATTTTCCATTAAAACAAAATGATGTGTGTGTGTTCATTGGTTTATGGATGTGGTTTCTTTATTTCTGTAACTCTTGAACATTGATCACAGTCATTTTTTTGGCCACTAAGTCATACCTCTCCTTTAGTCCTGCCCTCCAGTTGTACAAATTTATTTGTTTTAATTTCTGATTCAAGATGATATATTCAGCACCTACATATACTTCCTTTCCCATTGAACACTCTCAGGAAATGATGTACATGAACAATATTTTTTAAAATCAATAAAAGTTTAAAAGAGTAATCAAGGGTAGCATCGGGGAATCTGAAATGTTGTGAAATGTGTGGAGTATAGAATAAAATGGATTTGGATTAATAGAGAATCAAACAATATAACATATGCACATGGATCCATACTGGTAGATTCTGCTTAAAGGAGACACAGAGGTGAAGAAATGAACCACTCTGGATTCTTATGCTCATGGCATAAAGGGAGATACTGTCTATAAATTTCCCCGTCTATTCTAAACTGAAAATGGCATGCTAGAAGACAGACCAAGTAATTCCCGGCCACAATGCTTGAGTCAGAGATGGCCACCTGCCCCAGGCAGAGCCTGTGATGAGGTCCTGATGCGATACCAGGAAAATGTGGAGGACTCTTTCTCTCTGCAATCGAATTTGGAGGATGGCGGATGGAGCTGCCAACCTGTCTTGCACCGCCATGGAGCATGAGAATAAAGCCAATACCTGGAAGAAGGGGGAGCCACACCCAGGCATGGAGAGTGATCAGATGGTTGTTCTTTGTTTGTTTGTTTGTTTGTTTGTTTTTGAAGTCTCATTCCTTACACCCAGGCATGGAGAGTAATCAGATGGTTTTTGTTTTTGTTTGTTTGCTTGTTTGTTTGTTTTTGAGGTCTCATTCTTTACACCCAGGCATGGCGAGTCATCAGATGGTTTTTCTTTGTTTGTTTGGTTTTTTTGAGGTCTCATTCCTTAGCCAGTTAAATTCATTTTAAAAAAGAATTTTGGGCCAGGCGTGGTGGCTCACACTTGTAATCCCAGCACTTTAGGAGGCTTAGGTGGGTGGATCACCTGAGTCAGGAGTTCAAGATCAGTCTGGTCAACATGGTGAAACCCTGTCTCTACTAAAAATACAAAAATTAGCAGGGTATGGTGGTGCACACCTGTAAACCCAGCTACTCGGGAGGCTGAGATGGGAGAATCACTTGAGCTCAGAAGGCGGAGGCTGTAGTGAGCCTAGATGGCGCCACTGCACTCCAGCCTGGGCGACAAAGTGAGACTTCATCCCGAAAAAGAAACAAAAAATTGTGTTTTCTTTGAGTTGCATTTAATGATTTCTACCCTAAATCATCTTTCCCTACAACATCGTAAGCTTGTTGTTTTAATCATTTCTGTTCTACATGACACAGAAAATGCTGAACAGACATTTGTTGTTAATAAACTAAACTATCTGATAATTTTTGCTTAAACTTAACAAGCTCCACACTATATGTATGCAATTTCTATTTCAAAGTAAATGAGAATAAAAGGTAGAGTATCAGGTATGACCAAATCAAATTTTGTTGTAATTACTGAATAAATATAGTTTAATAGCAAAGGATGACAAGAACACAGTTTAAAATCTATATTCAATATATCATGGTTAATTTTTAAAATCCATTTATAACTAAGATAGAAAAGCTCGCATTGCATTGGAATTATCAATTAACTGTGGAGTTTGGATATCATTTGTTTCTGTGCAACATTGGAGGGGTGTGTGTGTGCCCGTCTGTGTCATTCTTTGTTCGCATAAAAAATATCCACAGTATCATCATGGAAAAATGTCAAAGTTATTGATCTGAGAATTCTCAACATTTTATTACACTCACCCACTCTCTCTCTCTCTCTCTCTGTCTATTTTACAAGAAATAACAAGACTATTTTCATGTTTATGTCTATGCAGCCTAATATCATCATCAGTGGCCACATGTTGCTCAGGACTTGAAATGTGGCTAGGTCAAATTAAGGTGTGTTGTAAATGTAAACTACACACCAGATTTCAGAGTTAGTATTATAAAATGCAATATATCTTCATCATTCTCTCGCTTACCTGTTAACATAATATTTTGAATATATACAGTAAAATATATTATTAAAATTAATTTTATTCATTTCTCTAACTTTTCCAGTATGGCTAGGATAAAAACTTAAATTACATGTGTGACTTGCATTACATTTATATTGAATAGTGCTGATTGGGATAACATTTTAGGTTTGAGAATGACCACAGTGATTTCACCCCTAAAGAATTAAAGATCACAGGATTAAGTCATTTATCAAGGGAGCTAGTTAGCAGCATTACCACAGGTAATTTCTGGAATCCCTGATGTCCTGTCCAATCATCTTTGCAGCACGTCCTCATGCATGTGAAGCACCTGCTTTCACTGTAACTCTTTGAAATCAGTGATCTGTAAATTCATCATGCATTGCTCATTAGTGGAAGTATTCTTCAAATTACTTTTTGTTACACAATTATTAAATACCATTTTCTGCTCATTTTTACTACCGTTAGCAATAGGATGCATTTTTTAAGGAAAATATTTGTGTCAATATATTAATGTCATGTAAATATATATATGTAGAAAGTAAAAATTTCCCTCTTCAAAGTTTCCCTTCTTGTTAAAGAATAAATCATAAGTGTTTGAAATAATAGTTTCTTTTAAAAACTAACTTTCTTCAAGCTTCCTTGCTTTGTGCTAATAACTCTTTGTTAAGCCCTATCCTATGTAGCTGTTGGACATGCTCACAGGCATGTTCCAGCTCACAGCCTATGCCCCTTCCTTATGTGGAAATGTTGTTGCTTCTTTAAATCTTTCATAACCAACTTCCTTCTTTCCTTTATTCTCCCTTGCCTTTGCCTATTTAAGGAAGTTTTAGATTGTTAGCAAATCGGGTATCACTTTACACTGTGAGGTTCGGCTCCAGCCAATGGATGCAGAACACAGCAGTAGGGAGGACCCAAATGCATCCAGGATAACTATGCCTGCTTTTCCTATGTTTGCTGTGCTCCCACGGCAAGACTGCTGGTGAGTGTACCCTTTCTGCAGAAAGTAAAAATTGCCTTGCTGAGAGAATTAAATTTATGTTCAAATGCTATTTCTTTGTGGCACTGGGGAACAAGCATTTTGCATTCCTAACATATAAGATGTATTTGATATAGGTTTTTTCTACTCAATTGAAAAAGCTATATGACTTAGAAACTTACACACTGTAATTTGGTTGTTCAAATATGTAACACTTTATTATAGGGCTTTCATATTTGAAAAATAGTTTATTAGCACTTATGAAAATGAAGCATGACTGTTGTCATTTACCTATGATACTGTCACAAAGGTTCCCTGTCTGAGACTTTTAATATATTTATAATGTGGACATTTTACAAATTAACAAACTTCTTAATGCATGCTCTTAATGGACTAAGAATACCCTTTTAAACTTTTATATGTTTACATTTTATTACAATTAATAACAAAACATTACGTTGGTTGAGCTCTTTTTATATGAATATAAAACAGAAACTAATAATTAACAGGAGAATGTATACAGCTTGGGGTAATTCACTTAGCCTAAATGTGAATGTTTCTACATAGCTACTGGCAGTTTACATTTCTGAAAAGAAATATTGGCATTACAGAGTTGCAAACTTACTTTTGATATCTATTGTGTTAATGTTTAAAAATAAAAATTTGAGATAATATAAAACATTGTGTTCCTCTATTATTGACAAACCCAGAAATGAGAACGTTTTAAATTTAATCGAAGGCACTTAATTTTTCAAACCACAAAACTTTCCAATGCTTTGAAGAACTCATTTACAAATAAATGTCAGTACATATACATGAAACCTGTTCCTGTCAACAATACTGCATTAGAAGGTATTGATTATAAAGGGTAAGCCCCGAGGTAGAAACAACCTTCCCACTGTTTCTCATTCCGGACTCTTCTATTTCCAGTCCAGTCTCAAAGAGAACTGATGGACTGACCACCTTTGTATATCATCTTCAAGCCGTTTATCTTCATTCAACAAGTAATTTTGGAGCACCTATTTTGTGCCAGTTACCCTCATAAGCACAAAAGAGAAAAATGTCCCTCTCTGCTTTTGAGGGATTTAACTTCTAATGTGGGAGAAAGAAGGAAATCTAACAGTGAGTAAATACTACAGTATTTTGAAAGATGGAAATGTTATGAACAAAGACAAATTTGGAGTAGGGCATAGGAGATTCTGAGGGGTGGTGTTGGAATTTTAAATAGGGGGATTTCAGCAGGTGATATTTGATTAGAGACTGGAAAGAGATGAAGGTATCAGCCATTCAACTATTTGGGAAGAGCATCTCAGGCAGAGAGAAGAGCTTGTGCAAAAACTTTAAGTTGGTAAGGGGCCTGCAGTGTCTAAGAAATATCAAGGGGGCCATCATGGCTAGAGAAGAGTGAGCAAGAGGAAAATGTTGGGAGACGCAATCAGAGAGGTCACAGGGAGCCAAATCATGTAGCGTTGCATGGGCCATGGTGAAGGCTTCGACTTTTGCTTTAGTGAGCTTGGGAGCCATGATGGAATTCTGAGCAGAGGTTTGTCTTATAGGGATAACACTGTCTGCTACAAGACTACAGGGAGCCAAGAGCAGAGGTAAGATCATCAACCCAGGTCAGCAGGCTTGGATCAGGACGGCGGCAATGGAGGGAGTAAGACGTGGCTGGCTTCTGCAGATACTATAAAGGTGGAGCAAACAGGATGCCCTCACGGCCTGAATGTTAGTATGAGAAAAGGAAAGGTCAAAGGGAACTGCAATCTTTGGGTCTCAGAGGTTGGAAGGGTGGAGTTACTATTAACTCAGATGGGAAAGTCTGACAGGGGTTGGGGTGGGAATAGGTTTTAAGATTGAAGTCAAACATTCAGTGAAGATTGAGATGTGGGTAATAATCCAACTAGGCCTGTCGGGTGGTAGGCAGCTCGACACAGCAGTCTAGAGTTAGGGAGAAAGGACAGAGCTAGAGCTACATATTTGGGAGTTATCTGCATATACATGATGATCTGAAGCTATGGGAGTGGCATTGGTTCAAGAAATACTAGATTTTATAGCAAAACAAAACTAAATTAACAAGCAAACAAACCCTAAAAACATGGCTAAAGCATGATAAACTTTTCTTATTTACATAAATGCAAAAATAAATGTTTTCATAAGCAGTCAACTCCTCTTCAAGTTTTTCAGTGAAGCCTACTCTAGCTATTTTATTCCAGGGGTCAGCACACGATGGCCCGAGGACCAAACCTGGCCCACCACCTGCTTTAGTAAATAAACATATTGCAACACAGTCACACCCACTCATTTCGTCTGTGGCTACTTTCACACCACATGACAAAGCTGTGTAGGGGCTATCAAGTCCATACAGCCTACATAGCCTAAAATAAAAATATTGACTCCCAGCTAATCACAGAAAAGCTTTCCAACCCTGCTCTGTAACACTGCAACTGACGCACGTTTGTTCTATTTTTATTTCACCAGAGCATGATCACCTTCTGAAGTATGATTACATTTAAAAATTTTAAAGGCAACTGATTCTACATCAAAAGCTTGTTAAAATAACTCCTCTTCTAGTCTTCTGCTCTTACCCGTGGGTTTTTATTCAAATTTAAGCCCAGACTTATGCTGTGTAGGAGAAGTGAAAGGCAAAATTAATGGAGGGTTAAACAGGCTACTGTTAATATCCCTTCATCCTCTCTGTCCATTTCACAAGTCTTTGTTACTCCATTAAATTAAAAAAAAAAAAAAGGTCACAGCCAAAATTTTTAAGATGACATGTTTTGATCCAGAAACATATGTCACATCAGGATTTTTTCTACTGAACATATTTATTTTATACATATGTGAGTAGTTTATAATTCAAAAGACTCAGGTAGTATTGAACAATCCTGAAAAAATTCCATTAGCTTTCGGCTACTGAATATTTAGGTTTTAACACCTATATAATTAGAGGTTTTAAATTCAACAGTCTCTAGCAATATTAGAAATATCTAGTATACAAATGTGGTTAGCAGTATTATACCCCTTAAGATTTGTAATTTAACAGTGAGAGAATAATTTTATCTTCAGAAAAAAAAAACAGATGCAAAAGAGCTGGCTACAGTGTAATATCCCCTCAAAAGTCAAATGTGTTATGAAGTAATTTTTACAATACTTACATTGAGTGCTCTAAGGTTTCTGAGAGCGGGTGGTGCACGCTTCTCCATGAAGGAAAAGGGCCGTGCTCTATGCCACCGTTTGTTTTATCTGCGAATGTTCTGCAGGGTCTTATGATTCTACCATAAACAGGGATCTGAGGATCTGAATATTCTACACCCTGGGAGTCCGTGGAATTCCCTGGAGAAAGATCCTCCGTCTTGCGAAGAGAGTGGAAACCACGGCAGAAGCTCTTTCTTGTTCTTAGTGAACAACGACCTGGTGACCTCCAGGAAATCAGTAAACACATCCAGAGGAAGGAGACCCCTGCCTTTCACAGGTGATATCTGGCAGAAGTGTAAGTGGCCATTTCAAGTGATAAGGAAGGAAGACGAGGCTGTGGCTGTTACTAGAACTGTCCATCACTAGCCTGTCGAAACAGTTTTTTCTAAGTCTCCTCATTATACATTATTAAATTACACCCAAAAAACGCTGTTGAAAGTCATCATATGGGAAAATATATTAGATGATTAAAGAGGAGAAAACAGCACAGAGCTCTCAAAAGGGACATGAATACAGCCTCGCCCATAATTGAGATCAACCCTACAAGCAGCCACATAGAAAGAGACCCACAGAATTCCACAGACCCCTAACAATATCCAGACCTCACAGAGCCACAGGGTAGAAAGGCCCCTCCTGGGGAGTTAAAAATCCCCGAGGCGCAGATCTAAAGGTCATTCGTTGAGGCACTGAAGGACAGCAGAGCATGGGAGGGCTGCGAGCGTCCCCCGCCAGGTGCAGGCAAGGCTACAAGGAGGGGAGGTGCACCCACCACGTGAGGCAAGGCTGCAGGGAGGGGAGGCGCACTCACCAGGTAAGGCAAGGCTACAGGGAGGGGAGGCGCACCCACCAGGTGAGGCAAGGCTGCAGGGACGGGGAGGTGCACCCACCAGGTGAGGCAAGGCTGCAGGGAGGGGAGGCACACCCACCAGGTGAGGCAAGGCTACAGGGAGGGGAGGCGCACCCACCAGGTGAGGCAAGGCTGCAGGGACGGGGAGGTGCACCCACCAGGTGAGGCAAGGCTGCAGGGAGGGGAGGCGCACCCAACACGTGAGGCAAGGCTGCAGGGAGGGGAGGCGCACCCACCAGGTGAGGCAACGTTGCCGGCTGGGGGAGGGCACACTAGAAAACACTCTGACAGCTTCTGACAAACTTAAACATGCATTTGTCGTGTGTGCCAAGCTGTCCTTTCTTAGATACCTAGCCATGAGACGTTAGCATTTATGTACATTCGAACATTCGTGTGTGACTGTGTATAGCAACTTTATTCATAATTGTTGAAAACTGGAAACACTGTTTTTTTTAAACTGCTAAAAGGAGAAACATACTTTACTGTGAACCCTTCGCAGATGCACTTTGAGAGGTTGAAGTTTCCTTATATTCTTAGCTTGTTGATAGTTTTTGTAATGAATGGGGGTTAAATTTTGGTAATTTTTGGCATCTATTGAGATGATCGTGTGTGTTACTTCTTTAGCGTATTCATATAGCAAATTACATTGTTTTAGTTTTAACTGTTAAATGAACCTTGCTTGGCCAGGATAAGACACACTTTGTGATGATCTATTATCCATATTATGTATCACTCTTTTCTACTTACAAAAATTGTCTTGAGAGGTGTCGTGCCCATGTTCAAGACGGATAATATAAGGTCCTATAGTTGGCTTTTCCTTGAATGTCTTTCTCTGGTTTTAGTAGCAGGATAATTATGATCTCACAAAGTGAGTTGGGAAGTATCCCCCTCTACTTCTACTATCAGAAAGAGTTTGTGTAGAATTTATAATATTTTTTCCTTAAGTATTTTTTCTTTTTTAGAATTCACCAATTTAGTCACTTGTGGATAGAGTTTTCTTTTTTGGAAGTTATTTAACTACAGATCAATTTCTTTAATATACATAGACTATTTGAGTTATGTATTCCTTCCTCATGAGCTTAAGTACTTTGTAGCTTTCAAGGAATTTGTCCATTTCATCTAAGTTATAAAACATAAGGCATAAAATAGTTCCTAATATTTATTTTTCATTCTTTAAGTGACCTCAAGGTGTGTAGAATTGTCCCATATTTTATTCCTGATATTGAGAGTTTCTATCTTTTCTCTTTTTGTTTCTTGGTTGATCTGACTCATTGATTAATTATATTGATCTTTTCAAACAAAGCATTTTGGGTTTCACTGATATTTTCTATATTTTTTCAATTTCATTAATTTCTTCTCTCATATTTACTATTTCTTTTTTTCTATTTGTTTTGGGTTCAATTTACTTCCTCTTACCAGTTTTTAAGGTGGAATCTAATCAATAATATCTGAATTTCCTTATAGAAGTTTTGACACTACAAATTTCCCTCTAAGCACTGTTTTATCAGCACCTCATACATTGTGAAACATTTTGTTTTATTTTTATTCAACACATAATATTTCCTCATGTCTTTTTGACTTCCTCTTTCACCCACGTGTTATTCATAAAAGAGTGGCTTAATTTTTAAATATTTTCAGATATTCCACCTGTATGTCAACCACTGACTTCTAGCTTAATTCTATTATGTCCAGAGAACATAGTTTATTTTAATTTTAGAAAAAATTATTATGGTTTGTTTTATGCCAGAATATGGTCTACCTTGGTGAATAATCCATACACACTTTAAAAGAATGTATATTATTCTGCTCTTGTGTTGAGTGTTCTATAAACGCATTTTCTATAAATGCTCAATCTGTGGGTAGTTTTTTTCAGATTGTCAATACCCTAACTAACTTTCTACTTGTTCTGTCAATTGATACTGAAAACTTGAAGTTCTCTACTACAATTATGAATGTGACTATTTTGTTTTATTTCTACTAGGCTTTGCTTTATATATTTTGAAGGTCTTTTATCAGGTGCACACACATTTAGGATTATTATGGCTTCCTAGTGGCTTTTCCCTTTTACATGCCCTGCTTGCTTCATGGGACTATGTGATTAATCAAACTGCCTGAAGCTTTGCATTTAAATGATCTAGTTTCTTGTCGAGTATATTATTATTTGATTAGAAATAAATCCAAATACCTTTTTTAAAATGCAAGAATATTTAAAAATTAGTAATCAGAACCTTGGATAATTTTATATCACCAGAGTTTGGGGAAATATTCTGAAATAAAAACTTTAAAAGTTAGCATCATCAAAATTAAAGGTAAGAGTGTAGAAAAAATATTCAAACATCGCAATGATTATGATTATGTACAGCTCTTTCTTGCCAATTTTCTGTCCTTTACATTAAATCCTTCATCACTTAAATTCACATAAATGCATAAAATTGATAAAACTTGTTTCTTCCTATCGTGCTATGTTTTCTACTTTACCATTACAGACGTTTAAAAACTAAAATGGTCTACATTTTCCCTCACACTACACTAAGAAGACTATCCCACAAGGAAAAAAAATTATGTACTCGACACAATTTTAGATGAAAAATGACCAAATCATCAAGAAAAGCTTGAAAATATAATTTACATACTATAAAATTCAACTTCTTAAAGTGAAAAATTCAGTGCTTTTTTTTGTGTATTCATGAACATGTGGAACCATCACAAGTATCTAGTGCCAGAATATTCCATCTCAAAGAGAAACCCACACCAGTTAATAGTCACTCACCATTTGCTCCTCTCCTGGCTCTGGAAACCACTAACTTTCCTGTGTCTTTCAGTCTCTGGATCTGCCTCTTCCTGATATTCCATGTGAGTATTATGATTATACAATACATGGCCTTTTGTCTTGGGCTTCATCTACATAGATTAGTTGTCAAGTTTCATTCATGTTGTCGTACGAATCAATGCCTCATTTTTTATGACTGAATAATATATTTGTATGAATATACTACATTTTGTAGGAATATACCACATTTTACTTATCCATTCACCTGCTGAATGTTTCAGTTGCTTCTGTTTTTTAGCTATTATGAATAAGGCTGCTGAAACATGCATGCAAAAGTTTTTGTGTCAACACATTGTCTGAGTCCAATTTGTGTTGCTATAAAGGAGTATGTGAAGCTGGGTTATTTACGAAGGAAAGATGATTTTTTTTTTTTTTTTTTTTTTTTTTTTAGCTCAAGCTCTGCAGGCTCTACAGAAAGCACGGCACCAGCATGTGCTTAACTTCTGGTGACGGCTTTGGAGATGCTGCAACGCATGCTGGAGAAGGTCAAAGGGGAAGTGGGCATGGGTGAAGGGGGAGCAAACTCAGGGGCATCCTGGCTTTATAAGAAGCCACCATCATAGAAACAAAGTCATTTGCCGGAGAACCAATACAGCCTTGTGGGAGCAAGAACTCACCACCACTAAAGGCACCAAGCTAGTCATGAGAGATCTCCTCCCGTGGCCCTAACACCTCCCACCAGGTCCCCCTCCCAACAGGTGACATTGGGAATTGAGATTTGGGGGGAACAAGCAAACCATATCCAACCATTGCCCAAATGTTTTGAATTCTTTTGGATATATACTGAGGCATGGAGCTTCTGGGCCATCTGAGAACTCTTAAGTTTAATCATGTGAGGAGCTGCGTCACTTTACATTGTACCAGGAATGTAAAAGTGTTCCAATTCCTCTATAACTTCTCCAACATGTCAAAGTGTCTTTTCATTACAGCTGTCCCAGTGGGAGTCAAATGTATCTCAATGTGGCTTTGATGTACATTTCCCTCTGGTTAATGATGTTGGGTGTCTCTTCATCTGTTGTTGGCAACTTTAATATTTTCTTTAAAGAAATGGCTACTCAAATCCTTTGCCATTTTGAGTTGTATTCTGTCTTTTTATTAAGTTGTAAGTGTTCTTTTTATACATTCTGGACACCAGACCCTTATCAGATAAATGATTTGCAAATATTTTCTCCCACTGTCTCAGTTGTCTTTTCACTTATTTGATAGTGTTCTTTGAAACCCAAAAGTTTTAGTTTGATGAAGTTCAATTTATCTACTTTTTTCATTTTCTTGTGTTTTTATTATCTAAGAAAACAATACCTAACCCAAGATAATGAAGACTTACACCTATGTGTTATTTTAAGAATTGTGTGGTTTTAGCACTTACATTCACATCTTCAATCCGTTTCAAGTTGATTTTTCTATATGATGTGAAGCAGGGATCTAGCTGCATTTTTTTTTTTTTTTTGCAAGTGGAAACTCAGTCATTACAGCACCTCCTACAGAGAAGACTATTCTTTCTGCACTAGAATTTCTTGACATTTGTTGGAAATCAATTGACCATTAATGTGTGGGTTTATTCCTGGACCCCCGATTCTATTCCATTGAGCTATGTCTATCTCCATACTAGTACCACACAGTCTTGATTATTATAGCTTTGTGTTAAATTTTAAAATTGGGAAGTATAAGTGCTCCAACATGTTTCTTCCTCAAGATTGCATTGGCTCTTCTGGGCCTCTTGCATTTACATAAATTTTAGGACTAGGTGTCATGTCTGAAAAAAAAAAACCAGCTAGAGTTTTTGTAGAAATTGTTTGAATCTATAGATACACTTGGGTAGAATTTCCATATTAACAATGCTAAGTTTTCTAATCCTTAAACACAGATATATTTTCTTCTATCTAGGTCATCTTTAAGTTCTTTAAAATATGTTTTGTAGTGTTCAATGTGCAAGCCTTGAACTTCTCTTATTAAATTATCCTTATATATCTTATTTTTTAATGCTATTGAAATTTGAACTGCTTTTCTAATTTTACTTTTGGATTGTTCATTGATATGGTATAGAATATAATTAGCTTTTATATATTAATCATTTATTCTATAACCTTACATTTATTAGCTCTAATAATGTTTTGAGAGTGACCTTAGAACTTTCTATATGTAAGATAATGTCATCTGCAAATAGACATAGATTTTTATATTCGTTTTCATCTGAGTGTTTTTTTGGTTTTTCTTGCCAAGTTTCCTTCCTAAATCAACAGCACAACACCAAACAGGAATGGTCAGAGTGGCCACCCTTCTTTGTTCCTAATATTAGGAAGAAGGCACTCCTATTTTACCATTAAGTATCATGTTAGTTAGGAATTTTTTATAGTTTTTTTATTAATTTAAGGAATTTCTTCCTATCCCTAGTTTAAGTTTTTTTCTAATGAAAATGTATTGGATCTTGTCAAATGCTTTCTCTGCATCTATTGAAATGATCTTTTTTCTTTGTGTTATTCATGTTGTATATTATAATAATTGAATTTCATATTTTGAACCATTCTTGCATTCTAGGGATAAATTCCATTTGGTCATGTCACAGAAATCTTTTTATATGTTGCCTTATTGGTTGCTAGAATTCTACTGAGGGTTTTTCAATACTCACAAGTGGCATTGATATGTGGTTTTCTTGTGGTATCTTTATCTGGCTTTGTTATCAGGATAATACTAGCCTCATGGAATAAGTTACGATGTGTTCTTTCCCTTTCTATTCTTTAGAAGAGTTTATAAAGAATTGGTACTCATGTTTCTTTAAACTTTGGGAGAATTCACCACCTGTCTGGTGGAGGCCTTTTCTTCATGAGAAGTTTTTGATAATTAACTCAATCTCTTTACTTGTTATAGGTCTATGCAGGTTTTCCATGAAAACTATCAGTTTTGAAAGTTTGTGGGGCTTTTAAAAAATGTGGCCATTTTGTCCATGTTTTCTAATTCATTAGCATACAATTACCAATGATAATCATTTATAACCCTTTTTATTTTTGAAAAGATAGCAACAACCCCTCCTCTCTTTTCTGATTTAATAATGTGATAATAATGTGAGCCTTCTCTCCCCACTCTCTTCAGTCTAACTAAATACCTGTTAATTCTGTTCATCTTTTCAAAGAACCAGGTTTGATTTTGTTAATTTTTAAAATTATTTTTCTATTCTCTATTTATTTCTTCTTACATCTTTACTATTTCCTTCCTTCTACTTGCTTTGGGGTTAGTTCTTTCTTATTTTATATTCCCTGCAAATGGAATATTTGATTATTGATTTTCGGTCTTTCTTCTTTTTTAATACAGATGTTTAGAGTTTTAAATTCCCTTCTAAGCACTGATGTAGCAGCATTCTGTAAGTTTTGTTATAACATGTTTTTGTTTCATTCATCTCAAAATATTTTATAATTTCTGTTGTGAATTCTTTTGACTCACTTGTTATTTAAAAGTGTGCTGTTTAATTTCCACATATTTGTAAGTATTCCAAACTCCTTCTGTTACTGATTAACGGTGTCTTTCAAGTCTTCCATTTTCATGTTGTTTTTCTCCTTTGTTGCTCCATTCATTATTAAAAGTGGGATATTGAAGACTTCAAATATTTACTTTTGTTAAGTTCTATATTTCTTCCTTTAATTCTGTCGGGATTGCTTCCTGTATTTTGAAGCTCTGGTCTTGTAACTGCCCAAGGGGCTCTTCCTGCCTGCTGCATAAAGAATGACCACAGGATTGTAGTAAAGAAAGAGAGTGACAGACACAAGGCCGGCCACGCCACTTGGGAGATGGGGTTTGTACTCAAATCATCTCTTTCAAAGCTCACAGATTTTTTCAAAGGCAGTTTAGGGGAAGGGGCGGGAAAGGCCAGGTAATAGGTGCCGACTGCTGCTTGGTTGGGACAGAGATGAAATCACAGAGGGTGGAAACTGTCCTGTGGGCTGAATCGTGGCTGGGTGGGGCCGCAGGAGCGAGGTTGGCCGGTCGAGATAGAACAATGGGTGTGATGCAGGCAAAAAACCTGAAAAGATGTCTCTAAAGTCCAGTCTTTGGTTCTCCAATAGTGATGTTATTTGCAGGAGTAACTGGGGAATTTGCATAACTTATAACCTGTGGAATAATGGCTGGCAATCATCTCTCTCTGCCTCAGCAGGCCTCAGGCTCCTCTCCTCTGCCTAGTGCCTCTTATTAGCTTACAAAAGCAGTTGAGTTTCCCACCCAGGCCTATTATCATTTTTCAATGACTTCCAATGGCATCCTGGCCCAATAGCCCGGGAATAATTAAGGGAAAGGCAAGGTGGGGGGTGGATTAGCGCAGACCTCTTTCACTGTCATCATTTTCTCACTGTTGTAATTTTTGCAAAGGTGGTTTCAATGTAAGGTATTTTTTGGCAGACATCTTTCTGTTCAGTGGATCAAGAGTAAAACAAATGTTTATTGTTAGACTCTGGCCAGAAAAGTGATCATACCAGAAAATACTCTCTTTTTGTAAACATGTTATTCAAGGACTGAAAACACCTGTAGCACTATTTCTAGAAATGATGCTATGAACAAGTAAAACACTAGCTGGAGAGAATAATGTAGTCACAGATGTAAGACCATAAGGAAAACAAAACAAAACTGAATACACATTAACGCAGTCACTCAGGCATATATAAAGATTCCCTGTGGTTCAGGGCCATAGTGATTACAGTTTGCGGTGATTTTGTTTATAATACAAATTCCAAAAGAACTAAAAATGTTTCAGCTGGAATCCCTGGGTACATTATATTTGTTAAATTTTAGAATCTATCTATCTATCTATCTATCTATCTATCTATCTATCTATCTATCTACTTCTAGTGAGTGGGAGGTAAAGAATAAAGAATGTTTGACTAATGGAAAATTCTCGTATAATATCTATTCATATCACAAGTGTAAGAAGATTTTGATAGAAAAACAAACACATTTGATCATTCAGTGTGAACTCCCTTCGCTCAGCTGGAATTTGTTTTCAACATATCTGGGTTTTCTCATCAGCCTCTAGTTAAAACAGTGAAATTTTGTATTGCGATTTTGTATAGGAAAGATGGTAAATCAGGGATAAGACCCTGAGTGTCGTAACACTGTGAAATCTCACAATTTCACAAGTTTTACTCATTTACTAAACTTGTATGATCATCTATAACCCTGCATTATGGAATAGTTGTGAATTGTGAGATTATTTAATAATAAAGAAGTGTCTTCTCATTTCAGCCTCCAAGCATTGTGGAGAGCTGCTAATACCAAATAAAATAAATTTTCTAGCCACATCATAAAACTGATTGTAGCAGTTGCAGACATCTCCACTTGACCAGCTGGCTTTTTTTAACATTAAAAAGAACTCTGCAGTAACTTCAGAATCCAACCTTGAGAGCTAATTCTAACTTACTTAATAGTGTGAATAGTTTTATAAAGCATTCATTATGGAGTCATTATTCTTTGCAATGTATTTGAATTTGGTCTACAGTGAAAGAAGTTTGGCACTTAGTCTGAGGAATTATCTGTTTTACCATTAAAGATTACATTTCTCCAT
The DNA here is from genome assembly GCF_028858775.2 of Pan troglodytes. Taxonomy (NCBI): domain Eukaryota; kingdom Metazoa; phylum Chordata; class Mammalia; order Primates; family Hominidae; genus Pan; species Pan troglodytes. Next base: position 190,805,095 of record NC_072401.2, read on the forward strand.
TTTTCTTAAAAGTTGCAATGTTATCTTTGGCACTACCTGAATGAATTTTTGTTGGAAAAGATGCTAACTTCAGTTTTTAAATGTGGGTAATTTTTTTTTCCAGCAAAATATGAACAAAAACCTAAGAAAGTGACATGGAGCTAAAGCAGTGGCCAAAATTGCCTGAGCGAATAAAATGTCTTTAATTAATTGGCCTTAGTGTGTAAGAAACAAAATAATGTTTCCTGTTTTATACATGCCCATTTTTAGTAGTTTATTAATGTCAAACTTAAAAAATAGCAGTAATTGAATATGATTTCTATGGGAAAAAACTTGTGTAAAGCAGGAGTAATAAATGTAAGTGTTTTTATTTTACTTATACCTAGAAGAAGAATTTCTCACTTAACTAGGTTGAGATAATATGTATTTGCATTGATTTGTCTCTGCTATATTTTTATATGGGGCATGTTCAGTTGTATTTTGGTAGATATTTTGAAATAAAATTTTCAGCCGTGTTGCAATGAAAATAAATCTAGAAAATTGACGGATATATTTCCCAGGCAAAAATATCCTTAACTAATCCTAGCTTTGCAGCTCGGCTCATTACTGCATGTCCTCTGAATTGATTTTACTATCCAGAGTTTCAGAGACCTGTTTTCAGTATACTGTTTACTGTTATTCCTATGCAGATTTGCAATATCGGAAAGTTACCTGCATGATTTACTGTTGTTTATCTGGAATCCTTTTAAGAGAAAGGCACTGCAATTGATCTTAATAGAAACATGTTCACAGAAAATTTAGCATGAAGAGTACAACCAAGACTCCTTAGATTGCTTTAATATTGAAAGAAGAAACACAAAGAAATATACTTGTGTATCAATAACTACCTTTTGTAATACAATAAAAAGTTAATTACCAGAAGGCAATTTTACCAAAATAATGTACTGCCTTGCTAAAGCTGCCTTTTTTGTTTTCCAAAGAAAAACAGTACAAAACAGATACGTACTGACAAGTTAGAAACAAGTTGGAGGATTGAAGATTCAACAGAACTGTGTCAAGAATGCTGCAGATTATGATACAAACCATTGTGAGATTTCTTTTTCTGAAAATATGTGTGAGGATTCCCATGTGAGTTCTGCTCAGACAATGCAAAATACTGCCTCATCGCAATTAGATAAGAAATCCTTTTGTTTAGTTACAAGTAGAATGAGACATAAAATATCATAAAAGTGGAAGATCTTTTCTGTTATGCTACTGCAGAGTTCCTAAGCTTGTAAAATCTGAAATAGCTTATAGTTTTTTAAACTGTTTTTTCAATACTTAATAATAGTTAAGTGAACATGGTTTCCGAACCAAGCATCAGGACGTATGTTCCAATATCTCTTATTCTCCTCTCCCAGAACTAGAACATTCTATTTGGAACTTTGTTCTGCTGATGAATGTAGAACATGAACAACATGAGTAAAATAATAGAAAAAAAGGCTGATAGATCAACCAGGTGAAAGCAATGATCCATTTAGTCAAAAATATTCTAATTTAACATCTTCTCTCTTTTTTAGCACTATGCTACAATTTAGAAATATAAACAAGACCCCATGCTCTTTGCTCAAAGGAGCTAATTTTGACAGGACAGGGGATCTTGAAATACCGGAAATATTAAAATACTGAAAGTGTCTGATATGAGACATTGGTGGCAGCTCACTGGTTTGCAGTTTGAGTTCAGGCAACCAAATCAAAACAAAACAAAACTCTAACAACCCTCAGAATTAAAAAACATAATTCAGAGCTGCTACATGTTTAAAGCAGACATGAGTTGTGGAGATGCCCAATGGAAGGAAGGGAAAGCTCCTTAGAAGTGGTCATTTTTGTGGCTTTGAGTGAATTAACGTGGTCAAAGAACTCAAAAGGAGCTCTTTAGAGAACAGTCAGCACTGCAAAGGATCCTTTAAATAGGCAAGTAAAATTTAGAACATAATAATCAACAATGATATCTTGCATGTATTTTCATATTTGCAGTGTAACCAGTTTACCATTTTTGCTAGTCATAATAATTAAAATTTTAGTTTTAACTATTAGGGAATTGTGAGTGGTAAGAGCGGAAAGTAGGGAATCCACTTCTGCTTCTTAGAAAAAATTTTCACTAAAGTTGAAGACTATTTTTTTTAATGGGTTCTCCTTTCTTAAGAGTAGCATAAAGAAGTCAGGCGATTCCAATCCATAGAGTGTAAATATGAAAACAGGACAACAATAGTAGAAAGAATCATTTGAGGGCATTGGAAAATGACCAAACGCCAGCAACAATGAGAGAAATGTTTGCTATGAAAATCTGCTTTACCACATCAAGTAAAAAGGTCAGCTTTGGGGGTTTTGCCTAGGGATATTCCCGACTTCCCCCAATGTAGGCAGTATAAGCCCGTGACTTTACCAGTTAGAGGTGGTAGACAAGGTTTGGGGTAACCAGTAAAGCAGCTGAACATTTAAGGATGATATTTTTGAAATAAGAAAGGCTCAGTCACATAGAGAAGCCCCATAAAAGGGATGAGACACTAAACACATCATCGCACAACTACTAAACGATGCATGTGTGTGGAGATGATAGAAAGCACAGTAAAACTGAATCCTTGGAAAGAACTGTGAATTCGCTGATCTTTGACTGTGTTCTTTAATCTGAACCACGCCTGAGTGACAGAGAGTGGGAATCTTTCTGGCTTGGGGTGTTTCAGCATAGCCTCTGCATAAATAACTGCATAATCACTAAGCAGTAGAGCTGAAGACCCCAGAAAGCTAGCCATGAACAAATACACAAATAGGTACTCCCAATGGGAAAATGGAAATATTGAAAAAGAAGTAGACATTCTAGAGATTTAAAAAGGACAATGTGTGGAATTAAAAAAAATAACTAGAGGCTATAACAGCAGATTTGAGATGGTGAGAGAAAGAATAAAGGAACCCAGATTTAGATGAATAGAAATAATCTAATACGATGAAATTGTTTTTAAGATGAAGGAAAACAAGAGCTTCAGTAATCTGAGGGCTAATTTCAATAAAGCAATAATTAAAATTCCCAAAAGACAGTAGAGATAGGGAGCAGAAAACCAAATTTAAGTTATGGCCAAAAACTTCTCGACTTTTATAAAAGTTTCAATTTGTAGGTCAAAGAAGTTCACAAACCCCAAATAAGATAAATGCAAAGAAAATTATGACTAGACACACAGACACACTCTTGTAAACCATAGATAATGAAGAAAAAATTAAATAATATATCACATATAAAGGAAAGAACAATAAATAATGGTTAATTTCAGAAAAAACAGTGGACAGAAAACATTAGAATGATATAAAATCAACCAAAAATTCCATATTCAAGAATACTACCTAGCAGAAATGAACATGAAATAAGACATTTCCAGCTTATCAGAAACTTAGGAGAATTAGTTGTTAACAGGCATGCCCTACATACAAGAAATGATCCAGTTAAGTCCTTCAGGTCTGAGGAAGAGTGTACCAGATGAGACCTTCCATGAACAAAAATAGAAGCACTGAAAGAGGTAAGTATCTGGGCAAACACAAAATATTACACACACACACACACACACACACATATTCATACATAAATGTTTGTATATACATTCTTTTTATCTCTTAATTTTTAAACAGCATATGATTGTATAAAGCAAAGTTACAACAGTGTTTCTTTTTCAGTTTATTTTATGTGTTTGTATACAACATTTGAATATAATAAAAAGGCAGATTGAATGAAGCAAATTTTCTATATTCTGTAAGAAATAAGTCAACATTAAATTAAAGTCGATTTTGATAAGTTAAAATAATATTGTCATCACTAGAGCAACTCTGAAAAAAATTCAAAGATATATAGCTAACTACTCAGTAGTGGGGTTAAAAAGATACACTACAAGTGTCTGTTCAATACTGAAAAGGGCAGTAAAGGAGGAAGAAAAAAAAAGGAATAAGACTAATAGTAAACAAATAACAAAATATCAGTCTCACCACGCTACTAACCATCATTTTAAATGTAAATGGACTAAATATTCCAGACAAACTTCAAACATTATTAGATTTTTTTAAGCAATGAAAATAGACTTAAGAGTAAGAAATATTTACAGTGACAAAGAGATATTTTGTAATGGTAAAAGAGTCTCAGGGAAGGAAGATGCAACATTTATAAATTTTCTTCCACCAAAAAACAGATATCCAAAATAATTACAACAAAATATGACATAATTAAAATAAGGGAAAAAATTTAAAATGTTAATACTTTAGGAATCTATAAAAGTAGTACAAAAATATTATAAGAATACAGAAGACTTGAACAAGAATATAAATTTCTTTAACCTAATTGATACTTAGAAAATATTCCCTGCAATAAGACAAGATTTTGCCTATTCTTCCAAGCACACATACAATATTGACATAAGATAGACAATATGGTGGGCTGTAAAACACATCTCAAAATTTAAAAGGATTAATATAATAAAGAATATATCCACTAACAACAGAGAAAAACAGTAGATATTAATAACAAATAAACTGGTGGAATTGCCCAGCAACTGAAAACTAAACAACATACTTTTATCCACTGGTCAAAGGAGAAATCTCAAGGAAATTAAAATGCATTTAACCAAAGGAAAATAAAAACATGAGGAAAATTGTCCTATAGATAAAGCAGCACTTAGAGGTAAATTTACAGCTTTTTATAAATTTCATAGAAATTTACTTCATTGTTGCTGCTTATAGAAATAATAGAAACCTCTATACAAACTTTTCCAGAAAATAAATAGTAATACTTTCCAATTTATTGAGTCCAATATTATCATAATACCAAAGCCAAACAAATAAATTTTTAAAAACCATGTAGATCAATATATGCAAGACTTCTTAATCAAATGTAAACAAAATAAATCCAACAATACATATCAAGTTTAATGTTTTCTGAATAACTCAGCATTATCTCTGCAATATAAAATTGGTTTAATATCTAAATCTATCAAAGCAATTCACCATATTAATTAAATAAAAGAGATTATATGATCATTTCCATTGATACAGAGAAAAAAGACACGGGAGATATTCAACCTCATTAAAAATATGTTCTCTCAGTCTAGAGAAAGAACTCAATAAAAGTAATCTACAAAATTCCTATGGACACCTTCAGAGTTAATAGTCGAATACCGAATGCTTGATACAATATCAGAAACAAGGCAAGGATTTTCATTCTCACCACTTTTGTTTAATATTTCACTGGGTGTTCTGGTCAGGACAATAAGGCAAGAAAAAGAAACAAAACTCATGATAGAATGGGGAGAGAAAAAGTAAAGTGTCGTCAATGACATACAATATTGTTTGTAGAATATTAAGAAATCTAAAAACAAGCTAGCAGAACTAACAAGTCAAATTAGCAAGCCACAAAAATCAGTATAGAAATTTAATAATGTTTACATATACTAGAAACAAATAATCTGCAAATAAAATTTTAAAAATACATTCTTATTTTTTTTTTTTTTTGAGACTGAGTCTCACTCTGTCACCCAGGCTGGAGTGCAGTGGCACGATCTTGGCTCACTGTAATCTCTGTCTCCCAATTTCAAGAGATTCTTCTGCCTCAGCCTCCTGAGTAGCTGGGACTACAGGCGCCTGCCACCACGCCCGGCTAATTTTTGTATTTTAGTAGAGATGGGGTTTCACCATGTTCATCAGGCTGGTGTTGAACTCCTGACCTCAGGTGTTCCTCGGGTTCCTAAAGTGCTGATTACAGGTGTGAGCCACCACACCCAGCCTACTTTTATGTTTTTTTTCTGTTTCTTCCAAACTACCATTTCTCTTCATTAATTATCTCCCTGTATATATATATATATATATATATATATATATTTTTTTTTTTTTTTTTTTTTTTTGAGATGGAGTCTCACTCTGTCGCCCAGGCTGGAGTGCAGTGGCGCCATCTCGGCTCACTGCAAACTCCGCCTCCTGGGTTCCCGCCATTCTCTGGCCTCAGCCTCCCTTGTAGCTGGGACTACAGGCACCGCCACCACGCCCAGCTAATTTTTTGTATTTTTAGTAGAGACAGGGTTTCACTGTGTTAGCCAAGATGGTCTCGATCTCCTGACCTCGTGATCCGCCCGCCTCGGCCTCCCAAAGTGCTGGGATTCCAGGCGTGAGCCCCCGCGCCCGGCCAAAATACATTCTTCATAGCACCACACTGGCTTCAGAAAGCTTTGCTGTTGGAAATTCAGAACTTTCTTTTGTTTCAGTTAACCTACTTCTTACGGCCGCATCCCAGACCACGTCATCATTCAAAAGTATTCTGTCTCTCAAAGTGTAAATCCTGAGATTCTCCTCCTATGTGTTTCTCTTTCCCTATCCCAGCATTCCACGCCTAAATGAGACCCAATACCTTTTCTTATGAATTCACCACCTAGAATGGAACATGGGTATTACCCATGAGCTAAGTCAATACCCCACCATCACCAAAACACTGGTGCTGTGACCAGAATTACCAGCCTTCCAAGGATGGCTGAGGGGAGGGGAGGAAAGGCTTTGCCCCAGAAACTATGTTGAACCTGGGCACTGGAGGATGTACAGGATGTTCTCAAGTTAAAAAGGGATATATCACTTTTTTGAAGAGAAGAGCATGGGCAAAGGCACAGTGCATTAGTCTGCCAGTGTCGACATAATAAAAAAACCAACAGGTGGGTTAAGCAGCAGAAATGTATTTCTCACCGTTCTGAAGGCTGGAATCAAAAATCAAGGTGCTGGCAGGGCTGGTGTCTCCTGAGGCCTCTCTTCTCAGCTTGTAGACAGGTGCCTTCTATGTCCCCAAGTGGGCTTTCCCTTCTGTGTGAGCATTGCTAGGGTCTCTGCCTCTTCTCGTAAGAAAGCTAGTTCTGTGAGACGAGAGCCCCATACTTACGATCTCATTTAACCTTATTTACCTTATTAAAAGACCCCATCTCCAAATAAACGTTAAGGTTTCAACATATAAATTGTGAGGGAACAATTCGGCACATAACACACAGATGTATGTATGTGGGGAACAGGAAGAAAGGAAGGTTATATAGAATATTGGTCAGGGAAGTTTGAAAAGTAAGTTGAAAGCTAGTCTTTTGAATGTTATGTTTGAAGTGTTTTGTGTGTGCGTGTGGGTAATGGAAATGTTTGAAAGGTTTGCTCCACAGTGCATAATTATGAGTTTTAGAAATGAAAACAATGGCAGGAGAGATGATGTATTAATGCGAAAGTAGCTGAAGTATCAGAAGGTGTAAGAGGGCCTGAATTAAAGTGGTGGGGCCGAAAGGCAGGTGAAGTGGCTAAGTTAATCGACATTTGAGAAGGAGGGGAGAGGAGCAAAGGAACTGTGGTGCCGCGTGAGTGTGCTCCTGAAGCAGGGACGTTGTTGTGTGTGCTGGCGTCGGGGCTGGGAGCGTGCCCGGAGCTGCAGCCTTGGAAACCATAAGCCCAGAAGTGAGTGAAGGGCACACAGGGTAGGCGAGAGCACACCTTTCAGGAACACCCACCTTTAAGGGATAGATGAAGAAAGGATTGCCATACGAGGAGACAAGAAAGTAATGTTCTGAGGAAAACGAAGTCTGAGAAAGTGTGTCATGGAAACCAAAAAAGAGAAAGTACCAAGGAAAGAAGAGGATTGGCAGGGTTAAACATTCCCAACGTGTCAGACAGAACGCTCTGAAAATGGGAGCCTTGAGTTAATAGTTGGGGGTGCACAGGTGGCCATGCTGGAGCTGTTTCTTCAGAGAAGGACGAGCGGAGGCCACGCTGTTGTGAGTTGAAATTAAACGTAAAGTCTTCACCTTGCCTTTGAAAGATCAACTCATCTGACTAACTCTTCTGAGGAGGCTGAAAATAAAAAGACAGTGCTGAAGTTAATATTACTTTTAGGACAAGGAAAATCATGAGTGGTATACACACAGGTAGGTGGGTAGATTTTTGGGCCCAGAGGATGAGGGAGGGAGCACTTGACAAAAGCCCAGAGCAAGAGTGAGCCTTCCACAGAGGTGTGTGCGGGTGTGTTTGGAGGAGGGTCTTTCTCTGTGACGGGAGAAAAAATTCCCCGGAGCTGACACCCATCCAGTGCCAGTGCTTCAGTCATGCCTGTGTTTAAAACACTGCAGTGCTGTCACAACGGTTGTGGTGTATGTGGCTCTGAGGGTTCACACGCCGAGCTCTCTCCACATCGTATCTGCCATTCCAGCCCACATCCTTCCCAGCAGAAGGCCTCGGAAAACATGCATTCTAGTTCTGATCACTCAGTGCCCGTTCCTCCCTAATTGCTGAATATTTTGAATATCATCCTGGATATCAAAGTTGTGAATATAGATTTGGGGCTTGATGTAAAAGAAGCTAGGGAAGCCCATGTCTCTGATTTTCAGGCATTCGCATGTTAAAAATCACCTGCTGGAAAGGACCAAGCAAACATGCTGAGGGAGCATGAGAGGAAAGAAAAATCAGGGGCTGGAGTTTCCCGAAGAGATTGAGGTTGGAGCTTCCACAAGCGTCTTGGTGCTATCACCACTGCTATGTGACATTTTCTAAGAGGAAACAAGAACCTGGAGACCCAGGAGTTGACCCCATTTTTAAACTGGGCAAGTCTTGGCAGTGGAAAGTCAGAGAAACAGGAAAATGGTGGGCACTGGTGAGAGCACTCTTACCAGACTGCGAGGTCCAGGCTAGGCGGGAAGGGACTTTAACTCACGGGTGGGGGGGGGCCCAGGACTATGAGAACAGGTCAGAATCAAGTGAAGAAAGGCCATGGTAACAGAAGCCTAAGGCATAGGAGGGGAGAAGGGCTGAGGGATAGGATGCTAAGATAAGGAAAGAGACGGAATAGGAAAATAATTTCAGCATGTCCAGTTTCAGAGACTGAGCAGTTTTGAGAGATGATGTGCTGTGGGATTCTGTCAGGAGAGAAGCTGAACGGAAGAAGAAGAAGTTTCCGAGTCAGGAGGAGCAAGGCTGTGCGACAGGGGTGATCACGGTTGGGGTGGACACTGTGAGTGAACCAGGAGGACAGAAGGAGGTGGAATGGGAAAAACAAAGAGTGAGCCAAGTGATAGAGAGACGTGACCAATGACAACATGAAGGAAGTTGGTGCCATATCCTGAGAAACCTTACAGGCAGGGGAAACATGAGGCGGTCCTTATGCTGCTTGTTATGTTTCCAATGTGATTCAAACAGGGAGATTCGCAAAGGCCAGTGCTGATTACTAATGTGTGCTGCAGCAGATGTAAATAAAACTGGTTCTTACTTCAAAGCTTTCTTTTCTAGCAGCACTGCCCACATGCGTCTATTTGCCAGAGAAAAGACGAGGGGTGCCCCTCTGGACATATTCACACAAACTATGGTCTGAAATCGTACTGTTTGAAACACTGGTAAAATCTAGTTGCTCAAGAAATGTATAACACTGCCTTCCAAGTCAGAGCTCCAACATAACTCTGCAGTTATGTGAAGTGAGCAGTGCGTTGTCATCCTGGAAAGCCTGGCTCCTTGGTTGAACCTCTAATGATTTCTTGGCCTTTTATTGCTTGAGAGAGTAAGGGGAGTGGGACCGCTGAGTTACTGCAGTAAGAATGCTTGCCCTGGGATTTCTGCAGCCACCGACCTGGCTGACAGGTTATATTCTCCAGTCAGCATTTGCCTTTTTATTGTGATTTTGTTTTATGCATAGCGGTAATAAATAATACATCTCTCAGCACACGGCCCATCGCCATGGAATCCAAAAGCCGTTCAGTATCGAACCTTCCCTTTGGAACTTTAAGTGCAGAGCTGCTGGTTGAGAAAGCCACATCCCCAATATGCAGAGATAATAGAAAGTTAGAAGTTTAACACACCCGTGCTATGTTATAAAGCAAAGGATATACAGCAATGCAAGACCAGCATAACTCAAACAAGGTATCTTTCTCAAGCAGTAAAAATCTCCAACCCATTAAAATGACTGATACTATTGCTCTGTATTTATATAGTGTCTTCCTACAAAGGAGCTTAAAATGTTTTACTAACATTTTCTCATTAACTCTCCCTTCATCTCCATGAAATATGCGGTGAGAGTTGGGACTGCTGTTTCTTCTTGCATTACCCGTGGTTAATGTGATGCCTGGCAAGGCTGTAAACCCAACGTCATTCTGTGGGTTGGTGACAGTAAGAGCTCCTTGCATCCGTTTCTCTCCTTTCCTCCGTGTCAATGGTGATGTCTCTATCCAGCTTTTCTCTGTCTTCTCAAATCAGTGAGAATAGATCTGGTTGGGGATAACGACTCTAAGACTATGCATCAAATTGATGATAATATCAGCAAATTTTCATTTATCTAAATTATTTGCCATTAATTAAATACTTTCATAATGATTATCTGTAATTTTTCTGATAGGTAATGGGGAAGAGATTATTGTAAATAATAAAAGGAGAACAATCATTAATCAGCTGTGCACATTTCTGCTTTTGAAAAATATGAACGCAAGAAAGGAGAGAAACACTGAAAAACATGAGATCGATCTGAAAAACAAATATGGTTTACATGCGTGGAATCACCTTGTCTTCCGTGACTGTGACAATCGTTCACATAAACGTCTTCACGTTACTGTGAGAGGTGAAACGGCGCACAGCACATTGAAAATTTTAATGAAGACCAAAATATTTCCCTTAAAAAATGACATCATAAAGCAACAAAATTGCCTTTTTTTTTTTTTTTTGAGACGGAGTCTGGCTCTGTCGCCCAGGCTGGAGTGCAGTTGGGCGATCTCGGCTCACTGCAGGCTCTGCCTCCCAGGTTCACACCATTCTCCTGCCTCGGCCTCCTGAGTAGCTGGGACTACAGGCACCTGCAACCACACCCAGCTAATTTTTTGTATTTTTAGTAGAGACGGGGTTTCACCATGTTAGCCAGGATGGTCTCGATCTCCTGACCTTGTGATCTGCCCGCCTTGGCCTCCCAAAGTGCTGGGATTACAGGCGTGAGCCACTGCGCCCGGCCAAAATTGCCTTATTTTGATTAACATATTCAATTGCCTGAAATTAATTTTTCTGAAGGATATTCAACTGTGACGATGTTTTCTTGTGCCTCTGTGGCTTTACCGTACTGTCTCTTCACCCCAAGCAGTTCATAGTTATATCACTTCCTGAAGTCTTTCTGGGGCCCACAGAAATGTAGGTCTCTCCATCTACCGGGCTCCCACTGCACTCTGCAGGAGCATTTCTTGTGCAGCTCTCATCCCAAGATTCCCCACGTGTGTTTATGTGTCAGCCTCCTCTCTTAGAACACAGCCAGCTAGTTATCAACTGTCGTTCCGGAGCCTGGCATATGAGACGCATTCTCACTGAGAAGAATGAATGATTTAGCCAGTCCCTGCTGCTTGCACTGCATCTTACTGCCTTACTCCATTTATTTACTGCATGAGTCTGTAGCTAGAGAAATATAAATGAAGTAATGAGTGAAGGCATCCAGCTGATCGATAAATGTATTGCGGTGAACGTGAGGCTCCCTCAAGCAGTCTTAGATCAGTACGTCCATAGCAGGTTTGGCTTTCAGCATCAACGAGCCCATAGGTCAGGTGCAAAATCAGCTATTACCCTGGGCCGTACAAGGAGCCTGTCAGTCTGCACAGTTTATTCACAGTGAGGAAAGGTATAGCTATTAGAGAGCATTTTGTCATTGTTCACTGATGTGTCCACTTATGTTGGCTTATTTTAAAAAATAAATTGGTTGCTGTCTTGAGTATCTTCCATTAATCAAGTTACCAACACAGGATTTGAAAACATTTTCTTTAACAGCTCTCAGTCTTACTCCCAGACATGAGTAGAGCCATGACAATTCTAATATTTAAAATTATTTGATGTTTTCACTTTAATTGAACAGATTGGGTCCTCATGGTAGGTTAATCCCATGCTTTGCCAAAGATTATCGTATCTTTACTCACATCCCCTTCCTCATGTGTCCTTTCCACTTATTATCATTCTTTGAGTTTTTCTGTCACCTCACCCCTGTCATACATTCACACACACACACACACACACACACGTGTATATACAATAAGTTTCTATTAGGGTAGCATTGTACAAATGGTGGGCATTCAATAAATGTTTAATATGCATTTTAAAACAGTGTATGCAAGAGTAATCATCAAAAGTCATATGACTCTTCTCTTTTCATGTAGCATCCTTCAGAACTGCATTATAGAAGGGAGATAGCTTAAATACTCAAGCTAAAGAAAATGTACATACATTTGTGATAACAATATTATATCTCACTTCATAAATTGCCAATTTGAATATTTTGGTGTAAAAATTTAGAAGTATATCTTAATCCTATTAAGAGACATTGTCAGTGAGATACATTTGATGTTAAATCACGTGATTAATAACACTCAAATTTGCCATGACAAGGCACTGCAATAAGAACTTTCCCAGATAATAAACTTGACCACTGGTATGCACTGCCAACCGAAGGTAAGGATCAGTATTCTCACAGGTTAAGAAAAGTACCTTTGACGGTATTTTTACAAAGTTCTGTAATTCAGTATTTCCTTCAGCTCAGTGGGCATGATGGTGTCGGTTGAGACTTTAAAGATGTTATTGTCAAAATCATTTTACTTCTCATAAAGAAGCATTTTGCCTCATCAATTTCAGAGTACAGGTTCACTGGCTGCTTTGAAATGTTGTTGAAATGTAAGAGACTACAAGCAACTATACTAATCAGTATGCAATTGCTACACCAAAAATGCATGAGTTTTTCCATGATTCCTCTTTCTAGTAATAATTAATTACCTAGTGGGTTTATTTATTTAGAGTTTTGAGGATTGCAAGTATGTTTCTTTTTGTAAATAGATACTAATTCTTCTAAGGATTCAAGTAGACATACAGAATGAACATTCCCTTAGTTTTTAAATTTTATTATAAATGGATTCCAGATCAGCATTTCCCTTGTCCATGTATATGTGGCTGTCATCAGGAGGAGATGAACAGCTATTAACTATAGTAGTGACAATGCCAATGGTAATAATATTAATCCTTTAATATCCACTATGTGCCTTTTTCTATGCTAAATATTTTATATTTATATGATCACATTCAACATTTTGTATGTAATTTTACACTTAGCTTTCTACTTTTTCTGAGTCTGATCTCCCCAAAGGTATCTTACCACAACAAGTACTGGAGTAAGAACTATTTTAAATGCCAGTTTTAAACATGTCTCAAATTCCTCTGGCTTAAACATTCTCTTATTCTATCTGTTTAGAATAAATATATTTTTATCAAAGAAATCTCTTTTTAATAAATGACTATTTTTTTTTCTAATTTCCTCTTCCTCTTTTCTCTCCCCTTGGTGGTGTATGGGTCTACCAGGTGCCTAACCTTCCCTGTAACTATGCCCAGGGGAGCCTATTCCAGTCACTAATGCTGCTAACGAGTCACTCTAAAATGTGGTGAGTAAAGCAACAGTGACTGTATTGTGTCTCATAGCATCTGTGCTTTGAAGACGGAGGAGCTCCTCTGGCTTGTGGTTTCTCAATGAATTGCCCACAGGTGGTGGCTGAAGCTGAGACCACAGGAAAGGAATGGCTATGTCCTGGCCAGGCACCCAGGCACCTCTATCTGATCTCTCTGCATGGATTAGTTAGGGCTTCCTCCCCAGCTAATGGGGAAGGTGCTTGAAGGCAGAAATCTGTTTCCATGAAAACCGAGCTCTTCAAAAGCAAGTATCCCTGTGATCATCACCTTTCTGGACCCAGCCCAGGGAAGCACACAAGTTACTTCTGCTGCACTGTCCAGGTTACAGGCAAGTTACAGGCTCACTCAGATTCAAAGGAAGGGAACATAATTCAGAATGCTCAGTGCAAATATTGTCAAGATCCCTTTGCAAGAGCATGTGGAATGGGAAATATCCCTGTGGCCACTTTTGCATAATACAATCCGCCTTAGGGGCTCTGGTCATCGGTGGCCTGAGCCACAGAGGCTGCTCTTGTCAGTAGATTGGCCTGTGGTGATGTGCCACTGATCCTGTCTGGCGTCTGCCTCTGGCTCCCACGTTCCTCTTTTCCACAAGCTCCTGGTCCTACCCTGAGGGCTCACTGTCCTCTCACTGTCCTCTCAGCACTCCTGCTTTGATCACCAGGGCACATGGAACCCCACACATTCCACTCACACTGTGGACAACTAGGAGTGTTATCTCAGGCTAACAGGTGTGTCCTGCCAATCCAAAGGAGGGGTTTCTGTTATTACCAGGGAAAGAGGTTTAACTGCCCAATGGGTTTTTCCTGCTTGCTGCACAAAGACAGACCACATTATTACAGTAAAGAAAGAGTTTAATTGATGTGAGACTGGCCAGGCCATGTGGGAGACAGAGTTATTACTTAAATCAATCTCTTTGAAGGCTCTCATAGGTTAAGGGTTTTTCAAAGGCAGTTTAGGAGAAGGGGCAGTGGTGGCTAGGAAATGGATGCTTGCTGCTGATTGGTTGGGGTGGAGATGAACTCGTAAGCAGTTGAAGCTGCCTCTTGAGCTGAATTGCTCCTGAGTGGTGGGTGCTACATGGGTGGTTTGGCAGGTCCAGTTGGAGCCATCTGTGTCAGACATGCAAAAAACCTGGAAAGCCATTTCAAAAGTCCAGTCTACTATAGGGATGTTATCTGCAGGAGTAATTGGGGAAGTTGTTTATCTTGTGACCAGTCTATACCTTAGCAGAATTTAAGCTCTTTTTCTCCCACTAGCCCGATGGTCTCTCATTAGCTTTACAAAGATGGTTGAGTTCTGAGGAAAGGCTGTTATCATTTAAATTATAACCTAATTGTCTTCCAAATTTACCTAGGCCCAGGAATAATTAAGGCAACTGGAAAGCTAGAGGCAAAAGGAGGCGTTGGCAAGATCAGACCTCCCCTACTGCCATAAGTTTCTCATGGACATAATTTTTTTGAAGGCCATTTCAGAGGCCGTCTAACCTTGGATGGCTTAGAACCCTTCATGACTCTGTGGAGGGTTCTGTATCCTCTGTCATTAGAGAGACCCTGTGATGGAGGAAAAGGGAAAGAAGCTCTGCTATTTTCCTTCTCACTCTTCCCTACATATGTCCGCATCTCTAAACAAGATCAAACCTATGGTTATTAACACATAATAAAACATCATATGCATTCATTCATCCAATGGATCGAATTCATTGAGCATCGGTCTGTGGCAGGCTCTGTCCCCATGAAGCCTGCATGCAAATGGAAAAGACTGACCTGGGAAGGACGGACATAGTAAATAAGTAATTGAAGGCCATGGGAAGGGATGAGGAGACAGAGCACAACAGAGGCTGACATTTTGGAGACAGTGGTGAGGAGAACCTCTCCAAAAAGGTGATTGTGAGCAGAGATCTCAGAAAGTTCCAAAGCAAATTGTGTGCAGATCTGGAGGAAGAGCCCTTGAGGCAGAGTGCAGGGACCTGCTATGAACACAGGGTCAGGTTGCTAGAAGAAAGACAGTTGTAAACAGCTCACATTGATTGAGGGGGAGATGGGCAAGAGAAGATGTTTGCAGAGTTGGAGACAGCAGGGATCCCCTGATGCCATGCAGGCCGCTTTCGGGAGTCAGGATTTTATTCACTGAGGAGGCATGCCATGTGTGCCATTCTCAGCTCACCTTTTTCTCTCTAACTTATTTCCAGGGCCTGTCTACATGGGTGTCATAGACCCAGGCCATCCTGTTGTCGAGGCCAGGGGAAAGCTTCCCCTTTACGCTCTGAAGGTTTGCTGAAAAATCAACTCACGAAGGAGACTAATAGGAGAAAAGGCAGGCAAATTTATTTGATCTTAGTGGAGCCTTCAGACTGCGGACCCAGAGATGCAGGGGAAATTGTCCATTTTTATGCTTAGGTTCAACAACATATGGACAGCTGTGTGGAAATAGGATTAAACAAAAAGGGTGTGATCTAG
This sequence comes from Pan troglodytes, assembly GCF_028858775.2. Lineage (NCBI taxonomy): Eukaryota > Metazoa > Chordata > Mammalia > Primates > Hominidae > Pan > Pan troglodytes. Next base: position 190,821,006 of record NC_072401.2, read on the forward strand.
TGCTGAGACACTGGGTGGACTGAGACACTGAGTGGGGGCACCCAGCAAGGCCTGACATGCAGATTCTTCCTGGCCTCTCTGAGCATCATCCCTCCCCTCTGGTGTGGGGCAGGGCCCTCTCTGCAATGGGGTCTCATGACCTGCAGTCAAAGTAGGTCGGAGAGTGTCTTTATTGCCAGTTTTGCATGGAATTGAGGGGGCAAAGCTGGAATAATATTTTAGGTTTTATGGCTGGCATAGGGCAAAAGGGATTCTGGTTTCTATAACCTGCTTTGTGGAAGAGGGATTCCAGTTTCTATGGCTGGCCTCAGGGGAGAATGAGACTGAGATAGGTGGGCAGGAGACAGGGAAAAACATTTGTTTCTGAGGCCTTCATTTTGGGTTATTGTTTTCTGAGTCCCAATACTATATACTACTTTATCTTACAAATGTACTACAATTTTTTATATTGTCCTCTTATTGATAAAATATAGGTTCTTCATACTGTTCACAAAGATGGTTTATTGTTATTTATGCTGAAAGTTTCTGTCTTAAAATAAGACTGATTCATTTTCTTTTTTATTAATATTGTAAAATAATATAGTTTCTATGACCTGGTTTTGTGGGTTCTAATTTTTCGTATTTTTACTTTGTTTTCTATTTCTCCTTCCTCTGCCCACTGTTGTATAGATTGCATTTCCTTCATTCTTAATTCCCGTACTGGCTTTCTCCGGTTTGAAATTAAAGCAGCATACTTTTATATTTACCCTGAAATGGTCAACATGCATGCTTATCTTTGGAAAGACTAAAGTGGCTCAGTATCTTTGTCATCTTCCCAAACAATACAATTCTATACTCTTCTCATCTTCCATATTTTTGAGATGTAGAATTTAATATTCATTTTTCTAAAAGTTTCACCAAAATTGTCTTAAGGTTTCTTTTCAATTCCAATCAATACCAGTCTAAATGTAACAAGTTTTACCAACTTCTATGTATACAATTACTTTCTATCTATTTCTTCTTCTGGGTTTTTCATTGTTGAAGCACATCTTTGGGGAGAATTTTCAGCAAGCCTCTGTGAGCGGTAAACTCAGTCTTTCGTGTCTGAAATTGCCTTTGTTTTTCCTTACAATGATTGCATTGCCACCTGACATTTACCAATGCCAGAGACAAATCTGTTGTCTTGTTCCTTTGCAAGTAACCTGCAGTGTGCCTCTGTTTTGGATGGTTCAACTCTGTACCGCAGTGTGTCTAAGTGGGAATTTGCTTTCATTCGTGCTGCTTGAAACTTAATATAAATCTTCAGTCTGAGCACTCACATCTTTCTTTAATTCTAGAAAACTCTCATCAAATTTATTTAGAAGATTGCATCTTAACCATTGTCTCAATTCCCTGCTTTGAACTTCGAATAGATAATGGCTGGAGCCTTGGCTTCTCTCCTCCACTTTTCAAATTCTCTTTCATATTTTCTATCTCTTTTCCTCACTGGTCTCTATATTCAGTCATTTCCTCTTGTCTATATCTCAGTTAACTAAGTCCACTAATTTACTAAGCCCACTAATACTTTATTCAATTTATATAATGTGTAAAATATCTGATTTTTTAAAACAAGAAATTGTATTTTTAAGAAAGTCTTGTTATTATTTTATATTTTTTCCTTTCTCTTTGATATTTCAAATCTCTTCAGAAGTTCACTTTTGGAATATAGGCCTCCTGTTTTTATGCTGACGACCTCTCGTTAGGAATTCTCCCCCATCCATATCGTGTGAAATTGGACTCTATCATTCTTGGCATGTGCTTGGAATCCCATTTCTGTGTGGATCGTGTTGTGTCTTTTGAACAATGCGCAGTTTTTCTAGTTTCCACTTCACAGAGGAAGTACAAGGGTTCAAACATTTGCCATTTTACCAACTCTCAGGGTGGTTCTGGGCAAATTACTGAAATTCTCTAATTCTGATTTCTAATTCTCATTTCTGGTTAATTCTCTAAAGGCTTCCCTGCTTGGTCATGGTTTCCTTTGTAATTTGTCTCCCTCTTTCTTTTTTTTTTTCCAAAGAAACCACATAAACCACTCAAAAATGGTATTGCTCCACCTATCCTCATTTCTTTTCTACTCATTATTACATTAACTGTGAGTAAATTGAGTTCTTTCATTAAAAATCTCTAAGTCTAGGAAATTGCAACATTGAGACTCGTTTTCCCATTTGAAACACTTGGACGTGGCTTCAGTGGTCTTCAATGGCCTTTGTGAAGCTGGTTGAAAATGATGTTTGGGGAAGTCTTGGCAGCTAAGTGCCTTGGTGGTTCCTGACCGGTCTCTGTGACTTTACCATCGCACACCCAACAGGAAACCTGAATAAGAGCTGCAGATGAGCAAAGTCCAACAGCGTGTCTTAGCTGAGAACCTGCTTAAAGCCTCCCAGTGAAAACCAGAAGAAGCCTTTGGGTTGATGTGGAGTCACTTCCATAGAGCTAGAGATGAAACCTAAATGGCTCAGCCCTGGCTTTAGGTTTGGCCTAGATGGTTTGACCCTATTCTAAAATATTAACCTGACCTCAGGATTTCACTGTCACATCTAGCTTTACACGCAGAAAAACTGAGGTCAGGTTAATATTTAAGAAATAGATGTGTCAGTTTCCTGATCTTATTCTTAGATACAAACAATAGAATAGTATTTCATCCTTTAATTGAAGTATTTTAGTTATTTATATATTCTAAGTGGATGACTAATAATTCCATTTATTGGTCTCATGGCTAGAAGATTTATACCACCTATTTTGGCATATAATGTGTACAATTTCCCTGACATGGATAATATATGGAAGATTGTAGAAAGCAATAAGAATGCAATGCAATAAATATTACAATGCTGTATCATTCTATTAGTATATTAAAGTAATATAATTACTTGATGTGTTTCTTTCCAAGTATCGTTGGCCTGTAACTTGCTTTAGAATATACCTTAAATATGTTATATATTTTTATATAACAGCAATTTATGACTCAATACTCTAAGAATTATGAATTGCATCAATAGGCATTTGAATCTACTCATCTTGTTTATTGCTCATTTGTGTATTACTCTGGGAATTGTGGCACATTTTAGTCCTATTATGTGTGGAAACAAATCATAGTTTTGAACATGTAAAGGTGTAAAGCCAGCTCAACAAGAAAGTTGCTATCAAGAAACATATTCTTTTCACAGTTTGAATGGGTAGCACCAAAGAACTAGCTGGCAACATAAAACAAAAAATGTAGAAATAATCCCGTGTAGCAAACAAGCAGCAAGAACACTTTGCTGGAAAGAATATAACCAAATGTTGATTTTTATGTTCTACAAAACTAAAAAGGTTACTTTCAACATATTTTCCCACAGCATGAAAAAATTATTCTTTTTCTTTCATTATTTATAACTACCCTTTAGAAACTTGAAACTGGTTTTTTGAGGGTCATTCAAGAACTGCAAGAATACAAATGAATTACTTTGCCCTTTAAAAGAAAGAGATTTGTAAAACATATTGTGGCATTGTTTGGAATCATTGGATAAATCAAATACATGACGCATATAGATACAAAAATGGAAAAAGTTTGGTAAGTATTTCCCTTAAAAATACCTAGATGAAACGAATCTACCTTTGTGTTTGACCTGTTAACACAATCATATGTAAGCCGTAAGAGAAATAAATAGTCTCTCTTAAAATAAAATACAAAAAGTTCCTATGATGCTGTAGTATTTTAATAAACATTTCCCTATTTCCTATGAAACAGTTTGCAGCAAATGCCTGAAAATAATGTATTTCCTTATTAAACAAATAAAGCCATAAACAACTTGAGTGCAACGTCTACACTGTTGTACAGAAGGGGTGGAATACGTGTGGATGAAGATAATTTGCAAACCACAGCCCTGTGTTACTAATGGCTGGCACAACTGGGAGCCAAATGATTTCAAATACCTCACACAGCTTCAAGTTAACTTCAGGCTGATCAGCTAGCCCTGTGATTAATTATCGGAGGAAAGTATTGGTAGAGGTTTAAAATGTACATATGTCTTCATGTTGAAAGATATACTCAAGGTTAAGAATGTTTAAAATGTACAATACTTAGAGATACTTGGGAAAAAAGCTGTCTCACTGTTACTTTAATGCAGTAACAAAAGCCACTGTCATACAAAGCAAAGAGGAGTGTCAATATTGTGCATGTATGTCCAGCTTCTTTTTTAGAATTCTGCGTTTGGTGTTGCATATAACGGCAATGCTATTAGGAAGGAAGCTTTTTCCAAACTGTTTCTGGGTCTGTCTCACAGTTTGAATTCTCACAGTTTAAGGCATGTACTTGTCAGTAATGAACATAGGTTTGAATTCTCTCACTTTAAGGCATGTACTTGTCAGTAATGAACATAGGTTTGAATTCTCTCAGTTTAAGGCATGTACTTGTCAGTAATGAACATAGCAAAATGTAGATCTACAGCACTGCAATGCAGAAGAAGCCAGTCATAATTACTTTGATTTCTATAAAGATGGATCTTTTTCTGTGAGTGTGTCGGCTGAAATGGAGATGCCCTGGGAAAAATTTAATACGAAGGCCTTGTCACTCTGGATGAGTGCGAGCTCAGAAACCTACCTGATAGCACAGGAGTTCCCTCACAGGACAGAGGATACGAGCTCAGAAGCCCACCTGGTGGCACAGGAGTCCCCCGACAGAACAGAGGATCCGAGCTCAGAAGCCCACCTGGTGGCATAGGAGTCCCCCCACAGGACAGAGGATACGAGCTCAGAAGCCCACCTGGTGGCATAGGAGTCCCCCCACAGGACAGAGGATCCGAGCTCAGAAGCCCACCTGGTGGCATAGGAGTCCCCCCACAGGACAGAGGATCCGAGCTCAGAAGCCCACCTGGTGGCATAGGAGTCCCCCCACAGGACAGAGGATATGAGCTCAGAAGCCTACCTGGTGGCATAGGAGTTCCCCCACAGGACAGAGGATCCGAGCTCAGAAGCCCACCTGGTGGCATAGGAGTCCCCCCACAGGACAGAGGATCCGAGCTCAGAAGCCCACCTGGTGGCATAGGAGTCCCCCCACAGGACAGAGGATATGAGCTCAGAAGCCTACCTGGTGGCATAGGAGTTCCCTCACAGGACAGAGGATACGAGCTCAGAAGCCCACCTGGTGGCATAGGAGTCCCCCCACAGGACAGAGGATCCGAGCTCAGAAGCCCACCTGGTGGCACAGGAGTCCCCCGACAGGACAGAGGATCCGAGCTCAGAAGCCCACCTGGTAGCATAGGAGTTCCCTCACAGGACAGAGGATCCGAGCTCAGAAGCCCACCTGGTGGCATAGGAGTTCCCTCACAGGACAGAGGATACGAGCTCAGAAGCCTACCTGGTGGCATAGGAGTCCCCCCACAGGACAGAGGATCCGAGCTCAGAAGCCCACCTGGTGGCATAGGAGTTCCCTCACAGGACAGAGGATCCGAGCTCAGAAGCCCACCTGGTGGCATAGGAGTTCCCTCACAGGACAGAGGATACGAGCTCAGAAGCCTACCTGGTGGCATAGGAGTCCCCCCACAGGACAGAGGATCCGAGCTCAGAAGCCCACCTGGTGGCATAGGAGTCCCCCCACAGGACAGATGATATGAGCTCAGAAGCCCACCTGGTGGCATAGGAGTCCCCCCACAAGACAGAGGATCTGAGCTCAGAAGCCCACCTGGTGGCACAGGAGTTCCCTCACAGGACAGAGGATCTGAGCTCAGAAGCCCACCTGGTGGCACAGGAGTCCCCCCACAGGACAGAGGATCCGAGCTCAGAAGCCCACGTGGTGGCATAGGAGTTCCCTCACAGGACAGAGGATATGAGCTCAGAAGCCCACCTGGTGGCATAGGAGTCCCCCCACAGGACAGAGGATCGGAGCTCAGAAGCCCACCTGGTGGCATAGGAGTTCCCCCACAGGACAGAGGATCCGAGCTCAGAAGCCCACCTGGTGGCATAGGAGTCCCCCCACAGGACAGATGATATGAGCTCAGAAGCCCACCTGGTGGCATAGGAGTCCCCCCACAGGACAGAGGATCCGAGCTCAGAAGCCCACCTGGTGGCATAGGAGTCCCCCCACAGGACAGAGGATATGAGCTCAGAAGCCCACCTGGTGGCATAGGAGTCCCCCCACAGGACAGAGGATCCGAGCTCAGAAGCCCACCTGGTGGCATAGGAGTCCCCACACAGGACAGAGGATCTGAGCTCAGAAGCCCACCTGGTGGCATAGAAGTCCCCCCACAGGACAGAGGGCCTCTAATAGTCTAGACTGGACCTTTTGAATCAATGCTGGGAGGGCTTTGCTGACTACATTATTGCAGTTAGAAAAGAGTTTCTGTAATTGACCAAAGTTATCAGGTTTCATACCTACTTTTACTTATGTTGACAGCTCACAATTGTGACACAAGGCAACTTCCAGGACTCTGCAGTGCTATTAAGTGGCAAGAGAAAAATGCAAAGCTCAATGAGGCCACCAACGGCAAATGAGCCACAGTTTTTGGATTAAAAGTGTATTTTAATGTGCTGCATTCTGCCCAGGTTATCTATGAATTCTATTTTCTATTAACGAGAATTGATATCAAGGTCATAAAGTTGGGACTCCTGAAATCAATTCATAATCATATTGCTTTCCAGAATTTCTAATGCTATACTTTCTTGAGGTAATTTTAAGAAAGGTTTCCTTACCATTTACCCAAATTTCATACACACACACACACCAAAACAAAAACAAAACAAAAACTGAATGAATATTTTTGTGCTGATACAAACCGTCACAAAGGAAGTAATGATGGGATTTGTCTACATTAACCTGACATACTGGTGAAAATAACCCCATTGTTCATTATTTGAATTAGGCAATAATTTGGAGAAATTCTTGAAGAGGACATAAAGGAGACCGCAGATATGTGTGGGCTGCCTGTGAAAGGCATGCTGCTTTGTAAATATTCACACCAAACTTTCAAACACAAGAGTGATACTACCCTAGCAAAACCTAAGGTTCTCGGGGGAGGCAGGTGACTAGTTCCACTTTTTCTCTTTCCTTAATATTACAATTGAGGTTTCCTTTGATTACCCTTCTCTCAAGGAAGAGAAAGAAAGGAAACTTTGTATCTGCAGAAATGATGAGGTCCAGAGAGACAGGGTGTAAGACCCCGGTCCCATCCCCCTTCCTTCTTGGGGCTAGGGAATCAGCTCTTGAAACTGCTTGCTCTCTCACAAATAGCTGTCAATTAACCTAACAATGCCACACACCTGATCCCTGATCCTTACAACAAAGAGCCAATCACCAACCGTTGTTATTTCTGTAAACCAGTGAGAATTCCTGACAAGCAACTTTGTCAGCCCATTCCTTGCCTGCCTTTTTGTTTTAAAATCCTGCCTGTAACAGAGGCCACACAGAGCTCATATCCACGCTGACCCGGGTCTGAGTCTTCTGGGTAGCTGTGCTCACGTTGGCTCAGGTCAACTCTTGAAATTATATATTGTGCCTCAGTTTGCCTTTGAGTAGACCAGGAATATTAAAATATAATTGTACCATAAAGTACTAATTGGTCTTAGTTTGTTTTGCCAAAATAAATTTATTGATAAAGCACAAGGGTGGTAGTTGTAGAGGTTTTATTACCTATATTTAACTTACTGCTAAGGTCTCAGTTTGCCCATGCGGGTGCCCTGTTTAATCTTTCACCTTCTATTCAGAGTCTGAGTAGAATGAGACCCAGGTGGTGGATACAGCAGCTGCTCTGAGCACTGTATAAGCTGTCCATCCCTGAGAGTTTTGCTAGCAATTGCAGTCCAGAAGCCCTTTCTTTACTACGTGCACCGAAAAGTCAGGCTTGTATAGATGTTTATTGAATACAATCACTTGTAAGCATGGTGCTGACGTGCGGTTCTCAGGCTGTTAGAGAGTTAATATTAGGGCTGACGTGCCGTTCATAGGCTGTTAGAGAGTTAATATTTCAGTTGATTCTAAAATTGTCACCAAATTAAAAATCTAAAATTTACCTTCACAAAGCCCTTAATTAGGATACATTTAAGTATATACTCAGATCGTTTGGCTTTGAATTACAAAAGCAATCCCTATTATATACAAGAAGATGTATTTCTGAAAAAATTAAACCATTAATAATGTAATTTCTTTTTGAGACAGAGTCTTGCTCTGCTGCCCAGGCTGGAGTGCAGTGCCTGATCTTGGCTCCGTCCAACCTCCACTTCCTGGATTTGAGTGATTCTTGTGCCTCAGCCACTAGAGTAGCTGGGATTATAGGTGTGTGCCACCATGCCCAGCTAATTTTTGTATTTTTAGTAGAGATGGGGTCTCCCCATGTTGCCAGGGTGGTCTCAAACTCCTGAGCTCAAGTGATCCACCTGCCTCAGGTTCCCAAAGTGCTGGGATTATAGGCATGAACCACCGTGCCCAGCCTACCAATGTAAATTTTAAATATTCAGTTGCTAGTCTTTAACTATAGCTTCAGAATGAATTCTAAAAGATTAAAAATCTTAAATAACTCTCCCAAATAAGATATTGGGAGGTATAAAAAATAACTTCCATCATTATATTCTGATACATTTATTATTTGTAAATTTTTGAAAGTGAAAAAGCTATACTAGTTAATTCCATAATTTTATTATATTTACTGTTCTCTAGTCATAAGAGAAAACAGGAACAGTACTCCCTTTTCCTACAGTTTCTTCCTAAGAAAGGAAGGCAGTCACAGAGAATTTGGAACAGATTAGTGTCATTTGATATTAGAGGTCTTGAAATTAGCTTCTCATTGCATAGAGTGAGGTAATCTGGCATTGAGTCATGTTATTATTCATCTCCTTTCAATACAAGGTGTATTAAATAGTATATAAATAAGTATGTCAAGCAAAACCTATTTATTGTCACAGAAAAGTCATTTGGTCGACAGCTTGTCAGAGACTGGGAAATTAACATCTTTTGCAAACACTTTTTTCTTCCTACCAGGTTGATACATTTAAGACAAATGTGTAACATAGCCTGATGTTATTAAAGGTAAAACTGTGCCTCCTGCATCTGAGGCTTAATAGAACGTAAGAAAATGAATTTCAAATTGTGATATAGCTTTGACACAATGTAAGGCTGTCTTTTAACTTTAATTGAATTCTAATCATTTCATGAGGTATATTCATGCCTGTATCTTCATTCCTATACAATAGAGAAATTTAGCACTCATTAAACTTGTCAAAACCATAGCAAGAAATAAAGGCATCTGGAGGAGTGATTCTGATCCTTATTTTTCATGTGTTTGGCGGAAAGTGTCCAACTTTCCTGCCCTGTCCTGGGAAGGTGGCAGAAGGAAAGGACTCATCTCAGGCGAACGCTGCCAGATCTCTCCTGGAGCAGAACTTTTGGGAAAGTCTCCAAAGTTTTGAGGAAAAACTAACAAGTTAACTGCTGTCTAATGCTCTTGCCCTACAATTAAGTGTCGGTGGAGCAGCACAGACGCCAACAATCGATGCAGAAAGCAATCAGGGGTGGTGCAAGAGCATCCAAGGATTTTCTCATGCCAACAGTTTGAAAAATTATGGCTTAAAAAAACCTAAATGTTAAAGCCTGACACAAACACACACAAACCCCAATCAACATTCAGTTGCGAAGTACTGATCGCATGCTGGCAACCATATCACAGTAAAAACCCAGTGGTAACATGTAAGATATTGGTATGACATTTGCTTATTATGATTTTTATTAGAAGTAGTAGTAGTAGCAATGGTTGTGGATTAGGGATAATCCATCAACACCAATTTATAGAGTCTGGATTTACATATACATACAGAAAAGCTCACCTTTAGCAGGAATTGAAGCTAACTTCCTGTCAGAGAACAATTCATTTTCTTGGCTCAAAAGCATCATGTACTAACCACTGGCCACTCAAGAACATCAATGATTTCCTTGTCCTAACCAATTAAATATCAAGTTATTAACCTGTGTTGTGGGCTGACCTAAATCACTTTGGCTTTTCACATTAATTAGTTTTTTTTGGGGGGGGTAGATAGTTTCCAATAAACATCTACCATGACCAGGTGGAATAAAATCAAGTCTCAGACCTAATTCTGCCAAGCACACATGCATGCACACTGTTGGGGGAATCTGCCCCCAATATTTCAACATAGGTTCTTTCTATTTTCCGTAAGTGTCGGCCAGCTGAGAAATAAAGAGAGACAGTACAAAGAGAGGAATTTTACAACTGGGCCGCCGGAGGTGACATCACATATCGGTAGGACCGTGATGCCCGCCTGAGCCTCAGACCAGCAAGTTTATATTAAGGGTTTCAAAAGGGGAGGGGGTATAAGAACAGGGAGTAGGCACAAAGATCACATGCTTCAAAGGGCAAAAAGCAGAACTACTAATAAGGGTCTAACAAAGAGCACATGCTTCTGAGGGAACAGGACAAAGGGCAAAAGCAGAATTACTGATAAGGATCCAACAAAGATCACAAGGCAAAGGGCAAAAGCAGAACCACTGATGAGGGTCCATGTTCAGCAGTGCACGTATTGTCTTGAGAAACATCTTAAACAACAGAAAACAGAGTTCGAGAGCAGAGAACCAGTCTGACCACAAATTTACCAGGGCGGAGTTTTCCCAACCCTAGTAAGCCTGAGGGTTCTGCAGGAGACCAGGGTGCATCTCAGTCTTTATCTCAACCACATAAGACAGACACTCCCAGAGCAGCCATTTATAGACATCCCCCCAGGAATGAATTCTTTTCCCAGCGTATTAATATTAATATTTCTTGCTAGGAAAAGAATTTAGTGATATCTTCCCTACTTGCACGTCCATTTATATGCTGTCTGCAAGAAGAAAAATATGGCTCTTTTTGCCCAACCCCGCAGGCAGTCAGACCTTGTGGTTATCTTCATTTCCTAAAAATCGCTGTTATTTTGTTCTTTTCCAAGGTGCACTGATTTGATATTGTTCAAACACACATGTTTTACAATCAATTTGTACAGTTAACACAATTATCACAGTGATCCTGAGGTGACATACATCCTCAGCTTATGAAGATAACAGGATTAAGAGATTAAAGTAAAGACAGGCACAAGAAATTATAAAAGTATTATTTGGGAACTGATAAATGTCCATGAAATCTTCACAATTTATGTTCCTCTGCTGTGGCTCCAGCTGGTTCCTCTGTTCGGGGTCCCTGACTTCCCACAACAGCACATGCAACCTGTCACAATATCTGGTGTTATTTGATCAATGATATCACAAATCTTTCTTCTCTTTTAGCCTTCCAACAATTATCTTGCATATGAGCTTATGTGGAACAATATTCCAGTTCCAGAAAGATGGAATAGGTCCAGGTGGACTCAGGTGACTTTCTCAGTGGACTCAGGTGACAGAAAGGCAGAGTGGAATGGGGCCCTAAGCCAAGGCTGTGATCAGAGGTGCAGAGATTTCTGAGCTTGCTAACCACACTTGCCTTGTCTGTGCAAGGAGGGTGGTGTTTTACATTTTCCCAAGTCCATTCACATATCTCTAATGAGACACATTCCACCAATGATAAAATATTTCTAGCTTGCTTTATGTCACATAAGAAGAAATGAGTAGCTCTGATCAAGACAAAAGATAATGGAACTATTTGTAATCACTCTCTTTGGAGAGTGGAATCCTCATGAGGGTCCTTTACATGCAAAGTAACCACCTGGTATTCCTGGATATTTCCTCATATTTCAAATAGTACATAATGCCTCTTGGGGGTAGAATACAGCTAAGATCTTTCTATAACACAGTCTGTGCTAAAGTTTTGTTTTGTTTGGCTTCTAATCAGAGAAAATATAACACATTCAGGGCCTGCCACAATATGGTTTTCTTCACATTTACTTCCCCCGACTTCTCCCCTAAATTCTCCCATCAAATAACTCACTTGATTTGAACATCCCCTGTGCCAGTGCTGGTGCTACTTTATCTGAAAAACACTTTATTTCTCCCCATTTCTATTCAAAATATGTAAGTCATCCTTGAAAGCTCATTTTTGAAACAAATTTTCTTAATACATTTTTTTACTATACATGTAATAACATGTATGAACATACTTGCAAACAATAGCAAATTTGCTGTATATTTGATAATGCATTTCATTAATTATTACATTTGCTATACATTTATTAAACAAAGACTATGTGCTAAGTAGCGGGACCAATGATGAAATTTTCCCTGGATCCAGGTAGCCAATGAGTGTGGCAGCAAACCAGGAAACACGGCGTGTTGAGCACTCTGTGGGGAAATATGGGCACATTTCCTGCTAATACAGCCTGTGGAAGGGCTCTTCTAAGTTTGCTGGGTAGAATCTTGAAGGCTTTTCTAAAAAATACTGCTTGAGGTGAGGTTAGAGAATAAATAGAAGCTGTTCTATTTTAAAAGGCAAAAGCAAAGAAACATGAGAGAGCAAAATCCGACCTTTCAAGAACAGAAAGCGTGATTATTTTTTTCATGGTTGCTACTGCATATGTGCACCATAGCACGAAATTCAAATCATGTATTGTAGACTGTGGCAGCCACTGAAACTGGAAATGTAGGGAATGATTTCAAATAACTGTTTTGGAAAGATCACTCTACTGCCATGTGGAAGATGGATTGGAGAAGGCACGGCTGGAGAGAGTGCAATGAGAATGACTAATGGTTCACATGAGGAATGAGGATGGCTGGAGTAAAGCAGTGGCAATGTGGACAGAGACAGCAGAAATGGGACCAAGTAGCAGATTTACTTGGAAGCATTAGCAGTATGACTGGCAGCAAACATACAAGAGTGAAAGAGGTGACAGGTAAGATGGTCGTCAGGCCTGCTATGCAGGTGACTGGGCCAAAAATCAGAGAAGAAAAGCAGAAGCAGCATCTCAAAAAGCAGGGGAAGCATCTCACTGTAGAGGGGAATGCCCTGACCCCATGGTACAAGCACTGAATCTGAAGAACAGATGCGATGTCTAAAAGGGTGGGTTTATATATAATCCTAGAGTGCAGGAGAGAACACCAGATACAAATATCAATTTGAGTCCTCATTACAAAGCAGCAGGTGAAAGAATGAACAGGAACAATGGTACCTGAGTTAGAAAGAAAAGAAGGACTAGTCCTCAACTCTAGGAAATGGAGCTATTTAAGAGGTGGTTGGGGAAAAATAAATCTATGGAAGAGGTAGGAAGGAGCAGTCAAGGAATAAGTGAAGCAAGAGAAACCAAGGGAATGAGAAGGGAGAAAAGCATCTCAAGATAAAAAGTGGCCACATTGTCAACTTCTCCAAGACAGTAAGTAAAATAGGAAGAAGGAGGGAAAAGCAAAATAATCCATTGGAATGGCTCCTGGAAACTCAGAGGTGAACAGAGTGGAACTAGGAAGCAGTGGGACAGAATGTAGAGATCGTATCTTGCCCAATGCTGCCTTTATTCTCTCTTTTATCAAGCCTTTTTGTTCTTTTATAATCCCCTCCTCTCTTAGTCCATTTGTGTTGCTATAAAGGAATACCCAAGGCTGGATAATTTATAAAGTAAAGAGGTGTGTTTGGCTCACAGTTCTGCAGGCTGTACAAGAAGCAAGCACCAGCATGTGCTTCAGGTGAGGCCCGCAGGGAGCTTCCAATCATGAAGGGAGGCAAATGGGAAGCAGGCATGTCACCTGGGAAGAGAGGGAGCAAGAGAGAGAGAGAAGAGGGATGCCAGGCCCTTTAAACAGCCAGCTCTAGTGTGAACTAATAGAGCAAGGACTCATTACCAAGGGGAGGGCACCAAGCCATTCATGAGGCATTCACCCCCACCAGCCAACACTGCCCATCAGGCCCCACCTCCAGCATTGAGGATTACATTTCAACATGAGATTTGGAGGGAACAAGCATACAAATACTACGATCCCCTCTATGATGTGATAATGTGGCTAAATTGTGACGCCCTCCACTTCCTATGCTGAGACCCTAACCCTCAGGACAACTGTATTTGGAGACAGGGCCTTTAGTAAATAATGAGGCGAAATGAGGTCATAATGACAGGACTCTAATCGATAGACCTAGTACCTTTTTTTTTTTTTTGAGACGGAGTCTCTCTCTGTCGCCCAGGCTGGAGTGCAGTGGCGCGATCTCAGCTCACTGCAAGCTCCACCTCCCGGGTTCAAGCGATTCTCCTGCCTCAGCCTCCCGAGTAGCTGGGACTACAGGCACCCGCCACCACGTCCGGCTAATTTTTGTATTTTTAGTAGAGACGGGGTTTCACCATGTTGGTCAGGCTGGTCTTGCACTCCTGACCTCGTCCACCCTCCTTGTCCTCCCAAAGTGCTGGGATTACATGCGTGAGCCACCGCGCCTGGCCCTGGTGCCCTTTTAAAAACAGGAAGAGGGAGAGAGTGATCTTGCTCTAGCAACACATGAGAAGAGGCAACGTGAGTACACAGTGAAATGGTGGCTTCCTACAAGGCAGGGGAAGAAGATGCGGAATGCACTGTCCCTTGCCGGCACCTTCTCAACTGGACTCCAGATCTGTGAGAAGTGAATTTCTGTTGTGTACCTGTCCAGTCTATAGTAGCTGTTACTGCAGCCCAAGGTGACTGGTACATGTGGTTTCCCCTAAGACAGTTAAGAGCTACGTGTTTTAAAAAACTCTTTGACTTATTTTGATCTTGTATGTAATATTCAAAATAATAAATCTGTAAAAGTCCAAATGGTAAATTCTTCTCTAAAAAGTATCTTCCTATATATAAAACCCATGAATTTATTTTCTAGGGAAAAAGTGAAGAAAAGTTTCATATTCATGACAGTACTGCTTGTATATTTTGCATTTCTATAGGGGAAGGGAAGACTAATATACCGGGAGTGCTGTGATCCCAGGTGTTTCTTGTTTATGAGAACAAGACATTTTACATTCTTCCACTGTAGGTTTCATAACCTCAGGGATACACAGGAATCTAAAATGTCAGCGGCTCGGCTGGAAGAGACAACGATAGAAATAGGAAGAGACAGCAAAGGCTCCAAGGACAATTTGGGCAGAGAGAAGAAAACAAGGGTGCCAGTCCGATCTTGACGGTTGCCTATTATAGGCAATAAACTGTCTTTTTGACTCATTGATGGGCCTTGGCTCCTAGCAGCAAACCAAACAAAAACAAAAACAAACACAAAAACAAACAACCTTTTCATGACCAAATTCCAATGCATATACTCTGGCACCCAGAGAGCGTATCATTCAGGACCAGGAAATAATCAGCTGTGTACAGTTTGCAGCGATTCTCCCAAGAGCCATTTTGAGCCTTTCTACCACTTTCCACACGATGCTGCCCTTGTGATTTTATGCCTCTGGGCCAAAATGAGAATATACCAGAGTGGCTCCGGACCTGCAGGAGATAAATAATTAATTCCAAACTCAGCCAGCAGCCAGTCCTGCTGACTTTAGTTGACGAAAAGCGACTATTACCCAGACTCCAACGCTGAGTACACAGACTGGGAGAAAGCCCTGGAGTGTCATGGTATTTGCAATATCTGTGAAGGACGATCTCCTTTTAACACAGTTTCTTCCCTCCGGTTTTCCCCAGTGATATCCTAGCAAATAGGAGCAGCCTGAGAGAATCGGCCATTCTCTTTATTTTTCATTCTTACTATAATATAGCATGATTTATTCTGTTGGTATTATATATTCTTTGTATTCTTAAAATCAGGGGACCTGTTTTTGGTGTACTAAGTGTTCAAATTTGGCAGAAATTTGGAAGCTTCTTCCTTAAAAACAATTTATATAACAAATATCTGTACTTAGCCCCAGAAATTCCATTGCATTCATGATATAGTTTGGCTCTGTGCCCCCACCCAAATCTCACCTTGAATTGTAGTTCCCATAATCCGTATGTGTCATGGGAGGGACCCAGTGGGAGGTAATTGAATCATGGGGGCAGTTATCCTCATGCTGTTCTCATGATAGTGAGTGAGTTCTCATGACGTCTGATGGTTTTATAAAGGGCTTTTTCTCCTTTTGTTTGACACTTCTCCTTGCTGCCACCATGTGAAGAAGAAGGTATTTGCTTCCCTTTCTGCCATGATTGTTAAGTTTCCTGAGGCCTCCCCAGCCCTGCGGAACTTTAAGTCAATGAAACTTTTTATCTTTATAAATTACTCAGTCTCAGGTATTGCTTTATAGCAGCATGAGAACAATGGACTAATGCAAATTATGAACTTGATAAAACAAGCAAGTCAATGCAAAAGGCCTAGTCCAAGCAGACAAATGAGAACTTCTACTTTAAAACTTCAAAATCAGATACTTTGATCATTCATTTACAATTTCGTTTTCCTATTTCATACTGAACATGGTAATTTGTATTAAGAAAATATCCAAAAACTAATCTCTCTGTTGAGATGAACTATCTGTCCCTCATAGATTAGACTACATCTATATAGGTCAAGAGCATACAGAAATAAGTATACTTACATTTTCTCTGTTTTTTTCCAAATTTATAAATTGTGTTTGTTCCTTTGTTTTGTTTTTTAGCTTTTATTTTAGACAGAGTGGGTACATGGGAAGATTCATTACATGGGAACATTGTGTGATGCTGAGGTTTGTTGTATGGATTCCATCACCCTGATAGGGAGCACAGTACCTGATAGGTAGTTTTTTAACCCACCTCTCCCAAACCTTCTATAAGTCCACAGTGTCTGTTGCTTCCAGATTTATGCTCATGTGTGCTCAATGTTTAGCTACCACTTTTAAGTTAGAACATATAGTATTTGGTTTTCTGTTTCTCTGTTAGTTTACTTAGAATTATGGCCTCTAGCTTCATGCATGCTGCTACAAGGACATGACTTAACTTTTTTATGGCCATGCAGTATTACTTAGTGTATATGGACCATATTTTCTTTATCTAATCTACCATTGATGGATACCTGGGTTGATTCCACTGGCGATTGTGAATAGCTTGACCATGAACATATGAGAGCACATGCCTTCTTTTGAATTATTTTCCTTTGGATAATGGAATTACTGGGTCAAATGTAGTTCTAAGTTCTTTGAGAAATCTCCACACTGAGAAATCTCCACATGGTTGCTCTCCACAGTGGCTGAGCTGATTTGAATTCCTATCAACAATGTGTAAACATTCCCTTTTTCACAGCCTCACCATCTGTTTTTATCGTTACTGTTTTTTGGACTTTTTAACATAATCATTCTGACTGGTATTAGATGGTATCTCACTGTGGCTTTGATTTAAAGAAATTATTTCGCTGTTACTTGCTATCATTGGCCTTGTTGAAGATTAGATGGTTGTTGGTGTGTGGTTTGGTTTCTGAAATTTTATTCTATTCCATTGGTCTAATGTGTCTGTTTTCCCACCCATTCCAAGCTCTTTTGCTTAATGTGGCTTTATAGTATAGTTTGAAGTTGGGTAGTGTGACTCCTCCAGCTTATTCTTTTTGCTTAGGATGGCTTTGGCTATTCAGGCTTTTTTTTTTTGGATCCGTATGAATTTTAGAATAGTATTTTTTATTTCTGTGAAGAATGTCATTGGTAGATTGATAAAAATAGTATTGAATCTAAATTGCTTTGGGCAGTATGGCCGTTTTAATGATATTGATTCTTCCAATCCATGCACATGAACTGTTTTTTTCATTTATTTGTATTGTCTCTGATTTCTTTCAGCCGTGTTTTGTAATTCTCTTTGTAGAGATTTTTCACCTTTATTAGCTGTATGCCTAGGTATTTCATTTTCCTTGTGGCTACTGTAAGTGGGATTATGCACTTAATTTCATTCTCAGCATGGACCTTGTTGGCGTATAGAAATGCTACTGAGTTTTATATATTGATTTTGTATCCTGAAACTTTACTAAAGTCATTTATCCTGGGAGTCTTTTGGCAGTCTTAAGGATTTTCTTTGTACAGAATCATATCAGTGAAAAGAGATAGTTTATGTTTTTTCTTATTTGGAGGCCTTTTCCTTTTATCTCTTGCCTAAATGCTGTGCCTGGGACTTCCACTACCATGTTGAATAGGAGTGGTGAGAGTGAGCATCCTTTTCTTTTTCCAGTTCTCAAAGGGAATGGTTCAAACTTTTGCTCATGAACCATGATGTTGGATGTGGGATTGTCATAAATGGCTCCTAATATTTTGAGGTGTGTTTCTTTGATGCCTAGTCTGTTGAAGATTTTTTCATAAATGGATGTTGGATTTTATCAAAAGCTTTTTCTGCATCTATTGAGATGATCATATGGTTTTGCTTTTGATTCTGTTTATGTTGTTAATCACATGTATTTATTTGCTTATGGTGAACCAGCCTTGCATCTCAGGGATAAAGCCTACCTGATTGTGGTGAATTAACTTTTCATCGTGCTGCTGGATTAAATTTGCTATTATTTCATTGGAGATTTTGGCAATGTTCATAAGGGATATTGGTCTGAAGTTTTCATTTTTCATTGTGTCTCTGCCAGATTTGGATATCAGGCTGATGCTGGCTTGATAGAATAAGTTAGGGAGAAGCCTCTGCTCCTCAATTTTTTTGAATAGTTTTAGCAGGCTTGGCACCAGTTCTTCTTTGTATATCTAGTAGAATTTGGTTGTAAATCCATCTTGTCTAGGGCTTTTTTGGTTGATGGTTTATCACTAATTCAACTTCAGAAGTTGATATTGGGGTCTATTCAGGGTTTCAAACTCTTCCTGAGTCAATCTTGGGAGATGATGTGTTTCCAGGAGGTTATGCATTTCCCCTAGATTTTCTAATTGTGTGCGTAGAGTCGTTCATAGTAGTCTCTGAGACTTTTGTATTTCCCCTTTTTAATCTCTATTTTTTTCAAAGAAGTGATCTTCAATAAACTAAAGACAAAGAATTGGAAAAACTGGTTCAAATAATCTAGATGTTCAGTGCCTGGAGAATGAATGTAATTCATTTAATATTTACCCAATTATGGTCATTGGTGACATCCTCATTGGCCAACGACATTGAGGTCCCATGAAATCCCCTGGCTCTCTGTTCCTTTTTACCCCAGGGATCTGTGCAAAGGCTGTGAATGTCATGGTTCCAGCAACCTTTGTTTCACCCATTGCCATCCCCACTGACACACCCTTATGATGTGGAGATGGGTCCTTATAAAGTGTGGGAACTTCATGGGACTTCAGTTTCAGTGTAGTGTGGGAACTTCATGGGACTTCAGTTTCAGTGTAGTGTGGGAACTTCATGGGACTTCAGTTTCAGTGTAGTGTGGGAACTTCATGGGACCTCAGTTTCAGTGTAGTGTGGGAACTTCATGGGACCTCAGTTTCAGTGTAGTGTGGGAACTTCATGGGACCTCAATTTCAGTGTAGTGTGGGAACTTCATGGGACCTCAGTTTCAGTGTAGTGTGGGAACTTCATGGGACCTCAGTTTCAGTGTAGTGTGGGAACTTCATGGGACCTCAGTTTCAGTGTAGTGTGGGAACTTCATGGGACCTCAGTTTCAGTGTAGTGTGGGAACTTCATGGGACCTCAGTTTCAGTGTAGTGTGGGAACTTCATGGGACCTCAGTTTCAGTGTAGTGTGGGAACTTCATGGGACCTCAGTTTCAGTGTAGTGTGGGAACTTCATGGGACCTCAGTTTCAGTGTAGTGTGGGAACTTCATGGGACCTCAGTTTCAGGGTAGTGTGGGAAATACACTTTATAAGGACCCATCTCCACATTCTAAGGGTCATCATACCTCGTTGTCCTTTCATCAGTATAGAGGAAAAGCTCTACTTTTCTGTTGCATTCAGAGACACTATTTTCTATCTCCCTTCCCTATAGTGAGATACAAACCATAGGATCATCTCAATAGATGCAGAAAAAGCTTTTGAAAAAATCCAACATCCCTTTATGATAAAATCTTCAACAGACTAGGCATCAAAGGAACACACCTCAAAATATTAAGAGCCATTTATGACAATCTCACAGCCAACATCATGCTGAATGTTCTATAGAAAGGATGTTTTCTATCTCTCTTCTCATCAGTGGCTTTACACTTTTATGTAAAGGGAAAAATAGCATAAACAACTGTTGTTTCCTAAAGTTTTGATTCAGGGGAGCAAAGATCCTTGAAGCAGGAAAATAGTAAGTGTCTTGCTGCCTAGAAAGCAGAATGGGAGAAACCTGGGACAGAAAATTCAAAGAGCAAAACAAAAACCAACACCTCAAAAAAGTATTCTACCACCACGGTAATTAAGAACTTTGACAAGCCTGGCTCAAATCCTGGCCTTGCCATTTACATGTTGTCTGACCTTGAACAAGACATTTAACCTGCTTTTTTTTTTCCAACATTGTATTGAAAAAAAATATGTATATATAAATATATATGCTAATATACTTAGAGAAAAGTACCCCTCCTTAAGTGCATAGCTCAGCATATTTTGAGCACAGACGTCCAGAAAAACAAGGGTGCAAGCACCCATAAGCCCCTCCCCTTGCTCTTTCTGGCCATTGCTGCCCCCGCTAAACGGACCCCCTCCTGACTCGCATAGCTCAGAATAGTTATTCTTCGCTCCAGTGCGCACTGTTACTTCAGTTTTTTTGCTTCCTTTATGACAGAGGGATTATCGAAGTACCTTCATCCTGGTGTTGTTATGACAAGTAAACAAATTAATATTTTAAAAATGTTTAGAACAGCCTATGCATGGTAGGCACAGTGTATTTGTTAAATAAAAATAAAACACATATTTTAGAAAAATTAATGGTTTAATATAAGTTGTGTGACCCTAAACCTATGAATTATGGTTAAAAACAGATTGACACATGAAGAAGTAAATGATGACCTACCCTAGATAAATAAAAATTCAGCTTCACAAATGTTTCATTCACTCCTACATGGTGACCCTAGAATAACGTTACACAGATTTCTTAGGTTGGTTTGATGGAAAGAAAATGTAAGCGTACATATATGTCTCAATAGTGATCGAATATGGTTTCCTTCTGAAACTATCATTTTGTCCTATTCTGAAAAAGTTACGCATTATATCATGTGTCACTTTAAAGAACCTCTAGGTATTGTTCAAATTCATTTGCTGAAAAAGAAATTTGTATATTGCTCATACACAGGCATTTTTAATTTATAAAATGTAAGCTTAATAGGGCTGCAAGTTTTTGGATTACATAACTGTGGTTATTGGAATTAAGAAAAATACCCATAGTAAAGAGAATGTACCTGAAATTGCTGAGGCTGCCATGAGATTAAAGCAGTTTACTACATTCTAAAAAGGGCACGGGATCAACATTAAGAATCCTGTTTCATTTATCACCATTTCATGGAATTGATTTTCTGTCCTTAGAAATGAGGATATTTTGTGACTGAGCTGCCAGAAGACAGCATGGCTGGACTCTAAATACTTCTTTTAAAAAAGTGAAGAAAAAAGAGAGCAGGTTTTTTTCCCCAAGCTTAAAGAACAGTGTATACATTAGGACATCATTTCATGTAAACTATATGATCTTTTACTCTTTTTTGCTTATTATTGAATATCTATTATATGATTGCTTTAGTTTTCTGAAAATCTATTTCACAAGAACATTATGTTTCTAGATAATCAGTGACATGGCACAACCAAACACTTACTCAGAAGATTCAACATCCAACGTTCCATTTAGAAATGATGCCAGGGTGACTGGCAACGCTGAACTTCAAAGGTGTGAGATAGGGAAAGTCATTAATAATCAAACTGAAAGACACATTATGTCAAGTTTAGAAGTAGCCATTGCAGAAGGTGAGTCTCTGAAGTTTCATTTCTACAAATGAACGGCCAGTATTTGTGGACTCTATGGAGAGCCCAGAAAGCAAAGAAAAGTAGTAACACATATTTGGCAAACATCCTGTTGTTTAAGCAGATTTGTTTTTATGTTGCTGAGAAGAACTATTTGACAGTTTTCAGCGAGGAGACTTTTGCAGTAAACACTTCTAGTTTATTAGAAGTAGTGCAGGATCGCGAGTATGCAGCCTATGTAGTTGAATGGACCCCTGCTCTCGGAAGAGCCTCACACATGTGTTCTGTTGTATTTTCTGCAACTAATTCATCAAGATTTAAATTAAACAAAGACCGATTTGTACCTTCAATGGGCCAGACACTGTACTAGGTATCACTATGGATACAACAGTAAACACTAAATATGGTCCCTGCCCTCAGGCACTAATTCAATAGAAAGCAATATAGAAAATTAGACAAAGGAGTAAGTACAATGAATGTGATGAAGTGTTACGACTATGTGTAGTCTACTATAAGAGACATATCGTGGCTATGAGATTAATGACAGCCATAAGGCCACCTTGACATCTCACAGTGCCTACACTATGTATCAATTAGCAATTTAATGTCACCTGGCTTGGGGATTTCCAATTCTGGCCCAGGGATTACCAGAACTCTATGACAAGGGGACCTAAAGCCCTGGTTGCCCTAGAGACAAGGCTACCTCAGCACAGATGCCAATTTCATAAGCCTTGAAACAAAGTTTACCCTTAAAGAATGGCTGAAACTCTCTTCACAAAAGAAAGCCCTGGTAACTGACCTGGATTGAATACAGGTATAAGAAGGAGGAAGAGTCCCCCAAATACTGAAAATGGTCTCTGGCTGGAAGCCCCCTGGTTAGTCAGTCATCTGACCCCGACTGTGTGTGGCCCATGCCACAGCCAACTCCCACTAACCCTCCTGTAAGGGCACCACCAGAAGAAAGTGCTTGAGCATCAGACAGTGTCTAAGGCTCATCTATGACAAGAATCGAGCTGCAGGGGAGAAGTCGCCCCTGAGGGAAGGCTGATTAACTAGAACCACTCAAGATCCTCGAATGTGACACTAAATATAATTGTATAATAAGAAAAGACACAATGCACAGACAGCCTGTAGGCATTGGCTAGCAGGGGACCACACAGCAGAGAACAGTTTATGTAAGGAAGTAGTTTATGAAAAAGTGAGTGGACATTTAAGCAATGGAGAAGGCAAATATTCATTTCCTCAATCTGCTGTATTAGGAGACGTGGAACTTTGAAAACAGAAAAGTAGAACATTACCTGGAAGGCAAACATCATCTTATATAGATTGTGTAAGAACTTGTTAGTGACCGAATAAGAGAGAGAGAAACCACGAAAGGGAGAAACCGAGAGAAACTAAGAGGGAGAATATGATGGAGCAGGTGAATACCTGGAAGCATCAGTGCTCAGACATCCTGGGATTTCTATAATCACCTGAATTTCCTGATTTCCTGAGGTCTGTCTCACTGAAACTCTCTCTCAGTCCAATTTCTTGGGTCCAGTTTTAATGCCATTTTAATTCATCAGCAAGCTCTCCTTAGGGATTTGCCATTTGGGTCACAGAACGTGTTTGCCTCTTTCCCTGGTTCCGTTGAACTGTGAGTGGCCCTGGTTATGGCACACACTTTACCTGTGACAATTGCACCTGAACACAGCAGAGCTACTTGGCTGAAAATGAGACAGCCAATCTCTTATTTAGTTACAATGTCAGTGTAAAATGCAAACATGTTTTGAATCAAATGTATGTTCTTAAATCACTGAATGGTGGAAAAAGGGGAAAATAATATGTGGATATTTCAAGATTTTTAAAAATAAATGGAGTTGAGGAAAAAAGTCATTCAAAAACTAGTTTTTGTGATACTTCTAGCATCTTAGCAAAGATATTGGATTCGACAGCTCAAAGAAATTTCTAAGAAGTTTCCAAACCTAAAATTTAAAACGCTAAGCGGATTCCTTTTCCTTTATGATTGCAACGTTCGAACAACATTCTGTGTGAGTGTTCATTGTCTGGTGATCTGTAATGATAGGGTTTCTGGCCAGATTCTTGACAATATCAATAAACACATTTCCTATCAACCGCAGTCTCACTGCCCTGGACATTGTGACATAAACACTAGTTGGTTAAATCCAGTCTCAGCTATTCTCTGAGAATGCCAAACTGAAACCACGTTGCACACTCGCAACGTGGCCCCAGGGGAGCCGCGGCCTGGCAACGCGCGCATCCTGTGGTAGTTCAGGAGCGCCACCTGTCGTGAAGAAGGAGAAAAGCAGGGCAGGGAAGACATTCCACATTGATTCTATTTTGGTGACATATATTCAAATAAAGGACATATTTTCTTCTACAACTGTATTTTGCCCATTTGCTGTTTGATGATGTCTAACTAAAATGTTAAAGCGTGTTTACTGACTATAAATCGATAATAAGTATCTTTTACAGAAAGAAAGAAAGGAAGAGAGAAAAGAAAGAAATAAAAGAGAGAGGAAGGGAGGAAGGAAAACAACAAAACTTGTCTTACCTTTATAGAAATTCCTGTGTTCACTGTTCATTATATTTTTTTCTTTAAATAATACCCTTAAGAAATGTACAATTGTAAACCCTACAACAATTTGTGTTTTTGTGGTTAAAGAAACCAGTGTGAACTGTTTAAATAAACCATGAGGGCTTCATAACAGAAATTCAAATATCTGGGTTGTGCTTGATCGTTACACAGGGTTTCAGCTGTGGTTTGCAGATTCTTGTAAACTAAACCTCATGGAAAGAGCCCACATTGACAGCTCATTTGTGAACCTTGAGGACAGAAGGCATTGAACTGCCGCCCGAAAACACTCTTCCCATTCTTAAATGTCTCTTCCATACATTCCAAGTTCCTAAAGGCATTCAACATAGCAAATGCTCTAGAAGCTATTTCTGAGTCATAAACCCAGTGATGTGAGCCAAGGTCTTCAAAGGAGACTCTCCTAATCTAAAAGCCTCTGTTCAGTGAGTGCTCCTACCTTCCGTGGCACCCAGCCTTCTTTCTCTCCGTGCTCCTCTGCATGTACCATCTCGCAGGTCAGTCCCCACCCCTTTCTGTCATCAGCACCTCTGCTCCTCTGGCTTCTTCCCCTGAAGGCAGCCTGTCCGGCTGCTTCTCATCCATCAGCTCTCAGCTCACATGTCGACACTGCAATAGAAATTAGGCCTACCTATCTATTTGATTCCAACGACTCACTGCAATTCGCAACTATTCTATTTATTTTCTCTAATTTTTTCCTCGTGTGTTGCATATCTCCCTCTCCAAAATAGAAACTTGACCAATACAGTCTCTTAACTACCTTATTTACCGTTTTGTTAGCAGCATATAATAACATGCCCTGGGGAGATGTGTGCACAATAATATTTTTGGAATGCTGAGATGAAGGCTTTTCTATCAGTCAAACTTGACAAAATGTCTGAGGCTCTTTTGATAGGCTTAAGCGGATGTAAATAATTCTATATCATTGTAGCACAGTTTGCTGAAAGGCAACTCATGGGCTATAAAGGCAGAGAATTAAGTATGGAAGTTTATAGTATTAGTTTGGTGAATAATATTATGATAAACATTTATACTTTCCCTGGAATTCTGCAGCTTTGAATAATAGATAAAAGTGTTGATGTTTCTCTAGCACAGGTAATCTCAGTGCAACTGGAGAAAGTTTGAAGTTACTGAATATTTGGCTAACTGAATTTGCTAATCTGCTTAAATAACAACTCCCAAAGTCTTGATACCCTGGTCTTTTTAAACGTGGACTAACAAAAATTTGACTGACCGAAACTTTCATTTATATTCATCTGAATATACAGCATATTCTGAATATATAGACAGGGACACTGTAATATCCCCAAAATACATATTCCTGGAACACTGCATTCTACCAGTCTTCTGTGTTACCTATTTTATGTTAATTTTGGCTACATTATATGTTCCAGAAGTACCAAGATTTTCTACTTAAACAGTAACAAGTGAGTTTCAGTTGGGGCTGTTGTTTATTTATGGTAGCTGCAGCTATGAGAAGCACCATGGGAGGGAGTCTGCAAACTGGTAAGACAGGAAAAGTTTCTCATGGAAGAGTAAAAACAAGACATGGTTTGCTAGAAAAAGGATAAACAAGAAAAAGCCAGTGTGAAAGAAAACAAAAATAACATACGTAAAAGGGAGCAAATATGTTCCCCTCTCCCTGGAAAAAACAATTGTCTTTTAGCCAATAGTAAAATTAGAAAAATAAAGATAGATAATAGACACTTTGCAATATTAAGTGAGAGGAATTGAATGTGAATTTTAGTATTCTGACTTTAAAAATCAAAAATCAGAAAACCTGTTTGATATCCTAATTTTTGTTTTGAATGTTTACTGAATTATTAAATCCGAAAATCTAGGAACCAATTGATGCTGAAATGGATAGAAGTAGCACGAGTGAAAACTGAAGCAGAGGCATCAGGAAGAAGCATCCTCAGAAGCTACAAGACAGCATGGCGTGGGAGACGGCCCCTCTGTTTCGTCTCCTCAAGTTCCATGACAGACTAGTAAGACTGAGTTTGACACCTTGGGAGAGACACGTCTGCCAAGTTTGTCATCCATTAAATTCACATTAAATGATAAGAGCTGACCACAGTAATGTTGAGAGTTGAATAATATTATTCTAGAAAGAAGATAAGAATTGTTTTCATATATTCGAAGAATTTTTACAAGGTAGATATCCCAAACCAGAAATGTTATATAAACTAATAGCTGGGTAACTTCACACAAAGTTGAAATAACATGGATATAGCACAGTTTAAAGGGTGATCTTTCACATTAGTCAAGAATTTTTATCAGACAGATTCATGAATTTATGGCTTTTATAATAAAAATTATTTATTAAATGGGGTTGTTTATAGTTTGGAATAATTGAGTTCATAGATCAAGGGAAAAAGCAGAAAAAGAGGTTTACACTGTGTTCTTAAAATCTTGAGTTTTTGTGTTCTTAAAGGACATATTTTAGTGAAAAAAAATGTTTAAAAAATTATCTGGAAATTAGAATGTTTAAGGCCTAAATTCCCAAATTAGCCATGTTCAGATGACTTGATCAAAATGCCACATAAATCAATAATTTAAAATGGCTAGTTTTGTGAACAAACAGATCTGAGCAAATTTTAGGTTTATTAACAAGGGAAAGAAAGAAAAAAGAAAACAAGAAAGGGGAGGAGGAAAGACAAGAAAGAAACTTGCTGAAGGCAACACATTGTAAGGCAACAGTAACTCTGGGAACAGGGAACTATTTGTTCTCGTCGGTAAAAGTGTGCATCTGCATCCATTTGTGTGTGCGAATAATATATGTTTGCTAAAACTTGAAAATGACATCATCCTTAAACATAAAAGTTTGTTAGTTTATTTAAATAATAAATTGAAATTGTGGCTGGGCATGGTGGCTCACACCTGTAATCTCAGCACTTTGAGAGGCCGAGGAGGGTGGATCACCTGAGACCAGGAGTTTAAGAATAGTCTGGCCAACATGGTGAAACCCTGTCTGCCCTAAAAATACAAAAATTAGCCAGGCATGGTGGTGCATGACTGTAATCCCACTACTTCAGATGCTGAGGCAGGAGAATTGCTTGAACCTGGGAGGCGGAGATTGAAGTGAGCCGAGATCGCACCACTACACTCCAGCCTGGGCAACAGAGAGACTCCATCTCAAAATAATAATAATAATAATAATAATGATGAATTGAAATTTTATTAAAAGTGAAAAGAATGTTTTATTGTCAAACATTTCTGTAGCTCACTCACTTGTAGAAACCATGTCTTTTTATTTGAGCCTGGCAGCTATGAACCTATTGTTATTTTTTCAGCTACAAAGTGATGTAAACAAATGTATCTATTAATATAAGTTTGCAAACTAGGCATTCTCAAGGCTGTGGTAGGGTAGGTAGGACCGTTAGACAGTCTCTTCATTCATATAAGCCCTGAAATTTAGAGAGCTGATCTCATATGAAAATGAGTTTATTGTATTTGATGTTATAAGAAAACTAATAGAACAGGCAGATGATTTTGCAGAATAAATGATGAATGCTAAAGTGTAGAAAAATATATAGAAAGCAAGGTTGGAACTCAGGGCAGGAGACACAGACATGAGTCCCACTCCAGAGGTGATTTGAAGCTGTGCAAATCAAAAAGGACCTAAGATGAAGAGCAAACCAAAAAAAGAACATGGTGACTACTGAATCCCAGGTAGGGTGCACATTTAGGTGGCGAAAAGAAGAGGAGACACAAATGGATACTGAGGCAAGAGACTGAACAGAGTAAAGCCTCACAGAGACCAACACTAAGCTGTAAGTAGGAAGAACTGCCTTTGGCCAGTAGAAAATATAGACTGCCGGCTCACATCTAGCCTCAGTCCTTTTGCAAACTTCAGATATTCTCTCTAATGGACGTTCTGGTGAGTTATCAAACTGAAATGGGCCATCATTAATTATTTTGTAATGCTTTATGAGGAGAATTTATTATACCGGATATTAGAATCATCTTTCTGAGTCTTAAGAGGAAATATTAAAATTATATGTGAACTAAGCAATTGTGATTTGTTCTCTATTTTGCTTCTAAATATAAGTACTTGTGTAGATCAATGGTCCAAAAAGAGCAGAGACAGTCGTCACTGAGTGAAGACCCAAGAGATGGTAATATCCATGGAAAATAAAGATGAGAAAATGCAACTGGCCAGTAGAATCTGACAGCACGTTGAGCCTCTGCAAAAGAACTTTCTGCACTGAGTGCCCTGGGACCCACTTCCCTCTCCGGTCGTCTGTCTTGGCACAGATTGCTCAAGAAGAGCCCCCCAACTAACCCCTTTTCTCCATGACCAGAATCCTGAAAGCTGAATTGGTTCCTGTTGCTGTCCGCTCCTTGGATGCATGCCAGGGGAGCAGTTCACCACAGGCGGTTATCAGTCAACGCTGGCAATCATGGTCCAGACCAGTTTTCCAACAGAAACACATTGCGTTATTGAAAGCAATGCATGAAATATTTTTAAAAGACTCAGTGATGCCAACGAATGTCTCAAAAGAATTCTGAAAGGGTTTCAGAAGATGGATGAATCTTTCAGTTCTAATTTTCAACAGTTAGCTTGAATCATTTCAACAGTTTCCATTTTTTTCCTCCTCAAGAAAAGCATTTAGAAGAAATGTTTTTTGTTTTTTGTTTTTTATTTTTTTTCATCAACATGTTCTGAGTACACACCTGCTCCGGGACCAGACCCTGTTTAGACCTAGGAGACCCAGCAATGCATAGGACAGACACAGTCCCTCCTCTTGTGAAATTTACATTCTAGTGAAGGAAGAAAGAAATTAGATACATAAATAGATGAGGTAATTACAGGCAGTGTTAGGTGCTATGAAGAAATAAAACAAGGTCAAGAGACAGGGAGTGATTGAAGGGAGGCACAAGGAGTGATTCTGAGGTGTGAGGAGCTGTTGAAGGAACCGGCATCGGAAGTGAAATGTAAAACATGGAACTGAACTCGCTGTCTAAGTATCTGGGAGGACAATCTCAGTCGCAGTAAAAGCAAGGGTAAACCTGATATGATCTGGAGCAACAGCAACAGTGACAAAATAGCCTGGATGGCACGAAGTGGGCAATGCCAGAATGGCAAAAACTGTACAAAGGAGGCAGGCAAGCAGAGCCCTGAGGACTATGGAAAACTCTGGAATTCACTCTATGGGCATTGAACTCATGAAGACATTGAAGTCTCCTTAACGAAGGAATGGCGCCAGTTGATTGACAGGTCGAACCTCCCTAGTTGTTACACGGTGGATTCGCTGCAGGAGAGCAGAGCTCTGCTCTTCTTTCCCGGAATGACTGCAGGAAATAGTGGTGCTGCCTTCCCCGGCAAACAAGGAGTGAAAAATCCCTTTGTGTTCAGCAGGTCAAGGTAACTCCTAGGACACAGCTTTTCAGTAAAAAGCAATCACTGGTGTTCACTAGAGTCTTGATGAAGTCTTTGTTAAGTGTAGCATATTTCTTCAATTCTTCTACCTGAGCATATCTCCTCTTCCTATTATTTGAGCTAGAAGCAATAACAATGTCCTAAGATGTGCAGTTTTAGCAGGAGTAATAGTGAACATGTTCTCAAGTAGAGGCCTTTTGGAATGATTCAGAAATTGCAGCCCATTCTGTAGCAATGAGAAATGGATATGTCAGCCTTTTGTAAATTATAATGCGTAGTGCAAATAAACATCATTATGAGGGATGGAATACCAAACATGCTTAAACTAGGGCAAGCATCTGCACTAAACTACTTTTCCTCGTTTGGCCCATGGATCCTCTTTTTGTAAGCAAGTATTAAACAGAGATGTTTGGCATTGCAGCGATGACCATTCTGTCAAAGTTGGAAGCTTAGAACTCTGAATTACTTTCCAAAATATAAACCTTAACCTTGAGAGAGTTGTAATCACCTGCGACATTTTTGTAAAAATTAATTAAATATTAAATAAAAGGAGCATGGGACATAATCACTGTCAGGACTGGCACATTCTTTTCTACTGACTCTCAGAAGAAAGCACTTATGCAAAAATGCACTTCTACCTTGTTTATATTTCTCTCACTGAAATTTACTGAACAGGACCTCGGATGTAAATATCAAATCAGCCATTTGCTCTTTAGCGCAGTAGTCCAAGGTCATTGCACCAAAGGGAGGAAAAATTAAAACTACATGAGACAGTAGCTCTGGAATGAGGCTTTAGAGTTACTAGTTAGTTAAAATATCAATTTCAAAGACTATGGAAAAAATCGAAAATCATTTTTTCCACTTAAAATTGTCAGACTGCTAATGCTGAAGTAGGAACATCATTTTCCCCTCAGCTGTGATTAGTACGGTGTGTAGAAAATGTATGGGCAGGTTTTCAAGGTTATCAGGCTGACAGCCATAATGACTCCATTGTATTGCAGGGGTGCAGACCCTGGGACTTAAACAGACCCTGCAGAGGCCTCTCAGCTGGATGAAAGCATGGCTCCTGGTTTCGTTGGCTAGCTGAGTACATAGATCAAAAAGGTGGCATGTCTTTATGAAGTCAAAATTAGACTCAGTTTCTCATCCTAAAGATGGCTCAAATGTTACAATGACAAATACTCTATGATCTAAGTGTACCAGATCCAGAAGTGCACGTTCTTCCTGATTTGCCAAGTTGAATATGTCTTTGTTATTACTCAACACAAGAGTAGAACTAGCTTTGGAAAGACAGAAATTACTTGTTCCATCTAATATCCAGGTAGTACTAGCTTTTTAGGTTCTCTGTATGAAATGCTTAAATGAGATATCAATTAAGACTTCTATAATTAATGAAGTGATTTTACATGTTGGAGTACACAAAATTATGAATTGACCTCGAAAGACAAATGTTGAAATGAGACCTGGTCAAAGTATATATGCATAAACAGTCACTAAAATGAGAGAAATATTACTTACTAAATTATAAAATAAGCACGATTTCAAGACAGTACTAAAAACTTGAATATGGTGATTTTAAAACAAAGAAAAATGTTGATTTTTATTTATTTCTTTAAAATATATTGGATAACTATCCATATTCACTTACTTATGTAGCGTTAGTTGTTTAAAATCATTAAAAAATACATGTGTATGTATAAGGCTGATAATGACATTTTCATCCTGGCTCTCCTACCTTCTGTACTACCCATCAGTACAGAACCTGGTGGGTCTTCTCCTCCCCACATGCCTCTTTCTATGACATTTAACCACTTGGGTTCCAGGTCACCTGTATGAACGCAGAGTGAGTCTGACACTGCTGTCCATTAGTACAGAATGTGTAGCTGAGATCAGGATTCTGCTGTTGGGTTGTCTGGGTAGAATCTTAGATCCACCTCTCACTTTCTGTGTGACCTTTGGTCAATTATTTGAACTCTCTGTTTTGGATTCCT
The DNA here is from genome assembly GCF_028858775.2 of Pan troglodytes. Taxonomy (NCBI): domain Eukaryota; kingdom Metazoa; phylum Chordata; class Mammalia; order Primates; family Hominidae; genus Pan; species Pan troglodytes. The sequence continues at coordinate 190,852,640 of NC_072401.2, forward strand.
TAACTTAAAAATGGGAGTATTAATATGACCTACCTTTGAGTATAGCTAGGATGGTTAAAAGGCATATGATGCTGTATACATAAAATGCTTGGAGCGGCGGCTAATAAACCCTACTGCTAAAAGGATATTTAGTGGTGGTGGTAGACTTGTGGTGGTAGTGGTGATGGTGGTGGGACTGAGAACTTATGGTCAATCATTGAATGCATATCTAAGAAATGACATACTAGATAGGTGCAGTGGCTCACACCTGTAATCCCAGCACTCTGGGAGGCCGAGGCAGGTGGATCACCAGAGGTCAGGAGTTCGAGACCAACCTGGTCAACATGGCAAAACCTCATCTCTACTAAAAACACAAATATTATCTGCGTGGTAGCATGTGCCTATAGTCCCAGCTACCAGGGGAGGCTGAGGCAGGAGAATTGCTTGAACCTGGGAGGCGGAGGTTGCAGCTAGCCAAGATTGCGCCACTGCACTCCAGCCTGGGCAACAGAGTGAGACTCTGTGTCAAAAACAAACAAAAACAAAAACAAACAAAACAACAACAAAAAAGGAAATGACATACTATTTCAAACTTGGATATAAGTTGATATCCTCCCTCTGATATTATCATGTAACCTCCAATGTTAAGTGCTACATTAATAAAAATGTACATACTCATTTAATTTCTCTGGAGGAGACAGATCAACAATTCATATCCCTGTTTTTTATATGAGAATATTGAAATGGAAGGAAATATGATAATTTGCAATTCAAGTAATTTTGTGGTTCCTTGCCTCCTACTTCTTAGAAAAATACTTAAATACTATCAGAGCAGAACCCCTTCTGATGTCCTATCATGAATTGTAAAAGCCCGAGTTTGCACCTTCCTGCTCCATCTTCCATCCCTATTCATCAGAAGTGTTTCTTCTCCACGTGGCTAATTCCTCCTTCTTGATTCTGGTCCTGTTTCTTCCCGCCTTCTCCATTACTCAGTTTTATTGCATTGATAGCCTCTACTATATTTACATCCACTCTCCACTGGCTCCTTCCCATCATTATTTTAAATTTTTTAAGCCAAAAATAAACAAAATTATTTTTTAAGAGACCTGCTCTTCCAGTTATTCCTCTGGCTCTCCCCTCACCTACAAGAATAAACTAATTTCACCAAATTATCTGTGTGTGCCAGCTACCTGTTCTCATCTCCAGCTAAAAAGTCCTTATCACATTGCAATTGAGCTTTTACTCCAATTATCTTCTGCCAGTGACCTTGTAAATAACAAACGCCCTCCATGTGCTAAATCCTCTTAACATATTGTATATCATACAGTGCTTGATTTCTTGGGATCATTTTATGTTGTTCGGCACTCTTAACCTTCAAAAATGCTTTCTTCCCAGGACACCACTTTGACCGTTTTCTTCCTTCACCACCTGCCAGTTCTTCTCAATATCTTCATTAGGACACATTCACATTGTTTTAAAATTAGATCTTTGTATATATTTCCTTTCTGATTGGCCTCAGTCATTTGAGAGTAGAAATCACACCTTGTTCTTCTTTGTATCTCCAAAGACATTACAATGTTAAATTGATGATGAAGCAATGAACAAAAGAACGCCTGAATGATGTCCTAGAAAGAAGTTTATGCATTTCAGGCTGTCAAAAATAATGCCATCAGGATAAACATTTTAAAAGGTATGGATTAACTCTAAATGTCATTTCATGTAATAAGGTTTGTCTTACTCCATTTCATGTTGCTGTACCTGAGACAAGGTAACGTATTAAGAAAAGAGGCTTATTTGGCTCACTGTTCTGGAGGCGTGGAGGTCCAAGAAGCATGGAGCTAATGTTTGGTCAGCTCCTGGTGAGGACCTCACACTGCACCACAACATGGAGAGGTGGAAGCAGACACAGAAGCAGGTGCGCAAAAGGGGCAAGACACCAGAGGCAACCTAGATCAATAACAACCTACCCTCTCATGAATGGATCCATTCCTGCAAGAACTAATCTAGTCTTCAAGAGTGAGAACTCATTACCAATACCATAGCGTCAAGCTGCCTGTGAGGGTGGAGCTCCCGACATGACCTTACCCACACAACTCCCTTAGTCCCCACCTCCTCGAAGTTTCACCTTCCAACATTGCTGCACTGAGAATTAAGGTCCAACATGAATTTTGGTAGGGCCACTCAAACCATACCCAGAGGATTAGGTATCAAGAGTAAAATTAGCTAATTTTGTAGGTAAAATAATGTGATGCAGATTAATTTAGTAAATATAAGGATATGACATCATGCAAGTGAATAAGTTAATCAAATAATAATTTATGTTTATCCCTTTGTTTCCATTTTCTTAATGCATCCTTAACTGGTAAAATCTGCGACTCCTATCCACCTTTATTTTACTTAGAAGCAAACATTTAGCTCCTATCATAATTTATAAATTAAACCTGTTACTAGGAAGCCCATGGACGACCATTCAATGAATACTGGTTGAAACTGTGAAGTTCTGAGCCAGCTGTTGTGAAGGAAGTAAAAACAATGAGAGATCAGTGTTGTCTTTGTCCTCAAAGCATCATATAGTCATGAGGGGACTTCAAAAAGTTTGTGGAAAAATAAAAGAAAAAGATAAAAAATAAAACTTTTTATTTATCAACATAAGCTTCATAAAGTTCAAGACACTTTTGTAAGCAATGCTACCAGCCATTTAGTTCATCCCTAAAGAACTGAGGGTCCTTGCAATTTAAGGATGTCAATGTGGTCTTTTATACATTAGTAACTGAAGAAAAATGAGTGTTCTTTAAATACTTTTTATGATTAGGAAACAAAAAGAAACCAGAGGCAGCCAAATCAGGACTGTAAGGAGGATGTGTAATGATTTTGCATTGAAACTCTCACAAAATTGCCCTTGTTTGATGCGAGTAATTGAGCAGCAGCATTGTTGTCGTGGAGAAGCACTCTGTGGTGAAGCCTTCCTGGGCATTTTTCTGCTAGAGCTTTGGCTAACTTTCTCAATACTCTCTTACAACAAGCAGATGTTATTGTTCTTTGCCTCTGCAGAAATTCAACAAGCAAGCTGCCTTGTCTGCTTTTGCTCTACTTCCACCTCCTGTAGCCATTGCTTTGATTGTGCTTTGTCTTCAGGATGGTAGTGGTAAGGCCAAGCTTCCCCTCCTGTTATGATTCTTTGAAGAAATGCTTCAGGCTCTTCATCCCACTTGTTCAAAATTTCCATTGCAAGCTTTACTCTCGTCTTCAGCTGATCTGTTCACATTGGTTTTGGTATGCATCAAGTAGAAAGGTTCTTCAACCGTAAATTTTTTAATCATAATTGTGTAAGTTGAACCAGTGGAGGAGTCTATGGTGTTGGCTATTGTTTTTGCTGTTGATCATCAATCTTCTTCAATTAGAGAACAAACAAGATGAATTTTTTCCTCACAAATTGATGTGGATGGTTTTCTGCTGCAGACTTCATCTTCACCACCATTTCATCCTTTCTTAAAAGAACTTTTCTGTTTGTAAACTGCTGATTTCTTTGGGGCATTGTCTTCATAAACTTTTATAAAGCATCAATGATTTTACTATTATTTCACCCTAGCATCACTATAAATTTGATGCTTATTCTTGCTTAAATTTTAGCAGAATTTATGTTGCTCTGATACGGACTCTGTTCAAATTCATATCTTATCCTTCATAGTTCCTCATACTAGATTCTGTTCAGACACGTTATAAGAAGTTAGTGTGAGTTCATTTTGGTGCAAAACATTTTTGAAATCCATGCATAGTTTTATTCATAATGTACATGAACTTTTGAAGACTCCTCATATGTTCTAAGAATTATGAAAGCAGATAGACAGTGATAAATACCACTCCAGAGTTTAAAGGTAAAATGGTAGGAGGTTGGCAGTGATAAAAAGGCTCCATAAGGTAGACGACATTACTTAAATGTAGTTTAAATAATCCTAAACTAAATTATGTATTAAAATCTAAATTGAATACAGCACAGATATACAAGGGAAAAATTAGGATCCAAACTTTAAAGTGAAAATGGATTTAAACATTTTTAGTTCAATTCTTGGTCAGTTAAAAGTGTCCCTAAAATACCCTTTAGAATAGGCACAAAATGGTCCACTGATGACTTCATTTTTCACTTTAGACAATTAAACGTAATCTTAGTTTTCAAGAGCTATTATATTTCATTTTTAAAATTACTAAGTTGATGTGTTATCTATGAACTATAATTTACTACAAATGTTTTTCTGCATATTAAAATTAGTATTCCTATACTCAAGTATCACATTGTTTATATTGTCCAAAAATAAAATGCTTTTCTGCAAATTAAAATTAGTATTGCTGTACTCAAGTATCACATCGTTTATATTGTCCACTTGAACATGTTTGGACATCAACCTTATACTGAAATGATTTCTTTATATGTCTGTCCTCTCCACCAGTTGCTGAGCTCTTGGTTCTGCAACCTGGATTTTCATGTTTAGAATTTATATAACTCTTTTAAATGCTTTGCACATATTATACACTCACTAAATATTTACTGAACTGAACTGTTAAAATGCTTTGGAAAATACAGTGATGAAATGCAGTGGTTAAAATGTGCTGGTAAAAAAAACTCATTCAAATTTAAAAACTAATACATGGTTTTGTAGTAAAACTTATTTATAAATTGGGGATTTTCTGGATTACAGGAAGTACAAAATGCAGCTGTTATTTCAAGTTTCATATAGTATCAGAATTGGAGAACTCTATATTCACTTAAGTCATTTTTATATGAAAAAGTAGTTTCTGAAAATATCTTCTAAACAAACTTTAGACAATATTTAAAAGTATCCCTAAACAGACTCAGAATGTTTGTGCCTCCGTCCTAAGAGTCTGTTTCAGATCAATACACATTTTATTGTGTATTTATGCACCAGGTACTGAGGTAGACCCTGGGGATACATTGGTGAGTGATACACAGAACCTAACCTCATAATAGGTGGAGATACCGTCTTTTGACTGCACTCATGTGTTAGCCATTATTTCCATGAGAACATTCAGCCCTTGAGCTGAAGAACAGAAGCCAGGCTACCCTTTTGACTGGGAGGAATTTAGTATCCAAACTCCTGTGTTTTTCTGTCTCCATAAACCTCTTCCCTTCCCCTGAAATTGCTTCTCTAGAATGAATGATTCATGAAGATTTGGTAAATGCTTTATCAAGCTTACCAAAATAAATTATATAAGGACAGTTGAGGAATGCTATTTGAAGAGTGACTTATCATTTTTATTTATTCCCATATAATTCACATCATGTACTGCAAATATCTGAATGTGATTTTCTTGTTCTGAATTTTTGTAATTATTTACCATACGTATATAGGTAATTTCATTTCTTCTTAATTCTTATGTTCTTAGATTTCCATCAATCTTCTCTCATTTTTCTTACCAACAGAAGTATTTGGCAGTATCTGAAGTTAGGATATGAAACAGTATTTAAGAGAGATGTGTGAAACTCACTTCCTGTTCTTGGTGAGAAGCCCCTGCACACCTTGGTCAACACAGTTATCACAGCTTCAGGGATGCCACGCAATATGCTTTAAATTTTTCCCACACTTGAGACCCAGCCCAAACTACTACTTGTACTGCTAGATGCTTAAAAATAGCATATGATACAATGTAGTACCTCATAGTTTCCATCAAACGTTGCAATCAGTGTTCAACCAGAAATAAACCACATTTGTTAAATGAACGAAGTTGACCTGGTTAATATCATTGGTCTGAGGGCTGCATTCTACTAAAGCAGAAATGTAAAGGTTTAAAGACCAGTTGTTTTTTGTCTGCATGAATCTAAATAAATGTGTTGGTCTAATTAGATTCATCTTTTGACTCAGGAATTGAGCCTACTACTGCACTGTTGGTTTTAAGTCTTCCTCTGAAAAGGGCGTGCAATGTCGCCGCAGATCACCCCAGCTCCCTCCCTATCCTTTTCTCCAGCCTTGGTGCTGATTCTTGGCAGAAGGAAAATTCTTTTTCTGCGAAATTGAGTTTCACACCCCCCACCTCATTTTCTTTCCATCCTCAGCAGCTACTCTACAGCAAGGTTTGGTCATGTCATATTTTCCCAATGTTCTCGGTGACTCTTGCTCTGTTTCCACACAGCGTTTTCCATCCCCCTCCCCCGACCCCCAAAATGGTGACCTCTCTTTTTCCCATTTACTTATTCAAACACAATAAGCACCTCCTTGAATCAGGCATTGTGCTGGGCAGTGGAATGGATTTGTGAATAGGGTCACACAGCCTGCTCCCTGGAGCCTTCATTACGCTGGGTACCCCCATGAACAGTGCAAACAATCATGGAGAAAAGAGTGGCAAAAAAGGGATACCATCGTGGAATGGAGAAATTCAGAAAGGATTCTAACAAGAGAAACATTTGAGCTCAAAAGACTTCAAGGAGTAGTTTTCATATTTGAATGTGCTTCACGTGGGCCTTATTAAAAATACAGATCCCTGGGTCCTGCCATTAGATATTCTGATTTGTAAAGTGTGACGCAGGGTTTATAAATCTTCATCTTTAACCACTGGTTAAGATATTAACTGGTCCAGGTTGTTTTGATGCTAGAATTTTATGGATCGAACAGTGATCACTACTGTCTTACTGGTGGCTGAAGTATAAAAGGACGAAAAGGAGTAGGCACCCTTACAACCGGCAGGATGAGGGTGGGTGAGCAGGAGGAGTAAGGATAAGAAACGAACAAGGTAGAATTTCTGATAGAAAAGACGGCAGTTGGTTGTCAGAAGCTGCATCTTCTTTGTCTAACTGGAATTTTTCTTTTGTTCTGGACTTATCTAAATAACAACAACAACAACAAATATTAAACTTAAAATTAAAAACAAGCGCAAATAAATTTTATTCTTATATCCTTGCTTTCAAGCTGCTACTTAAGACAAAATGCTCTTGATTTCTTTATTGCACACAATATGAAATGAAATTCTAGAAATGACTCTTTTTTTAATAGATCCTATAAGACTTAAAGTGCATAGGACCTTGGTTTTACTCTTCTCTTTGTATCTGCTGAATATGATGGAAAAGCTACAGCACTGACAACATAATCTGCAATCTCAAATTCAGATTACCACCTGAATTGACCACACCATGATTATGTGCAACTAAATGAATGAATCTGTTAGGATATTTTCAGCTGTAGCAGAAACCCCAGTCAGATTCTGATAAACAGCATGGAAATGCATTCTCTCAGTTGAAAGTAGGACAAGATCCAGGCCTGAGTGTCTCAACAGCTCACTGTAGTCACTGGAGACCCAGGTCCTGGCTTCTGCTCTGCCAGTCTCAGAGGGTCACCCTTACCCTCAGCCTCAAGCCCTCATGGCTACAGGACGGCTGTGCAATGTTACGAATCACCTGGCCCTGTCCAGAGGAAGCGTCTCTTTTTCAAGAAGGAGAAACTTTTCTCAGCAGCCCTACAGTAGAATTTCTTCGTGCTTCATTGGCCAGAATTGGGTCATAGTACCATTCATAAAGTCAGGATTGACAAGGAGGATAATACTGATTTTGTGAATTGGCTTATGTCCTCTGTCACAGAATGGTTATTTGTAAGTCAATCACACTGGCCATCCTAATGAGAGTCTCTCTGTGATGAAAAGGAAGTTTCTATTATTTTTCAAAAGTAATTAAATAAAGCATTAGAAAAAATGCCCATTGAAAAGCATCCAATGCTATCCCAAGTTCCAAAAGCATGCATATATTCATTAGTTAGTATTAGAAAATAATTTTGTATGTTATCATCTTTAACACTCTAAACTTAGTAAGCAACTTCCTGTAGCTGATGCAGACATCCAAAATGCAAGTTAGCTTAAATGGTTTGCACACTGTATTAATCTGAAAAAAATGGAGGAGCTGAAATTAAACACAATGATTGCCCCTTTAGCTAGACTTTGGTAATTTCAAATGTTACTTCATGGGCATATCATTAAATTAAATTACACTGAATTCAACAGAATGAAAATTTTAGCATCTTTTCCTTGGGTATCTGTCTTTACTGTAATGAATCATTTGTATATGTTGTTTTATTACAGCCACAAAAGAAATCATGTATTAATAGGAAGAAAGAAGCAGGTTATTACCTGCCACTGGAACAAAGTTATCACTTCTGGTTGCCATAGTAAGTCATATTGTGACGTTTTAAAAAAACTTCCAGCCGAATATTGTCCCCAGAAGCCTTTCAACATATATTGTTAAGATATAGGATGCTTAATAATGGCTTAGATTTATGGGATGTTGCTTTTAATAAACTTCATCCTAAACCATTGCTGACTTTTTGTACTTCAGATATTTCTGACATTTGAATGTATTTTTCAAAATAAAAGTTTTAAGATCCTTCCTGCTTTGTATTTCCTTAATGCTTCTTTGCCTGCCTTAGTTTACTGTGCTTTGATTGTAGAATCTGACCAGCCTGGCTTCGAACCCCAACATAAGGAAGTTAAATAAAACTCTGAAGACATTTGACTCCTTTATGTCATATTTTTCCAGCCTAAAAATATAGCATAGAAACTTTGTGATTAAAAATAATATATATGCCTAGCATACAGTAGCTTGATAAATCATCGTGATGGCTATTGAAATACATTGTATTTTCAGTGTCTTGAAAAATGGCTAATACAGATTCATCACTCAACAAGTACTTATTAAATGAATAAACACAACATCTACTTTGTGTGTGTGTAAAAGAGCGAGATGGAGTTTAAAAATTTAGTATCTAGATGGATTATTCATTTATAATACTAATAAGCTAACAACTTCTAAAGTTTGTCCCCAATCTGATCTTTCCCTTGTTTAGGGCCAGGATAGCTTCCTATCTAACAGGTCAAAGATTGTTGAGTGTTACAAAATATTCAACTGAACAATGACAATATAAATACAATCAATTAAATAGTGGTACTGAAAAACTTCCAAAAATATCAGGGATTTGCATATTTAAGAGAATGATTTTGAGAACTGGATAAACCAAACGGAAATAAACGCGTAATAGAGAAAAGAAACGATGTCCAAATATGGTTATTTGAATAGATTGAGAAAAGTGATAAAACCCTAGCTTACTAGGTCAAGAAAGAGAGGAGAAAACGCAAATTACCAATATCAGAAATACGAGAGGCATTATCCCTGCACTATCTCACAAACGTTAAAACAATAATATGAGACTATAATAAGGAGCTGCATGCTGAAGGAAGAAAGGAAAGAAGGAAAAAAGGAAGGAAGAAAAGATATAAAGACCAGAAAGAAGTAAGCTATTTTGATTTGTGGATGACATGATTGTTCACACAGAAAATCCTAAGAAACCTACAAAATAACTAGTAAATGTAATAAGCTAATTGAGCATAGTTCTGAGTTAGGCTTATGTTTAAGCAGTCAATGATACTTTTATATAAAGCAATAAACAATTGGAAAATTAAAGCTTTAAAATACCATTCACAATACCACCAAAAAACATAATTCTTACAAGTTATTTCAGCAAAAAGTGGGCAATATCTTTACAGAAATCTGCAAGACATTGCCAAAAGAAACCAAAATAATATCTAAATAAACTGTGAGACACAAAGTGTTCTTGGATCATAACACAAAATAATAATATGTTAACTATCCCCAATTAATTTTAAATTTAATGGAATCCTAAATATAATCCTAGCAGACATTTCTGTAGAAATCTACAATTTTACTTTTAAATTTACAGGTAATGCAAATGAGCAAAAACAATAAAGCCAAAAAAACCAGAGTCAGAGGACTCATACCATGTGATTCCTAGACTTACAGAACTATTATCATCATCAAGTCACTCGGTGCCAGCGTTCAATCAACAAATGATACACAATTGTAAGAACAAATTAGACTCCCATCATCTTATTTTACACAAAGGTAATTGGGAAATAAAATTTTTTTCAACAGAGGGTGCTAAAATAAATATCCACATAGAAAAAATAAAATGTAACCTCTATTTAACACCATACTCAAAACTTAGTTTAAACTAGTTAGTTGATACAAATAAATGAGGAAACTAAAACTATACAGCTTTAAGAGAAAAAATAAAAATAAGTTTTTGTCTCTTTGACAATTATTTCTCATGGTACAGAATTAAATAATCATGACAACTGATGCAGTCCATTAAAATGAAAGAATTTCTGTTCATAAAAACTCCATCATTGAAAAAAATGGACAAATAATGCACTTGGAACAAATATTGACAAAACAATCCTTAACAAAGAGCTGAAATCTTGATAAATCCAATACTCACAAAGAATTTCTATAACTAATAATAAAAGTTAAAATAACCTCATATGAAAAATCTTAGCAGTCATTTCAAGGAAAGATTATAAATGACCAATATCTACATGAAATGTGCTCAGTATCACTTGAATCCAGGGAAATGTCAATTAAAACCTCTAGCAGATATAGAAGAAATAGAAAAAAATGATAAAATCTAACATGGGCAAGGGTGGAGTGCAATGGGAATGTTCATATGTTGTTGGTGAAACTGGAAAATGGTAGAATTGGTTTGCAAAAAAATTTGTATTAAACAGCCAAAATTGTACTTATAACCCCACAATTCTAATTCTAGATATTTCCCTAATAGAAATAAAAATGTCTACAAATACTTACATAGGAATATTCACAATTGCCACATTTTTCAGTTGTTGCTTTATGGCAGATATTATTATTTTATTCACTGCGTACCTATAATTATTTGGTGAGCAAAATAAAAAAATTATATCATGACTACATAGTAGTGTGTTACTAAATAATATGTAACTAAATCTCAAAAATATAAAATGTTAGTAATTTACGTCATTATTTATTTTTTATATAAAAGAAATATGTATGCCATTTCCCACCATTTTTTTCTTGATTTCACCAAAACTCCAAGTAGGAAAGACTTCTGGTTTTAAAAAGTATGTAAATTAACCTTTATATTTGGATCTAAAGTTATTTTAAAGACTATCTAACCCAGCCCCCTCAGTTTACCAAAAAAAAAAAGAAGATATTCAAAAAAGTCAAGTGGCTATTTATACTATCATGAAAGAAAAGAAACAGAACACAGTATATGACAAGATGTAGAAATCCATAGAACTTCTAAAATGGAGACTATTTTATTTATTTCTATAGGTACAATGACAGTGCTATCCATATTTAATTTTATTTTCATTGTCTTCTAAAACGGAGACTATTTTATTTATTTCTATAGGTACAATGACAGTGCTATCCATATTTAATTTTATTTTCATTGTCTGTCTGTTGATCTTACAGAAAGTCAATGGGCATTGACTTTGAATGAGTACTAAAGAAGGCCATTTTATAATAGGGTTATAAAACTAGCACTGAATTATTAATTTATCACAACTTGCTATTTCAAATTCTACTATTCTTCCTTATATTTCTATTAAAAGTAAAAAATTATTAATAGCAGTTTTCTGACTTTTTTTCACTAGAGGTTATATTAGGTTCTATTAATTAAATTAGATGACCTCTCATACCGTCAGGATAGAAAAAACCATTTGTAAGAACAAAGCGGAGATCTGATGAGGCGAACATTGATTTGTTTTTCCCAGTAGCATGTGTATCGATCATCAACATCCAGTCGGATTTAGCTTTTCCTGACCATGTGATGTTTTATTGCAAAATATCTAGTGTGTGGTGCCAGCCACTCAGAGCAGCTGGTGTCAAAGGGTAGTTTGATCTGTATTGTAAAACGAACAAGACTACAATTTAAAAGGCTAAAGGGCAGCCACTGCAACCAGAAGGGAGTTAAACCAAGAAGTCATGTCTATTCACACACGTTCTGTGTCCTTCAGAATTTACAGAAAACAATTTGACTGTCATTCCATATCTGGGTATTTAAAAATCAGCAGCAAAGTGTCAACATGTTTTTAAATTTAGTGCCAGATAAATATTTAAAGCACAATTCTCTGGATCTCTTCATTCATAAATATCTTAGAAATATATTTTCTTTAGAAATATATGTTCTGTCCACCAGGAAATACAAGAGTAATTTTAGTTCATCTTGGCATAGCAGAGTCCTTCATCTTTTGTGCACTTCTGCTCATCTTGGCTGTGCACTTCCTCCCAGCCGCTAAGTGACCACATACTCCCTCCAACCCAAACTTTTCCTTCAGGGATTCAGCTGATTTACATAATTTTTCACTAGATAATTAGGTTTTTCAAGTTCATACATTATTTCATGGAATTCTTAGCACATTTGAATGTTTATTTTATAAATTTTAATATAAAAGACTTTGGTCAAATTAATACACTTCTAATTGTAGAATCTTAGACATCAGTAGGGGTGTCTTCCATCAATATAGTGACAGGATGAGTGGAAACCTCCAAATTCATGCATCTTGCAAACCCAGCAACTCCATTATCAAGTACTGGACCCAGTGCTTGGGAAAAAATAAAGTATTACTTCAAATAAGAACATTCTTTTCAAATATTTAGATAACAAAATTAATATTTTGGGATTAAGTTTGTAATTTATATGGATAGTGAATAATTAGATAGATATCAAGGATTTCCCCCAATGTGGGGAAATTATATCAATTTAAATAATCTTATATGTAATTATAAAATATGCATGTTTAAAAAGTCTAATAAAGATTAAATAGCATAAGATATTTTATATTAATAGGTTTTTTCAACTGGATGTGTTGAAAAAATTATTCTGGTGCATCATTAAGTCAATAACATCTAATTCTCCAATTCTGGAAGGTGTTAGAAAATAGATAGATTTTTAGAAATTTTATAATTGTCGGTGGAAATTACTTTTAAATACCTCATTATCTGAAGAAAATGTAGAGACGTTCTAATATTATATAGTGAATTGTATAATCAAAAAGGTTAATATGAAGAGAAAAATAAATTGTTAGAAGCTGTCATTATGAAATCAAAAAGAGGTGGTCTTATTAAGACAGAAAAAGAGAAGAAAGGATAGATCTTTAGTGATGGAAAAAAAGAATGGAAAAGCATAGGAAAAAAATGGTCATGATATTTAGAAGAGAGAAAGTATTACAGGCTAGATATATATGTATAAAGAATAGAATCATCTCAGCAAGCTAGAGAGGAAAGTGGAATGGGAACACCAAGAACCTGGCATGTCAAGCCAGAGATTTTTGAATTTGATCTGAGAGGTTTACGTTTCAGGGTCTGGAAGAGGCATGATGGAAGCATCCATTGACCACGCATCTGCTGGGTGACCCTACCAGTGGAGGACGGTCACCACTGACCCTGCTTAGGGCATGACTGAGGGTTGTTGAACTGCCTATGAAAGATGGATGACATGATACCGAACCACAATCCTAGGATGTCAAAATGAGATTGTGATGTTTATTTGCACACTTGATTTGTGCTGTAATCAGTTTCTATTTTTCTTCTTTTCAATGACTCCTTTGACCAGCTCTGTGCATTATGGATAAAGCAATCAGAACATAAATTGTCAGTTTGGCTCATCACAATCCCTGAAGAGCTCAGTGAACACAGTGACCTGTTTTCCCAGCCATCTCACAATAAAAACTAAACTGTGCCAGCTTTTTTAAGGAACATTCTAGAAAAAGTCACGGTATAACCTGCCAGCTCAGTTCCAGGAAAAAGTATTGAGTGAAATGTTATGTGAAGACAGAATGTCTGTTGCATGATTCAATACTGTGATGGTGGGGATGACTTCTAAATTATGGATGATGACTACAGCCACATATGCCCTCCTATCAATTCTCTAGCTAGCTTCTTGACTCGGATGTCCAACACCATCATGCTTAGTCTGTAAGAATATTCTACTGTTTTTCTTGTTAATATTTTCAATGTTAGCATTTGTTTTTGTTGCCTTTAATGTATTTTTTATATATGTAAAATACTTGTATGATTAAAGATAAAAACTATTTTTTAAACATACTCATACAAGTCTTGCAAACTTGTATACCCTGTTCTTATCGATAATTTTTGTTAGTTCCTAGTTTGATATTCAGATATGTGTCTAATGTTTGGATATATTCTTATTTCCCCTTTTTTAATATAATGTACACAGTATATCCTGCATCCCCTGCTTTGATCGCTTACAAATATATCCTAGTGATTTTTCATTCCCTCTCTGTGTGTGTGAGTGTGTGTGTGTGTTTACAGTTAACAACATTCCACTTGGTGATGTGTTCTAGGTTGGTGGGCATTAATTTTATTCCTTAGTTTTTTGTTTTTACCAATAATGGCATACTGAATAAACTTGTACATTTCCCCTGTTTGTGGAGGTGAGTCTTACAGCTATATTTATAGAGTTGGTATTGCTCAGTCAAGTAATACAAGGAGTAACAAGTTTCTTAGATATTATCAAATTAGTTCTCCCCATAGAGATTCTATCAATTTGCACCTCCAACAAGAAATCAGAGCAACTGATTCTCCGCATCTTGCCAAAAGAGCACATTCAAAGTTTTCTAGTTTTGCTAAGCTGATGTGTGAGAAATAATACTCGGTTCTAAAATTTTTCTAACTACATAGCAAGTTAGCAAGCATTACAGAGGAATGACGACTTGTTCTCCTTTTATAGTTTTCTAAAACTATAAATAGAAGTGTTCTATTATTTAGAAATAGCTCTTTAGTGTCCTCAGATTTGCAGAACAACTTTTAAAATACCAATAGCAGGCATTACAACATTGGTTCATTTGCCAGCCAGGGGAAGAGCTGAATCTTTCTTTGTATTTTCTAAAGAAAAACTTAATAAAGCCAATTTTACATTTCATTTGGAAGTGAAGAAGACTGTCATCTGGACTCTAATATTGCACATAATACGGTTGAATATGCTGCATTACAGTCACACTGTTCCAACTTATATGTATAAATGTTTCTTTCATTTGAATAAATAAAATGACTTTCAGATTCTCTTCTAAATTAATTGTCAATTTCCTAAGATTTGACATTCAGTATATCATCCATTGCAATTAACCAAGAAGTAAAAAAAAAAAAATAATGATTTTTTATTTTCACGGAACAATGGGATTTCATCTAGATTTTCTGATTAATTTGGTATTTTACTTTGCCATTATAATTCAATTTATGTAGCTTTTCTGTTCATTCCTCAAAGGCATTTTTATCATTCATGAAAATCTGAAATAAAAAGGAAAAATATTTCAATATTCATTTTTCTCCCACAGGGATCCTTGTGCTGCTGCACTGCAAACAGCTATGTAGAACAGGCATTTTCAATGTTTTTTTGTGCCAGAAAGCAAGTGTCAACTCTTTCATATGGTTATTTTTTATTGCTCACAAAACAAATGAAAAAAAACTGAAATTACTTACTATTATCAGCAATATTGATTATCTAATTATCCAACAACAAAATAAAGGTAGCTGGCCAGGCTCAGTGGCTCACGCCTGTAATCCCAACACTTCGGGAGGCCGAGGCGGGCGGATCACAAGGTCAGGAGATCGAGACCACCCTGGCCAACACGGTGAAACCCTGTGTCTACTAAAATACAAAAAATTAGCCGGGCGCGGTGGCGGACCCTTGTAGTCCCAGCTACTCGGGAGGCTGAGGCAGGAGAATGGCGTGAACCCGGGAGGCGGAGCTTGCAGTGAGCCGAGATCGCGCCACTGCACTCCAGCCTGGGCGAAAGAGCGAGACTCCATCTCAGAAAAACAACAACAACAAAAAGGTAGCTAACAACCCCTTTTTGGTATATTATGTCACGCTAGAAAATAAATTATTATTAATATGTTTGTATATAAGAGGCTATTATATTCTAGATCATATTTAAAGCAACAGTACTTTGTTATCAAATTATTTTCTTAGTTATGCAGCTTCATTCTCACTATACTCATACATTTTTTCTAAAGAGAACCAAGACTACATAAAAATGTAGCATCATGTTCATCCCTGACTTTTTAATAGAGAAAACATACAAATAGCAATAAATGCTTCATACTTAAAGTAATAACTGGATTGTCATAAGTCCTTCGATATATACATTTGGTAGGTTCCAGTGATGCTTTAGCTCATAGAGAAACCCAACACATTTTGATTATAATGAAACTAAATTTTTATGTTTCAGTCTAGAAGCAAAATATATCCTGAGAAAAAAAGTTTTGAAATAGGCATGTGTTGGTCAACAGGTTAATTATTTGTCATAGGTAAAACTGGAGGGAGAAAAGCTGTGTGGATGAAGTGAAAATTGTATTTCCAAAGATCATATGTATACACATGTATTTTCCAAGCATCTAGAGAGGGTTCTGATGATGAAACCTCCAGGTTTAGCTGTCACAATCACTAGATCTTGATTCCTCGGGCTGTGTGTCTTGATGCCACACAAGTCAGCACTTAGCACATGGAGAAACTAAGTGTCTTCCTCCCACTTCCAGCACTGAATAAACATGAAGGCAACTACTCTGCCCAGTGATGAGCTTCTCTCCAAAGCCTCTGCATTTCCCTCAGCCTCATCTCAGCTTTCATGATTCCAATCTGCCATGGAGCTAGAAATAAACATTGTATTCTAAAATAGGGAGCCAAGCTAGGTGACATGCTTACAGCACTTTGGTAGGCTGAGGCAGGAGGATGCCTTGAGCCCTGTAGTTCAAGACCAGCCTGGACAACATAAAGAGACCTCATATCTACAAAATAAAAATTAAAAATTTAGCTGGGTGCGGTTGTGCCAACTGGAGTCCCAGCTCCTCAGGAGGCTGAGGAAGGAGGTTCACTTGATCCTGGGAGGTTGAGGCTGCAGTGAGCCATGATCATGCCACTATACTCCAGCCTGGACAACAGAGCAAGACCCCATCTCCATAAAAAATGTTTAAAATTAACCAGGCATAGTGGCATGCACTTTAGTCCCTGCTATTCAAGAGGCTGAGGAGGGAGGCTTACTGGAGCCCAGGAGGTTGAGGCTGCATGAGCTATGATGGCCCCACTGCACTCCAGTCTAGGCCACTGAACAAGACCCTGCCATAAAAAAATATACAGACTCCAAAATATCCCTCTACCCACCCAGTTTTCAAGTTCCTTCACACTTTAGTTTTACGTTCTTTTGGCTCCAGTCCCTATCACTCACTCTCTACACATAATTCTGGAGACAAGCAGACACTGGGATATTCCATTCTTGGAATATACGAGGCACTTTAATGCCTCCTTGCTTTGATTTTAATCGCTTCTGCCTAAAATCCTCCTGTCCCCCAGTTGCCTCCCCATCGAATCTGTGTCTGGCCACGTGATTAGTTCCAGCCAATATAACTAGTGAATAATGATGATGAGTGTCCCACTCAGACTTCAAGAAGTGGTTGTGCCTCTCCCATTCTCTTTAGTCTTCTGTTAGGTGAATGCAGAGGCTGAGGAGAGCCTAGAAAGCAGCAAAGCCATGGGAAGGAAGGAACTCAGGTTCCAGAGTCGTGGAGTAACTGTACACCAATACGCACAGCCGCATCAGGCTGCTACTCACACAGTAACAAGGCTCTATGAGGGCCACTGGCCTTTTGGAGCTGATTTGTTACAATTTGAAACACTAAATATTGCAGACCCTAGGAAAGGAGGATTCCACAGTTTAAACTGGGCCACTTGTCTCTCATGTTTTGTCTATTTCTGTTAAGTTTAGGGAAAAAAATTATTAAGAACTTATTTTCATTAGAATCCTACATTAGATTCTCTTGGGAATGTGACTATGATCAAAATATGGTCTTTATTTTTGAAAAACTTAAAATTTAATATTATAGTTTTCACTAAACTATAAGGAGATCTTCTTTGTTTACCTGTCATCTTGGAAAATATGACGTGTTCATAAAGAAGCAACTCTAGGTGAGGCTTTTAATTCTGTATTTTGTGCAAATGAGGAAAAAAAAATCCCTGTCAAATGTTATCTGAGAAATATTTCTCTAGACTGTTTAAAGACCTCCCTATGTGTAATGTACTGCACAAGTCACCATAGACACTTTGCAAGAACATAGTCCCTGAATTAGTTTAAAATTGTAATGAAAAGCTGAAAAGTTAGATCATTTTCTTCTCCCATTTTGGAGGAGTGTCTGGTTTATATAAAAAGAAACTGTTTTCTCTCAGTTTCAAATAATTTTAAACTAATAGAGAAATCAACTGGATAAAAGCAAAAGAAAGTTAATTGAAACTCTATAACGAGATCTTAACTTTCTTCTCTACGAGGAAAACAAAGTTTCATAGAAACGAAAATAATTCTTTTTTAAGAGGCAAAAGTAGAGTCTAAAAATTTTAGTTTAAAAAGCAATTTATGCCCCAGGCGCGGTGGCTCACTCCTGTAATCCCAGCATCTTGGGAGGCCAAGGTGGGCAGATCACCTGAGGTCAGGAGTTCAAGAGCAGTCTGACCAACATGGTGAAACCCTGTCTTTACTAAAAATACAAAATTAGCTGGGCATGGTGGTGCATGCCTGTAATCCCAGCTACTTGGGAGGCTGAGGCAGGAGAATCGCTTGAACCCAGGAGGTGGATGTTACAGTGAGCCGAGATTGCGCCACTGCACTCCAGCCTGGGCAACGAATGAAACTCTGTCTCAAAAAATTTAAAAAAAGCAACTTATTCTTACAGCCAGTATCCTCCTGGAGTAATACATCACCAATAAACAATTCACAAAACGCTGTGTGAAATTTTAGTTTTATTTATATTCTTTTGGGCCATGTTAAACATACTACAGTGCAAGAGAAATCCCTTTAAATAAAGGACATGCCCTAGGGGCAATCGCCTGATGTACTTCAGATTAGCCTAGGGGATACCAGCACATGCTTTGATGAGACAGTAAATGCCTTCCTGGTTTTTAAAGTAATTCTCTCATGCAAATTGCTTGTATGATGTTATGCAACAGCAATTTTTTTTTTTTCCACTTAGGAGGCCTGCAGAACTTTTACAGAGAAACCTGCTTAGCAGTTAAGTGAAATACTCAATTTGATCTAAGAACAAACACATGTACCAATTCCTTAAAGAATCACATACAGAGTAGCAACAATTGAATTGTTACTCAATTTTTTTCCACTCTATTTTCATCTTAAGTTACATAACACATTGTTTAACTTGAACACTTAAGGAAAACATACACTGAGGGAAAATGTTTTTATGATGTTTTAAAATGGAACAGGCATTTCATTCAGAATGGCACTTCCACAGTAAGTAATCAATCTTATATTTACTCCTAAGATTAATTTTTATCTAAATATTGTTCAAAAAGAGAAAGGGGACCCCTTGTACACTGTTGTTGGGAATGTAAATTAGTACAACTGCTATGGAGAAGAGTTTAGCAGCTCCTCAAAAAACTGAAAACAGAACTATTATATGATTCAGGAATTCCACTGCTGGGTATAGACGCAAAATAAAGAAATTAGCATGTTAAACGGATATCCACACTCCCACGTTCATGGCAGCACCACTCACAATAGCTGAGATATGGAATCAACTTCAGTGTTCATCCATGGATGAATGGATAAAGGAAATGTGTTGTATATGCACAAAGGAATATTGTTTAGCCATAAAAAAGAATTAAACTCTGTCATTCACAGCATTGTGGATAGAACTGGAGGACATTATGTGAAGTAAAATAAGCCAGGCACAGAAAGACAAATTTCTCATATTCTTAGTCATACGTGGGAGCTAAAAAAAATGAAACTCTTGGAGACAGAGTAGAATGGTGGTCACCAGAAGTTGGGAAGGGTGGTGGGGAGGGGGTAAAAAGAACAGGTGGTTAATGGGTACAAAAGTGTAGTTAGATAGAAGGAATCAGATCTAGTGTTTGGTAGCACAATAGAACAACCATAGTTAACAATCATTTATTCCCTATTTCAGAATAACCAAAAGAGTAGAATTGGAATGTTCCTAACACAAAGAAATTATAAGTGTTGAGGTGATAGGTATCCCAGTTACCCTGACTTAATCATTATACATTGTATGCTTATATAATAACATCACACGGACCTCATAAATATGTACAACTAATATGTATCCATAATTTTAAAAAATAGAAGGTAAATCTTATAAAAGCTTCCTTAAAATATTGGTTTAATTTTGAGTTAAATAAAAATCTAAAGTTTATTGAAACAGTGATGTGTTCCAGTGTAAGAATGTCGTCTGATTTTGATTGTAGATGAGCCTTATCAAATTCAACTCTGTCTTCTCCAGCGCAGACTGCCTGCACTTCCAATGCTGCAGACAAATAGACAATGGACTCTCACTAAATGACTTCCTGTATCATATCCATATAAAGTTAATCAAAGCAACCAATCCCATTTTTTGTTGTTAGTGGCTGACTGTTATATGTGTGTCTTTTTTTGTTTTGTTTTGTTTGTGTAAAATATTTCTATTGCCCTTCTCTCTTGCATTTGTATTGAGAATGCTATTATTGACCCATGCAAACTTTAAAACTGTATAAACATACACAAATTACCTACACACATAAACACAAAAATAATAACTCTAGACAAAATTATTTTCTTTCACATTTTAATTAGTAGCTTTAAAACCATATAAAATTTAAAGATCAACTTTAGCATTTCTAGCAGATTTACAGCAAACTGACATTTACAGCCCATTAAGACACTATGATTAGAAAAAGTTTAATGAAAACAGACAAGGATTAAAGATTTTATTACTCTCCTACATTTTAATATTTTTCAACATTTTGCTGTAATTGATCTGTTTTAAAATATAATATTCAATATGAAATGCAAACAATTCTTTAAATAACTTTATCAAGTAAAATCGTGTTTTTGGTAAAACATATTGTATTAGTTCATTTTGTGTTTCTATAAAGCAATAGCTAAGGCTGGCCAATTTACGAAGAAAAAGGGATTATTTGGCCCACAGTTCTGCTTGCTGTACAAGCATGGTGTCAGCATCTGCTTCTGGTGAGGCCTCAGGGCACTTACAATTGTAGCAGAAGGTGGAGGGGGAGCAGGTGTGTTACATGGTGAGAGAAAGAGAAAGAGGGAGAGGAGGTGCTGCCAGGCTCTTTTTAACGATCTTCTCTCACATGGCTAATAGAGTAAGAACTCATTCATTACCACAGGGACACACCAAGCCATTCATGAGGGATCCCCTGCCATGACAAAAACACTGTTCACCAGCCCCCACTGCCAACACTGGGGATCACATTTCCGCATGAGATTTGGAGGGGACGAACATCCAAACCGTATCACATATTAATCTTTCTTTTGACATTAAAGATCCAACTTTACAACCAAACAGTACTTTACCAAGTGATAAGATATTCCAGGGAATAACCCTAGAAAGGAATAGAACTCTATTTGATTAATTAATCCATAATTATTTGTTGAGCTGATTCATATAGACATATGCATTTAATATTTGCTGTATTCAAATTTGCATTATTGGATATTAGTGTTATTCATAGAGGATGACTCTAACTTTACAGTGAAGGAATTCCGAGATGATAGTACTGGTAATATTTCTTTGTATTCAGAGCATGTCAGTGATAAATTCTCTCTACTGTGGTTGGCTCTTAGACCTTTATACTACCTAAGCTACTCTGATATTATAGAGCTACATTCAATAAAAATAGAGACAAGTTGCTTTTAAATCTATCTCCCATTGTCTCCCTTATTGCATTTATATACCCTCCCCTTACAATTTGATAATAGTGATTCTATCAGAGTGACAGTTGTTCACCAACATGTATGCTACTGCTCTTACTGAGCACACATATAGATCGCATTTCTCATGCACCCTTAAAGTTAGGGGAGACAAGATGACTAATTTAGGCAGCAGAATGTAAATGAAAAATGGTATGTACTACTTGAGGCTGGGGTGTTCCAGGTGGCAGCATGGGTCCTCCATATTCAATTCCCTGTTTCTCTCAGCTGGGAAGGAAATAAGCAGAGTGACCTTGGAAGCCATGCACTAAAGATTGTAGAGTTTCTTTCAGGTATATGCTAATGAGTCACAGATTTGGTCTCTTTCCATAGTCCTATATTTCTTGGAGGTTTTGTTCATTTTCTAAAATTATGTTTTATTTTTGTCTCACTGAGTTGCTTTGAAGAACCAGTTTTCAAGCTCTGAGGTTCTTTCCTGAACTTGATCTATCTGATGTTGATGCTTTTGGTTTTATTATAAAATTCTTGAAATGAATTATTTAGTTCCAGAAGTTCAGTTTGGTTCTTTCGTAAAATGGTCATTTTGTCTTTCAGCTCCTGGATCCTCTTACTCAATATCTTTGAGTCCTTGAATTGTGTTTCAACTTTCATCTGAATCTCCTTGCCATTCAGGTTCTGCATTCTACGGCTTTCATTTGAGTCATCTCACTCTGGCTAAAAGCCATTTCTGGGGAACTAGTATGTGTGTTCCGAGGCAGGAGAACACACTGGCTTTTTGAGATTCCAGAGTTCTTGCACTGATTCTTTCTCATGTGTTCTTCCTCTGGTGTTCCTTTCACTGTGATGTAAGTTGAGGATAGTCAGCTGGCTTCATTTCTCAGTGTTTTCAGAGGGCCAAGACCGTTTAGAATCTTTATTTGTAGCTGGATTTCTGCCGTAGTTTTCGCAGGTATCTTGGGCTGTGATCCAGTAGGTGAGGTTTAACAGGGTAGGCCGGTGGATAGGCTCTTACTCACAGGGTTCTTTTCTATTTTGGTGCAGTCGGCAGTAGTGCTTCGTGGTGGTATTTCATGCAGTTGCAGTAGTGCTCTGTGGTGGTGTTTGGTGCAGTTGCAGTAGTGCTCTGTGGTGGTGTTTGGTGTAGTTGGCAGTAGTGCTCTGTGGTGGTGTTTGGTGCAGTTGCAGTAGTGCTCTGTGGTGGTGTTTGGTGCAGTTGTAGAAGTGCTCTGTGGTGGTGTTTGGTGCAGTTGTAGAAGTGCTCTGTGGTGGTGTTTGGTGTAGTTGGCAGTAGTGCTCTGTGGTGGTGTTTGGTGCAGTTGCAGTAGTGCTCTGTGGTGGTGTTTGTTTCAGTTGTAGAAGTGCTCTGTGGTGGTGTTTGGTGTAGTTGGCAGTAGTGCTCTGTGGTGGTGTTTGGTGTAGTTGGCAGTAGTGCTCTGTGGCGGTGTTTGGTGTAGTTGCAGTAGTGCTCTGTGGCGGTGTTTGGTGCAGTTGCAGTTGTGCTCTGTGGCGGTGTTTGGTGCAGTTGCAGCAGTGCTCTGTGGCGGTGTTTGGTGCAGTTGCAGCAGTGCTCTGTGGCGGTGTTTGGTGCAGTTGCAGCAGTGCTCTGTGGCGGTGTTTGGTGCAGTTGCAGCAGTGCTCTGTGGCGGTGTTTGGTGCAGTTGCAGCAGTGCTCTGTGGCGGTGTTTGGTGCAGTTGCAGCAGTGCTCTGTGGCGGTGTTTGGTGCAGTTGCAGCAGTGCTCTGTGGTGGAGTTTGGTGCAGTTGCAGCAGTGCTCTCTGGCGGTGTTTGGTGCAGTTGCAGCAGTGCTCTCTGGCGGTGTTTGGTGCAGTTGCAGCAGTGCTCTCTGGCGGTGTTTGGTGCAGTTGCAGCAGTGCTCTGTGGCGGTGTTTGGTGCAGTTGCAGCAGTGACCTGTGGCGGTGTTTGGTGCAGTTGCAGCAGTGACCTGTGGCGGTGTTTGGTGCAGTTGCAGCAGTGCTCTGTGGCGGTGTTTGGTGCAGTTGCAGCAGTGCTCTGTGGCGGTGTTTGGTGCAGTTGCAGCAGTGCTCTGTGGCGGTGTTTGGTGCAGTTGCAGCAGTGCTCTGTGGCGGTGTTTGGTGCAGTTGCAGCAGTGCTCTGTGGCGGTGTTTGGTGCAGTTGCAGCAGTGCTCTGTGGCGGTGTTTGGTGCAGTTGCAGCAGTGCTCTGTGGTGGTGTTTGGTGCAGTTGCAGCAGTGCTCTGTGGTGGTGTTTGGTGCAGTTGCAGCAGTGCTCTGTGGT
This sequence comes from Pan troglodytes, assembly GCF_028858775.2. NCBI lineage: Eukaryota > Metazoa > Chordata > Mammalia > Primates > Hominidae > Pan > Pan troglodytes. The sequence goes on from NC_072401.2 coordinate 190,876,448, forward strand.
GGAGTTTGGTGCAGTTGCAGCAGTGCTCTGTGGCGGTGTTTGGTGCAGTTGCAGCAGTGCTCTGTGGCGGTGTTTGGTGCAGTTGCAGCAGTGCTCTGTGGTGGTGTTTGGTGCAGCTGCAGCAGTGCTCTGTGGCGGAGTTTGGTGCAGCTGCAGCAGTGCTCTGTGGCGGTGTTTGGTGTAGTTGCAGTAGTGCTCTGTGGTGGTGTTTGCTGCAGTTGCAGTAGTGCTCTGTGGTGGTGTTTGGTGTAGTTGCAGTAGTGCTCTCTGGTGGTGTTTGCTGCATTTGGCAGTAGTGCTCTCTGGTGGTGTTTGTTGTAGTTGCAGTAGTCCTCTGCGGTGGCGAGTGGAGGAGAGAGATGACTCCTAACCAGGTCCACTCCCGAGCATTAGAAAAGCTCCCTGTGATCACTGGCTTTGTACCTGCCTTTCCTTTGTTAGGTGTTGTGGTCCATAGGGCTCTCTCAGGGAGGGGCTATACCCTTTACAGCAGGTCCTTTGGAGGGAGGTATGCCTTGCCACTCCACTCACTCTGCAATCCCCGGCACCTAACTCTTCTCAGCGTTGAAAATGACACCTTCCCCACTTCTTGGGCATTGCAGAAGCCAGCAAGTCCCAACAGGCTACCAGCAGTGGGGGTGCGTGGAGTGACCCTATCCAGTGACTGGGCGCTTCCCAAGGGAACTGGAACTTTTCCCACCCACAGAGTTCAGGCAGAGGTGGCTCCACAGTGTTGGAATCCCCAACTGGCATATTCCACCTGGCTGGGAGCAGCATGGGTGAGTGTGGTTGCCTGCACTGTCATCCAGGTGTGTTTCCTGGGGGTACCTGGAGCTGCACCTGCCCCCAGAATTCAGGCGGAAGTGGGTCCACTCTGCTTGAGGCTCTTGCAGGCCTGGCCTGCCCCGCTATGAACAGCAAAGGCAAATGAAGTCACCGCCTCCCACCATCCACGTGCTTCCTGGTGAGAGGTGACAGCGTGCTGGCAGTCCTCACAGCTCTGAGGCGCCTCCTCTGCCTGGGCTCCCACTTTGGGTGCACTTGAGGAGCACTTCAGCCCGCCACTGCACTGTGGGAGCCCCTTTCTGGGCTGGCCAAGGCCGGAGTCGGCTCCCTCAGCTTGCAGGGAGGTGTGGAGGGAGAGGCACGAGCGGGGACCAGGGCTGCGCGCGGCCCTTGCGGGCCAGCTGGAGTTCCGGGTGGGCGTGGGCTTGGCGGGCCCCACACTCGCAGCGGCCGGCAGCCCCTGCCGGCCCTGGCAATGAGGGGCTTAGCACCCGGGCCAGAGGCTGCGGAGGGTGTACTGGGTCCCCAAGCAGTGCCTGCCCATCGGCGCTGCGGTCAATTTCTCGCCAGGCCTTAGCTGCCTTCCCGTGGGGCAGGGCTCGGGACCTGCAGCCCGCCATGCCTGAGCCTCCCCCTCTCCAAGGGCTCCTGTGCAGCCCAAGCCTCTCCGACGAGCACCAACCCCTGCTCCATGGCGCCCAGTCCCATCGACCACCCAAGGGCTGAGGAGTGCGGGTGCATGGCGTGGGACTGGCAGACAGCTCCACCTGCAGCCCTTGTGCAGGATCCACTGGGTGAAGCCAGCTGGGCTCCTGAGTCTGGTGGGGACTTGGAGAACCTTTATGTCTAGCTAAGGGACTGTAAATACACCAATCAGCATTCTGTATCTAGCTCAAGGTTTGTAAACACACCAATCAGAACCCTGTGTCTAGCTCAGGGTTTGTGAATGCACCAATGGACACTCTGTATCTAGCTAATCTAGTGGGGACGTGGAGGACCTTTATGTCTAGCTCAGGGATTGCAAACGCACCAATCAGCACCCTGTCAAAACAGACCACTCTGCTCTCTGTAAAATGGACCAATCAGCAGGATGTGGGTGGGGCCAGATAAGACAATAAAAGCAGGCTGCCCGAACTAGCACTGGCAAGCCGCTGGGGTGCCCTTCCGCAAGTGGAAGACTTGTTCTTTAAGTCTTTGCAATAAATCTTGGTACTGATCACTGTTTGGGTTCACACCACCTTTAAGAGCTGAAACACTCACTGCGAAGGTCGCAGCTTCACTCCTGAAGCCAGCGAGCCCACGAGCCCACGGGAAGGAATGAACAACTCCAGACGCGCCACCTTAAGAGCTGAAACACTCACCGCGAAGGTCTGCAGCTTCACTCCTGAGCCAGCGAGACCACGAACCCACCAGAAAGAAGAAACTCCGAACTCATCCGAACATCAAATGGAAGAAACTCTGGACACACCGTCTTTAAGAACTGTAACACTCCCCGTGAGGGTCCACGGCTTCATTCTTGAAGTCAGGGAGACCAAGAACCCACCAATTCCGGACACACTGGGGGAACCTGGAGCTGTGGCTGCCTACAGAGTTCAAGCAGAAGCAGGGCTGCTGTGCTGGAAGCTGGCTGCTCACGGGGCCCTGTCTGCTGAGGAGCGGTGGAGTAACGTAACTGCTCCCTGGCACTGCGACTGACGGTGGCCTCTGTGGAGCTGTGGCACCGGCACCAGGCTGTGCTGGGGTCCGCGGCCTGCGGGGGGAGTCCCTGTGGACCCGAATGTTGCCTCCGCAAAGACTCCAGGCAGTTATGTGTATCAGCCTAGGTGGATTGTGGGGCAGGGGAAATCTCCCATTCCCAGGCTGGCAGGTCCCTTGCTCAGCTTTGCTCCCCTCTGTTTTCTGTGTCCCCTCGCTGCCTTGGTGGATCCTAACACAGTTTCTTAGAGGATCAGCTTGCAGGGTCAGTGTTTACTCCCCACCCTGTCTCCTTTCCCTGAGAGCAGCGCACGCTGGCGGCTTCTACTCCGCCATCTTGACCCCTCCCCTTGTTTAATTTAATTTAATTTAATATTTAAAACTGTTTACTTTTCAAGTGTTTGGAGACTTTCCTGTTATTTTTCTTTTGATCTCTATTTGTATTCACTTGTGATCAAATAACATACTCTGAATTATTCAATTTTTAAAACATTTATTGGGTTTTTTTATGGCTAAGGTCATAGTCTATTTTGATAACTATTCTGTGCACACTTAGAAGAGGTAGTGTATTATAAATGTTTATTAGATCCTGTAGGTTTTTGAGGTCCTTCTATATCCTCGCTGATTTCCTGTCTAGCTTCTATCAGTTGCGAGGGATTGTTGAACTCTCCAGTTACAATCTCTTTTACAACATGCTCTGACACAGCCATTTTGATTCCTCATCCGTGAGGAGATATGACTTAAAATAACTGTTACTCTTTTAAAAACTTTATTGACTAAACATACCAATACAATAATTTAACCAGTCTAATTTCCTCTCAGTAATTCATTTTTATTCTTTTATGCCTGTTCCCTATAGATAGCACTTATTATTTACCTCCAAAGTGCTGGTTACAACAAAACTATTTTTGCCTTTTTCTTTTTTTCCCAAATACATTTTCAAAACTCATTGTAGAGACATTATGTATGGGAGGCAATATTTTCAAGCCTTTTTGAGAACCAAATACTAGAACCCTGAGGGATTTGAGAAATAAAGTTCACTTATAAATAATAGATTAGGAAGAATATATGACAAAATAAAAGTCAGTTTCCTTGCCGTGAAGGAAATGAAGATCCCTGTACTGCGAATGGAGAAAAAGCCATTTAAGTTCATAGAATTAGCAAAAATTCTCACATCCCTAGTGTGATGTGACCTGCTAGAATATGCCACACTAGGTAATGAGAGAAATCAAGGACCAGACGGGAAAAATGTATGTCTTGTCCTGTGCCAGCATGGAGAGTTGACAGATAAGCCAGCATGCCTTCCTTTCCCTAAACTTGACAATTCTTTTTTCAGCTTTTATTTTAGATTCAGGGGGTACATGTACAGGTTTGTTACGTGGATGTATTGTGTAATACTGAGGTCTGGGGTACGATTGATCCTGTCATCCAGGTATTGAGCATAGTACCCAATAGGTCGTGTTTCAGTCCTTGGCACTGTCTACCCTCCCCACTCTAGTAGTCCCCATTGTCTGTTGCTGCTATCTTTATGTTCACGTGTGCCCAATGTTTAGCTCCCATTTTTAAGTGAGAACACCTTGTATTTGGTTTTCTGTTCCTCTGTTAATTGGCTTCAGATAATGGCCTCCAGCTCCATCCACGTTTCTGCAAAGGACATTATTTCATTATTTTTTATGGCTGTGTAGTAATCTACAGTGTATATGTACTGCGTTTTATTTATCCAATCCACCGTTGATGAGGACCTAGATAGATTCCACGTTTTTGCTATTATGAATAGTGCTGCAATGAACATGCAAGTGCATACATCTTTATGCTAGAATGATTTACTTTCCTTTGGGTATATATCCAGTAATATAATTGCTGGGTTGAATGGTAGTTCAACTCTCAATTCTTTGAGAAATCACCAAACTTCCCTCCACAGTGGCTAAACTAATTTACATTTCCATTAACAGTGTATAAACGTTCCTTTTCTCTGCATTCTCATGAACATCTGTCACTTTTTGGCTTTTTAACAAATGCCATTCTGACTGGTATGAGATGGTAACTCATTGTGGTTTTGATTTGCATTTCTTGGATGATTAGTGATGTTGAAGATTTTTTAATATGTCTGTTGCCCACTCCTATGTCATCTTTTGAAAAGTATCTATCTATGTTCTTTGCCCACTTTTTAATGGCGCTATTTGGTTTTTTGCTTATTGATTTGTTTAAGTTTCTTATAGATTCTGGATGTTAGGTCTTTATCAGATGCATCATTTGTGAATATTCTCTCCCATTCTACAGGGTGTCTGTTTACTCTGGTGATAGTTTCTCTTGCTATGCAGAAGCTCCTGAATTTAATTAGGCTGCACTTGTCATTTTTTAAAATTATAATTGGTTTTTAGGACTTAGCCATAAATTTTTTGTCAAGGCCAATGTTGAGAAGAGTATTTCTTAGGTTTTTTTCTAGAATATTTATAGTTTGATGTCTTTTTTCAATTTATTATACTTTAAGTTCTAGGGTACATGTGCACAACCTGCAGGTTTGTTACATAGGTATACATGTGCCATGTTGGTGGTTGCACCCATTAACTCATCTTTTACATTAGGTATTACTCCTAATGCTATCCCTCCCCTATCCCCCACCCCCAATAGGCCCCAGTGTGTGATGTTTCCCTCCCTGTGGCCATGTGTTCTCATTGTTCAACTCTCACTTATGAGTGAGAACATGAGGTGTTTGGTTTTCTGTCCTTGTGACATTTTGCTGAGAATGATGGTTTCCAGCTTCATGCATGTCCCTGCAAAGGACATGAACTCATCCTTTTTATGGCTGTGTAATATCCCATGGTATATATGTGCCACATTTTCTTTATCCAGTCTATTATTGATGGAAATTTGGTTGGTTCCAAGTCTTTACTATTGTGAATAGTACCGCAATAAACATACATGTGCAGGTGTCTTTATAGTAGCATGATTTATAATCATTTGGGTATACACATAGTAATGGGATTGCTGGGTCAAATGGTATTTCTACTTTTAGATCCTTGAGAAATTTCCACACTGTCTTCCACAATGGTTGAACTAATTTACACTCCCACCAACAGTGTAAAAGCGTTCCTATTTCTCCACATCCTCTCCAGCATCTGTTGTTTCCTGACTTTTTAATGATTGACATTCTAACTGGTGTGAGATGGCATCTCATTGTGGTTTTGATTTGCATTTCTCTGATGACCAGCGATGATGAGCATTTTTTCATATGTCTGTTGGCTGCATAAATATCTTCTTTTCAGAAGTCTCTGTTTGTATACTTTGCCCACTTTTTGATGGGGTTGTTTTTTCTTGTAAATTTGTTTAACTTCCTTGTAGATTCTGGGTGTTAGCCCTTTGTCAGATGGATAGATTGCAAAAATTTTCTCCCATTCTGTAGGTTGCCTGTTCACTCTGGTGATAGTTTTTTTTTTTTTTTTTTTTTTTTTTTTTTTTTTTTTTTTTTTTTTTTTTTTTTTTGCTGTGCAGAAACTCTTTAGTTTAATTAGATCCCATTTGTCAATTTTGGCTTTTGTTGCCATTGCTTTTGGTGTTTCAGTCATGAAGTCTTTGCCCATGCCTATGTCCTGAATGGTACTGCCTAGATTTTCTTCTAGGGTTTTTATGGTTTTAGGTCTCACATTTAAGTCTTTAATCCATCTTGAGCTAATTTTTGTATAAAGTGTAAGGAAGGGATCCAGTTTAAGCCTTCTATATATGGCTAGTCAGTTTTCACAGCACCATTTATTAAACAGGTAACCCTTTCCCCATTGCTTGTTTTTGTCAGGTTTGTCAAAGATCAGATGGCTGTAGATGTGTGGTGTTATTTCTGAGGCCTCTGTTCTTTTCCATTGGTCTATATATCTGTTTTTGTACCAGTACCATGCTGTTTTGGTTACTGTAGCCTTGAAGTATAGTTTGAAGTCAGGTAGCATGATGCCTCCAGCTTTGTTCTTTTTGCTTAGGATTGTCTTGGCAATGCAGTCTCTTTTTGGTTCCATATGAACTTTAAAGTAGTTTTTTTTTTTTTTAATTCTGTGAAGAAAGTCAGTGGTAGCTTGATTGGAACAGCACTGAATCTATAAATTACCTTGGGCAGTATGGCCATTTTCACGTTATTGATTCTTCCTATGCATGAGCATGGAATGTTCTTCCATTTGTTTGTGTCCTCTTTTATTTCATTGAGCAGTGGTTTGTAGTTCTCCTTGAAGATGTCCTTCACATCCCTTGTAAGTTGGGTTCCTACTTTATTTTCTTTGTAGTAATTGTGAATGGGAGTTCACTCATGATTTGGCTCTCTGTCTGCCCTTGGTGTATAGGAATGCTTGTGATTTTTGCATATTGATTTTTTTACGCTGAGACTTTGCTCAAGTTGCTTATTAGCTTCAGGAGATTTTGGGCTGAGATGATGGGGTTTTCTAAATATACATTCATGTCATCTGTAAACAGAGATGATTTGACTTCCTCTTTTCCTAATTTAATACCCTTTATTTCTTTCTCTTGTCTGATTGCCCTGACCAGAACTTCCAATACTATGTTGAGTAGGAGTGGTGAGAGAGGGCATCCTTGTCTTGTGCCAGTTTTCAAAGGAATGCTTCCAGTTTTTGCCTATTTAATATGATATTGGCTGTGGGTCTGTCATAAATAGCTCTTATTATTTTGAGATATGTTCCATCAATACCTAGTTTTTAGCATGAAAAGTTGTTGAATTTTGTCGAAGGACTTTTCTCCATCTATTGAGATAATCATGTGGTTTTTGTCATTGGTTCTGTTTATGTGATGGATTATGTTTATTGATTTGCATATGTTGAACCAGCCTTGCATCCCAGGGATGAAGCCGACTTGATCGTGGTGGATACGTTTTTGATGTGCTGCTGGATTCAGTTTGCCAGTATTTTATTGAGGATTTTCACATAGATGTTCATCAGGGATATTGGGCTAAAATTCTCTTTTTTTGTTGTCTCTGCACCAGGCTTTGGTATCAGGATGATGCTGGCCTCATAAAATGAGTTAGGGAGGATTCCCTCTTTTTTTATTGATTGGAATAGTTTCAGAAGGAATGGTATCAACTCTTTTTACCTCTGGTAGAATTTGGCTGTGAATCCATCTGGTCCTGCACTTTTTTTTTAATCGGTAGGCTATTAATTATTGCCTCAATTTCAGAACCTGTTATTGGTCTATTCAGAGATTCAACTTCTTCTTGGTTTAGACTTGGGAGTTTGTATGTGTCCAGGAATTTATCCATTTCTTCTAGATTGTCTAGTTTATTTGCGAAGAGGTGTTTATAGTATTCTCTGATGGTAGTTTGTATTTCTGTGGGATCAGTGATGACATCCCCTTTATCATTTTTTATTGCATCTAATTGTTTCTACTCTCTTTTATTCTTTACTAATCTTGCTAGCGGTCTATTTTGATTTTTTTCAAAAAACCAGCTCCTGGATTCAGTGATTTTTTGAAGATTTTTTTTTGTGTGTGTGTGTATGTGTCTCTATCTCCTTCAGTTCTGCTCTGATCTTAGTTTTTTCTTGTCTTCTGCTAGCTTTTGAATGTGTTTGCCCTTGCTTCTCTAGTTCTTTTAATTGTGACATTAGTGTGTCCATTTTAGATCTTTCCTGCTTTCTCTTGTGGGCATTTAGTGCTATAAATTTCCCTCTAACCCTACTTTAAATGTGTCCCAGATATTCTGGTACTTTTTGTCTTTGTTCTCATTGGTTTAAAAGAACATCTTTATTTCTGCCTTCATTTCATTATTTACCCAGTAGTCGTTCAGGAGCAGGTTGTTCAGTTTCCATGTAGTTGTGCAGTTTTGAGTGGGTTTCTTAATCCTGAGTTCTAATTTGATTGCACTGTGGTCGGAGAGACAGTTTTTTGTGATTTCTGTTGTTCACATTTGCTGAGGAGTGTTTTCCAATTATGTGGTCAATTTTAGAATATGTGCGATGTAGTGCTGATGAGAATGTAAATTCTGTTGATTTGGGGTGGAGAGTTCTGTAGATGTCTATTAGGTCCACTTGGTGCAGAGCTGAGTTCAAGTCCTGGATATCCTTGTTAACCTTCTGTCTTGTTGATCTGTCTAATATTGACAGTGGGGTGTTAAAGTTTCCCATTTTTATTGTGTGGGAGTCTAAGTCTCTTTGTGTGTCTCTAAGGACTTGCTTTATGAATCTGGGTGCTCCTGCATTGGGCACATATATATTTTGGATAGTTAGCTCTTCTTGTTGAATTGATCCCTTTACCATTATGTAGTGGCCTTCTTTGTCTCTTTTGATCTTTGTTGGTTTAAAGTCTGCTTTATCAGAGACTAGGGTTGCAACCCCTGCTTTTTTTTGCTTTCCATTTGCTTGGTATATCTTCCTCCATCCCTTTATTTTGAGCCTATGTGTGTCTTTGCATGTAAGATGGTTCTCCTGAATGTAGCACACTGATGGATCTTTACTCTTTATCCAATTTGCCAGTCTGTGTCTTTTAATTGGAGCATTTAGCCCATTTACATTTAAGGTTAATATTGTTATGTGTGAATTTGATCCTGTCATTATGATGCTAGCTAGTTATTTCACCCATTAGTTGATGCAGTTTCTTCATAGCATTGATGGTCTTTACACTTTGGCATGTTTTTGCAGTGGCTGGTACCGGTTGTTCCTTTCTATGTTTAGTGCTTCCTTCAGGTGCTCTTATAAGGCAGGCCTGGTGGTGGCAAAATCTCTCAGCATTTGCTTGTCTGGAAATGATTTTATTTCTCTTTCACTTATGAAGTTTAGTTTGGCTGGATTTGAAATTCTGGGTTGAAAATTCTTTTCTTTAAGAATGTTGAATATTGACCCCCCACTCTCTTCTGGCTTGTAGGGTTTCTGCGAAGAGATCTTCTGTTAATCTGATGGGCTTCCCTTTGTGGGTAATTCCACCTTTCTCTCTGGCTGCCCTTAACATTTTTTCCTTCATTTCAACTTTGGTGAATCTGACAATTATGTGTCTTGGGATTGCTCTTCTTGAGGAGTATCTTTGTGGTGTTCTCTGTATTTCCTGAATTTGAATGTTGGCCTGCCTTGCTAGGTTGGGGAAGTTCTCCTGCATGATATCCTGAAGAGTGTTTTCCAACCTGGTTCCATTCTCCCCATCACTTGCAGGTACAGCAATCAAACGTAGATTTCGTCTTTTCACATAGTCCCATATTTCTTGGAGGCTTTGTTCATTTCTTTTCACTCTTTTGTCTAATCTTGTAGCCATGCTTTATTTCATTAATTTGATCTTCAATCACTGATATCATTTCTTCTGCTTGATCGAATTGGCTTTTGAAGCTTGTGTATGCTTCACAAAGTTCTCATACTGTGGTTTTCAGCTCCATTAGGTCACTTGAGCTCTTTTCTACACTGGTTATTCTAGTTAGCCATACATCTAACCTTTTTTCAAGGTTTTTAGCTTCCTTGCAATGGGTTAGAACATGCTCCTTTAGCTCAGAGAAGTTTGTTATTACCAATCTTCTGAAGCCTACTTCCGTCAACTTGTCAAACTCATTCTCCATCCAGTTTTGTTCCCTTGCTGGCAAGGAGTTGTGTTCCTTTGGAGGAGAAGAGGCATTCTGGTTTTTGGAATTTTCAGCCTTTCTTCTCTGGTTCCTCCCCATCTTTGTGATTTTTATCTAACTTTGGTCTTTGAGGTTGGTGACCTATGGATGGTGTTCTGGTGTGGATGTTCTTTTTGTTGATTTTGATGCTATTCCTTTCTGTTTGTTAGTTTTCCTTCTAACAAATGGGCCCCTCAGCTGCAGGTCTGTTGGAGTTTGGTGGAGGACCACTCCAGACCCTGTTTGCCTGCATATCAACAGCTGAGGCTGCAGAAGAGCAAATACTGCTGCCTGATCCTTCCTCTGGAAGCTTCATTCCAGAGGGCCAACCACCTGTGTGAGGTGTCTGTTGGCCCCTACTGGGAGATGTCTCCCAGTCAGGCTACATGGGGGGCAGGGACCCACTTGACGAGGCAGTCTGTCTGTTATCAGAGCTTGAACACCATGCTGGGAGAACCACTGCTCTCTTAAGAGCTGTCAGGCAGGTATGTTTAAGTCTGGAGAAGCTGTCTGCTGCCTTTTGTTCAGATATGCCCTGCCCTCAGAGGTAGAATCTAGAGAGGCAGCAGGCCTTGCTGAGCTGTGGTGGGCTCCACCCAGTTTGAGCTTCCCTGCCGCTTTGTTCACACTGTGAGCCTAGAACTGCCTACTGAAGTCTTGGCAATGGCAGATGCCCCTGCCCATGCCAAGCTCCAGCATCCCAGGTTGATCTCAGACTGCTGCACTAGCAGTAAGCAAGTCTCCATGGGCATGGGACCTGCCGAGCAAGGCACGGGAGGGAATCTCATGGTCTGCCGGTTGCAAAGACTGGGAAAAGTACAGTATTTGTGCAGGAGTGTACCATTCCTTCAGGTACAGTCACTCACAGCTTCCCTTGGCTAGGAAAGGGAAATCCCTCAACCCCTTGCACTTCCCAGGTGAGGTGATGCCCTTCCCTGCTTCAGGCTGCCCTCTGTAAGCTGCACTCAGTGTTCAACCAGTCCCAATGAGATGAACCAGGTACCTCAGTTGGAAATGCAGAAATCACCCGTCTTCTGCATCAATCTCACTGGGAGCTGTAAACTGGAGCTGTTCCTATTCGGCAATCTTGGAAGTAACCAGTTTGAGGTCTGACATTTAAATATTTAATCGATCTTCAGTTAATTTTTGTATATGGCGATAGGTAGGAGTCAGTTTATTTCTTCTCCATATGGACAGCTAATTATCCCAGCACCATTTATTGAATAGAGAGTCCTTTTCGCCATTGACTGTTTTTTGTGGACTTTGTCAAAGATCAGATGGTTGTCAGCATGCAAGCTTATTTCTGGGTTCTCTATTCTCTTCCATCGGTCATTGTGTCTAGTTTGTACTAGTACTATACTGTTTTAGTTATTGTAGCATCTTAGAATAAACTTGACAATTCTAATAAAGCTCTTTAAAATTTAACTAGAATTGTGAGGAAGAAAATGGAATTGACCAGATTAATCCAGAATTGTGTGAGAGTAAACTCCTAGCCACCAGAATGAAATACCTGCTCATATTATAAATTCACTTATAGGAAAACAAAACTGCCTTTACTTCTACACCTAAGTTTGTAAACTATGAAATGTGTAATGGCCACAACTATATACATCACACAGACAGACTTAACCCATCCTGCATTTTGCCAGAGTACTGGTGTCTTTTCCATTCATGACTCCGAAGAATGTGGTAAATGCAGGGGTTGTAATAAAGTCAGTGAGGGGTCAGAATTAGAAATGTGGGGGGTGTCAGGGATCTAAAAATTATTTGGAAATCAAGAATGTTGAAATATTAGTGGCTTGGAATAGGAATATCAAAATTTTCAAAAGGTCATAAAAGGCCCCTTGGCTGGGCATGGTGGCTCACACCTGTAATCCCAGTACTTTGTGAGGCTGAGACGAGCAGATGGCTTGAGGTCAGGAGTTCGAGACCAGCCTGGCCAACATGGTGAAACCCTGTCTCTACTAACAATAAAAAAAATTAGCTGGTCATGGTGGCATATGCCTGTAGTCCCAGCTACTTGGGCAGCTGAGGCAGGAGAATAGCTTGAACCTGAGAGGCAGATGTTGCCATAAGCCAAGATCATGCCACTGTACTCCAGTCCAGATGACAGGCTCCATCTCAAAAAAAAAAGAAAGAAAAGAAAAGCCACCTTCAAATTGTCACTCATATCTTAAACTCTACATTTCCAAGGCATTCTGGACAAACGTTCATATGCCCCAGCCCAATCCCTGCACTTTAAGAACAGCCTAGCCTACAACTTTTCTGCACAGCAAATGTACCCCAAGTTATAACCTAAATTCATACATGAGAACTATAACAGAAATAATCAAAATGTTTTGTACAAAGACAATTAGCAAAAATCAGATAGAAACATCTTTGTTTAAATCATAGTTCTATTTCTTAACCAAGTAATATCTTTAATGGGGATAACCATTTCATCATCAGAGCATCATAGTGAAAGGTAGAGCTCATAGTACATTCTTGAGACACGTGAGATTTTTCTTAATCTGACAAGTGCTACTTCTTCATAATTAGTGCATTGGATAAATTATATAATCTATCTGAATCTTCATTTCTTAAAAGCATGTGAAAATGTTATAGTGCTGAATAAATGAGGTAATATATATGTTGGCCCTTTAGATATTAAAAAAATACAAATCAAACCATCATCATTATTACATCATAATTATGTTATAATCACAATTGATTGAAAACCTAACTTTCTCATTAAATGTGAAGATCTTGATAGGAAGTATTAATTTCAAAATAATGGATTTATGCTAAAATTAATGTGTATTCTATATTTAAATTAATATTAAAATTATAATACAGGCACATCACTTGTAACATTCAGCTAAGCATTCTTTGAAAATGTCAAAGATGAAATCAACTTCCTTTTTTGAATATAATGTCTTTTGGATTGTCTCTCTATTTTTTTTACATTGTTCAGTCAGATTTCCACAAACTTTGCCAAGTCTGAGGTTGGAATGGATCTATAAATATTTACATCATTTAAATTTTCAGTTTTGTGATAAAAACAATCATTATTTGCTTCCACCATTAGGATGGTTGAACAGATTATAAATTAAGCAGGTGCATACTTAAGATGCATCCTGTTTCATTATTCCAGCATTAATTATATCTATGCATTATTTCTCACATTTGGGATCATGAAAGGTAGAAACCTTTTGTCTCCAAGTTTTAGAAATTAAAATTTTACAAAAATAAAAGAAAACAGTTACATTCAAAAGCATCATTTTTTATTATCTGTAGTTTATCAGTGTACTTTTATGTGTGTACACATGAAAGTATTAATTTAAATATTTGATCCACAATAATGCCTTTTATGTTTCTTTAGCTTGACTATATTTTCATCTACCAGAAGCTTCTTACCATTAAAGTTGTGTTTAACTTAATTAGAGATTACTGATACACTTCATGAAAGAGCCACCTTTTACATTTTAATCCTTTGTGCAGACCTTTAAGTTAATGACTTTTATTACTGAAACTCATAACCTCCTAGACACAGGAAGCACACTTCTTTATATTTAAAAGAATAGTGATTCAGGAGATGGCAAAACCCAATCCAAGGAAAGTAAGAATCACAATAAAGTCTTACAGGAGCTGGAGGACAAAATAGCCAGTATAAAAAAGAACCTAATGGGTCTGACACAGCTGAATAAAACAATATAAGAATTTCACAATGCAATCACAAGTATTAACAGGAGAATAAACCAAGATGAGGAAAAAATGTCAGAATTTGAAGACTGGTTCTATAAGACAGACAAAAATAAAGAAAAAAATAAAAAGGGAAGAACAAAACCTCAAAGAGAAGTATGGGATTATGTAAAGAGGCCAAATCTGAATCACTGGCATCCCAGAAAGCAAGAGGGAGAAAGCAAAAACTTGAAAAATATTTCAGGATATCATCCATGAAAATGTCCCTAACCTTGCTACAGAGGCCAACAGTCAAATTCAAAAAAACTCAGAGAACTCCTGCAAGATTCTACACAAGAAGATCATCCCTGAGACACATAATTGTCAGATTTTCCAAAGTCAAAATAAAGGAAAAACTGTTCAATGCAGCTAGAGAGAAAGGTCAGGTCACCTACAAAGGGAACCCCATCAGGCTAACAGCAGACCTCTCCACTGAAATCCTGCAAGCTAGAAGAGATTGGGGGCCTGTATTCCACATTCTTAAAGAAAAAAATCTTCAGCCAAGAATTTCAAATCCAGCTATACTAAGCTTTCTAAGTGAAGGAGAAATAAGATCCTTTTCAGATAAGCAAATGTTGAGGAAATTCATTACTACTAGAACTGCCTTACAAGAGATCTTGAAAGGACCACTAAATGTAGAAAGGAAAGGCCACTATCAACTAATATGAAAACACACTTAAACACACAGACCTGTGTCACTATAAAGCAACACACAAGCCAACATCATAAGCAGCTAACAGCACAATGACAGGATCAAATCCACACATATCAATACTAACCTTGAATGCAAATGGCCTAACGGCCCATTTAAAAGGAGCAGGTGACAAATTGTATAAAAAAGCAAGACCTAATTGTATGTTGTCTTCAAGAAACCCATCTCACGCATAATGAGACTCATGGGTTCAAAATAAAGAGATGTAGGAAAATATGCCAAGCAAGCAGAAAACAGAAAAAAGGAAGGCTTGCAATCCTAATTTCAGACAAAAGAGATTTCAAAACACAAAGATGAAAAAAGACAAAGACATTAAATAATGGTAAAGGGTTCAATTCAACAAGACCTAATTATCCTAAATATTTATGCATCCAACACAAGGGCACCGAAATTCATAAAGTGAGTTTTTAGAGTTGTCCAAAGAGGCATAGACTCCCACACAATAATAGTGGGAGACTTCAACCCTTCACTGACAGTATTAGACTGATCATCAGGGCAGAAAATTAACAAAGATATTCAGGACCTAAACTCAACATTGGATAAAATGGATTTGATAGACCATTACAGAACTCTCCACCCCAAAACAGCAGAATATACATTCTTCTTAAAACCACATGGCACATACTCTAAAATCAACCACATAATTGGACATAAAGCAATTTTCAAGAAATGTAAAAAATGGAAATCATATCAAACACACTCTTAGACCAAACAGCACTAAAAATAGAAGTGAATACTATGAAAATCACTCAAAACCATGCAATTACATGGAAATTAAACAACATGCTTCTGAATGACTTTTGGGTGAAAAATGAAATTAAGCCAGAAATCAGGAAGTTCTTTAAATATCACAGGAACAAAGATACAACATACTAGAATCTCTGGAACACAGCTAAGGCAGTGTTAAGAGGGAAATTCATAGTACTAAATGCCCATATCAAAAAGTTAGAAAGATTTCAAATTAACCACCTAACTTCACAAATGAAAGAATTAGAGAAGAAAAAAACGAATAAACTCCGAAGCTAGTAGAAGATGAGAAATAACAAAAATCAGAGCTGAACTGAAGGAAATCAAGACATAAAAATTCATTCCAAATATCAAAAAATCCAGAAGTTGTTTTTTAGAAAACAATGAATAAAATAGATAAGCCACTAGCTAGACATAAAAGAAAAGAGAGAAGATCCAAATAAACAGAATAAGAAATATTGAAAGGAGTGTTACTACTGACCCCAGAGAAATAAAAACAACCATCAGGAACTACTATGAATACCTCTATGGACACAAACTAGAAAACCTAGAAGAGATGGATAAATTTCTGGACACATACACCCTCCTAAGACTGAGCCAGGAAGAAATTAATTCCCTGAACAGATCAATAATGAGCTCCAAAATGGAATCAGTAATAAATAGCCTACCAACCAAAAAAAGCCTGGGACCTGATGTATTCACAGGTGAATTCTACCAGATGCACAAAGAGGAGCTCATACCATTTCTACAGAAAGTATTCCAAAAAACTAAGTAAGAGGGATTTTCCCCAACTCATTTTATGAGGCCAGCATCATCTTGATACCAAAACCTGGCAGACTCACAACAAAAAAAGAAAACTTCAGGCCAATATCCTTCATGAACATTAATGCAAAAATACTTAACAAAATACTTGCAAATTGACTTCAGCAGCACATGAAAAAGATAATCCACCATGATGAAGTAGCCTTCATGCCTGGGATGCAAGTTTGGTTCTACATTCGCAAATCAATAAATGTGGTTCGTCACATAAACAGAAAGAAAAAAAACACACATTATTTTCTCAATAGATGTAGAAAAGGCTTTGATAAAATTCAACACTCCTTCATGTTAAAAACTCTCAATAAACTAGGTATTGAAGAAACATACCTCAAAATAATGAGAGCCATCTACAGCAGACCCACAGCCAACATTTTACTGAATGGGCAAAAGCTAGAAGCATTCCCCCTGAAAACTGGCACAAGACAAAGATTTCCTCTCTCACCATTTCTATTCAACATTTTATTGGAAGTCCTAGCCAGAGCAATCAGGCAAGAAAAATAAATAAAGGGCACCCAAATAGGAAGAGAGGAAGTCAAACTGTGTTTGTTTGCAGACAACATGATTCAATATCTAGAAAAGTCCATAGTCTTGGCCAAAAATCTCCTCCAGCTGATAAACAACTTCAGCACAGTTTAAGGATAGAAAATCAATGTACAAAAATCAGTAGCATTTCTACACATCAACAACATCCAAGATGAGAGCTAAATCAAGAACACAATTCCATTCATAATAGTCACAAAAAGAATAAAATATCTAAGAGTATAGCTAACCAGGGAGGTGAAAGATCTCTACAATGAGAATTACAAAACACTGCTGAAAAAACTTCAGAGAAGACAGAAACAAGTGTAAATGCATCCCATCCTCATGGATAGGAAGAATCAATATCATTAACATGGTTATACTGCCTAAAGCAATTTATAGATTCAATGCTATTCCTTCAAACTACTCACAACATTTTTAACAGAATTGGAAAAACCTATTTTACAATTCATATGGAACTAAAAAAGAGCCCAAAGAGCCAAGGCACTCCTAAGAAAAGAGAACAAAGCTGGAGGCATTATGTTACCTGACTTCAAACTATATTACAAGGCTACATTTACCAAACAGCAAGGTACTGGTAAAAAAAAAAAAAGTACATAGACCAATGGAACAGGATAGAGAACCCAGAAATAATGCCACACATCTATACCATCTGATCTTCAACAAATCTGACAAAGATATGCAATCGGGAAAAGACTGCCTATTCAATAAATGATGCTGGGATAAATAGCTAGCCATATGCAGAAGACTGAACTGGACCCCTTCCTTAAGCCATACTAAAAAATAAACACAAGTTGTATTAAAGACTTAAGTGTAAAACCCAAAACTATATAAACCCTGGAAGACAACCTAGGCAATACCATCTTGAACATAGGAATGGGCAAAGATTTCATGACAAAGACACCAAAAGCAATTACAACGAAAGCAGAAACGTACAAATGGGATCTAATTAAATGTAAGAGCTTCTGCACAACAAAAGAAACTATCAACAGAGTAAACAGACAACCTAGTGAATGGGAGAACATATTTGCAAACTACGCACCTGACAAAGGTCTAATATCAAACATTTATAAGGAATTTAAACTAATTTACAAGAGAAAAACTAACAGCCCCATTAAAAAGTGGGCAAAGGACGTGAACAGACATATCTCAAAAGAAGACATACATGTGGCCAACAAGCATATGAAAAAAAGCTCAGTATCACTGATCATTAGACAAATGCAAATCAAAACCACAATGAGATACCATCTCACACCAGTCAGAATGGTGATTATTAAAAAGTCAAAAAATAAAAGATGCTGGCAAGTTTGCAGAGAAAAGGGAACACTTATACACTGTTGGGAGTGTAAATTAGTTCAACCATTGTGGAAAGCAGTATGGCAATTCCTCAAAGAGCTAAAAGTAGAACTACCATCTGACCCAGCCATCCCATTACTGGGTATATACCCAGAGGAATATAAATCATTTTACCATAAAGACACATGCACATGAATGTTCATTGCAGCACTATTCACAATAGCAAGGCATGGATTCAACCTAAATGTTCATCAATGACAGGTTGGATAAAGAAAATTTGGCACATATACACCATGGAATACTATGCAGCCATAAAAAAGAATGAGATAATGTTTTTTACAGAAGCATGGATGGAGCTGGAAGCTATTATCGTTAGTAAATTACTGCAGGAACAGAAAATCAAATACCACATGTTCTCACTTGTAAGTAGGAGCTAAATGCTAAGAACTTATGAACACAAAGAAGGAAACAACAGATAATGGGGCCTACATGAGTGGGTAGGGTGGGAGGAGGGAAAGGAGCAGAAAAGATAACTGTTGGGTACTGGGCTTAATACTTTGGTAATGAAATAATATGTACAACAAACCCACGTGACATGTGTCTACCTATGTAATAAACCTTCACATTTACCTCCAGACCCAAAATAAGAGTCAAAAAATGAAAGTTGGAAGAGTTGCATGCCAAGGTGTTGACAATAATTATACAGGGGCAATGAAATTATGATTACTCCTTTTTCTTCTTTAGTTACTTTCTGTATTTTTTCAAAATATCCACAAAACAACTTGTATCATTTTTGAAATCAGAAATAAATACCTAAATAACAGAATAGAGAATAATTAAAATCCAGTTTTGAAAGCAGTACTTTGCCAAGCATCTTCCTTGACTAGTCTCTGCTATCTGTTTTAAGTGACAATTTAGAAATTGTTTCTATATTACCATCTCTTGGTGCTGGATCTGTCACACTATCTCAGATAGTTTCATATTTAGACCAGAATGATGCATGGGGTGGTTTAAACCTAGCACCCATTTTCTTCCAGAAGCAATAGAACTGCTGTGGGTACAAATGATGGTCAAACACTACACATTATTCTATGGAAAGAGGCCAAATTCTAAAGAGTAATGGTTCCAGGTAATGGTTTTTTGGACGAACTATGATTTCTCTTGCCTAAAGAGAATAAGGAAAGGCAAATTACATGCTACATGATAGGTTTTTTACAGATAACTCTCAATTATCCATGCAATGTTGCATCCATTGCCAGAAGGAAGGTTAACACCCTAAACCTGCTGGGCCCCTGAGCTCTGGGCAGTGCAATCTCTGTGCAGACAGCTGTACACTGTTCCCTCAACCAGTACCTCCACCCACTTTGCTATTCATAAAATGTAAAGAGAAGTGCTAGAGATGAGGTTTGAAGTGGCCCCATTTCATGTCTCTGTGTAGAAATGTTCCTTCCATTGTCCATCAATCTGAGAGGATCTAGACTTGGTTTTATACATTCATTTTAAGAGTATTTATTGATATGTGCTAGACCATGCTCTAGGTATTGCAGCTATGGCAGTTTTTTTTAATGAAAATTATTGCCCACCATGGAGCTTGCATTCTAGATTCCTTTAATAAGGAGCTAGCAGGATTTTCTACACTCACTACCTCACTCCTCAGCCCATTCTCTTCCCAATGCTCAATCTTTTCCTTTAAAACTTCTCCAAGGCTAAAAAACTCATCATAAAACAAGTTCTTGAAGCACAGATGATTGAGTATGATAGACCTTTAAAAAGGAGGCTTATGATTCTTCTCGTCTTTGTAAGAGGAGCAAAGGTTTCCTGGTGTTGTTCATAAGAGGAGCAAAGGTTTCCTGGTGATGGAACAAACGAGTCAATGTTTTCTTTCATTAAGCCAAGTTTGAGACATTGATGCACATAATTCCTGCTCTTTCTGGGTAAAGGGCTAAAGAGGATTTAAAAGCTCTTCCCTTCAACAGAAACAGCAACAAAAGAAACCCAGTTCAATTGGGATGTTTCTGGGACAGAGAGATGCATAGAGATTTTTTGACCGAGCAAAATAGAAAATAGTTTAGAAAGGCAGCAAGGCAGGGTGAGCCCTCATGCCAGAAGCATTGACATGGCCTCCTATACACATGCCAGCTTTGACTTCACCTTTTCAAACACAGAGTATCTATAGCAAGTTTGTAGGGGAAAATGAGTAGCTATTTTCTGGTCCTTTAGAAAATGACTCCAGAAGGCATTCTTGCCCTTTGCTGAAAAGAACCTTCTCCATTCCTAGGGGAAAGTATATTCTTTCCCAGGTGGAAGCAGAATGTATTTTCATTCTCCAGCTCCTACTTTCTTGTGTGAGATAAGGATGAAGACCTGGAATGTTTTCTCCATCCAAAGCCTGCTCTATGTCACTGCTGCTGGGTCACTAACAGGCATTCAGATAAATGTCACCAAAACTTCCCAAATGCTGCTGGTTATACATCAACTGTTTTAAAATAAAACTGAACCTAGCTTTCTTTTATTAAAAATAAATAGTTGAATGGTTTTTGTCAATGCTTATTTTATACAAGTTTTTCTAAATAAGTAATCAAATTGCAAATACTTTAAATATTTTAAGAAGAAAGTTACACAAATAATTCAGTATGCTATATATATGATTTGACTCATTTTAGATATGAGATGCCACATATCAGTAAAACCAAATGATAAGAGTGAAAGGGATATGATAACTGTTAAAACTTCAGTGAATAATACACACACACACACAAAGAAAAATTCTCATGAGGTTGTTGTATTCCCCAGAAAAGACAATGGTGGCATGGACTCCAGAATTTGCAGTTCCACAAATTTGGTAAAAATGATGACCCTCAATGCCTTTGAAATATCTCAAGAATGAGCTTGTAGTCATTCACTTTCAACTAGATCATGCTTCATGTCTTTTAATGGCATTGTGTCTTTGTGAAGTTGGGTTGTCAGAGGTTTCTGTGATAAAAAGAAAGTATTATACTAAAATCAATGTGAAACAGAGCATGACGGTTGGCGATGTTCCACTAGATTCCAAGCATGACCAGTTGTACAGGGTCTAACAGACATGCACATCCCATTCATCCATAATTCTGGCTAAAAATAAAAGAAAAATATTACCTTTTTTCCAATATACATTTTTTTCATGTGGCTACTGAGTTATTATGATATGAATACTTATTAAGTTGTGTAGACATAACTACCTAAGAAATGAAATTGTCAGATATTTCTTCTGATCTGGGTATGCGATGGGAAAAACAGCAAGAAACCAACGGCACTGTGGAAAGAGATTTGGGAACCTCTGACTTAGGGTTTTGTCAGTGCTGAATGAAATACGGGAACATAAACTTTTGAATTTTTAATTTTTGTGGATACATAATAGGCATATAATTTTAACATAAGCTCTCTAGGGAAGGATGGGAAGGCCTGAGGAGTCTTATGGATGGAAAAAAATAAAGGAGGCAAGAGATTTAAGTTTCTAAGGAGATCAAAGTGCAGTTGCAGCCGGAATATTGGAGCAAGAAAGTGAAAATATAAAGATTGTGCTCAGGGTAAGAGCTGGCTGAATTTAGATTTTAAAAGTGGAGCAGTTAGGAATGGCACCATGAGAGTGACTGATTCCTTTAAGCTCAGCATACGTCAAAACTAACCCATAATTCCTATACCCCAAACCTACTCATCCCCAGTGGCCTTTCAGGAAATGCTAATATCAACCACTCAGTTGGATAAACCAGATGCTAGAAAGTCAGCCTTGTCACCTTCCTGTCTTTTACTTGTCATGCCTTAGCAATGACCACATTGCAGTTACTCAGCCTCCTTTATATCTCTTGAATTATTAACTCACATTCATTTTCTTCCATTTACAGTGCCCCTGGTCTAAGCTATGGGGAAGAAAAGTATCTTAAGACAAACTGAAATGAGAAAAGGTTGTGAATTAAAAAGAAAACTAAGAGAGCTCCCTAGGGCATCTAACAAAGAGAAAACATCAAGGAGGAAGGCCAGCCCAGTATTGGTTGCTGACCAAGACAGGGATGCAAAGTACCTATTGGGTTCAGGTATAAGGAGATTGCTGAGGGTGGATGGACAAGGAGTTTTCACAGGAATTATGAGGGGAAAGAGATTCTCCTGAGCTGAGGAGTGAATTCAAAAAGAAAATCAAGCACAGTGAATCACTGGAGACATCAAGAGTAAAAATAATTCTTACAACAAGCTTGATAGAGGTAGTATAGTATATCTTTTCTGACAGAAGATATGCCATCAGGGAAAATTTTCACTTTTGTTTTTGTGGTTTTTTTTTTGTTTGTTAATTTTTGTGTATCTGAAGAGGAAGGTCTTGAGTATATTTCAATCAATAAAAAAGTTAAAAAAATGATCAGGTGTAATTTAGGAAGACAGATTCAAGAGGAGGTAGAATTGGCCAACAAGAGAGAGATATCACTTGGATTATGACAGGAAGGAAAAAAATAAATGAGTACGTGTTTAAGCTGCAAATATCACATACTTGTCTGAAATTTACACAGAAGTTATAAGTAACATTCTTCAGAATGCTTATCCTTCTCTCATAACTGAGTTAATGGGGATGTCTGTGTAATATTAAACATGATACTGGCTTTTGAATTGAATATATACATGTGTATATATACGTGTGTGTGTGTGTATATATATCAGTTATATATTTGTTGTTTTGTTGTTGTTGAGATGGAGTCTCACTCTGTCACCCAGGCTGGAGTATAGTGGCGCAGTCTCAACTCACTGCAAAGTCTGCCTCCTGGGTTCAAGGGATTCTCATGCCTCAGGCTTCCAAGTAGCTGGGACTACAGGCATCTGCCACCACACCTAGCTAGTTTTGTATTTTTAGTAGAGACAGTGTTTTGCCATGTTGGCCAGGCTGGTCTTGAACTCCTGACCTCAAATGATCCGCCTGCCTCAGCCTCCCAAAGTGCTGGGATTACAGGTGTGTGCCACCATGCCCAATATATCTTGAACAAATTCGATATATTGATACAGATATGACATGTTTGTTCATAGCTCTGTTATCGTATATTGTTCTTATTATCGATAATGTTTTCTCTTACTAAACAGTCTTTCATTGTATCATTTATCTTTTCTTTAACAGTATTTTCTTTTTGAGAAGGGCAAATTTTATGATCTAGATTTTTAACTACCCTAGTGATATGTATAAGTTTATATAATAAAATTATGCCTTTATATCTTGATCTATCAACTACGCATTGTGTCTATTGAGTCGTCACAATGAAACACGAGACAATTAGAACACATAGACATCTACCCAAATTCAGCCTTCACATTGCTCCCAATTTGTTTTGGTTATAGCATTGTTCCTTTTACTTCCAGATTCTAATTTTACATATTTCAATGATAAGTGTAATGTAATATTAATTTGAAAATGTGGACTCTTTTATTATTAATAGACTTTATTTTTATATCAGTTTTAGGTTTACCAAAAAAAAAAAAAAAACTGTTAAGAAGTTACAGGGAGTCTCCATAGACCTAATTTACCCCACCCCCAACCCACATATAGTTTCACCTATTATTAATGTCTTGCATAGTACAGTGCATGTGCTATATTTATTTATATTAGAATTCACTCTTTTTGTTGTAAATTCTATGGAGTTTGACAAATGCATGTTTTTAAGCTATAAATATCACTATTTGCCTAAAATTTACACAGAAGTTATAAGTAATGTTACTCATAATGCTTTTTTTTCCCTCGTTACTGAGTTAATGGGGATGTTGGTATAATATTAAACATGATACTGGCTTTTGGGCTGATTAGATATATCTAATGGTAATACTGTTATGGTGGCTTTTGGGCTGATTAGATAGAGATAAAAAAATCTCTAAAAACCTATAGTCATTCAATGCCAGCCTGTGAAAACAGCTGCAGGGTACAAGCTAATTAGCACCAAAGCCACCATTACAGTATCATGAAGAATTTTTCACTGCTCTAAAACTCCCCTGTGCTCCAACAATTCATCTCTCCCCGCTTCCCCAAACCCCTGGCAACCACTGATCTTTTCACTGTTTCTAGTTTTGCCTCTTCCAGAATGTTATATAGGAATCATGCTGTATATAGCCTCTTCTGATATTAATTTAAAATTTCACTTGTCAATTGCTGGTATACAGGAAAGCAAATGACTTTTGCCTATTAACTTTGTATCCTGAAATCTTTTTATGATCACTTATTAGGTCCACGAGTTTTTTTTTTATTCTTTCAGATTTTCTACTAGATAACTTGTTCATTTCAAAGAAAGTTTTGTTTCTTCTCCATATGTTTCCCCTTTATTTATTTCTCTTATTTTATTACAGTAGCTATGTTTTCTAGTACAATGTTGAATAAGAGTGGTGAGAGTGGACATCCTTGTCTTGTAACCAAAGATAGGTTGAAAGCATCTGGTTTCTAACCATAAAGTATAATATTAGCACTTTTTTTGGTAAATATTCTTTTGTCAAGTTGAACGAGTTTCCTTCTATTTCCAATTTGTTGAGAGTTTTTTTTTTATCATGAATGAGTATTGAATTATGCAGGTACATTGCCGCATCTACTGACATAATAATATAATTTTTCTTCTTTAGCCTTCTGATGCAATATATTGTATAAATTGATTTTTGAGTGTGGAACCAGACTTGCATATCTGGAATAAATCCCACTTGGTTGCAATTACAATTTAAAATCCTTTTTATACATTGTTAGAATTAATTTGTGAATATTTTGTTAAGAATTTTTGCATTTATGTTCATGAAAGATAGTGGTCTGTATTAGTCCATCCTTGCACTTCTATAAAGAACTACCTGAGACTGGGTAATTTATAAAGAAAAGAAATTTAATTGACTCACATTTCCACAGGATGCACAGGAAGCATGGCTGGGGAGGCCTCAGGAAACACAATCCTGGCAGAAGGTGAAAGGGAAGAAGGCACATCCTACATGGCTGGAGCAGAAAGAAGGGACTGAAGGGGGAGATGCTACATGCTTATAAACAACCCCATCTCCTGGGAACTCACTCACTATCACTAGAACAGCAAGGGGGACATCCACCCCATGATTCAATCACCTCCCATCAGCCCCCTCATCCAACACTGGATTACAATTCAACACGAGATTTGGGTGGAGACAAAAATCCAAGTCACATTATTTTGCCCCTGGCCCCTCTCAAATCTCATGCCTTTCTCACATTGCAAAATATAACCATACCTTCCAACAGTACCCCAAAGTCTTAACTCATTCCAGCATGTAACTCAAAAGTTCAAAATCTCATCTGAAACAAGTCTAGTCCCTTCTTTCTATAAGCCTGTAAAATCAAAAAGAAGTTCGTTACTTCTAATATACAATGGGGGTTCAGGCATTGCATACATGTTCCCATTCCAAATGGGAGAAATTGGCCAAAAAAAAAAAAAAAAAAAAACGGATGAAAGGCTCCATGATAGTCTGAAACCCAGCAGCTCACTCATGAAGTCTGGAAGCTCCAAAATATGTTCTTTGACTCTATGTCTCACATCCAGGGCATGCTGATGCAAGGGGTGGGTTCCCAGGGCTTTGGGCAACTCTGCCCCTTTGGCTCTGCAGGGTGCAACCCCTGCAGCTGCTTTCACAGGCTGGCATTGAATGACTGCAGCTTTTCCAGGTACACGGTGCAACCTGTCAGTCAATCTACTATTCTGGGCTCTGGAGAATGGTTGCCCTCTTCTCACAGCTCTACTAGGCAGTGCCCCAGTGGTGACTCTGTGTGGGGGCTCCAACCACACATTTCCCTTTTGCACTGCCCTAGTAGAGGTTCTCCATGAGAGCTCCATCCTTGCAGCAGACTTCTGCCAGACATCCAGATATTTCCATACATCCTCTGAAATCTAGGTAGATGTTAAGCCTCAACTCTTGCCCTCTGTGCACCCACAGGCTCAATACCACATGGAAGCTACCAAGGCTAACAGCTCGCACCCTCTGGAGCAGTGGCCTAAGATATTTCTGGGGCCCTTTTGGCCACAGTTGGAGCTGGAGTGGCTGGGATGCAGGGAGCAGTGTCCCAAGGTTGCACAGGGCAGCAGGGCCCTGGGCCCAGCCCATGAAATCATTCTTTTCTCTTAGGCTTCCAGGCCTGTGATGGGAGGGGCTGCTGTGAAGGTCTCTGAAATGCCTTTGTGGCATTTTCCCTATTGTTTTTGGTATTCACATTTGACTCCTCTTTACTTATGCGAATTTCTGCAGTTGGTGGCTTAAATCCCTCTCAAGAAAATGGGTTTTTCTTTTCCACCACTTGGACAGGCTGCAGATTTTCTAAACTTGTATGTTCTTCATTCCTTTTAAATGTTAAGTTCCAGTTTCAGGTACTTTATTTGCTCAAACATATGACCATACACTGTTGGAAACAGTGTAGTCACATCTTGAATGCTTTGCTGCTTAGAAATTTCTTCTGCCAGACACCCTAAATCATCACT
Organism: Pan troglodytes; assembly: GCF_028858775.2. Lineage (NCBI taxonomy): Eukaryota > Metazoa > Chordata > Mammalia > Primates > Hominidae > Pan > Pan troglodytes. The sequence continues at coordinate 190,902,795 of NC_072401.2, forward strand.
GTCAAGTTTAAAGTTCCACAGAGCCCTAAAGCAAAGGCTCAATGCTGCCAGTCTCTTTGCCAAAGCATAGTAAGAGTGACCTTTACTTCAGTTCCCGGTAAGTTTCTCACCTCCATCTGAAACCACCTCAGCCTGGACTTCATTGTCCATGTCACTATCAACATTTCAGTCACAACAATTTAACAAGTCTCTAGAAATTTTCAAATTTTCCATCATATTCCTGTCTTCTTCTTAGCCCTCCGAACTGTTCTAACCTCTGCCTGTTACCCAGTTTGCATGTTGCTTCTACGTTTTCAGGTAGCTTTATAGCAATACCCCACTCCTGGTACCAATTTTCCCACACTGTTATAAAGAACTACCTGAGACTGGGTAATTTATTTTTAAAAAATGGTTTAATTAGCTCATGGGTCCACAGGCTGTACAGAAAGCATTACTTGGGAGGCCTCAGGAAACTTATAATCATGGCAGAAAGTGAAGGTGGGGAAGGCATCTCCTACATGGCTGGAGCAGGAGGAAGAGAGCAAAGTGGGAGCTGCTACACACTTTCAAACAACCAGATCTTGTGAGAACTCACTCGCTATAACAAGAACAGCAAGGGGGAAATCTGCTCCCATCTTCCAGTCACCTCCCACCAGGCCCTTCTTCCAACATTGGATTACAACTGAACATGAGATTTGGGCAGGGACACAAAACCAAACCATATCATGGTCTATAATTTCCTTTTTTGTAACATTTTTGTCTAGCTTTGGTATTAGATGAATGCTAGCCACACAGGAAAAGTTAAGAAGTGTTTCCTCAGATTCTGTTTTCTGGAAGGAATTGCAGACTATTGGTATGATTTGTTCCTTAAATATTTGGTAGAATCCACCATTGAAACCACCTGAGCCCAGCACTTTCAGTTTTAGAAAGTTATTAGTTAATAATTCAAATTTTAAGTCACTATAAGCCTAATCAGATTATGTTTTGATAGATATTATTTTTTCAAATAAACTTCTCCTCTAAGTTATCAAATTAGTGGGCTTAGAGATCTCCCCGAAATTCTTTTATTATTTTTCTAATATCCGTTGGATCAGAATGGTCCCTTTTTCATTTCTGTTAGTAATTTGTATCTTCTTTTATTTTTTCTTAGACTGGCTGCAAGTTTATAAATTTTACTGATCTTTGCATAGAGGCAGCTTTTGGTTTTGTTGATTTTCTCCATTGATTTCTTGTTTCTAATTTTATTGATTTCTGCTCTAATTTTTACTAGTTTATATCTTTTACTTTGAATTTAACTTATTCTTCTTTTCTAGTTCCAGAATGCATTTTACTTTATCTCTAGGAATCCTGAATTGTTTGCTGCATGAAAGCTTTACTTCTATATGGCCCACAACAAAGCGCTCACTTATTTTGTTCTAGGTTTAAAAATAGGGGAGATTTGGATTTGTTGAAGCCAGGATTTATTGTAAGAAAAAAAGCATTTTCTTGAAAGTTTCAAATACGGACTTTATATATCAGTAACAAAGCTTCCAGGATTAGAATACAGAGGTTAATAGTAGAGTAAAACTTTAGGAAGTTTGCAGAGAAAGGAAAAGGAAAAGGAGATCCCTGCCTGGGGCTGGGAACACAACCTGAAAGGGAAAAGGTCAGAGAGTAATGCTTCAGATTTAAGCTCCTATCTACCTTATCCTCTTCAACTTGAAGTCCTGGTGGAGGAAAGTAGAAAATATACCAAGGTAAGAGTCAGAAAGTCCTTACTGGAAAGAAATATGATAGCATTTTAGAAGAAATGAATTAAGGAAATTGTCACTCATTTTTACAGATTACAATTTTGCAGCCCTGGATGAGTTAAATGACTGATACAAACTCACAGAGATAGTAGCTTACAGAGCAGCAGATGAAATATAAAATTAGAGTATGGAATTATAGATTTAGACAGGATCTTACACATAATTATTTTTCAGTGTAGCAAAAGCAGTAGACAATCTTTACGAATTTGCCAAGTAACTAGGTCTTGGAGGAATTAACATTGGCATCTAGGCCCAGTGTTCTTCCATTATAATTTACTACCTGGAACTCAGCCCCTGATATCCAAACCTATGCCTCTTCTATAGAGAAAGCAAATATTTTGTTAACTCAGTGTTTTGTGATTAGATAAACTTAACAGATGCCACCTTCTAAAATTTTCTCCATCAAAGTGATTGCATTTATTTTAACTTCCAATTTATCACCCAGGAAGAACCAAATTCACACATTCATTCACTCGAGGATGCATTCATTTATGCACTTATTCATTGAGTAAATAACTTTCCCTGTCCACGGCATGCTCAGCACATTCTCAGCACTAAGGATACAGCATAAACAAAACTAATAAAATATCTGCCCTTATAGAGCTTATATTCCAGGATAAGGAAAAAAGGCAAACTATAAACAAAAAGTAAGCATATAATGGGTAGTATGGCGACAACTTCCATGGAAACTATGGAGGGCGAAGGAGATAAGAAGCATTATGCAACATAAATGGGCATGTGGAGCCTCTCTGATCAGGTGACATTTGAACAGCAATGTAAAAGGAGTGAGGAAGTTGAGAAAGTCTGTGGGAAGAGCATTCCAGGAAGAGGGAGCAGCCACTACGGAAGCCCTAGGTGTAACAGTGCTTGATGTTTTAGAAAAATAGAGAAGGGCTCAGTAAATGGGGATGAAGTCAGGGGATGAGCTTACATAGGTAGCAGGGCAATTCTGAAGGAGCTGGGAATTTATTCTGAGTGAGACGAGAATCTACTGATGAGCCTAGAGAAGCAGGGGACTTACTTAGAAAGCTGTTGCAGTTATTCCAATAAAAAGGAATAGTGGCTTGGACTTGATTTGTGGTGGTGGAGGGAATGAGAAATGCACAGGTTTTGGATATATTCTGAAGATGAAGGCAGCAAAATTTGTGATCAATGCCAGGTGCGAGAAAGAAGGAGCACAGTCAAATAATTTCTAAGATTGATTGATTTTTTTATAGTAAAAAGAAAAATCATATGAGATCATTCTCTTTTGACACAAATTTAAAGTTCAAGAAACTGGAGCCTATCCTCTCACCCCACACAATGTCACAGAGCATCTGTTTGGAAGTTCCACCACCTGACTCCCTTGCTTTCAATCCTCTTTCCTCAGTAAAAGCAGTAGCCACTGGAATCCTCATCTCTCCCCTGCTGTTCTTCTCCTGTAACACTTGAGAATGTAACAAGGTAGCAGAAAGAGTTGAAGTCAGCTGAACACACATTGATCTAGGGCAATGCTCTTATTTACATTTGACTCAAACTGTGGCCTACACACGTTAAATGCCTTCTACGGCGTGGTGTACTTAGAAGAAATGACATAACTCGACCTTGAATTCTCTTACTTTCTAGCTGTTCTTTTTTTATCTGAAGCCATATAATTCTTTTTAAATTCTCAAGGCGTTAGCATTACATAAAAAAAATTTGACTATAATTTTGTCTGAGCTGACATTTTATATTAACTTATATTCTTTTACTTTGAAATCTTAAAATCTCGCTTAAAAACAATATGCTTGCCCTTAATCTACCTAACTGGTGGCACCTTCTCATATTTTTACTTGGTTTATCCACCTCTATCTGTCAAAGTTCTCTAGAGGTCAATCCTCAAAAATCTCTATCTATACTCATTCTAGAGTCCAAACAAATTAAATTTGTAATTTTAAATAACAACTGCATACCAGCGATTCAAAAAATGTAATCTATGGTCCAGACATCGCTACTGGATTCCTGATGTGTCTGTACAACTCCATTTGGAATCCAAGAAGTGTCTTAACTTCTGCTCATCTGAAACTAAACTCCCAAGTTTACATGCTTAGAATTGTTCTTCCTTCACCCGCCCTTATATGTGCTAATATTAGGTTGGTGCAAAAGTAATTGCAGTTTTTGCCATTACTTTTAATAGTACCCTCATTCTTTCAGTTGTGAACCTGGGCTAAAAATGAGCTCTGTTTCTTTCTCATAGCCACATCCAATTGGTCAGCTGGCTCTAGCAGCCCTGCTTCCATGTATGTAGAGTCTGATCATTTTCTCACTCTCAGCTCTCAGCTCTACAGCCCTGGCCCCGTTAACATCATTTAGTCTTGGGTTATTGCAATATCCATTCTGCTTTCCCCGCTTCAGCTTCTGAGCCCTGCACAATAACCAGGGTGATTATTTTCAGTGGTAGGAGAGACATCATTCGTGTTTTTAGAATCTTCTCACAGGCTTCCTGTATCACCTGAGAAGTGGATGTCCTCACCGCGGGCCACAAGGCCTTCCCAACTACACCGTGCACTCCCCCTGGCTCTAATCTCTGGGTCTTTCTCTCTGGCGCCTCCTCTCTCTGCTCCAGCCACATCAACGCCCTTACTGGTCCTAGAAGTGGCAAGCAGGAGCCTGCCCCAGGGCCTTTTTGGAATTTATTTTCACAGATATCTATAAAGCTTCTTTCCTTATTGACTTTATTCTTAATATCACCATGTCTGGGAAACTTCTCTGAGTAATTACATAAAACAGCAGGACTCTCCACCCCCACAGACCAGCCGGGCACTCCCTGTTCCTTTGCCTGTTTTATTTTTCTTCATACACCTAACACCATCTATTACACCTTATTTTATTCGATTTTGTCTTCATTCTCTGCCTTTTTCATTAGAAAGCAAAATCCCTGAAGACTGGACTTTGCTTTGTTCTTGCTGTATTGCAGTACCTGGAATAGCACCTGAGAAGCATTAGGTGCTCACTGGGCGGAATATTGCAATGAAAGGCAAAACACAATGCTGATGTTGATAGCCACGAGCAGATAATTTAGACAAAATTCATTTTCCTAAATGCCAGAATCCATATACAAACGAGTAGATCTAGGTAACAAGCCATATTTGGGAAATGTAAATCTTTCTTTTCACCCTTTTATGGATTTTAAACTAGTCATGGTATTTTCAAAATGCACAATTCATACTGAAACCAATTGGGAAAAATATGTTATGAAAGTTTTCTAGGGTTTATGTTTGTAGTAAAATAAATTTTAGAGTGCAATCATAGCTCCTGTCTGCTAACAACTGCTGACAACTGCTGACAATATATAAATCTGTTTTAGAAATGGGCCAAAGGGTGCATTGCAGAGTATCCCTATGACATTTGATTTAAAATGATTTTTCAATAAAATGAATCCCTAAACATATTTTATTTTGACTTTTACAGTATATATATATATAATAGAGAGAGAGCACGAGACAGAGAGTATATATATATATATATATATATATATATATATATATATATATATATATATATACTGTTGTTGTTGTTGTTGTTGAGACAAGAGTCTTGCTCTGTTGCCCAGGCTGGAGTGCAATGGCGCAATCTCGGCTCACTGCAACCTCCACCTCCCAGGTACAAGCGATTCTCCTGCCTCAGCCTCCCAAGTAGCCCGGATTACAGGCATGTGTCACCACACTCAGCTAATTGTTGTATTTTTAGTTAGAGACGGGGTTTCACCAGGTTGGCTGGGCTGATCTCAAATTCTTGACCTCAGGCAATCCAACTGCCTCAGCCTCCCAAAATGCTGGAATTACAGGCATGAGCCATGGCGCCCGGCTAATATATTTTAAAATCTTGTATCAGATGTATGTTATATCAGATGTATAGACAAATACTTGCGAAACCAACTATTATTTTAATATGTAATTAAGCAAAAGCTTTAAAAAATGAAAAATGCATGAGACGAGTGCTTTGAAATGGAATCAAATGAATGTTTGCCTGCCTTGATTGACATAATTCAATGGGAAATAGAAACAGATTTCCACACCAAGAATGAAAATTATTAGCTCTTCTATCCTGATTTCAGGGCTAAAACAATACATGTAGTTGCTGATAGTAAAAGTTTTATAGCACCTTTGCTTCCCAATCAGAAATGTATTGGTGGTAGATTTTGTGACCGTGAAATGCACTGATACTGAAATATTGGTTCCATACTGAAAAGAACTATACATTTTTTGTTTAAAAGTTGATTGCCTTTAAGTAAATTGGAAAACATTAATCCAAGACTTCACTATCCTTCTTTGAAGGTCTTTGGAAAACAGTTAAAACTGGTAGGGCTGCTCCCTCCCAGTAGCAGCAGCTGGAGGAGTCAATGAACCACCCTTCTCTACAGCTGTGCTGGGAGGCAGGGGCCATGTAAGGAGCCTGAAGTGCTGCGAGGGGGGAGGAGCAGGTGGGGCCAGGCTCCCAGACTAAGGGGAGAAGCAGAAGGAATTTTACAGGTTGTCCCAAAAGCCATGCTTGATGCACATGATTTCTTCCCAGGAGCCCTAAATCTTCAGAAAAAAAAATATATTGGCATGCTTGATATAGAAGTCACCAAGGGAGACTTTCGCAGCCATGTCAGTCTTGTGGTGGAAACAGATGGTCTCTGTGGCTGCAGGGTAAAGTAGAGGGAGAAAAATTGAGGTTTGGCTTCTGAATCATGTGTATCTGAATATTAAAAGGGTAGAGAGCCTTCTAATTGAAACTTGAATCACATTTTGATGTCAGTTGTCATAAGGGATCTTTGACCTAACCTAAAGTCAGGGATTGTACAGAGGAGTGGACGATGGGATTGTACAGAGGAGTGGACCATGGATTGTACAGAGGAGTGGACGATGGGATTGTACTGAGGAGTGGACGATGAGATTGTACAGAGGAGTGGACGATGGGATTGTACAGAGGAGTGGACGATGGGATTGCACAGAGGAGTGGACGATGGGATTGTACAGAGGAGTGGACCATGGGATTGTACAGAGGAGTGGACGATGGGATTGTACTGAGGAGTGGACGATGAGATTGTACAGAGGAGTGGACGATGGGATTGTACAGAGGAGTGGACGATGGGATTGCACAGAGGAGTGGATGATGGGATTGTACAGAGGAGTGGATGATGGGATTGTACAGAGGAGTGGATGATGGGATTGTAATGAGGAGTGGATGATGGGATTGTACAGAGGAGTGGATGATGGGATTGCACAGAGGAGTGGATGATGGGATTGCACAGAGGAGTGGATGATGGGATTGCACAGAGGAGTGGATGATGAGATTGCACAGAGGAGTGGATGATGGGATTGTACAGAGGAGTGGATGATGAGATTGTACAGAGGAGTGGATGATGGGATTGTACAGAGGAACGGATGATGAGATTCCACTAAGATACTCTGGGATGGGTGTTGTGGACTTGCTGTGATGAAGAGAGAGTTAATTTTAAAAAAAGAATCAATCATTAGAGCATTATATGATTTTTAAAGGACAACTACATATTTGGAATTTCTTCATGAAGGAAGCAGGAATATTCCAAAAATTTCTCTAATTTTTTAGAGAAAAAAATGAATCTGCTAGGAGGATATTTATTGAGTGCACCCTGGAACTACTGAACGAAACCACACAATAGCTGAGTCCACAAAACCTACCAAGAGCCTACTCGCTACTTTCACGCCAGGAAAATTTTAAGGACAGGCACACCTCATTTTATGGTTTCACTTTCTCGTGCTTCACAGATAATGTTTCTTTTTTTTTTTTTTTAACCAATTGAAGGTTTGTGGCAACCCTGCTTTGGGCAAGTCTACTGCCAACAAATTTTCAATAGCACTTTCTGTCTCTGTGTCACATTTGGTGATTCTCACAATATTTAAAACTGTTCATTATTGTTATCTCTGTGATGGTGATCTGTGATCGGTGATCTTTGATGTTATTATTATAAATGATTTGGGTGCCATGATCCATGGCAGCCTTCATATACAGCGTCTGCAGGTTTTACCTGCTCCACTGACCATCTGCTCCTCTCTCTCTCTCTGTCTCTCAGTCTTTGAGTCTCCGTATTCTCTGAGACACAGTTATATTAAATCGAGCCAATTAATAATCACAGTGGTCTCCAAATATTCAAATAAAAGAAATAATTGCATATCTTTCACTTTAACTCTAGAGCTAGAAATGATTAAGCTTAATGAGGATGACGTCAAAAGCCAAAATAAGCCAAAAGCTAGGCCCCCTGCACCAAACAGTCAAGTTGTAAATGTAAAGGAAAAGTCCTTCCAGGAAATTAAAACTGCTCTTGCATTGAACACACAAATAATGAGAAAGCAAAACAGCCTTATTGCTGATATGGAGAAAGTTTGAGTGGTCTGGATGGAAAATCAAACCAGCCACAAAATTCCCATAACCAGAGCCTCATCCAAAGCAGGGCCCTAACTCTCATCCATTGTATGAAGGCTGAGACAGGTGAGGATGCTGTAGAAGAAAGTTGAAAGACAGCAGATTGATTCATGAGGTTTAAGAAAAGAAGCCACCTTTGTAACCTAAAAGTGTGAGGTAAAGCAGCAAGTGCTGATGGAGAAGCTGCAGCAAGTTATCTAGAAGATTCTTGATCACTGATGAGGGTGGCTACACGAAACAATCGATTTTCAATATAGGTGAAACAGCCTTTTATTGGAAAAAGATGCCATGTAGAATTTTCATTGCTAGAGAGAAGTCAACGCCTGGCTTCAAAACTTCAAAGGACAGGCTGACTCTCTTTCAGGGACCACTGTGGCTAGTGACTTCAAGTTGCAGCCAATGCTCATTTACCATTCTAAAAATCCCAGGGCCCTTAAGAATTATGCTAAATCTGCTCTTTCTGTGCTCGAGAAATGGAACATCACAACCTGGTTGGCAGCACATATGTTAAAAGCATGTTTTACTGACTAAGCCCACTGTTGAGACCTACTGCTCAGAAAAAATATGATTCCTTTAAGAATATTGCTGCTCATTGACAATTCACCTAGTTTCTCAGGAGCTTTGATGGAGATGTATAGGGAAACTGGTATTGCTTTCATGTCTGCTAATACAATATCCATTCTGCAGCCCATGGATCAAGGAGCAGTTCCGACTTTTCAAGTCTTATTATTAAATAAGAAATGCATTTTGTAAAGGTATAGCTGTCGTAGACAGTGATTTCTTTGATGGATCTGAACAAAGTGAACTGAAAACCTTTTGGAAAGGATTCACCATTCTAGATGCCATTAAGGACATTTGTGATTCATGCGGGGAGGTTGAAATATCAACATTAACAGGAGTTTGGAAGAAGTTGATTCCAGCCCTCATGGATGACTTTGAGGGCTCAGGATGTCAGTGGAGGAAGTCCCTGCAGATGTGGTAGAAATCGCAAGACAACTAGAATTAGAATTAGAGCCTTAAGATGAGATGAAATTGCTGTAAACTCATGATGAAACTTGAACAAATGGGGAGTTGCTTCTTATGGATGAACAAAGAAAATATTTTCTTGAGATGGAATCTAATCCAGGTGGAGATGCTATGAACATTGTTGAAATGACAACAAAGGATTTAGAAAATTCCATAAACCTAGTTGATAAAGCAGTAGCAGGGTTAGAGAGGGTTTACTCCAATTTTGAAGGAAGTTCTTCTGTGGATAAAATGCTATCAAATAGCATCATATGCTACAGGGAAATCTTTTGTGAAAGAAACAGTGTATCAATGCAACAAACCCCATTCTCTTATTTTTAAGAAATTGCCACAGGCACCCAACCTTCAGCAGCCCCCACCCTGAGCAGTCAGCAGCCCCCACCCTGAGCAGTCAGCAGCCATCAATATAGAGGCAAGATCCACACCAAGGAAAAGATTATGACCTGTTCAAGGCTCAACATTCGTTGGTACTTTTTTTTAGCAATAAAGTGTTTTTAATTAAGGTATGCACGTACTGTTTTTAAGCATAAGGCTATTAACATACTCATTAGACTACAGTATAAACATAACTTTTATATGCACTGGGAAACCAAAAAATTTGTATGACTAACTTTGTCGCAACATTTGTCTTATTGCAGTGGTCTGGAACCAAATCCACAATACCTCTGAGGTGTGCTTGTAGGTTTGTTGTTTTATGTTTTGAGATGAGGTCTCACTCTGTCACCAAGGCTAGAGTACAGTGGCATGATCATAGCTCACTGCAGTCTCGAACTCCTGGGGCCAAGTGATCATCCCACCACAGCCTCCTGAGTAGCTGGGACTACAGGAATGCAACACTACACCTCGCTAATTTTTAATTTATTTGTAGAGATAGGATTGCACTGTTGCTCAGGCTGGTCTTGAACTCCAGGGCTCAAGCAATCCTCCCACCTTGGCCTCCCAAAGTGCTGAGATTACAGGCATGAGCCACCACATCCAGGTTGTCTGTAGTTTTTTAAAACAAAAATATAATTTAAAAGATTAAAAGTTAAAATAGATTTTCACAAATATATATATCTACCATTATAGCATAATGGAGAATAGTTTCACTGCCCTAAAAATAATCTGTGTTCTGTGTATCCATCTCTTCCTTCCCCTTGGTTCATGGCAACCACTGATTTTTCTACTGTTCCCATAGTTTCACCGTTTCCAGAACGTCATATAATTGGAATCGAACAGTATGTAGCCTTTTCGGATTGGCTTCTTCTCTTAGCAATATGTATTTAAGTTTCCTCCATGTATTTTTTTGTGGCTTGATAGATCATCTCCCGTTAGCAGTGAATAATATCCCATTGCCATTAAACTTTTGTCAAGACTCAGAACGTGCAACATGAAGAGTAAACCTGAATGTGCACTGTAAGCTTTGAGTGATACTGAAGGGTCAAGGCAGGTTCCTGGTTGTCACAGGTGTGCTCCTGTGAGGCACGAAGCTGTAGTGGGGAGGCTGTGTGTGGAGAGAGGGACATATGGGAAGCCTGTACCCTCTGCTCCATTTAGCTGTGAACCTGCACTTCTCTAAAAAATAAAATTTATTTATTAAAACTAAAAAACAAAATATTAAAAAATTAAAAATTACAATATGTCATATACTTTCCAAATCACAAGACAGAGACAAAGACATAATAAAACAAAATGTAGAAAACAACAAACACAGGAATAAAACATCAGTGACAGAAGGCAGAAGACAGAAAAGCAGAGCCAAACACATTAGTTTATGTAATTATTAGTTATATTCATTTATGCTAACTTATATTGATTTAACAAATTAATTTTGACTAAACGGCATTAAAGGAGGTTTGAGGAATTTGCTTGTCACCTTCTGGATGAGAGGACTCAATAATATGAACTCTTTAATTTGCTGTAAATTATTTTAAAATATGCTCACATTCCAATACAAATTCCATGAAGAATATTTTGGAACAAGAAAATGTGATTTTAAATCCATCTGATGAACAAACACACACTGAGAGCCAATATTACAAAATAAATCTGCAAGATATTTAAGATCATTATAACTTTTCAAAATTAAACATTTGATATGGCACAAAAATAAACACGTAAATGAAAGAGAATTAAAAACACAGAAATTTTGTGTAATTTTGTGTGGTAACAGAGTAACATTTCAAATCTAAAAATCAAGAATAATTATCCCATTGGTGGTATTATTGGAGTAATAAACAAAACTGCCTAAAATGTAAAGTTCTTACATATTTCAATACTATGTAAAAAGCACAAGACAAACAACTGGGGACATTTTTACAACAATTATGTTACATAAAAGTTAAAATCCTTATGACATATAAAATGCATAAAACATTATAATTATTGCTATTAGTACTACCATTATGATTACCCGGTCTTCCCACACACCTGTCCTCTTCCGGTGCCCTGTGGTGAAACAGAGCCCTCCCTCTCTGGCCACAGTTGAGGGATCCAGCAGGAACCCTGCCTAAACCCACAGAGGGTGTGAGCCAAGCTGGGACATCACATTCCCTCCTGCAATGATGCAGATACCCACTCACGACAGAGATTTGGTCCCTCTCTCAAAAAATTGTGTAGCAATTATTGCGGAAACTTGTTTCTTGTCCCCAGACACATGGAGAAACTGATCTGGAAGACTGATGTCCACACGCCAAGAGAAGCAGTCACTCATACACACACTGCACACACACCACACCATGTGTACACACACACACACCCCACACACACACCACACAAACAGCACACACCACACCACACGACACACACATGAACATAACACACACACAGCACCACACACCACACACATCACACACATACCACACACATACACACATACACATACACTACACACAGAGACACCACACACAATACACACAAACTACACACCCACAACACAATGCACACACTCCACACACAACACACAGTACATACAGCACACCAAACACATATCACACACACACCAAACACACACACCACACACACATCCTGCACACAAGTCACACATCTACACCCCCACATACTCCACAGCGTACATACAATCCTCACTTTTTGGAAATTAATTCGGTTTTTACAGAGCCTGGATAGTAAAATATTTTACTGGCGTTTGAACGAGCCAAGAAAATGCAGATAAATACACATGTGTAACCACAAGGGCACAAGTAGCACTGTGGAAATCACAACATTAGATTAAACCCTGTAAATTGTTTGTCGTTTTAAAAAAACGAGTCTTTCTTATTTTACCAGAAACTATTTACCAGAGTAAACTAATGAGAGTCTTACTGAGGTCAAAAGACTTTTTGGAAAAACTTCTCCTTGATGAAATTGCACTTAAAACATCACTTCCATCGTGAAGTATTTCTTTAAGATGTTCTTGGTCCCTTTCCTGTTATGTGGAATCGTCAATTCAAATTTTAAAGGAGACTTTGAGATGTTTTTCATCTATTATTTTAAAAATGTTGAAGGGGTTTTTAATTCTGCCTTCAACAGAGATTGACATACCTCTGATTATGATGTAAAACTGAACACGTTACTCTGACAGGCTTTCTCCTCTGCAGCGCAGCTGCCATCATTAATAACAACTGAATGCTTTTACTCCATGCAAAATCTATATTACCTGCTTTATAAAGAACAGAAATCTAATTCTCACTATAAAGGCAGATAAAAGTAATCCCTTCAGCCTACAGAAGTCTGAATGATTTACCAATGCACTTAGACTTTAGCATTTATCAAATGTGTGTATATACCTACACAGATTCATATGAAGAACATGTAGTTTAAAGCATTGCAAATTTTATGCTTTTAATGGGTTGTGATGGTCATTAATATTTTTATCACATTTCCCCAAAGGTAGGCTACTTACTGTTTTTATTTCCAGATAGAAATATAAAATGTATTCTCTATTTTTTATGATTTTGAAATATAACCCTTGGAATATAATATCTGGTTATAATATCTATGAAAAGCATGAAATCAACAGTCAAACAGTATGCATTTATCCATAATGCAAATATTCTCTACAATACCATCTATCTTCTTTACCTGCTGGGCACACAAAAGTCACGATTTCTCACATGGCTGGACGTTACTTTCATTAAACTTGAACCACCATCGAGTGCAGCAGAAACTGGGCAAGAGGCCACAAAGTACACAATACACACACACACAAACACACACATGCAAGCTTGCATTATTATACTTACCTAAGTGTTTAAAGAGGTGGATAATTATATTAGGCTTCTCCAGAACAATGATTTTTATGGGGCCTATTGGAAAGTATGACTGCAGTTTGAGTGAGATACCTGTAAGAGATTCAATTTGGCCACTATTTATTGAGTATCTAATTTTGAAAATACTAACAGAAGGCTGATGAGATAGAAATTTCCATCTAAATCTCTGGGAAATGTGCTCCTCGATACTGTAGCAAAAAGAGTGGTGTGGCAATTGTAAAACACATCTAATATCTAAACCTTTGTTTTTTAATCCAAAATCCTTATGGGGGTGATTGTGTGTGTCAATTTGAAAATTCCCATTAACAAGATAAATAGCCAGCCCACCACTATAAATTAATAATTAATTTAGTTCACCTGCTCTATATTTGCAGGGCAGTGCTTCTCCTCCTTTGACAGCCACAAGATTCACCTACGGATCTCCTTAAAATGCAAAACCATAGACCACACTTTGACTGGCTTGGATAAGGGGTCAGAGGATTGAAATGAGTGTGTAGGTGACTGTGCTAAGATTCTCCTGCTCATCTGGGCACTGGCTCACGATATTAACAAAGCTTAGGACCTCCAGTCCTTGCTGGAAAGGAAATACACATGCATAGGATGTGACTATGGATATGGAATATCTGCTGTGTTCTGGACTTTGTACTAGACACTAGAGATAAAAGGTCAAATAATCCCTTGTCTCTATCTTAAAGGAGCTTCCTACACAGAGGCTTCTGGAGGTCTCTGAAACCGGATTCACTTTCAGATTTGATCATTATATTTATGATTTGATATTTTCATTGAACCCCATGATATGATAGTTTTTGTCAGAACCTGCTAGAACAATTGACTTTGCTCTCAGCATTATGGAGCTACTTGGGGGGAAAGTAAAACCAGATAGGAAGAACTTGAACTATTTTTTTAGCCGTCTTTCTTTAGAGCTGTTTTGTTTTTGAGACAGGGCTTCACTCTGTCCCTAGGCTGGAATGCAGTGTGGTGTGATCTTGGCAGCTTCAAACTTCTAGGGTCAAGTGATTCTCCCACCTCAACCTCCTGAGGAGCTGGGACCACAGGCACAGGCCATCATGATTGGATAATTTTTAAAAATTGCTTTGTAGAGACGGTTTTTTTCCACGTTGCCCAGGCTGGTCTCAAACTCTTAAGCTCAAGTGATCTACCCATCTCAATCTCCCAAAGTGCACAGCCTTGCTTGTAGTTCATTTTGAGCTGTTTTATAATCTGGTTTTGAATCTATAAATTTGGATTCATTCTGATATTTACAGATTTACCATCCTACTTCCTACTTCACTACATCCTACTGTAGGCCACCTCATCCATCTCTGCTCATAGCCTAAACTAATGGAAGCCAGGGGGAAGAAGTAGAAGCCAATGTGAGTCCAGAACACACATTTTATAAGAGCATAAGAAATTTGAAAACAGCAAAGTATACCATGAAGTTTGTAATAGATATGCATGGTTAAAATTCACTCCTATTTTAATCAATATATTCTATAAATGGAGAAAATTTTAAATATGTGAAAAGTAAGACAAGTTCATTATTAATATACAATTAATGTCAAGAATGTGGCTTATCTTTTTATCTTAGCAAAACTTAGGGGCACTTGGGTGGAAGGAGGAAGAAGGTATAATCATGGGGAGCGTGTATGATACTGGAAGGAGCCTTCTGACAAGGGGGAAATGGCTTCACGAGATATAGTATGGTCATAGCTATGTGGGAGTGCAGCTAGCTATGGTCTCCCCTGTCAAACCCACTGGGCAGTGTTCAGTTATCAACATTGAGGTAGAACTCACCCACCTGAGACAGAAGAGAAAATATGCACTGCAGTTAGAAGCCACTACGTAGGAAGCTCCTTTCAGATAGAGACAAGGGATTATTTGACTTCTTATCTCTGTTGTCTAGCACAATGTCCAGAACACGACAGACATTCCATATGCACAGTCACATGCTATGTATGTGTATTTCCTTTCCAGCAAGGACTGGAGGTCCTAAGCTTTGTTAATATCATGAGCCAGTGCCCAGATGAGCAGGAGAATCTTAGCACAGTCACTTACACACTCATTTCGATGCTCTGACCCCTTATCCAAGCTAGTCAAAGTGTGGTCTATGGTTTTGCATTTTAAGGAGATCCCTGGGTGAATCTTGTGCATGTTACAGGGAAGCACTGGGGTCCTACATATATGTGACAGGGTCTCATAGTCACCATCATCACAGTAATCTTGCACATGTTACAGGGAAGCACTGTCCTACATCGTATGTGACAGGCTCTCATAATCACCATCATCATGGGATCTTGCGCATGTTACAGGGAAGCACTGTCCTACATCGTAGGTGACAGGGTCTCATAGTCACCATCATCACGGGAATCTTGTGCATGTTACAGGGAAGCACTGTCCTACATTGTATGTGACAGACTCTCATAGTCACCATCATCACGGGAATCTTGTGCATGTTGCAGGGAAGCACTGTCCTACATTGTATGTGACAGGCTCTCATAGTCACCATCATCACGGGAATCTTGTGCATGTTGCAGGGAAGCACTGTCCTACACCGTATGTGACAGGGTCTCATAGTCACCGTCATCACGGGAATCTTGTGCATGTTACAGAGGAAGCACTGTCCTACATCATATGTAACAGGCTCTCATAATCACCATCATCACGGGAATCTTGCGCATGTTACAGGGAAGCACTGTCCTACATCGTATGTGACATGCTCTCAGAGTCACCATCATCACGGGAATCTTGTGCATGTTACAGAGGAAGCACTGTCCTACACCGTATGTGACAGGCTCTCATAGTCACCATCATCACGGGAATCTTGTGCTTGTTACAGGGAAGCACTGTCCTACATCGTATGTGACAGACTCTCATAGTCACCATCATCACGGGAATCTTGCGCATGTTACAGGGAAGCACTGTCCTACACCGTAGGTGACAGGCTCTCATAGTCACCATCATCAAGGGAATCTTGCGCATGTTACAGGGAAGCACTGACCTACATCGTATGTGACAGACTCTCATAGTCACCATCATCACGGGCATCTTGCGCATGTTACAGGGAAGCACTGTCCTACATCGTATGTGACAGGCTCTCAGAGTCACCATCATCACGGGCATCTTGCGCATGTTACAGGGAAGCACTGTCCTACATCGTAAGTGACAGGCTCTCAGAGTCACCATCATCACGGGAATCTTGCGCATGTTACAGGGAAGCACTGTCCTACACCGTATGTGACAGACTCTCATAGTCACCATCATCACGGGAATCTTGTGCATGTTACAAGGAAGCACTGTCCTACATCGTATGTGACAGGGTCTCATAGTCACCATCATCACGAGAATCTTGTGCTTGTTACAGGGAAGCACTGTCCTACATTGTATGTGACAGGGTCTCATAGTCACCATCATCACGGGAATCTTGTGCATGTTACAGGGAAGCACTGTCCTACATCGTATGTGACAGACTCTCATAATCACCATCATCACGGGAATCTTGCGCATGTTGCAGGGAAGCACTGTCCTACATCGTATGTGACAGGGTCTCATAGTCACCATCATCATGGGAATCTTGCGCATGTTACAGGGAAGCACTGTCCTACATCGTATGTGACAGACTCTCATAGCCACCGTCATCACGGGAATCTTGTGCTTGTTACAGGGAAGCACTGTCCTACATCGTATGTGACAGGCTCTCATAGTCACCATCATCATGGGAATCTTGTGCATGTTACAGGGAAGCACTGTCCTACATCGTAGGTGACAGGGTCTCATAGTCACCGTCATCACGGGAATCTTGTGCTTGTTACAGGGAAGCACTGTCCTACATCATATGTGACAGGCTCTCACAGTCACCATCATCATGGGAATCTTGCGCATGTTACAGGGAAGCACTGTCCTACATCATATGTGACAGGCTCTCATAGTCACCATCATCATGGGAATCTTGCGCATGTTACAGGGAAGCACTGTCCTACATCGTACGTGACAGACTCTCAGAGTCACCATCATCATGGGAATCTTGCGCATGTTACAGGGAAGCACTGTCCTACATCGTATGTGACAGGGTCTCATAGTCACCATCATCACGGGAATCTTGTGCATGTTGCAGGGAAGCACTGTCCTACGTCGTATGTGACAGGCTCTCATAGTCACCATCATCACGGGAAGCTGCATTTAGAGCATTTAACTGTATGGGCTCTGAAATCAGATGACTTAGGTTTGGGCTTGCCTCTACTTCTTACTAAGCAGAGAACTTTGGGGCATGATACTTAATTTTACTAGGCTCAGTTTTATCATGTCTAAATTGGAGGCAAGTGGAAATTATAGCATTTTGCATAGAATATTGTTTTAAGTATGAAATAAAATAATACACAGGAAGCTTCTGCCATATGCTAAGTGCACAATAAATATTATTCATACCTCACTTAATCCTAATAAGAGGTCTATAAATGTGTACACAGAGATTTTTTTTCTGTGACTACCCAAAGTTTCACAATTAACCTGGATTTAAAATTGGAGAATTTTCTCCTTATAGTGGCCAATGAATATGACATGCCACAATTATATGTGAGTGTATTATTGCTGTGGGAATATAAGAAATTTGCCTTCAAAAGAGGGAGGATAAACTGTGTTTGCAGAATCCAGAAAGCTGTTTCTCACATTAGAGTTTGCAATTTCTGGGGGAAAAGAAGAGAAAGTTGTTTGTGCAAATAAACATTACCATAGAGTCTTCTCTATGGCAACATCAAAAATGAAGACTGAGTCTCATCTTCCTAACAATCTGCAAAGATAAGTGAAACACAACCTACTGACCATCAAGTTAAAGAAGAAGAGAACTTGAGTAGCACAGGAGGAAACCATGTCGTTGCTGCTAGGGAAATCAATATGACCAGTGTTCCTCTGCCCTCCTCCGAGGCTAAGGATGGGTTAAATATCAGTGGCTGACCTCAGATAATGGAATGAGCAAAAGAGCTATAAAAATGCATGCATTACGTAATTAAGAGGGTGGGAAGGGATTTTTTTAAAAAAGGCAATTCCTAGTTGGGTTCCTTCCTGTGAATTCCTAGCTGGTGAAGAAGCTGGTCTTGCCCTAGAGTTCTCGGGGTGGCTACAGACACAACCAACACTGAGACGATGAAACTGACAGTAACTGATTAGTTACTCATACTCAGCCTAGGGCAGGATGCTGCTGCATCTCTCCAGATCTATGTGGGGGTTGCACTCAGGAACAGAAAGAACAAGCAGAGGGTGTGGGAGGCAGGCTTGGGAGTCATCAGAGGGTGGGTGGCCCCTAGTCCCTTGGGGGAAAGTGCTTGACTTATTTGAAGAGTTTTGCAGTTGGGCAGGGGGTGAAAGCCATTAAGCTGAGGAACTGGTGGGGTGCAGCATGAAATTTTAGGTGTCACAATACAAATTGACCTCTGATGCTTTAACATCGGATATTTATTTTAATGATGACTAATATTTTAAGAGGCTGAGAGAAGGCTGTAGAGACACTGTAATAAGTGCTTGGGCATGAGAAATTAGGAAGGCCACAGCTACGAGTAATGAAATGTGGAAGCCGATGCGAAGCTACTGCCCCCATTTGTTTAGCAGAAGGCAAGATAGGAGGACTCTGACAGCACAAGAGTGTTCGTAAATATCTGGGTGACGTCATGCATTCCCCATGCATTGGTTTAGAGATCTGGGGTCTCTGGCAGCACAAGCCTGTTGGTAAATATCTGGATGACGTCACGCATTCCCCATGCATTGGTTTTCATGAGTGGTTTCAGTGAGTTTTTGGGCAAGTCTGATATTACTGATCCACATGCAGCAGGCAGCTTCCTGTACGGAGCTACCTCCACCCCTTGGACAGTCCAGGACTGAATGGTTGTCAAAAATGTGAACTCCTTGATGACCAGTAAAGGCAACTGAGGGAACTGTGTAGCATTGGTGTAAAAAGTGCACTTTCCTAAGGAGCATGAACTTAGAGTAATCAAAGCCTGTGGCAACAGTGGAACCCAGCAGGGCATCCACTCGCTGCTTTGTAACTTAAATAGGAATTCTTTGAGGAGCTCAGTCTCTCAACTAAAGCAGCTGCCTGCAGCCTATAGGGGCACTGGAAGCTCTACTGGACACCTTCTTCACAAGCCCAGCACTGTGTTTTCTGATGAAATGTTGCCTTGGTCACCATCAGTAGTGTCTGGAACTCTGTAGGGGATGAGTGTCCCTGTGAGATCCGTACTGTGTACTTAGTTAAAATAAAAGCATCTGTTGCCTTGATTGGTATTCTGAGTATCCATGAGACAAGAAGTTTCTTTAGTTCAATGGGGACGGGAGGTGGACAATTCTTGGAAATTGCCAAAAGGTTTGTAAAAATGTACAAATGGGGCTAATTGTTGGCCCAGCATCAGTGCTGAGATGACCATCTCAAGTTTGGCCGGTCGTGCTGAGGCTTGGACGTCATCCTTTATCAGGGACATCCTAGCTAAGGGAGGGAAAGCAGCAGCATTCCACTGAGCTCCATCACGTCCAATGATGGCATCCATTCAGACGGTGGACGAACTTCACTGCTCGTCACTCAGTCGATCCCAAGGGGACTGGGAGAGGGATGACTTCTAGCACCACAGCCTGAGGATGAAGGAGGCCAGTACCAGCACCACAGCCTGAGGATGAAGGAGGGCAGTGCCAGCACCACAGCCTGA
Organism: Pan troglodytes; assembly: GCF_028858775.2. Lineage (NCBI taxonomy): Eukaryota > Metazoa > Chordata > Mammalia > Primates > Hominidae > Pan > Pan troglodytes. Next base: position 190,922,931 of record NC_072401.2, read on the forward strand.
GGATGAACAAGGCCAGTGCTTCCTGCAGATGAGACTTGCAGGGGGTACATATTTGACTCCATTCTAAGGCAAGGACATCTCTGTAACTGTGTCAAGGCTATGGGGTGCTGCTTCCCAAGGCCTGATGGCCAGATGGGCATGAAGGCTCATGGACATGGACGCGGAGCCCTCTGTTTCCAGAGGGTCCATTATGTGGTCAGCAATCACTGCCCTGATGCTGTACAGCACAGGGTCAAAAGGGGGGCAGGTTTGTTTTTTACATCAGAAGCCCATGGACAGCTTATGGCCACCATATGCAACCCAGATACTTCAGGAGGCATAGGAAGAGGTTGCTCAAGCAACTACAGTGTGATCTCTGATGGAATTCATAGGAGCACCTGTTAATTTAAATTTGGACAGATTCCAAACTTGTTGGAGGAGGCTTCATTCAAGGTGGGTCAGCTTTCAAGCGACAGCATCAGTGAGATTAAGTAAAATTTGTAAATGAGGAATATGTTGTCACCTGTACCCCAAATAAATAATTAAACGGCTGGGCACAGTGGCTCACATCTGTAATCCTAGCACTTTGGGAAGCTGAGGCAGGAGGATTGGTTGAGCCAAGGAGTTTGATACCAGCTTGGGCAATGTAGCCAGACCTCGTCTCTATAATAAATAAAATTACCTGGGTGTGGTAGCACACACCTGTAGTCCCAGCTATGTGGGAAGCTGAGGTGGGAGGATTGCTTGAGCTCAGGAAGTCAAGGATGCAGTAAGCTGAGACTGAGCCACTGTATTCCTGCCTGGGTGACAGAGCAAGACTGTGTCTCAAAAAATACATAAATAAGGAATATTGGACTTGTATTAACACTGTGGATACTGAAAGGGTCAATAACCACTTCTTGAAAGTGTCAGGGATACATCAGCCCTCAGTTTACCAAAGAATTTTCAGGAATTTAGCCAAAGTGGCAGGGCCTTGCACTACTGTGTTGGGGAAAGGTCCATTCCCTTTGTGTAAGCCTCCTTGTAACTGTGTGTCCTTAGTGTGTAAAATGAATTTTCTCTGAGAATGATGTCATCAGTATAATGTCACACCTGTGCTCCTGTAGAAAGGTGGCTGCAGTGAGATCCTGTCTGTGAAGATTGTGTGCAATGACAAGGCTGCCGAGGCACTCCGTGGGTCACCTGGTCCCTTCAGAGATAAAGGCAGGCTGTGACTGAGACTGTTAAAATAGGCACAAAAAGAACGTTAGCCAAATCTATAACAACAAAATATTTACCAGTTGCATGAATATATGTTTATTGTAAGGAATTGGCTCATGTGGTTGTGATGGTGAATATTGAGTGTCAACTTGATTGAGTTGAAGGATGCAAAGTATTGTTCTTGCGTGTGTCTGTGAGGGTGTTGCTAAAGGAGATTAATATTTGAGTTAGTGGACTGGGAGAGGCAGACTCACCCTCAATCTGGGTGGGCACCATCTAATCAGCTGCCAGCATAAAAAGCAGGCATGGAAACAGCAGACTTGCTGAGTCTTCTGGCCTCCATCTTTCTCCCATGCTGGATGCTTCCTGCCCCCGAACATAAGACTCCAAGTTCTTCAGCTTTTGGACTCTTGGGCCTGCACCAGTGATTTGCCAGAGGCTCTCAAGCCTTTGGCCACAGACTGAAGACTGAATTATCAGCTTCCCTACTTTTGAGGTTCTAAGGATTTGTACTGGCTTCTGGGCTCCTCAGCTTGCAGATGGCCTATTGTGGGACTTCAACTTGTGATTGTGAGTCAATACTCCTAATAAACTCTCCTTCATATATACATCTATCCTATTAGTTCTGTCCCTCTGGAGAACCATGACTAATACAGAGGCTATGGAGGCTGAGAAGTTCCAGGATCTGCAGTCAGCAAGCTAGAGACCCAGGACTTCCAACAGTGGAGTTCCAGTCAAAGTCTAAAGTCCTGAGAACCAGGAGAGATGATGGGTTCCGTTACAGTCCAAGTCAGACTTCAGAGGCATGACAAGATCTATGTCTCAGCTCAAAGATCATCAGATGGAGTGAATTCTCTCTTCCTCCACCTTTGTGTTCTATTTGGGTTTTCAGTGAATTGGATGCAGCCCACTCACATTAGGGAGGGTGACTGCTTTATTTAATCTACCTTTTCAAATGTTAATCTCATCAAGAAACACCCTCACAGACACATCCGGAATCATGTTTAACCAAATACCTGGGCAACTGAAGTTGACAAATAAAATTAACCATCATAGATGGTGTCAATAATTTCAATACTGTTAGGGATTGGGTATGAGGCCTTAATGGGCGGGAGGACAGCAATAAGGTTGCTGCAATTCACTGTGAAACACCATTTATTATTTCCAGGTTTAAGAACAGGCCAAACTGCACTGCTAAATGTTGAAGCAGTAAGGATAATCACCCCTTCACTAAATAATTAGGTCTTATAGGATAAGTTTGGATCCTTTGAAGTCATGTTGTAATTTATGTTGGGCAATATTTGCTAATTTAACAGGAAGGGGAGGGCGAGCACGGTGGCTCATGCCTGTAATCCCAGCACTTTGGGAGGTTGAGGTGGGAGGATTGCTTGAGGCTAGGAATTAGAGACCAGCCTGGAAAACATAACAAGACCCCATCTCTGTAATTTTTTTTTTAAATTAGCTAAGTGTGGTGGCACATGGCTGCAATCTTAGCTACTTGGGAGGTTAAGATGGAAGGACTGCTTGAGCTCAGGAGTTTAAGGCATCAGTGAGCTATGATTATGCCACTTAACTTAGGCCTGGGCGATGGAGCAAGACACCATTCCTAAAAAGAAAAAATTTAAAAATAAATAAAGTTTTAAAACAATAAACAGAAGAGGAGTTCCAGCAGATCACATTTTATGAGGTAATTGTGTAAGTGCAAATGGTTTGATTTCAATTTATTGCTCATTAGGCCAGAGCATCCAGGTCCACTATGGACAGAGGTTTCTATGACTAAGGGAAATTTAGGCAAGGTAATAAAGGTGAGGCATAACTATGAGTCCTCTATTCTAAATGCAGTTACTCTGCAAGGATTATAGAAGGTGCAATGTTTAAATTTAGTGGATCCCGGGTATAACAAAGTCTGATCTCTGCTATTGATAGTCTGTGAAGGGATGCTAATTGGCACATTTCAGCAGATGTTAAGGTTAGTTCAGAATATATGCTGTAGAGGTGCAAACACCAATCAGTACCTTTTTATCTTGTGGTGGTATACATTATTTTAGTAAGTAGTGAATTTCCAATCAGGTCAGATGATAAGACCTCTGTTTTAATATGAATTTTGATTTTGTGCATGTCTGGGTTTATTCTTTCTTTCATCCCTCTCTCCTGTTTTGTAGTTCTCTTTCTCTTTCCTTCCTTCCTTCCTTCTTTCTTTCTTCCCTTTCCTCCATTATTTTTGTCACTGGATATACTTAGGAAAGGTTGTTCTTTTTACCCACTCATGTTTGTACATTTTTTTCTTTCAAACAACCCAAAATTGGTATCATCAGAGTTAAGGTCTTCCTTCAGAGTAGTTGTGTGGTTTAAGAACCCTGGACTCAAGTCAGGTTTGGATTTCTCCCTTCTCTGTGCCTCAGGGGTACCCCAGGTATCTTTCCCTATAACCCTGGGGATTAGGTTTTTGTTGAAGTGGAACCATAAGTTGCAGAGTGATGTGGTGCAATCAGCCCACAGTTCAGGGGTCAGTGGACTGAAACTGTCCTCTGCTACGGCCCCATCTTGTTCTTCCAGGAGGGCCTCCCCCACCTTTTTTTTCCTTTTAGGGTTTCTAGCCATATAGTTGTGGTTTTGGGGTTTCATTTCCATGAGATTATTCATAGTGTGGACCTTCTGAATGGTTATGGGGAAAGGAGGGGGGGTGGTGATCTTCCGCATCCTCTGGGGAATGCCAGTCAGCTTTTCTGGGATGGAGTCCCTATCCCACAGTCATTTTGTCTGTGTCCCAGGCGGAGGCATTCGAGCCCCATGATCAGCAGTTGAGTCCTTAGGCAGCTGGTGAGCAGCAGCACAAGTAAAGCACAGGCACATGGGCTGGGACTTCTGCATGAGGAGGCCAGGAGAGTTCCAAAGGCTCCCTAGTTTTCCTCATCAGTGCTAGAGCCGTCGACCACCATGCATGTGGAATTTGACATCCCTGGGGTTGAGGAGAGCACATGACAGCAGCAAGGGAAGCAGCGGCCCAGGGGAAGGGCAAGGCCACTACCCTCGCCTGAGAAGCACTGACTCCTGCCAGGCAGCTGGGGTGTCAGTCTTAATACTTCCCAAGCTGACAGCCTGGGACTCCTCCTTTCCTAAGTTCTTACTGGAAAGATGACCCGGTGATCGCCCAAGAAATCCGTCTCCAGTCACCAGGCTGAGTGTAATACACGGAAGTCAGTATCTGCCAGGGCTCCAGCCTGACCACTCGCAAGTGCCCACCAGTTCAGACACTATGTCGTCACCACCCCCGTCCTCTACTGGAGCAGCCTCCCATCATCTCTTCAGGGGGCTTTTTAAACCCCCCCATCTCAGACTTGGTGGCAAAGGTCTCAGCGACAACCTGGCAGACGTAGGTCCCAGCTAACAGAACCTCATGCCAGGAGATAGCCGATTAATAATAGTTCTCATTTCGAGGGGGGCAAGAGGAGCATTTCAGAAAGGAAAGAGATGGCAGCCTCCAAGAGAGACAAGAACCGCCGTGGGAGCCAGCCAGCGATTGGCAGCTCAGTCTCAGGGGGCCTCCCCAAAGTGGGAACCAGTTAGTGAGCAAAGGAACAGTCAATTAAAGCTGTTAAGTGTCCTCCACCATGGCCAGGCCCCTCTGTTAGTGCCGGCGGTTGTTTTGCTCGTCTCCTCTTTACCCCTTGGTGAGGGAGAGAGTCCCATTCTAGGTTCTGAAGATGGCCAAACACACGATGCTCATGTTGGACAGAGGAGATGGACTGCAGTGATGAGGCACATAGACTCACAACCCCGTGAGGGGGCGCCACACGCCACACAGGGCCACGTGGAGGTTTCACTCAGGAAGAGAGTGAACTAGCAGGGACTGACTGGGGAGGCAGGATTTACAGTAATAGAAGGATGAGGTGCTCGTGTTCCCCCAAGAGGACATTTGTTTGAAAAATGCCTCAGATTCACAGGGAGCTGCAGCCCATTAGGTTGAGGGCTGGCTAGGGTGCAGCTGGCCAAGCTGAAGGTGGCAGCCTGTTGAGGCGGCTTTCCTGCTGGGTGCTGGGGGCTATAGCAGGCACCAGCAGGGAAACTGTTAGGCTTTCGGGAACCTGTGAGGCTCAAAGATGTCAAAGCACTAATTGAACTTATAATACATCTTCTCAGTAGAGTTCTAGGAAAATTGTGAAGCTGGGAACGTTAGCAAACAACACTAGAAACAGAATTTATGGCAAGATTCTAGATGGGAATGTAAGAAAAGGAGACACCTTCTTCCTCCATGCACTTCTAAGAAAGGACGAAAAGGAAGACAGCCTTCGTTTGGTCTCTATGACTGATATTTCTATAAATACAGGGAAAGATAACCGTGTCCTTCTAGTTTCTGGTTTATTTCCTAGCAAGTAATCTAATTCGCAGTCTTGTAGGAAGCTAGGGCTGATATCAGTATTGGGTAATTAGCTGCTTATTTTTACTGATAAGGCATAAATCCATAATTACAGAGAATTATTTTTATGTGCCACCATTATTAGATTGGAAAAGCTCTATGATTGAAATTGTGAGAGACCATTGAGACTTACATGATTACAGAAGACATATTGTACTTTTAATAGAGTCTTTAATAGTGTCAGAGCTATTGACACTGAATAAAAGTTTAAATAATGCACTGAATGTGTTTGGTTTCCCAGAAATTATTAGTTCTATTTATTTCAACTTCCGTGCATTAAGTAGAAAACTTGTAAGAATTGTCACAAACTTTTTGTGGATTTATGATAACATGATGAGATCATATTTGGCTGGGATTCTAGATCTCACAATCTTCTACGAACTGTCAAATCATGACACAGGTTTTCAATATCCATGTGGAAAGGAGGTACCTTGGAATAACTTACTTGGTGTATAATTCCTTATTATCTCACAATGAACCATGATGCTGAGGGAACTAGAACAATGAGGGCATATTTGTTAGGTTCAAGTCTTAGCAGCTGTATCTTTTCCCTCAAGATCGGCACTGTCCAAAAAATATATCATGAGATCTCAAATGCAATTTAAATTTTTAGTAGCTCCATTAAAAAATAAGAATATGTGAAATTAATGAAATAATATGTTTTATTTAACCCAACATTTCCTCACAATGACCTTTCAACTGCTAATGCATACAACAATCTGCAGTGAGCAGTTCAATATTCTTTGCTGCCTCTGGAATCCGGTGTGTATTTTACAGCTACAGCCCATCCTAACTCAGGCTCCTCAGGTTTCAAGCACTCACACCAAAGGGTGCTATTGCCTCCCTTACTGGACAGTGTGGCTCTAGATTTTCTATTCTAAAGGAGAGAAAAAGGAAAAAAAAGGTAGAACAGAAAGGAGAAGAAGGAGCTATTAAGCCAATTACATTTAATAAGCCAAATACATTTATAATGTTCATGTAATTGAAAATATGTTTCAGTTTCCTCTGAAGACTAGACCCAATCAAATCAAAGCAGCTTTTCTTAGGAGACTCCGGAAACAAGGCAAACAAATGCTGGAGGGAAGAGAGCTTTGAGCTGACCTAAAAGGCAGCATATTATACAACATATAAAGAGATAGCAGTAAGACTAAGAGATCACCTATAACCCATGACCACAGGAATGGGATGACCTGAGACTATGTTAGTTAATTGACTAATAATATTATAAACTCAAATTTTAGTAACAAGAATTAGCACTCACTCAGCTTCAAAGGTCAAAAGCAAAAAGGCCAATTTAATATCTACATATTTTAGGTAAAATATAGCTCAAATGTCCTAATGAAACCATAAAAAAATTAAAATTTAAATGCATTTTAAACAGATATTGGTTAGAAAAAAATTTTTCCCCTAGCAGAATTCTACGGAGGCCTTTTAGCCATGCAGAATTCAATTCCCATATTGTATTGTGTCTTATTTCAGTGAAATATGATGTATGTTTTACCTTAGCAGTACAACATTGAGTATCCTAACGAACTCAGAGGATTTTGCTAATTTTACTCTGTAGCTTTTACTAAATAGCAATAAATTTATATACCTCCAAGCAACTACAACTTGGAGTAATGCCAAACAAATTTTTAAAATATAAAGGAATACAAAAACCAACTAAAAGTTATTGTCTACTATCTAAACTGTTTTCTTATGTCTTGATAAAAAAATTTTAATAGAAAATCCCAAGCTTAAAAACATAGAGATCTGACTTAGAGAGTTTAAACACAAATGACAACAAGATTTCAAAATGATCAATTAGAAGAGACAGTATGGCTTGAATCCTTGAAGACAACTAAATATATCCAGGTTCCTGAATGACCTGTGATTTGAAGAGCACCAAAAAGTAGGAAATGCCATTTTCACTTGAAAAGATCATATGTAGCTCAGAACATAGAGCATGCATTCAAACAGCAGCTGCAAAGACATTTGACTAAAATAACTACTTTCTATGCCTCACAGAAGAGTTTACGTACAATTGACCCTTGAAAAAACACAGGATTAGCACAGCTAAAAGTTTACATATAACTTTTGACCCCCAAAAGCTTAACTGCTAATAGCCTACTGACATAACTACTGATGCTCCACATGCTTACCAACAGAAGGCTTACTGATGACATTAACAGCCTACTAACACATATTTTCTATGTTATATGCATTAGATACTATATTCCTACAGTAAAGTCAAAGAGAAAAAATGTGATTAAGACAAAATTAGGAAGAGAAAATATATTTACTATCCATTAAGGGGAAGTAGATCATCATGAAAGTTTTCATCCTCATCGTCTTCATATCGAGCAGGCTGAGGAGGAGGAGGAAGAGGAGGAGTTGGTGTTGCTGTCTCAGGGGTGGCAGAGGTGGAAGAAAATCTGAGTATGTAAGAGGACTTGGGCAATTCAAAAGTGTGTTGCCAGGGTCAGTTGTAGTAGCAGTAAGATCATCATGATAGTGAAGTTTTTAATCTCTCCAAATTTCCTCCCAAAAACCATAAACAAAAAAATATAATTTTATATGCAACACCATCAAAAAACGCAAAAGAGCACAAATGAGTTATTTAACCAACATAGTCCCTGTCCCCAACTTCTGGTGGCTGTGGTTAACTTAGCTCTAGTGTCAGGACTGTGTGAGGTCAGATGGCTGGTGGGAGGGGAAGAGACAAGTTCCCTACTGACTTGCCTTATGTATGGAGCACCCCTGACGGAAGTAACTCCTTCTTAGAAAAAGACTCCATCTTCCATTTCATGAGGCACTTTCCCAACAAGGAGCTGATCTTTGGCGGAATCCATACAGACTGCATCCAAACAGACAAGGACATAACTAGGCACACTCTTCCACTATCGGCCCTCACCAGAGGACTCTGTGGCCAGAAAAGAGCAGGGTTTCACCAGCTGAAAGTGGCCATCTTAGCATCTCGCCATCACTTGTGATAAGCACTCAGCATCCGCCACCAAAGGCTCTGCCCACATCCAGGACCCTGCCTTGCAAGATCCTGACTCTGAAGGGCCTCCGGGGCCAGGCAGGACATTTGTTTTGTCCATGTCACTCTCTCTGTTCATTAACGATTTTTCCTATTTCTTTTGATGTTTAATGTTACTTTGTTTGTTGTAAAATATTTAATATATATTTATATATTATATCTTGTATATAATATATACAAGATATACAGTCATATTATCATGTATGACTGACTTGTGGAGTGGCTTGAGCCTGTGCCCGAGGTTCTTACTGAGGAGTGCGGAACTGGAAGTGCTGTGGGGACTCGCCCCCAGGGAACTCCATGTAGCGACGGCTTTTATGACTGAAATAGCAAATCACAGTCTCACCGGCCGGGCACGGTGGTTCACGCCTGTAATCCCAGCATTTTGGGAGGCCAAGGCAGGCAGATCACGAGGTCAGGAGATTGAGACCATCCTGGCTAACATGGTGAAACCCCCTCTCTGCTAAAAATACAAAAATTAGCTGGGCGTGGTGGCGGTGCCTGTCGTCCCAGCTACTCAGGAGGCTGAGGCAGGAGAATGGCGTGAACCCGGGAGGCAGAGCTTACCGTGTGCCCAGATCGAGCCACTGCACTCCAGCCTGGGCGACAGAGCGAGACTCCATCTCAAAAAAAAAAAGTCTGAACTTGTGGAAAGACACACACGTGCCTGGACCTGGCTATCTCTGACCTTGCACTACTCATGATACCTTAAAAACCCCAGGAGAAAGACACCAACGAAAATTCACTCAAATAAGAGAGGACCCTTTCCTGAGTCTGAGAATGGCCAACAAAATGGGGACAAATACTCCTTAATTTGCCAACGAATGCAGAAATCTATACTCAAATTTGTGAGGAACAAGCTGTGGAATTTGAGAATTTCAGAAATATCAAATAAGTACTAATAAAAATGACCTTAAGAATAAAGCCTCACCTTCTGGGAAAATTACTAGGAGTAAAAACCCAGCTGAGCAGGTCAGAGCACTAAGAAGCAAGAATGTTTAAAGAATGGTTGGTGAGAGGGGCTCGCAAAAAGCAAATCAAGGAAGCACTGAAAGAACAAAATACCACGTCTAAACCAGAGGAATATGCCTTGAAAGACAAGGTCCATGGAGCCCTAGAGTTGACCGGGAAATTGTCCTGAACCAGATTTGGCTCTGAGAGGTAGAGAAGAACTGTACACAAAGACCATGTTTCACGTATTCATGGCCACACGAAAGAAAGGAGCCCGAAGCTGGAAAGCTGAGACAGTCCCCCACTTCACTCCCTCCCCTCCACAAGAACCGCTTTAAATAGTCCAGGGAAGCTCATCCCATTAGATCTCAGGGAGAAAACTGATATGGTCTCAAACTAGACAAATGTATTATGAAAAGAAATAGGAAAATGAACCTACCTTTTAACAGAAAAAAAAAAAAAACAAGAAAACGTGGCAACAAGCAAATGAATAACTCTAATATTGTAAAATAAGCCGAATTAAGATGATCAGAAATAAATAAGCTCAGAAATATAAAAAACTAGACAAAGGAAGATACAAAATGAAAATGACAGCTCTTAGGAAATAATGAAAACAGGGTCAAATTTAGAAAGACTAAATTTTAAAGTACACAATCATGAATAAACATAATGAAAACCTCAGTGAAAAAAGAAATAAGAAAAAGATAAAGATGGACAAAATAAAGATAAATGTATTTGGAGCATCAAAACAAAAGCAAAACACACACACACACACGCACACAGAAAAAGTAGATGAAAAGCTGTCTCGAAATAAACGATGTTGTGAATCTACACATATATACATCAAATAGTTGGAAAATTTGACTCATCATGTAAGTTATGATTTGTAGATGATATGGTCTGGTTCTGTATCCCCACCCAAATATCATCCCAAATTGTAATCTCCACATGTTGAGGGAGGGACCTGATAGGAGGTGATTGGATAACGGAGGCGTTTTCCCCATGCTGTTTTTGTGATGGTGATTGAATTATCATGAGATGTGACGGTTTAAGTGTGGCTCTTCCTCTCTCTCTCTCTCTCTTCTGCTCCCATGTAAGGCCTGCCTTGCTTCCCCTTTGCCTTCCACCGTAATTTTAAGTTTCCTGAGGCCTCCTAGCTAGGCTTCCTGTTAAGCCTACAGAACTGTGAGTCAATTACACTTATTTTCTTTATTAATTACCAAGTCTCAGATAGTTCTTTATAGCAGTGTGAGAATGAACTAACACAGAAAATTGGTACTGAGAGAAGTGGGATACTGCTATAAAGGTACCTGAAAATGTGGAAATGACTTTGGAGCAGGGTAATGGGCAGAGGCTGGTACAGTTTGGAGGACTCAGAAGAAGACAGGAAAATGTGGGAAGGTTTGGAACTTCCTAGAGACTTGCTGAATGGTTTTGACCAAAATGCTGATAGTGATGTGGACAATGAAGTCCAGGCTGAGGTGGTCTCAGATGGAGATGAGGAACTTGTTGGGAACTGGCGTAAAGGTCACTCTTGCTATGCTTTAGCAAAGAGAACGGTGGCATTTTGCCCCTGCCCTAGAGATCTCTGGAACTTTGAACTTGAGAGAGATGATTTAATGTGTCTGGCAGAAGACATTTCTAAGCAGCAAAGCATTCGAGATGTGACCTGGCTTTTTCTGAAAGCATACAGTTTTAAGCATTCACAAAGAGATGGTCTGAAATTGGAACTTATATTTGAAAGGGAAGCAGAGCATAAAAGTTTGGAAAATTTGCAGCCTGACCATGTGGTAGAGCAGAAAAACCTATTTACTGGGGAGAAATTCAAACTGCAGGCTGCAGAATTTTGCATAAATAAAGAGAAGCCAGATGCTAATAGCCAAGACAGTGGGGAAAATGTCTCCAGGGCATTTCAGAGATCTTCAGAGCAGCCCCTCCCATCACAGGCCTGGAGGCCTAGGAAGGAAAAATAGTTTCATGGGCCAGGCCTAGGGCTCTGGTGTTCTGTGAAGCCTCAGGACATAGCACCCTGCGTTTTAGCAGCTCCAGCTCTAGCCATGAATAAAACGGGCCCAGGTACAGCTTCAGAAGGTGCACTCTCCAAGCCTTGGTCACTTCCATGTAGTGTTAGACCTGTGGGTGTGCAGAATAAAAGGGTTGAGCTTTAAGAGCCTCAACCTAGATTTCAAAGGATGTATGGAAAACAAAAGTCTGCTGCAGGGATGGAGCCGTCATAGAGAACCTCTAGTAAGGCAATGCAGAAGAAAAATGAGGGTTTGCAGCCCCCACACAGAGTCCCCATTTGAGTACTACCTAGTGGAGCTGTGAAAAGAGGGCCACCATCCTCCAGACCCCAGAATGGTAGATCCACCAACAGCTCACACCATGAGCCTGGAAAAGCCACAGGCACTCAACACCAGCTTGTGAAAGCAGCTGCTGTATCCTGCACAGCCACAGAGATGGAGCTGCCCCTGGCCTTGGGAACCCCCCTCTTGCATCCGTGTGGCCTGGATGTGAGACATGAAGTCACTGGAGATTATGTTGGAGGTTTAAGATTTAATGGTTGCCCTGATTGGTTTTGGACTTCTGTGGGGCCTGTGGCCCCTTTGTTTTGGCCTATTTCCCCGATCTGTAATGGGAGCATCTACTCAGTGCCTGTACCTCCATTATATCTGGAAGTAATTAACTTGCTTTTGATTCTACAGGATCATAGGCAGAAGGAACTTGCCTTGTCTCAGATGAGACTTTGCACTTGGACTTTTAAGTTAATGCTACATATATATATATATATACACACATATATGTGTATATATGTACATATATGTATGTGTATATATGTATGTGTATATATGTATGTGTATATATGTAATATATGTATGTGTGTATATATATGTGTATATATGTACATATATATGTGTGTGTATATATGTATGTGTATATATATGTATGTGTGTATATATGTATATGTGTATATATATGTTAGGTATATATATGTGTGTATATAATATGTTAGGTATATATATGTGTGTGTATATATATATGTGTGTATATATATATGTTAGGTATTAACTCACACGATCACAAGGTCCCACAGTAGGCCATCTGCAGGCTGAGGAACAAGGAGAGCCAGTCCAGGTTCCAAAACTGAAGAATGTGAAGTTTGATGTTCGAGGGCAGGAAGCGTCCAGCATGGGAGAAAGATGTAGGCTGGGAGGCTAGGCCAGTCTCTCTTTTCACATTTTTTTGCCTGCTTCATTGTTGCCTGCTCTGGCAACTGATTAGATGGTGCCCAGCCAGTTTAAGGGTGGGTCTGCCTTTCCCAGCCCAATGACTCACACGTTAATCTCCTTTGGCAGCACCCTCACAGACACACCCAGGATTGATACTTTTTGTCCTTCAATCCAATCAAGTTGACACTCAGTGTTAATCATCACACCAGCCAAATCTCATTTCAAATTGTAATCCCCATGTGTCAAGGGAGGAAACTGGTAGGAGGTGATTGGATAATACAGGCAGTTTCCCCATGCTGTTTTCATGACGGTGAGTGAGTTTTCATGAGATCTAATGGTTTAAAAGTGTGGCACTTTCTCTCTCTCTCTCTCTCACTTCCCTGCTGCCATATAACATGTGCCTCACTTCCCCTTCACCTTCTGCCATGATTATACATTTTCTGAGGCCTCTTAGCCATGCTTCCTGTTAAGCCTGTGAAATTGTGAGTCAATTAAACCTCTTTTCTTAATAAATTACCCAATCTCAGGTAATTCTTTATAACAATGTGAGAATGGACTAAGACAGTATCCTAATATAACTATGTGATTTTAAAGTTAAGAAAAAGGATGCTTTGTGTATCCAGGCAGGCCCAAAAAACCAAATCCACACCACTTACAAGGGAGAGAAAATCAAATCAGTATCAGATTTTTTACAACAACATTGTATGCTAAGAAACAATGAAGCAACATTTTAATATTATTAAGGAAAGAAAATGTAAGCCAGGCATTTTTGTATGTAACCTAACAGCTCATGAAGTTTTGCTGCAGAGAAATATGTTAATATCATGTTAGAACTCAGGAAATATTGTATTCATCAGCTCTTTCTGATAAATCTATTTAACCAACATGCCTTGTATACCGTGAAATTATTAGAAATGTTTAAGTACTGAAGTCTGCTATAAGCACTGAATGTATTAATTATATAATTAATACTTCAAAAAGTATATAAGAGTAGAAAGATAATGGGTCCCTACAACTCAACAGAAAGACAAACAATATAAAATGAGCAAAAGACTTGGACTTAGATATTTCTGCAAAAAAGATATGCAAACAGCCCGTACACACATAAAAAGATATTCAATATTATTAGTTATTAGGGGACATAAATGAAAACCACAATGAGATACCACTTCACAATTTCACATCACTAGCAGGACTTCTAGTATGACTCTAATGAAACAAACAAACAGAAACCCCGAAATAACAATTATTGACAGGAATGTAGAGAAATTGGAACCCTCACTCGTTGCTGGTGGGAATGTAAAATGGTGCAACTGCTATGGAAAACAATTTGGTAGTTCCTCAAGTTACAGGGTTTCCACATGACCCAGCAATTATGCTCCCAGGTAGATACACAAAAGAATGAAAAACAGTGACTCAGACAGATATTTGTAGGACATTGCTCAAAGCAGCATTATTTACAATAGCCAAACGGTGGAAACAACCTAAGAACCCATCAATGGATGAATGGACTATAAAAACTAAACCTGGTCTATACATACAGTGCAGTATTATTAAAACTAAACCTGGTATATATATACAGTGCAGTATTATTAAATCTCTAAAGAGGAATGAAGTGCTGCACTTGCTACAATAAGGATAAAACCTGAAAACCCAAAGCTAGGTGAAAACAAGCCAGCCGCAAAGGAAAAATACTCTATGGTTCCATGTATATGAAACAGATAAATTCATAGAGACAGATAAATTCATAGAGACAGAAAGAAATGAGGCAATCATGAAACTCTTGTTTAAGAATGACAGTGTTTCTGTTTGAGACTGTAAAGAAGTTTTGAAAGTAGATCGTGGTGATGGTTGCATGACACTGTGAATGCACTTGATGTCACTGAATTGTACACTTAAAATCAATGAAAAATTTTAAATATGAATTTATCACAATAGTTTTTTCAATAGTAATTTTTAAAAGCTTTATTACTTTAGAAATAAAATTATCAAAATATAGAAGAAGAAGAGGAAATAGAACTAAAATAGGTTCACAAATTGACTTATAGGGGTTAGCTGTGTTGAATTACATAAGGAGGTGGTCATTCACCTGAGGCTGTCTGCATATTTTAATTCCTACATAATGAATATAAACCTAACTTAGTATGTAAAGAAACCGAAATTTAACTTATGAGTGTAACACACAGGCAAGTTTCAGCCAATAATAAGCAGCCACATATCAGCCAGTCACAGGTAGCCCACACATCACAGGATACCCAAATAAGCAAATGCCTAGTTGTAGCCAAGCAGGTGATTTCTCTGCTTTGCTTCTATGCTCATCCCATGAGAGGTCACTGCTCATGCTGCTGGGCAGAAATCTCTGAATATCTCCTGGTTCCGAGTGCTGCCTCATCCATGAATCATTCTTTGCTCAAATAAATTCTGCTAAATTTAATGTGTCTAAAGATTTTCTTCTAACAGTTGGAAGGAAGGCGTTATTTCTTGCATATGACAAATCTAGTAGCAGGATATTAAATATATCTAATAGTAGAAAGATTTCTAGGCCTACTGCTCAGGTCTCTTCGTGAAAGTTCTTATCGCTGAAATTTTGGTTTTGGTCAACCTTTCCCTTTATCCCTCATCTTTGTCTTCTTTGGATATCATGATCATTTGCCTGGTACTCATTCCCAAGAATGGGTTTATGACAAGTATATCTTATGAATTGTTTTCACTCAATCTTTGGACTTGCTCTGCTGGCACGAGCATCTATTGATGAGAAGCCTGATGCCAATCAAATTCTCATTTCTTTATAAGTGGCCAATCTTGTTATTTTTTTGTTTCACTTGGCTTTTTCTCTCCTTTCTGAAATCATTCAGAATCCTCTACTTAACATTGCTGAATGGGTTTGATCTTTGTTATTTTATTATTATTATACTTTAAGTTTTAGGGTACATGTGCACAATGTGCAGGTTAGTTACATATGTATACATGTGCTATGCTGGTGTGCTGCACTCATTAACTCGTCATTTAGCATTAGGTATTTCTCCTAATGCTATCCCTCCCCCCTCCCCCCACCCCACAACAGTCCCCAGAGTGTGATGTTCCCCTTCCTGTGTCCATGTGTTCTCATTGTTCAATACCCACCTATGAATGAGAACATGCGGTGTTTGGTTTTTTGTCCTTGTGACAGTTTACTGAGAATGATGATTTCCAATTTCATCCATGTCCCTACAAAGGACATGAACTCATCATTTTTTATGGCTGCATAGGATTCCATGGTGTGTATGTGCCACATTTTCTTAATCCAGTCTATCATTGTTGGACATTTGGGTTGGTTCCAAGTCTTTGCTATTGTGAATAGTGCCGCAATAAACATATGTGTGCATGTGTCTTTATAGCAGCATGATTTATAGTCCTTTGGGTACATACCCAGTAATGGGATGGCTGGGTCAAATGGTATTTCTAGTTCTAGATCCCTGAGGAATCGCCACACTGACTTCCACAATGGTTGAACTAGTTTACAGTCCCACCAACAGTGTAAAAGTATTCCTCTTTCTCCACATCCTCTCCAACACCTGTTGTTTCCTGACTTTTTAATGATTGCCATTCTAACTGGTGTGAGATGGTATCTCATTGTGGTTTTGATTTGCAGTTCTCTGATGGCCAGTGATGATGAGCATTTTTTCATGTGTCTTTTGGCTGCATAAATGTCTTCTTCTGAGAAGTGTCTGTTCATGTCCTTCGCCCACTTTTTGATGGGGTTGTTTGTTTTATTCTTGTAAATTTGTTTGAGTTCATTGTAGATTCTGGATATTAGCCCTTTGTCAGATGAGTAGGTTGCGAAAATTTTCTCCCATTTTGTAGGTTGCCTGTTCACTCTGATGGTAGTTTCTTTTGCTGTGCAGAAGCTCTTGAGTTTAATTAGATCTCATTTGTCAATTTTGTCTTTTGTTGCCATTTCTTTTGGTGTTTTAGACATGAGGTCCTTCCCCATGCCTATGTCCTGAATGGTAATGCCTAGGTTTTCTTCTAGGGTTTTTATGGTTTTAGGTCTAACGTTTAAGTCTTTAATCCATATTGAATTAATTTTTGTATAAGGTGTAAGGAAGAGATCCAGTTTCAGCTTTCTACATATGGCTAACCAGTTTTCCCAGCACCATTTATTAAATAGGGAATCCTTTCCCCATTGCTTGTTTTTGTCAGGTTTGTCAAAGATCAGATAGTTGTAGATATGCGGCATTATTTCTGAGGGCTCTGTTCTGTTCCATTGTTCTATATCTCTGTTTTGGTACCAGTACCATGCTGTTTTGGTTACTATAGCCTTGTAGTATAGTTTGAAGTCAGGTAGCATGATGCCTCCAGCTTTGTTCTTTTGGCTTAGGATTGACTTGGTGATGTGGGCTCTTTTTTGGTTCCATATGAACTTTAAGGTAGTTTTTTCCAGTTCTGTGAAAAAAGTCATTGGTAGCTTGATGGGAATGGCATTGAATCTATAAATTACCTTGGGCAGTATGGCCATTTTCACGATATTGATTATTCCTACCAATGAGCATGGAATGTTCTTCCATTTCCTTGTATCCTGTTTTATTTCATTGAGCAGTGGTTTGTAGTTCTCCTTGAAGAGGTCCTTCATGTCCCTTGTAAGTTGGATTCCTAGGTATGTTATTCTCTTTGAAGCAATTACGAATGGGAGTTCACTCATGATTTGGCTCTCTGCTTGTCTGTTATTGGTGTATAAGAATGCTTGTGATTTTTGTACATTGATTTTGTATCCTGAGACTGCTTAAGTTGCTTATCAGCTTAAGGAGATTTTGGGCTGAGACAATGGGGTTTTCTAGATATACAATCATGTCATCTGCAAACAGGGACAATTTGACTTCCTCTTTTCCTAATTGAATAAATGTAATCCAGCATATAAACAGAACCAAAGACAAAAACCACATGATTATCTCAATAGATGCAGAAAAGGCCTTTGAAAAAATTCAACAACCTTCATGCTAAAAACTCTCAATAAATTAGGTATTGATGGGATGTATCTCAAAATAATAAGAGCTATCTATGACAAACCCACAGCCAATATCATACTGAATGGGCAAAAACTGGAAGCATTCCCTTTGAAAACTGGCACAAGACAGGGATGCCCTCTCTCACCACTCCTATTCAACATAGTGTTGGAAGTTCTGGCCAGGGCAATTAGGCAGGAGAAGGAAATAAAGGGTATTCAATTAGGAAAAGAGGGTTCGATCTTTTTCAATCATTCTTACTCCTTATTTTGAAGTCTCAGTTTTCTTTTGAACGCTAGAAAATTTTCTCTTCCTTTTATTTTTTTTCTATGTTCTTTCCTCCCTTTTCTCTGCCATTTTCTTTCCAAAATTGCTATGAATTAAATGTTAAATCAACTAAATAGATTCTCTTTCTCTTCTTGTTTTTCCTTTTTCATTTTTTCCTCTTTCATCTTTATGCACTAGGAAATTTTCAACTGAAAATTGCAACCCTTTCACTGGCAATTAAATGTTTACTTCCAAGACTTCTCTTCAGCCCTCTGTTTCTTTAATATTTTCTATATAAAATGATCTTATATAAGTGTAAAATATATTTAAACATTTCTGAAGACACCAAATTGAGATATTTCTGTTTTGTGGAAGTTGAGCTATCTAAATTATTTTTGTTATGTGGCTATGGTTCATCAATTAGTTTAGGGTTCTCAGGTAGAAAGGCAGGTATTGTATTCCCCTGGCCATCCCTTATATACACTATAATAGTGAAGCTTTCCTCTGAGGAATAAAATTGGAGAGCATTTCAAAAATAAACTTTTCTAAAACTTAACCTTTAAATATTCAAATTCATGTGGCTTAAATATTCGACTGAAAGTCTAGCTTTTAAAACAATCCTCAAGGTGATTCTTATAATCAACTAGGCTGGGAATTTCAATTCCAATCTTATAGACCTAGGTAAATTGAAGGAGTCTAATCACAGGGCCAGAGGTGGCTCAGTTTGTACTGGATAAACCTTCTGCAGCAGAATCACCTGAAAGTTTTTTTTTTTCTTTTTAAATATACTTTTAAAATCCATTACCGAATTGCTAAAGCGGGCTATCTGGTGGTGACACTTGGAAACTAGCCTTATAATAAGCTCCTTAAATGAGTCTTAAGCACACAGGTGAGACCCTCTGCTGTAATGGAACTCAAGGCTTACTGCAACCCCGAGATTATCTCATCTCATCCTGAGGAGTACACAAGACGTTAGTCAAAGCCAAGTATGCTGGGCAATGCTGCTGGAGTGAGCATTCAGTGTGAAAGGCATTGGAAACTCTTTATTTAGTATGTCCCCTGGATTATTTCCATGGGACTCTCCTTTTATATGATGACTCTTTGGTTTTTCTTCTGAGTCCACACTATTTTGGAACATCTGTCTTATCTGTTGATATGATGAAAGAAGTGTGGGCTCTACCCTTAGTCTCATACAACATTGAGAAGCCAAACAAATTCCAGAGTCAGGCCTGAAGGAAAGGAAGTCTATGTGGGCTGGCTTCTCAATTAAACACAAGGGCTTCCTGTGGCTCAACAGAAGTCAGCAGAGCTCACCAGGGCTATGAACCTACAAAGGAATGCATTGTCACAGTACTTAGCGTTAAAGAGAACACATTGACTGCTCTACGTAAAATAGCACCAACTCACCCATTTATCTCTACTCTCTTTCCTGATTTATTCTTCTTCATGGCACTTATTTCCACTTTATACGGTATATAATTATTTGTTTTCATTGTCTGCCTCCTCTCCAAGTAAAATTTAAACTCCATCCAAGTTGAAGATTGTTCTTCTCTACTATATCCCTAACATGGTGGGCCTGCAATAAATATATATTGAATTAATACATTTACCTTCATGTGTCTTCTATGTTTATCTCTTCTGGAGTCCTAACTAAGAATAGGCAAAGGATGAGAATAGCTATTGAAAATGGCCACGAAAGTTGGCTTTGAGAAGAGAAGGTATGAAACTCAAGATTCCAAACACTGGCATTACTAACACCAATAGACAAACATTATGATTAGATTCAATACATTTTCTTTGAAATGTTTTTTGACAGTTCGAGTGTCCAACAGGAAGCAACAAGTCAATAGGCTTGTATACATGTTAAGCAAGCAATGGGTACACACGTCTCTTCTTGTTTATGATTGTCAATGTGTATACTAAATTCAGAGCCAGTATTCCTGCAGTTTCAAAAATGGCTCTATTTCCATTCATGATAAATTTGTGAGCTTTATTTGGATGGAGTCACATAAAATAATGTATATTTAGTATGAAGGAACTCATTATAAAACACTGTGGTAGTCTAATGAGATAATTTTGAAAAAAAATAGTAGTTGACAGTTTATTATTGCTGACAACACTGGCGACTTAGATTATTAGTGTAAGAGTCTCTTACACCAAGAATGGTATTTAAAGCCAGGTAAATAACTAAGAAAGTAAAACTGTTTTGTGATTTTAGAAACAATAAATTATAGAGATTTCCTTCTAAAAAAATGGAACAGGTTGAGTTATGGGCCCATTCCATTATAAGTAAATACAACAGGTAGGTATTCTAATTTATAAATATTTAATATTGAACAAGGTAAATGTGTGAGACTTGAATTTCTACAGTTTACAGTTGCAGTCAGCCATGTTCTAAACTTACTGAGATATTTGTCATGTAGTCCCTTCTTGTGGTTCTTTATTAACACCCTAGTGACAACTGTATCTCTTCTCTAACTCCAGCAACTTAAAATCTCTCTGTAGAAATCTTGGTGTTTTCTATCTTAGATAAATTCAAGGTCATACTCGCTCTCAGCAGGGCCAGCCAGGAGAGACAGGGTCTTCATAGGAATCTGATCTGCAGCCCTGCGGTGAGAGACACAGACTCCCGAGGAGACAGGATCTGAAGCAAGGCAGGCCAGGGGGAGATTAGGGAATGGACTTCATGAAGGGGCAGCCCCCAGAGAAATGATTTATTGGATGAAGATAACGAAAAGACTGAAGGACAAGATTTAGTAAGAAAAAAGGACTTCTTTGCAATGATGATGTAGTGATGAGGAGTCGCAGAGAGAGAGGCCTGTGTGGAGGTGGTCAGCTTTTCAGGAGACTCTGGTCACTAAGAACACGACTTGCAAAGTCAGGCCTGAACCCTGTCAGCCCTTGTGTAGACCGTTTAGTTTTACCTTCAAAATACAAGGACTGCTGTAACACTGGCAATTGTCTCCACTGCTGCAACACCTGGCCTGAGTAACCACCACCCTCACTGGGCTTCCCCAGGCCTTTAAGCCGTTTTTCTAATTCATCCTAACTGCCCTAAAATCTACTTTCAATACAGCATCCATAATTATCCTTTTGAAACTTAAGCAAATTGACATCACCCCTGTGGTCAGGGCTCCCCACTTCACTGAGAATGAGAGAAGGACCTAACACAGTTTCTCTCCTCTGCACTCCATCACCTCCCCACCACACCCCCTTTTCCCAGCAAGCCTCGTCCCCATTGTCCCTCCCCAGCCAGCACATGGGCTTCCCCACCGCACCTCAGACACACAGCGGGCTCCCATGGGAGCCTTTGTGCTCCCATGAGCACAGGGAGCCTTTGTGCTCACGGCTCCCTCTGCCTAGAATGCGCTTCCTCTCGCCGTGCGCGTGGCTGATTTCCTCACCCACTTTCGGTCCTGCCTTAAACATCACCTCTCATGAGGCCACCCTGCCTGCCTGCACCTGCCCACCTCTATCGCTGATCTTGGTCTAGTTTTCTCCATAGCACTTGTCGCTTCTAACATATTCTATAATAGACTTGTTTGTTTTTATTATTGCATACTGTCTTTCTCCCATAAACAAGACTGTAAGTTACATTAGACTGGAGATTTCTGTTGGAACAGATCTGAATACGCCTTGTTATTATTCTTAACATATTTCACAATCTTCAATTCTTTTCAGAGTTTTTAGTTTCCAGGCACAACCTCTGTTCTTGCCCCCCTCCACCCCGATCTTGGTCTAGTTTTAGCCATATCACTTGTCGCTCCTAACACATTCTATAATAGACTTGTTTTTATAATATTATTGCACATTGTCTTTCTCCCATAAACAAGACTGTAAGTTACATTAGACCAGCAGTTTTCGTGGGAACAGATCTGAATAAGCCCTGATATTATTAACAAATTTCACAATCGATCTTCAGCTGTTTTTAGAGCTTTTGGTCTCCAGACACCCTTTTAAATTCTGATCATTGTTTTATGTCTTTACATTTTTTTGTTTACATTCATCTGTATATAAGTTAAATCTAATTTAATAGGAAATGATCAATGCAGTCACTTTTGGTGTCTTTACCTGATTTTATCTGTTTCTTCCTCACTGGCATTATCTTCAACTGCATTGTTAATATCATGCTTTTGAAATGTTTCTTATTTCCCTGTAGCTGAGTGACTACGGGACTCTTAATTTATAAAGACAACCTCCCGGTCTAAGTGATGTGTCTAAACATATCCTTCCTCACTTAGGCAGATTCCAAAGACTGCAAGTATTGAAGGTTGATACTTTAACAGGAAGTACCCCTATTGTTTTCACAAATAAAGGAATGATGTTGTCACACAGGCAGGGTGAACATCCCTCGGGCATTCAGCTTTAGCAGGGTAAGATTTCCAGATGTCTGAATATCTGAGGTCAACGACAAGCACGTTTTCTCTGTGTTACGAATTACGTGAGACAAGCATGAAGCTTCTCCTCCACCAAACTAGGCCATCTCAGGACAATGCACCTTGGCTTTCTCCCACCACGTCTCCCATTCAGAACCTGCTCATAGGGGTCCTGCCTGGATTTGCATCTGCCACCCTGTGCTCCTGTGACACCAGATTCTTTTTCCTTTCTTTTCTTTTTTTTTTTTTTTGAGACGGAGTCTCGCTCTGTCGCCCAGGCTGGAGTGCGGTGGCGCCATCTGGGCTTACTGCAAGCTCTGCCTCCCGGGTTCACTCCATTCTCCTGCCTCAGCCTCCCCAGCAGCTGGGACTACAGGCACCCACCACCACACCCGGCTAATTTCGGCTAATTTTTGTTGTATCTTTAGTAGAGACAGGGTTTCACCATGTTAGCCAGGATGGTCTCGATCTCCTGACCTCGTGATCCGCCTGCCTTGGCCTCCCAAAGTGCTGGGATTACAGGCGTGAGCCACGGCGCCCAGCCGACACCAGATTCTTTAGAAACAAGATCACATAGTTCTGCAGACATATCCGCATCACGGCTTTCATCTCAATACGTATTGGTGTTACCTGATATATCATGTTAATTTCCTTTTGTTAAAATTTAAGGACTCTTCACATACTCTGAGACTAGATTCTCACAGGCAATGTCCTCCTGAGAGTCACTAGGCGCTGTCCTACCAATTGTTCCTCCTTCGGTATAGCAGATATGCATTTCTTCAAAGTGAATTTCACAATAAAATGTCTCTAGCCATGAATCTATCATTTTGTTCAAAAAATCAAAATCCATGTCCAGATAGACAAATTTTGTTGTTTGACACCTTCCATGTAAACTGTTGTTTAATTTCAGTCTTTTCTTTATCATTTCACTATTACAAACTTAAACTTGAAAAGAAATTAAAATACAATCTTTCCTCCAACTTCTTCGGTACTCATTTCAAAACATAAAAATTGTGGAGAAAAATTATCAAAGAAGAAAAGCCAGTGTAAATGCACTTTAAAAATGAAAAGACATAAATATGATAATTGTAGTAATTTCTCAAAAACAACTATTAAAAATATAAATGTAGTAGTTATGCTAATGAAATTACTCAGAGTCTGAAAAAGCTTTTAGAAATTTACATGCTACTTAGACTGAATCATAGTTCATCTATCACACATAGGAAGAAACTAATTCTGGGAGGTGGGGCATAATGCCACTACTTAAACAATTTTGTGTTGAAGAATAATGAAGCAAAGATCATCATTCATAAAAGCAGCCTGTTACAGACATGCTTGAGTTTCTTGCTTGCTAGAGAGTAAATGACGAAATGGCAGACTGACTCAGTTCTACCTCCCCGAGGTCACCTCAACACTCACAGACCTTCCAAGTTTCAAATCTAGTGACTCAAACACATTGCTGACTTCTTTCTATTCAGAATTTAGTAAGCTATAAGGATGTTAAACATTTCATTCTGCTTTATTAAATTGAACGTACTAGTTTGATTAGTTTGATAATAAATTGTATAGACTCATAGCTTCTGGAAAGAATCAAAGACATTTGTGTACCCAACAAAATGTAGGTCTCTCCTAAATACATCTTGAATCTTGACAGTTATATATAAAGGGACTGAGGGAAAAGGACTCCTGGGTGACCTTGAGAGGCTACTCGGAATAACTTACAGTATTTAATTTCTGAGCAAGTTAGAGACCAGCATGCCTCGAGAGTCCCTCAGTCTCTTCCTGTTGACGGATGTACCTCTCTCTGCCTTCTATGTATCGTGAGTTTTGAAAATGCACAGGGACTGGAATCCTTTTGCTACCAAACATATTGGAAACTCACAGACGTGATTATACTTCGTGGTTTTATGTGTTTTATCAGCCAGTGACATCATGACAGATGAGAATGTTCTGCCAAGAAAAGTCAAAATTTCCTAACAGTAAGGTATTCACAGACAAATCACATGAACCGTCATTTAATCGAAACAATGATTTGAACATAATCCAGACCCAAAGCAGAGAAAAAAATATCTCAACTGCCAAGCTTATTATAACAAGACATTTGATCCAGAGAAAACACTGTTGGGATTTACAAACTACTAAAGGTTAAATAGAATCCTTTGATATATATGGCAGGAATATGTTCTTTTGTTTTTCTATTACTATCTCATCTGATGAAGCATCAAACATCTCACTGGGAAAACAGAAAAAAAAAACCCTAGTAAATACTATGTTGCTTTTAATGTTCTTCTTTTATCTGTGAATCACGAAAGTAATGCAGCAATAATTAAATGAGTTGAGTGGTGTGTGCAGAAAACAGAGCATTCTTCCAAAACTGCTTCTTTGAGAGAGAAAAACTCATGGATTAATGTGTCCAATGGGAGATTAAAGCAAGTCCACAGAGTGGCTCTGAGACAAATAGGTATTACACTTCACAAGAAAGGGCTTTTTATCAAGCATAGTTGTTTAGATAAAGTACAATCAACAAATATAAACTGGATATGCACTGCATAATTTTTCTATTAACACTGGGTTTTAATCTTTAAAGATCACATTGAGTAACAATTTCCTTAAAAGCCACACTCTGTGGACAATTGCCTAGAAGAACAATGACCCAATCCTCATAAATTGTGTTTAATAAAAAGCAGAATAAGCCATGATTGGATTATTTATGAGACATTGAGGAGCAGCTGCATGGTGCTCTAAATGGGTTCCGCCTCCAGCAGTTGTCGAGACCAGATGGGAAAGTGACAAGCTCCACTTAATATGCCACAGCATCAGCGTGGTCATAAAAGAGTCCACAGCAATTCTCTTTTGAACAGAAGCCACCTGTTTACTATAAACACACCTTCTCTTTCTCAAACTGTACTTTTAATTTTCAACTTGCACCGGAAAGGTAGCACCCCTTCAAGTTCAAACTGCCAGGTTGCAAATCAGTCATGAGTGTTTGAGGAGTTCAAATCTCTGTGGCAGAATTTGGACAGTTTTAAAACTTTAATGTGTCCAAAGCTTGGCTGTAAATGATCCAATACATCTTCTCTTAAAAGGAGATTTTGTCATAATTATAATTTCAGTTGGCTTTTTTTTTTTGGCTCTTGCTTAATTATAAAACTATGCTTGTTAAAAACAGACTCTTTACTCCTTTGGTTATTAGAAACAGATTCATTATGCCCTCTACTTTATCTCAGCATACGTGATCCATGATGGAAAACCAAAAATTTGGCTCTGGCCTGTAGCTATAACTTCTTCACAAAAAGAAAGACTATGTCACCTGGCATTTGAGGCCCCTTGCTGTTCATTACGAAGAACATTTGTGTCTCCAGATCTCTCAGATAGTTTAGCAATGATCATATGTCTCATAGGAGAAAAAAAATTACTTTAAAAAGTTGGAGCTAACACATAAATCCAAAAATCAAAGATAGGCATCACTAGAGTATCAATTCATATTACTGTGCTATAAATCTATTACAGTAGACGCAATCTCTCTCCGAACCAAAACATTCAGCAGGAATGAAGCAAAAGCAGAAAAAAAATCTTATTTGGATGATGAATTCTACAAGAAATTTATGGTATAGCTCAGTTTTTCTATAGGTTTTATTAGGAGCCTGGGATTAAACTTAGATCCCTTCAGGATCTAATGTACAGATAATTTTTCTTGCCCTGTTTCATTTTGGCTACAAACTTTCCCACTGAGTTAACAGTGCTAAATTCAGAGCACGTGAAGGATAATTCACGTAGTAATAGTTTTAAAAGGAAGCAGGAAGGGAGGCTTCATCAGTGGGGTTGAAGCTCAACATGGGTTAAACGGACATCTCTCTAGTTGCCTATTATGTAGAAGAAAAATAAATGAATTTAGAAGGCAGCTAAGTTCCTGAACCAAGTTTATCTATTTGCCTGTGCTGGAGGGTCTTAAAGAGTTTATTACTCACAATTTTTTTGCTTTTGTTTTAAATTTTATATCTGTGTCATGGCAACTTTCTTCATTTCTAGATTCAAGTTTAGCCTGAGAAAAAAAGGCAGTGCAATCGGTGATACTGTTATAGGGACGACTAACAGCTCAGGAGGTGACTGGGGAGGCGCTGGTCGGGCTGCTCAAATAGTCATTACATTGTTAGATTAGGAATCGTCAGGTAATCCCTATCAACAGCCACACACACCATCCACTCATTTAACAAACATCTTCCGCTATGCAAATAAACTGCAAACAATGTGTTTTAAAGGCAGAAGTGGATCAAGTTTCTTCTAAATTATTACAGTGATTGAGCACACAGCACAAAACCCACTTTTTTGCTCACTCCTTCCCGTGAATTCCCACCACCAACATTCTGAAACCCAGACTGAAAAACCAACTAGCAGGTGCTTTAATGAGGGCCCACAGGCCACACGACGGACTAGCAGGTACTCTAATGAGGGCTCACAGGCCACACGGCGGAGTAGCAGGTACTCTCATGAGGGCCAACAGGCCACACGACGGACTAGCAGGTACTCTAATGAGGGCCCACAGGTCACACGGCAGAGTAGTAGGTACTCTAATGAGGGCCCACAGGCCACACGGCGGAGTAGCAGGTACTCTAATGAGGGCCCACAGGCCACACGTGGACTAGCAGGTACTCTAATGAGGGCCCACAGGTCACACAGCGGACTAGCAGGTACTCTAATGAGGGCCCACAGGTCACACGGTGGACTAGCAGGTACTCTAATGAGGGCCCACAGGTCACACGGCGGACTGGCAGGTACTCTAATATGGGCCCACAGGTCACACGGCGGACTAGCAGGTACTCTGATATGGGCCCACAGGCCACACGGCGGAGTAGCAGGTACTCTAATGAGGGCCCACAGGCCACACGCGGACTAGCAGGTACTCTAATGAGGGCCCACAGGTCACACGGCAGACTAGCAGGTACTCTAATGAGGGCCCACAGGTCACACGGCGGACTGGCAGGTACTCTAATGAGGGCCAGGTCACACGGCGGACTAGCAGGTACTCTAATGAGGGCCCACAGGTCACACGGCGGACTGGCAGGTACTCTAATGAGGGCCAGGTCACACGGCGGAGTAGCAGGTACTCTAATGAGGGCCCACAGGTCACAGGGCAGAGTAGCAGGTAGTGTAATGAGGGCCCACAGGCCACACGGCGGACTGGCAGGTACTCTAATGTGGGCCCACAGGCCACACGGCGGACTGGCAGGTACTCTAATGTGGGCCCACAGGTCACACGGCGGACTAGCAGGTACTCTAATGAGGGCCCACAGGCCACACGGCGGACTGGCAGGTACTCTAATGTTGGCCCACAGGTCACACGGCGGACTAGCAGGTACTCTAATGAGGGCCCACAGGCCACACGGCGGACTGGCAGGTACTCTAATGTGGGCCCACAGGCCACACGGCGGACTAGCAGGTACTCTAATGAGGGCCCACAGGTCACACGTGGACTGGCAGGTACTCTAATGAGGGCCCACAGGCCACACACTGACTAGCAGGTACTCTAATATAGGCCCACAGGTCACAGGGCAGAGTAGCAGGTACTGTAATGAGGGCCCACAGGTCACCCGGCGGACTAGCAGGTACTCTAATGAGGGCCCACAGGCCACACGGCGGACTGGCAGGTACTCTAATGTGGGCCCACAGGCCACACGGCGGACTAGCAGGTACTCTAATGAGGGCCCACAGGCCACACGGCGGACTAGCAGGTACTCTAATGAGGGCCCACAGGTCACACGGCGGACTGGCAGGTACTCTAATGTGGGCCCAGAGGTCACACGGCGGACTGGCAGGTACTCTAATGAGGGCCCACAGGTCACACGGCGGACTAGCAGGTACTCTAATGAGGGCCCACAGGTCACACGTGGACTAGCAGGTACTCTAATGAGGGCCCACAGGCCACACGGCGGACTGGCAGGTACTCTAATGTGGGCCCACAGGTCACACGGTGGACTAGCAGGTACTCTAATGAGGGCCCACAGGTCACACGGCAGACTAGCAGGTACTCTAATGAGGGCTCGCAGGTCACAGGGCAGAGTAGCAGGTACTCTAATGAGGGCCCACAGGCCACACGAGGGACTAGCAGGTACTCTAATGAGGGCCCACAGGTCACACGGCGGACTGGCAGGTACTCTAATGAGGGCCCACAGGCCACACGGCAGACTAGCAGGTACTTGAATGAGGGCCCACAGGCCACATAGTGGACTGCGTTTTCATCTCCAGGATCCAGCAGCTTCCTGCATTCGACCGTATTTTCATCTGCTGCACTAAGCAACTCCTATAGGGGACCAGAGACATCATTTTGCACACACAGGCTGGTGGCAACTCACTTCTCATTTCACAGCAAGCCCTGTCATGCTGTTTCCCAGCTTATAAGAAACAGAAATATCTCATTAGATAGATATTCCGAATAAGTGGTGAAAAATAAATGTTCCTGACTACGCGTTTGACCAAATAACATGAAAACATTTCTAACAGCATACAATATGGATGCAAAGAACAAAATGAGAAGAACACTGCTTTTGTGGGAAAGTAGGTAATATCTCACTTAGAGACAAATGTAAAAACTGCACTTCTTCTTCTACAATAATACGTTAGGATTGGGAATAGCAGGCAGGAACCTTCCCCAGAAACTTTGCCCAGCAGGCATGAGGTCATTGTTTGTTGAAACATTTTTAAGAAATCATTATTCAATAGAAGACTTGCTTTCACAATTAAAAGAGCATTTGTTTGCTAATGCAACTGTTTTGTTAACTCCTGAGGATGGGAATAGGACAATATATGCTTCGCAGACTATAAAACCCAACAATCTCATTTTTATAACATTTTATTGTTTGATATATGCAGCGGTTTATAAGTCACTAGCACATGCTCCTAGTGTCTGTCACTATTAACATTCCAATTTTTCATCTGAGAAAGCAAAAAATAAGAGTTATACAGTACTACTGACTAAATCTAGTGAAATGCAGGATTATTTTTGAATTGAAATAACTCACTATTAATTCAAAAGTTTTACCAAAATAGATAAGAAATGGCAAATCAGATAGCTTTTTTTTTTGGCCCCTAATCTGATGATTTTACAAGTTTATGAGTAAACAAAATTCAACCTTAAAAATCCCAATAAATAATAATGTATTTTTTAAATGTGGGCATTGACAGAAAATCTTTACTATGCTTTGTATCTTTGCATAATTAGAAATAAATATCATATTTTCATTTAATTATTTATGACTTTGTTTTGAAGGAATTCAATGAATTCAAAGCAATTCTTAGGGCTCACATTTATGCAGTTCCCACTTGAAAATCATAACTCAATAAAGTTTTTTTATATTACTGACACAGATTGAACCAAAACAATTAAAATTATGAAATACTCAGTTTCATTGCCTAATTCTATAATTAAAAGCTGTTATTAATATAATTATATAAATATTTATATGTAAAGTTATGTAATATTGCTCATTATTTTATAGCAACATTCTACAGCCAGGAGAGCTTTGTCGCCAGTTGCATATTGTGTAGGATGATTGCATATTGTGTAGGGATAGGTAATGTGGCCTATTGATGTCTAAGGTATGCATTAATTCCTGTTGTTAAGATTTTAACAACACAGAATGACATAGAATATTATAATAGCTCTTTTTCATTGACATCTTCTCACCCAAAACTCAACAAACTCCTGAGGTAGGTATTATTTTATTTTACAGATGCAAAAGATGAGGTACTAATTAGTTAAATAACTTGCCTAAGAGTATCATTAAGTGGCAGATTCAGGACTCAAACCAAAGCTGTGTGGCCTCAGATTCACATAATCATGATTTTCAAATTTTAATGTGCATAAAAAACATCTATTTCTGGCCAAGATGGAGCAAAAAAGATTCCAGATTTATCCTCCTGCCTGAATCAATTGACAAAGTACACAAAATATACAAAACAACATTTTTTCACAACATTGGGCATCAGGCAATGAAGAACAGTGGATGAGAGATGAGAAACACACGATATGAGCCCTGTGCTTGTCCTAGCTTGCTGCCTGGTGGGAGTGACTTGCTGCCTGGTGGGAGTGACCAGCAGGGAATGCAGTAAGGGGGATATGGGTGATGAACAGCAGTCTCCCACAATTAGAGATACTGATCTGGAGACTGGAAATGTGAAGAGAGCTGGAGTTTTGTGGACAGAATACTGGAAAGGAGAAAGCTGCACAGACAAAACTTCAGAGAACTTCAGAAAGAGCCCCTTGTATATTCAGTTTCTTACTATTTAAATGCGTGTGTATCGTAAAATTACACAAGGCCAAGAAAACCATCAAAAATAAGCACCAAAGCACAAAAAGGAGTGGACATAATGCCTATTCTCACTAACCATATTGGAAAACTGTATATTTTACTGGGCATTGGATAATGTACTCAAACAGATCTTGCCCTGGTAATGAGGAAAAATAGCTCTAGACTAAGTATATTAGTATCAGCTAATAGAGCAGAAAATAAAGATCCAATGAATTATATTATTTTCAACTGTGTCTCAGAACGAAGCTTAAGCATATTAGGAAAGTATCCAATACTGAAAGAAGGTAAATTTCACAGTGTCTGATATCCAAACAAAAATTATGACACATTAAAAGAAACAAAAATATACCACCCATAGTAAGAAGAAAAATCAATCATTCAAAGCTGAGTATAATGAGCACAGATTCAGTACAAAGAGAGATTAAAAGTGTAATCTGCACAGCTAACATCACACTGAATGATGAAAAACTAGATGCCTTCCCACTAAGATAAAAAATAAGACAAGAATTTTTACTCTTATCACTCCACTTTACTCTATACCCTGTACTGGAGGCTCTAGCCAGGGCAGTTAGACAAGAAAAAGAAATAAATTCATCCACTTTGAAAAGAAGTAAAGCTATATCTCTTCATAGATGACTTGATCTTATATATAGAAAATCCTAAGGAATTCACGAAAACATTATTACACCATATAAGTGAGTACAGCAAGGTTGTTAGGATACAAGATCAATGTACAAAATCATTTACATATGTAGACACTTGCAATAAAAAATCCACAAATAAAAATAAAATAAAATTCCATTCACAGCAGCTTCCAAATGAATTTTATAACTTAGGAATATATTTAGCAAAATAACTGAAAATCTTATACTCTGAAAACTATAAAACATTGCTGAAAGAAATTAAAGCTTAAATAAATGGATAAATATCTGCATATGGGTCAAAAGACCCATATTTAATATTGCTAATTTAATATTGTTAAAATGAAAGCATTCCCTAAACTGATGTACAGATTCAGTGCATTCCCTAATAGATTTCCAGTTGATTTCTTTGTATTCACTGGTAAGCTTATTCTAAAATTTACACAAAATTGCAAGGGACTCCAAATAGCCAAAACCTGAAAAAGAAGAATTATGTAAGAAGACTCACATTTCCCAGTTTCAAAAGTTACTACAAAGAAATAGTGAGCAAGACACTGCTGTCTTGGCACAACAATAGACATATAGATCAATCTAATCGAATTGAGAGTCCCGAACTAAAACCAGGCCTCTATGGTCAACTTATTTTCAACAAGGATTCCAAGACCATTCAATGTGGGAAAAGTCTTTTTAACTAACGGCGCTGGGCCAAGTGGACAACCATGCGTAGAAGAATGAAGTTGGACTCCTGCTGTGTTAGTCCATTATTGTGTTTCTGGGAAGAAATACCTGAGGCTGGGTAATTTACAAATAAGAGTGGTTTATTTCGGCCCAAGTTTCTGTAGGATGTATAGGAAGTGTGGTGCAGGCATCTGCTTCCGGTAGCTTACAATCATGACAGAAGATGAGAGGGGAGCTGGTGTCACAAGGCAAGAGAGGGGAAGAGAGAGGGAGTGAGAGAGAGTGAGGTGCCACATTGTTTTGAACAACCAGATTTTGCATTAACTCAGAGTGAGAGCTCACTTCTTACCATGAGGACACCAAGCCATTCATGAGGAATCTGCCCCCATGACTCAAATACCTCCTACCAGGCCCTACCTCCAACATTAGGAATCACATTTCAACATGAGATTTGGAGTGGGGGCACACATCCAAACTACATCATTCTGCCCCTGACCCTACAAATCTCAGGTCCTTCTCACATTGCAAAACAATCATGCCTTCCCAGTAGTCCCCCCAAATCTTAACTCATTTCAACATCAACTCAATTTAAGAAGACCAAAGTCTCCTCTGAGACCCAAGGCAGCTTCTTCTCACCTATAAGTCTCTAAAATAAAAACCATGATATTTACTTCCGAGATGCTATGGCAGTACAGGCATTGGGTACACATTCCCATTCCAAAAGAATGAAATTGGCCGAAAGAAAGGGGCTTCAGGCCTCACAGGAGTCTGCAACTCAGCAGAGTGGACATTAAACCTTAAACTCCAACATGATCCTTGAATCCGTGTCCCATTTCCTGGGCACACTGGTGTCAGGGGTGTGTTTCCAATACCTTGGGCAGCTTCACCTTTGTGGCTTTGCAGGGTGCACCCCCTATGGCTGCTCTTGCAGGTTGGAGTTAAGTGACTGCAGCTTTTCTACTCTGAGGTTGCAAGCCGCCAGTGGTTCTATCATTCTGGGGTCTGGAGGGTGGTGGTCCCTCCCGGCAGATCCACTAGGAAATGCCCTGGTGGAGACTGTCTGTGAGGGCCCCAACCTCACCTTCCCTCTTGGCACTGCCCTAGTAGAGGCTCCCTGTGGGGGCTCTTCCCCTGTGGCAGGCTTCTGCTCAGACCCAGGCTTTCTGTTACATTCTCTGAAATCTAGGTGGAAGCTGCCAACCTTCCTTCACCCTTGCACTCTGTGCGCCTGCGGGCGGAACACCGCATGGAAGTTGTGAAGGCTTACGGTGGCTGGTGCGCTACAAAGCAGCAGCCTGAGCTGTACGTGAGACTGTTTGAGCTGAGACTGGAGTGAGAGTGGCGTGGGTACAGGAAGCAGCGTCCTGAGGCTGTGCAGGGCGGAAGCACCCTGGACCTAGCCCCTGAAACCGTTCTTTTCTCCTAGGCCCCTGAGCCTGGATGGGAAGGGCTGTCTCAAAGACCTCGGAAATGCCTTCAAGATCTTTTTCCTATTGTCTTGGATATTAGCACTTGGCTCCCTTTTAGTCATGAAAATCTTTCTAGCAAGTGGTTGCTCCTCAGCCTGCTTGGATTCTTTGTCCACCACGGAGCCAGGCTCCCAATTTTTGAATCTTCTACACTCTACTTCCCTTTTAAATATAAGTTCCAACTTTAAGTAATATCTTTGCTCCCACATCTGAGGGTAGGCTGTTCAAAGTAGCCAGGTCACGTTTGAACACTTTGCTGCTTAGAAATTCTCCCTCCTGATACCTTAGGTCATCACTCGTAAGTTCAAACTTCCACAGATGGTAGCGCATGAACACAATGCAGACAAGTTCTTTGCTATAGGGCACAACAAGGGTGAGCTTTGCTCTAGTTCCTAGTAAATTCCTCATTTCTATCTGACATCACATTATTCTGGCCTTCATTGTCCATATTTTATCAGCATTTTGATTACAACCATTTAACTCTTTTCCCATTTGTCCGAGAATACTCACTGGCGGCGCTTGTGGCTACCGCACTAACCCCAAGATAACTTTGCTGCAAAAATTTCCCTTTTATTACTATTTTCACATTATGCTAGAATATTGACTTTGGAAACAAAATACCTCATTTTTATTCTATTGTAGCACTGTGTTTTTAGTAGTGGTATTTCCATTTACAAAATATAGTGATTCTCAATGGCTGAAAATGTCAAATCCTAGAAAATGTGGCATTTCTACACTTGATGTTAACACTGTTCTCAAATAGGTGTTTGCCAAAGATTTATGTGATGAATTTTATTTTTCCAAAAGAGATTCTGATGATTCAGATGATTTTGGGGTTAGTTCTGTTTAGAAATAACTTCAAGAACAGTTTTTGTATTTTATTTTCACATTGAAAATCAGTCAGATTTGCTTCATCCTCAGAGCGTGTTTATGTAAAGTTAAATGAAGGCTGGCAGCATGCTGCACTTTTTTTCTAAATGGGAAAAGTGTTAACCAATCTCTAAGAAGCTGTAAACCTTCCGTCATCTTTCTGTCTTTTTCTAAGCCCTCAAAACTCTTCCAACCTCTGCTCATTACCCAGTTCAAAAGCCACATTTTTGTTTCCACATTTTCACTTACCACAGAAGTATCTTTACAGCAATATCTCCCTCCTCAGTACCAGCTTTCTGTGTTAGTCTATTTTTGCATTACTGTAAATAAATATTGGAGACTGGGTAACTTATAAAGAAAAATGGTGGATGTTGGCTCACTGTTCTGCAAGCTGAGCAAGAAGCATGGTGCGTCCATCTGCTTCTGTTGAGGCCCTCAGGAAGCTTATAGTCATGGTGAAAGGCAAAAGGGGAGCTGGTGTGTCACACAGTGAGAAAGATAAAAAGAGAGGGAGTGAGAGAGAGAGAGAAGGGATGTGCCATACTCTTTTAAACAACCAGATTTCACATGAACTCAGAGTGAGAACTCATTCATTACTGAAGGGGCCCAAAGCCATTCAAGAGGGATCCACCGCCAGGACCTAAATACCTTTCACTAGGCCCACTTCCAACATGGGAGATTACATTTCAACACGAGATTTGGAAAAGACACACATCCAGACCATATCACCTGGTTTATATTATATACAAAAATTAACCCAAAATGGATCAAAGACCTAGATGTAAGAACAAAACTGTAACATTCTCGAAAGAAAACATAGAAGTAAAATCTTCATGACCTTGTATTTGGCAAAGAATTATTGGATGAGATATCAAAAGCACAGCATAAAAAGAGAAAACCTGATAAACTGAACGTCAAAGTAATTAAAAACTTTTGTGCTAAAAAACACCATCAAGAAAATAAAAGGATTACACACAAAATGAAAAAAGTCATAAGCCATACTCATAAGGGGTTTATACACAGAATATGTAAAGAACCCTCATAACTCAATAGTAAAAAAAATGTGAAAATTGGGCCAAGAATCTGAATTGATGTTTCCTTAAATAAGATATATAAATGGCCAATAAGCGCATAAAATTATTTGCTCAACATCAGTAGTTATCAGGAAAATACAGATCAAACCAAAACTAGATACCATGTCATACTCACTAGGATGGCTAGAATAAAAAAATCAGATAACAATTTAAAAAGATGAGGATGTCAAGAAATGGGAGCCCTCAATAATGCTGGTGGTAATAGAAAATAGTCCATTCATGTGGGGAAACAGTCTTGCAGTTTCTCAAACAACTAGATGCAGAGTTATCAGATGACAGAAATTCTGCTCCTAGGCAAAGATGATCCTCAACTTATGATGAGGTTGCATCTCAATAAATGCATCCAAAGTTAAAAATGCATTTAACGTTTGCAATACAGCAGATTGTCCCTGATGGTACAAACAAAATACTCATTCAGTAAAATCCATAACTCCATCATAAGTCATAAGGAGCTCCTTTGGTTTCAATAAAGTTATGTCCTGATGAACCTATCATAAAGTTAAAAATTATAACTTGAACCATTGTAAGTCAGAGAACATCTCTATATACCCAGAAGAAATAAAAACATATTTCTACATGAAAACATATACACAAATATTTATAGCAGTATTATTCATAATAGCCAAAATATGGACACAACCCAATGTCAATCAATGGATGAATGTAGCAGCAAACTGTGTTATGGCTATATGATGGATAGCATTCAGCCATAAAAAGAAATGAGGTTTTGATGCGCGTTTTGAAACAGATAAACGTTGAAACCATTATGCTAAGTGAAAAATGTTACAAAATACTATCTATCATTTGTATCTATGATACCATTCATATGAATATCCAGAATAGGGAAATCTATAGAAACAGAAAGGATAGTATGGGTTGTTTAGAGCTGAGTAAAGGCTGTCAGGCGAATAGTGTGGTGGTACCTGAAGGACACATAAGTTCTTCTTCAGGTAAAGAAAATGCTTTAAAATTGACTATGATGATGGCTTCACATATTTGTGAATTTACAAATGACCATTGAATTGTACACTATAAATGGTTAAATTGCATGTATAAAACTATATTTCAATAAAGAATATATAATCCATTTATTCAAAAAGGTGAAAGGAATACTTATGGTGTTAAGTACAGACATGGAAGATATTAAAAACGCAAACAGAGCATCTAGAAAAGAACATAATATTGCAGATGAAATATGCTGAACAGTGTTAACAGCAGATTGGACATCAAGGAAGATTAGTGAAGTACAAGATACAGCAAGTGACACCATCCAAAATGGAAACTGGAAAGAAAAAAGAATTATTTATTTTTTATTTTTGTGGGGACACAGTAAGTGTATAAGTTTATGGGGTACATAAGATATGCTGATTCAGGCATACAAAGCATAATAATCATATAAAGGTAAATGAGATGTCCATTCCTTCAAGCATTTATCCTTCGTTTGAATTACAAACAATCCAATTATATACTTTTAGTTATTTTTAAATGTACAATAATTATTGACTACAGTCACTCTGTTGTGCTATCAAATACTAGATATTATTCATCCTATCTATGTTTTTGTACCCATTAACCAATCCCCAAATCCCCCACCCTACTACTCTTCCCAATATCTGGTAATGACCATTTTACTCTCTATCTCCATGCATTCAATAATTTTAATTTTCAGTTCCCAGGTGAGAACATGTGAAGTGTATCTTTCTGTGCCTGGCTTATTTCACTTAACATAATGATCTCCAGTTCCATCCAAGTTGTTGCAGACAACTGAATCACATTTTTTCATGGCTGAATAGTACTCCATTGTGTTAATGTATCACATTTTTTATTCATTCATCTGTTGATGGACACTTAGATTGCTTCCAAATCTTGGCTATTATGAATAGTGTTACAATAAATATGGGAGCGCAGATATCTCTTTGGTATACTGATTTCCTTTGAGTATGTATCTGGCAGTGGGATTGCTGGATCCTATTATGGAAGTTCTATTTTTAGTTTTTTGAGGAACTTCCAAACTGTCCTTCAGAGTAATTGTATTAATTTACATTTCCAGCAACAGTGTATGAGGGTCCCTTTTCTCCACATCCTTGCCAGCATTAATTATTGCCTATCTTTTGTATAAAATCCATGTTAACTGGGTTGAGATGACATCTCAATATAGTTTTGATTGGCATTTCTCTAATGATCAATGATATTGAGCACATTTTCATATACCTGTTTGCTGCTTCTATGTTTTCTTTTGAGAAATGTCTATGTAGATCTTTTGCACATTTTTAAATCAGATTATTAGATTTGTCCCTATTGCATTGTTTGAGCTCTTTATATATTCTGGTTATTGATCCTTTGTCAGATGGGTAGTTTGCTAATATTTTCTCCCATTCTATGAATTGTCTCCTTCTTGATTATTTCCTTTGCTGTGAAGAAGTTTTTAAAGTTGATGTGAAACCGTTTGTTCATTTTTGCTTTGGTTGCCTGTTTTTGTGAAATATTGCTCAAAAATCTTTATTTGTGGAATATTACTCAAGAAATAACAGTCCAATGTCCCAGAGAGTTTCCTCAATGTTTTCATTTAGTAGTTTCATAGATTTCATAGGTTCATATTTTTAATCAATTTTGATTTCATTTTCATATATGGTAAGAGATAGGTCTAGTTTCATTCTTCTGCATATGAATATCCAGTTTTCCCAGCACCATTTATTGAAGAGGCTGTTCTTTCCCCAATGTATGTTCTCAGCACCTTTGTTAAAAATGAGCTTACTGTAGGTGTATAAATTTGTTTCTGTGTTCTCTACTCTGTTACATTGGTCTATGTGTTTGTTTTAATGCCAGTACCATCCTGTTTTGATTACTATAGTTCTGTGTTATAATTTGAAATCAGGTATTGTGATATTTCCAGTTTTCACTCAGGATTGCTTTGGGTACTGTGTGTCTTTTGTGGTTCCATGTAAATTTTAGAATTTTTTTCTATTTTGTGAAAAATGTTATTGGTACTTTGATAAGGATTTCATTGAGTCAGTAGATTGCTTGCCAAAGTATGTACATTTTAACAATATTCATTCTTACATTCCAAGAACATGGAATATGCTTCCATATTTTGTGTCCTCTTTAATATTTTTCGTCAATGTTTTATAGTTTTTATTATACAGATCTTTCACTTCTTTGGTTAAGTTAATTTTGAGATATTTTATTTTATTTGTAGTTATTGTAAATGGGATGACTTTCTTGATTACTTTTTCAGAGAGTTCACTGTTAGCAAATAGAAATGCAATTAATTCTTGTATATTGATTTTATGTTCTGCAACTTTACTGACGATTTATTAGTTCTGATAGGTTTTTGGTGGAGTCTTTAGGTTTTTCCATATATAAGATTATATGTGCAAACAAGGATAATTTGGCTTTTTCGTTCTAATTTCGATGCCCTTATTCCTTCCTCTTATCTGATTGTTCTATCTAGGATGTCCAATACTATGTCGAATAACAGGTGTAAAAGTGGGCATCTTTGTTGTGTTCCAGATCTTGAGGAAAGGCTTTCAGCTTTTCCCCATTCAGTATGATACTAGCTGTGAATCTGTCATATGTGGCTTTTTTATGCTGAGGTATGTTTCTTTTATACTCAAGTTTTTGAGACTTTTTATCATGAAGAGATGTTGAATTTTATCAAATGCTTTTTCAGCATCAATTGAAATGATCACATGGCTTTCATCCTTCATTCTGTTATACGACGTATCACATTAGTTGATTTGCGCATGTTGAACCATCTTTGTATCCCTGGGATAAATTTCACTTAAATATGATGAATAATCTTTTCAATGTTTGGTTTAATTCAGTTTTCCAGTATTTTGTTAAAAAGTTTTGCATCAAGGTTTATCAAGTATAAACATTACTTTTCTTTCTTTTTTTTTTTTTTTTGATGTGTCTTTGTCTGGTTTTGGTATCAGGGTAATACTGTCCTCCTAGAATGAGTTTGGAAGTATTCTGCCCACCTCTATTTTTCAGAATAAAGAGGATTGATATTAATTCTTCTTTAAATGTCTGGTAAAATTCAGCAGTGAAGCCATCAGGTTCGAGACTTTTCTTTGCTGGAAGACTTTTTATTGCAGCTTTGATCTTGTTACTTATTACTGGTCTAAGTTTTGGATTTCTTCCTGATTTAATAATGGTAGGTTGTACGTGTCTAGGGATTTATTCATTTCTTTCAGGTTTTCCAATTTTCTGGCATATAGTTGCTCATAGTAGCCTCTAATAATTCCTAACATTTCTGCATGGTATCAATTGTCATGTCTCCTTTTTCCCTCTGGTTTTATTTAAGTCTCCTCTCTTTTTTTCTTAGTTAATCCAACTAACTTTCCTGTATATAACAATTGCAAAAGTCTGCATAAAATATTTTTTTAAAAAACAACTATTTGAGGGGACTTAGAGGGGCAACCAAAAAATGGGCAAAAACTAAAAGTGAGGCACCTCTTGGCAGAGGATTGCATCAGGTGAGATTGGCAAGTTTGCAACTTTTTGCCTCTGATAGTCTTCAAGCCAGACAAAACAGGATGCCCAAAAGCTATGTTCTTTATTGGTTTCCAACTTTAGAATATAAAGGGTCACGTTGAAAGAGACTGGAATATTGGAGAAAAAGGAAAAAAGAATGGGCCAAAGAAAGGCAAGCCTCAAAATCTGTGTTAAAAATTGCTCAAGTCTTCCTCAACTAATCCATGCCAAGGTCTTCACGCCCACTTTTATCCCTTACATATGAAGAATTCCCATCATTGTCCACTACTCACTTTGACATCAGTGTTTTCTTCACTGCTTTAGTACAGGGTACTCTTAGGGACATAGAGAAGGAGTTGGTGATAGAGTCATACGTGCCTAGTTCACTCCGATATTCCACATTCCTCCACCCTCCGAATCCTTCCTTTGTATTATACCAAGGCATAGATGGAGTCTCAGCTTCATTTGATATAGGCCTCCACTGGGTCTCAGATGCAGCCATAGGCCACAGACTGGGCATGCAGGGGCAGTCCCCACGCCTGAGCAGCTGGATGGAGCGCAGAACCTCTGGCGAGGGTGTCCATGCTAAGCCTAGCCCAGCAAAATGCCAGGCTTCTATTTTCCTAGTCTGGGGAGGATGTGCAGCCTAAAAAGAATCCTACATATATTTCCCAGATTGTTGGTAGTAAAGATTGATAATATCTTAGGAAAATGTTGCCTTTCTGCCATTGCACCAACCATTTTCCAAGTCTGACTCTGCAGTGGACTCCACAGGGCATACAAGAACCCACGAGCCATGAGGTGTGGCTGGATATAACATTAGGAGAAATTGCTTTTTCCTGAAGAGCTGCTTTCTCCTGCCAGGTGGCCACAGAGTTTTCAGTAAAGTCGAGGACAGTTTTATCAGACTGGAAAAGAGGCTGCTTCACCTGGTAAGGGAGGTTCGGTTGGGCTCAGAACTTTTGATTATTCTGATTCATTTGAATCTTCTCCAATGTTCCCATCTAATCTTTCAATGCGTACTCTTCCCCAACCAATAGTCTGACTCTGATATATTGATTATTCTCTTTAGAGATAGGAGATACTACCAAATGGTTACAGAGACACCGCACTTCTTTTAACATGCATTGAGTTGAGATTTTGAAGTTTTAACCTGCTGATGTATTTCCAACAGTGTCAGACATAGCCAGCACACCCCACATTCCTGCCATTCCACGTGCCTTTCGTAGGGGTCTGTAATTGCAGTGACACCAATTTGCCACTTCATGTTACAGACTTTAGGAGTCCCACTCTGTGCCAGACAACCAAGCTCTAGTTCCCAGTTCCCTCAAGGTCTGTTATTGTACCACGGTTTGGCGGGGTGGGGGGTGGGGGTTCATTGATGCAAGCAACAAAATATAATTTTTGCTTTAATCAGCAAATGAATGTACTTAAAAAATCAAATTAGTGCATATCACCCCTGGGAGGGCCTGAAAATCCGCTGAGAGACACAGGTAGGAACAATTCTCAAATACTCTCCTGGCCCATTTGCAAATAATCCCTACCTCTTTGGTCACTGGTGCCACTGCTGCTGGAACATCTGCCTCTGAGGCCTCTAAAAGCCATTTGTTTCTCCCCTGTCCCTGTCAAGCAGAGTGCATCCTTGCCTTTCTTCTGCATCCATGTGTCATGCCCGTGCACATATTTGACAGGAACTGGGTCAGGTTTTAGCCTCCTGGCTGTCAGGTGGGCTAGAGAAAGGACTTCTAGTACATACTAAGTGACCATGGGTTACAATGTGAGGATGCTCTCAAAGTAGAAATCAGCAACTCAAAAGCTATGGATTGTCCCCACTCATGACATGCTCCTCTCATCTACATAACTAAATATTTGGCTTGTACTTCTACTGCTGGATGTATCATGCTTAGATAATGTCTTTGGAAGAGGTGAATATGAATGGTAGGCAGGCTTCTGGCCAGCTTCTACCATGGAGAGAGAGGAGGACATGAGTGTGCTGCTCCCTATCACAGGGATACTGCCCTCGTTTTTGTTTCTGTTCCTCCACCCACCGCTTTTATATTCACTCATTGTGCTCTGCTTTCTTACTGTTCCTCACATTTACTGTAGGAGCCTCTCGCTAGGCAAGCAGGCCCCTTGCTTTGAGTGCAGCTCTGGGTTTTTACTGTGAGGTCAGCCCCCGCTGTCCCTGCGGGTCAGTTGTGTGGGGCTGGAGTGGGGGAGGCATGCTCTGGAGAACCGGGGTCTGACCGCACTCCTCTACCTACCGACCTGGTGATTGCCAGCTCTCCCTTCCAGGTCTTGCGGAGTGAAATTTTTTCACTCCAAGTTTGATGATGATTTTCTGAATATGTTCTTATGCTGGAAAACAGATGCTCTGATGTATTTTATTTTTCAGAGCTGTTTTGTTTTCTCACGTTCTTTCTTCCAGAAATGTTTTGCAGTATTTCTACTGAGGACACCCTTCTTTTTTTAACATCACGTCTGCAAGTTGTATACTATTATTCTCACTTTGATAGCAGAAAACTGAGGTTTAGACCATTTAAGCAATTTGCCAAATGCTGATAAGAAGGCAGGATGTTAACTCAATGCCGTTGAACTCCAGAGCCCAGGATCTTAACTTCTGTGGGAAGTTGCTCTTAAGTAACAATTATCTTCCCTGCCATCGTTACTCAGCATTCTAAAGATCCCACTAATTTGAAATCAT
The DNA here is from genome assembly GCF_028858775.2 of Pan troglodytes. Classification (NCBI taxonomy): domain Eukaryota; kingdom Metazoa; phylum Chordata; class Mammalia; order Primates; family Hominidae; genus Pan; species Pan troglodytes. The sequence goes on from NC_072401.2 coordinate 190,965,593, forward strand.
GAGCATTTTTATAATGTGAAATTATGAGGACTAGTATTTTACCTAGTTAATCATGACTGGCACCAAATTCATATCTAACTACAGGCCCAATGATTTATCCAAGGCTAATGTTTCCCAAATGCCACTTTTACTCTTCTCAAAGAATGAGACAAATTTTCCAAGCCCATTCTTCACCAACATAGGGGATCAAAATATGCTTCCCCAAAATAAGACACGTTGGCATATTAACTATTCTGAGTTAAAGGCACCTGAAAAATAGCAAATGCAAGAGAGGCACTCTGAACTTATCTTTTCTTTGTGAAAGCAAGAGATCAAACTCCCATGTGAAAGGTGCCCTCCCTGTACCAGGAGGAAGAAAGGCATTGTTATCAGGGATGGAGAGATGAGGCTTGGAGAAATCGGTTTAAACAAACCTTGTTAAATTCACCCTTACCTTCCTAATCACTTTTCCACAATTGGCTGCCCTCACCCGAGGCCCCTTGTCTTGTTAGGTTTTCACAATGTATGACTCTTTGTCCAAACTAGTGTACAAGTGTTCAGCACTGACTCTTCTTTGGGTCTTCATTTTTCTTGTGAAGGTTTCCATGTGCATGCAAAAATTACTATTAAAATTTGCATACATTTCTTCTACTAATCTGTGTTGTGTCTGTACCAAATATACCTCCATATATTTGAATTTTTGTTTTGGTTTTAGATTTCACATATAAGCAAAATCATGTAATATTTTTCTTTCTGTGTCTGGCTTATTTCACTTAGCATAGTATCCTCCAGCCTCATCTACCTTGTGGCAAACACCAAGATCTTGTTATTTTTTAGGACTGAATAATATTCCATTGTATATAAACTCAGCAGTTTATTCATTGCTCCATCAGCAAACACTAAGTTTATTTCCATATCTTGGCTATTGTGAATACTGTTGCAATTAATGTGGGAGTGCAAATATCTTTTTGAAGTGATGATTTCATCTCCTTTGGGTATATACTCAGAAGAAGGATTACTGAGTCATATGGCAGTGCTATTTTAATTTCTTTAGAAACCTACATACTGTTTTCCAAAATGGCTGTACCAATCTGCATTCCTATCAACAGTGTACAAGGGTTCCTTTTTCATAATAGTCCCTTATGATCCTTTCTATTTCTGAGGTGTCTATTGCCCCTTTTCTCTACACCCCCACCAATGCTTGTTATCTTTCAACTTTTTAGTAATAGCCAACTAACAAGTGTAAAGTGATGCCTGCTAGTGGTTTGGATTTGCATTTCTCTGATGATAAATGATGTTAAACACATTTTCATATACCTGTTAACATTTTTTATGTCTTCTTTGGAGAAGTGTCTATTAATATATTTTGCCCATTTTTAATGGGGTCATTTATTTTTCTAATAAATTGTATGAATTCTTTATAAATATTGGATATTTGTTATTAAATGTATGATTTGCAAATATTTTTCCCAATCTAGAAGCTACCATTTCATTTTGTTGATTGTTTCCTGTGCTATATGGAAGCTTTATAATTTGATGACTAGCATTTATATAATTTATTTTGCTTTTGTGGCCTGAGATTTTGGTGTGATATCCAAAAAAATCATTGCCAAAGTCAATGTTCAGGAGGTTTCCCCTCATGTTCTCTTCTACAAGTTTTATAATTTCTGGTTTTACATTTAGGTCTCTCATCCATTTTGAGTTTATTTTTGTGTATAGTTTGAGACAAGGGTTCAATTTCATTCTTTTGCATGTGGCAATTCACTTTTTTTCAGTGCAGTTTATTAGAGAGACTATCCTTTCTCCATTGTGTCCTCTCAGTGCCTTTATTAAAAATTAGTTAAAAGGGCCAGCTGCGGTGGCTCACGCCTGTAATCCTAGCACTTTGGTAGGCTGAGGTGGGTGGATCACCTGAGGTCAGGAGTTTGAGACCAGCATGGCCAACAAGGTGAAATCCCATCTCCATTAAAAATACAAAAATTAGCTGGGTGTGGTGGCAGGTGCCTGTAATCCCAGCTCCTTGGGAGGCTGAGGCAGGAGAATCGCTTGAACCCCGGGGCTGGTGGTTGCAGTGAGCTGAGATCATGCCACTGCATTCCAGCCTGGGTGAAAGAACAAAACTCTGTCTCAGAAGAAAAAAAAAAGTAGTTGAATGTATATTTTTAGATTTATTTCTGGGCTCTCTATTGTGTTCTCCTGGTATATATGTTTACTGTTATGATAATATCATACTGTTTTGATTACTATAGCTTTGTAATAGAACTTTAAATCAAGGAGTATGATGCCCCCAACTTTGTTTTTATTTCTCAGAATTGTTATAACTATTCAAGGTCATTTATGTTTCCGTGCAAATTTTAGAATTGATTTTTTCCATTTCTATGAAGAATGCTATTGACATTTTTATAGGGATTCCATTGAATCTGTAGGTTGCTTTGGGTAGTATGAACATTTTAACAATATTGATTATTTCAATACATAAATATGGGAACTATCTTTCCATTTATTTATGTCTTCTTCAGTTTCTTTCATCAGTGTTTTGTAGCCTTTAGTGTACACATCTTTCATTGCCTTGGTTAAATTTATCCCTAAGTCTTTTTTTTTTAATGCTATCATGAATGTGATTTGTTTTGTTTTTCAGTTAGGTCATGATTTGTGTAGAAAAATGCTGTTAATTTTATATGTATTGATATAGTATCCTACAAGTTTACAAAATTCATTTATTAGTTGCAATCATTTTTCTGTATGTGGCATCTTTGAATTTTCCATACAGAATCATGTCATTGGCAAATAGAGATAATTTTACTTCTTTCCAATTTGGATGCTTTTTTTTTCTTGTTGAGTGCTCTTGCTAGTCCTTCCAGTGCTATCTGGAATAGAAATGATGAGAGTGGGCATCCTTACATTGTGCCACATCTTAGTGGAAAAGCTTTCAGATTTTTCCAATTGATTATAATGTTAGCTGTAGATTTTTCATAAATAGGCTTCATTATGTTGAGGAACTTTTCTTTTATACCTAAACTGCTAAGAGTTTTTATCAAGAAAAAATGTTGAACTTCGTGGAATGGTTTTTCAGCATTGACTGAGATGATCTTTCTTTAAAAAAAAATCTTTCATTCTCTCAGTGTGATATATCACATTCATTTGCATATGTTAAACCAGTCTTTATCTCAGGGATAAATCTCACTTGGTCATGATATAAAATCTTTTTGATGTGTTGTTGAATTTGGTTTGCTAATATTTTATTGAGTATTTTTGTGTAAATATTTTTCAGAGAGATTAGCCTATAATTTTTTTTTGGGGGGGGGGTTGTTTTTTTCCCTTGTGATGTCTTTGTCTGGATTAGGTATCAAGATAATGTTGGCCTCATAAAATGTGTGTAAAAGTATTTCCTCTATCTCTATTTTTTGGGAAGAGTTTAAAAAGTATTTCTATTAATTATTTTTGGAAGGTCTGGTCTAGAGTTCACCTTGATGCCATATGGTCCTGAGCATCTCTTTGTCAGGAGGATTTTGTCTTCATTTATTATTGTTCTGTTTAGGCTTTCTAATTTTTCTTGACTCAGTCTTGGTAGGTTGTGTTTTTCTAGGAATGTATTCATTTACTTTTAGGTTATCCAATTTGTTGGCATATACTTGTTCATAATAGTCCCTTATGATACTTTTATCTCTGAGGTGTCAGTTATAATTTCTTCACCTTCATTTATTACTTTTTTATTTGGTTTGTCAATTTTGTCAATTTTCTTTAAACAAACAACTCAGATTTTTTCTGGCACCTGTTTGATTTAATTCTGCTCTGGTTTCCATAATTTTTCTTTTCTGATACTTTTAGGTTCAGTTTGTTCTTTCCTAGGTCCTTGAGGTGAATGATTAAGTTGTTTATTCGAAAATTCTCTCCTTTTTGGATGTCACCATTTATTGCTATAAACTTCCCTCTTAGAGCTGCTTTTGGTACATCTCTTAGGTTTAGAAATATTGTTTCCACTATCATTTGTCTCAGATATGTTTAAATTTTCCTTGTATATCTTCTTGATGCATTGGTTGTTCAATGGACAGGTTGTTTAACCTCCCCATATTGGTGAATTTTTAAGCTTGTGTTATTGATTTCCAATTTCATATCATTATGATCTAAAATTATGCTAGATATTAATCTTTTCAGTTTTTTTAAGACCTGTTTTGTGGCCTAACATGTGGCCAATTCTGGAGAATATTCTTTGTATACTAGACTAAAGTGTGTATTCTGCTGCTGTTGGATGGCAAGTTTTGTATGTCTGTTAGGTCCATTAGGTTCAAAGTGTAATTGAAGTCTAGTGTTTCCTTACTAATTTTCTCTCTGGATCAAATTCTGTTTCATAAACTACCAATACTTTTGATAATATGTGAATGATATTTCAAATGTGGACTTTAATGAATTTTTCTCAGGTATGGGAACCATATCTCTGGCCCGTGAATATCCAAATATGATGTAATATTTATCAAATTAAACATGGAATAATTTTTAAATCAATGGTTCTAATTCTTTTTTCATGATTATGATTTTTGTCTCACTTTCCTCATCAGTCAAAGAGCTATTAATGGTAACTACCTCATATGGTTGGGTGAGGATTAAATAAAATACACTAGCATTTCATGCATATAGCATATGATGATGATGATAATGACACAATGATGATTATTATATTCTACCCCCTACTTGAAGCCACATCTACAAGATTGGATATTTGTGCCTAGCACAGAGTTGCCAAATTTAGCAAATAAAAGCATAGGACACCCAATTAAATGCATATTTCAGATAAACAAGTAATTTTTTAGTATAAGCATGCAATACTTGAGACATACTTTAAATGAGTTTCAGATAAACAATCAGTAAGTTTTTAGTACAATTATGTCCCAAATATTACATGGGACATACTATTCCAAAAAATTATGCCTTACTTATATGAAATTCAGATGTAACCAGTCTTGTATTTTATCTGGTAATCTTAGTCTAACACAGATCAATCATTTTCATAACCATTTATAACTATAAAAGATAATTTTATTTTTATAATGGATTGTGACATTATTGAATTAGTACTTTAAGACAAATCAGTGAAACTAATTGTACATTATACAGTCAATAATTTGACAGTCTAGAATATTGGTGAGTCTACATTATTCCGTAGGAATTACATATACCCTGGAGTGACTCTTACATCTATGACTTAGGAGCTACATGACCTTGGACAACTTAAATCATAATCTATATGAGCACAGATTTATTTCTTCTTTTTAAAAAAGTTAAATAAAATATACAATCTTTCTTATGTAGAATTGTTTAGAAGAGGTACATATAATGCTGTCCTCTCCAAAAATTACATTGTTCCTTTTTTCTCCTTCCTCTCTCAGATTTAAGACAGGCTTTGAGAACAGCATCTGCACTGCTCTTTCAATTTTAATTGTAATTTGCAAAGGTGAATTTTGCAAAGGTAAAACAGACTAGTAGACTGATTAAATGAATTAGATGCTAAAAGGGAAACAAAAGAGAGAGGTCAAAAGTAACTCTAAGCTGTGGGTGAGAAAAAGAGAAGAAAAGAATGAAGTAACTATTGAAAGAGCGTGAATATAAAAGAAAGCAGGTTTGAGAGAAAAGACAGTTGAGTTTTACAAATAATGAGTTTGAAATAATGGTGAATTCTTGCGAGCCTTCTAGTTGGGCTCCTAAAACATGATCCTTATTATCTTAATTTATTATCTTAATTTCTTCTGTTCTATTATCATTATATATCAATCAATAAGCTAGTTATTGTAAGGTACCTGATATATTACCAGGAACACAGTAAGGCTCAATTCATATCAGCTATAATTTAATTTGTTTTGGCTATTGTCATTTTTATTATCATTTCAACCAATTTGAAATTGTAATATCATTCTTAACCATTTCTTAATATATTCTAAGATTTTTTCTTTCTTTTGTATCTACTAACATTATTATACTAAATTTACAATTATAAAGAAGAAAGAAATGTCATTTTCTCGTTTCCTCTGATCAATAGGAAAACCCAAAATTCACTCCAAACCCTTCTTGTTCCTATAAAAATTATCTCTACTTTCTTAATCTTTTATTCAGAATCACAATAGGTGTGTGTTTAAAGAAACACAAGCTTTCTATTTCATATATGTTCATATTCATTATTTATATTTAGGTAAATATATGCTTATTATTTAAACTTCAGAAAAAATAGAAAAGTTGGAAGAAGAAAAAAGTGACTCATATTGCTAAACCACAATATTATCCATTAACATTTTTAGTATTTTTGATGTAAGAGTGTTATGAAGACCACTTCCACAGTTTTATATCCAAATGGTATATCCTAGATTTTAGACTTTATCATGTGATTTAAGCTTTTCCCAGCCACTGAGGAATATTTGTTTTTTGTTGCTAATGTGAATTTCTAAGATGTGAGTTTATACAATCATGATACAGTCTGAGATATGTTTATACATCATATTAAATCTAAAAATAATTGAATTGAACAACTTCAGAAACTTCTAAAGAACAATGGCTCCTATAAGTTAGCTTTAGCACACAAAAGTCTATCCCTGGCAGCCTGGATTATTTCTCTTGGAGCCCACATAATTAACATAGATGATAGCTGGCTTGTTAGAGAGAAACAGGAATCTACATATCCATCAGTGTTTGGGACTGCCTTAGGATTGCCCATTTGGCCCAAACTTAATCCTGATGCCATTTGTGCTCTTCACCCTCCATACCAACTACTGGAATATCATTCTAAATTTTCGATCCCTTTTTTAATGCTCCCTTCAGTCTAATTTCAACGCATTAACATCAAAATATTCTTGTCTCTTAATTTCAAAAGGAAGAAATATCCATTTCTGTTGATTCTGCCTCCAACCAATGACATGCTTCCTGGAATAACATCCTAATTGGCTCACTTGGCTTTCAGAAAATTGGTAGACTCTTAGCTTGGTGTAAAGAGTCCTTCATGACTTGATCCCTCACTAGGCCTTTCTTCTTTATTTTAGAAATTAAATATACACAAATTAAATAACATGATTTGCCATATAAACAGAATTAAAAACAAAAAGCATATGATCATCTCAATTGACACGAAAAAAGCTTTCGACAAAATCCAATAACCCTTCATCATAAAAACCCCCAAGAAATTAGGCATTGAAGTAATATATGTCAAAATAATAAGAGCGATCTATGACAAACCCACAGCCAACATCATACTGAATGGGCAAAAGCTGGGAGCATTTTCCTTGAGAACTGGTACAGGGCAAGGATGCTCACTCTCACCACTCCTGTTTAACATAGTACTGGAAGTGCTAGCCAGAACAATCAGGCAAGATAAAGAAATAAAGGGCATCCAAACAGGAAAAGAAGAAGTCAAAGTATCTCTCTTCATGGACAATATGATTCCACACATAGAAAACCCTAAAGACTCTACCCAAAGGCTCCTGGAACTGATAAATGATTTCAGTAAAGTTTCGGAATACAAGATCAATGTATAGAAATCAGTAGCATTACTATACACCAATAACATTCAAGCCAAGAAACAAATCAAGATTGTTATCTCATTTACAATAGCAATGAAAAATTAAAACTCCTAGGAACACATCTAAACAACTAGATGGAAGAGCTCTACAAAGAGAACTACAAAACACTGCTAAAAGCAATTATGGATGACAGAAACAAATAAAAAACATTTCATGCTCATGGATTGGAAGAATCAACATCATTAAAATGGCCATACTGCCCAAAGCAATTTACAGATTTGATGCTATTTCTATCAAACTACCAACATACTTTTTCACAGGACTAGAAAAAATTATTCTAAAATTCATATAAAACCAAAAAAGAGTGCAAACAGCCAAAGCAATTCTAGGCAAAAAGAACAAAGCTGGAGGCATAACATCACTTGACTTCAAACTATATTGAAGGCTACAGTAACAAAACAACGTGGTACTGGTACAAAAACAGATACATAGACCAAAGAAACTGAGTAGAGAACCCATAAATAAAGCCATACACCTACAGCCGTCTGATTTTCTACAGTCAAAAGAAAATAAGCAATGAGGAAAAAGAGCTCATATTCAATAAATGTTGCTGGGATAGTTGGCTTATGATACACAGAAGAATGAAACTGGACCTCTACTTGTCACCATATACAAAAATTAAATGAAGATGGATTAAAGATTTAATTCTAAGACCTCAATCTATAAAAATAGAAGAAAACCCAGAAAGCTCCATTCCTGACATCAGCCTTGGGAACGAATGTATGACTAAGTCCCAAAAAACAATTGCAAAAATATTAGCAAAAAATTGACAAGTGGGGCCTAATTAAACTAAAGTGCTTCTGCACAGAAAAATAAACTATTCACGGAGTATTCAGACAACCCACAAAATGGGATAACACATTCACAAACTATGCATATCTAATTACATAAAGGTCTAATATCCAGAATCTACAAGGAACTTAGCAACAAAACAAGCAAAAAACAAGTCACCCCATTAAAAATGGGCAAAAGACATGAACAGATACTTCTCAAAAGAAGACCTATATGAGTGGCCAACAAACCTAAGAAAAAATGTTCCACATGACTTATCATCAGAGAAATATAAATGAAAACCACAATGACATACCATCTAACACCAATCAGAATGGCTAAAGTGAAAAAAAAAACAGACGCTGGTGAATCTACAGAGAAAAGGGAGTGCTTATACACTGTTGGTGAGAGTGTAAGTTAGTTCAAGCACTATGGAGGGCAGTTTGGAGATTTCTCAAAGAACTTGGAACTACCATTCGACCCAGCAATCCCATTACTGGGAACATATTCAAAAGAAAACAAGTCATTCTACCAAAAAGACACATGTACTTGCACGTTCATCACAGAACTATTCACAATATCAAAGACATGGAATCAACCTTTGTGCCCATCAATGGCAGACTGGATAAAAAGAATGCGATATATATACACCATGGAATGTTTCTCAGCCATAAAAAAATAAAATTATATCCTTTGTGGCAGCATAGATGCAGATGAAGGCTGCTATCCTAAGTGAATTAATGCAGAAACAGAAAAACCAAATACTGCATGTTCTAATTTATTAGTGAGAGCTAAACATTGGGTACTCATGGACATAAAGATGGCAGCAGTAGATACTGGGGATTACTAAGGGGTAAGGGAGCAAGGGGGAAAGGGTTGAAAAACTAACTTTGGGGTACTATGCTCAGTACCTTGGTGATGGTGGTGGGATTCGTACTCCAAACCTCAGCATCACACAGTTTACCCAGGTAAGAAATTTACCTATGGACCCTGTGAATCTAATCTAAAATAAAAGTTGAAAAAAAAGAAATATCTTTTAATATATATGCTGAGTGGCACTTAGCTTTTTAAAAAAATTTTATTAATTAATACATTATAACTGTACATATTTTGGGGGTTATGTTAATTTATTTTCTGTTGCTTATAACTGAATATCTAAAACAGTAATTTATTTTTTAGAAACAATTTATTTCTTACAATTATAGAGGCTGAGAAGTTCAAGGTCAAGGGGCTGCATCTGGTGAGGGCCTTCTTGCTGGTGGGAACACTCTGCAGAGTCCCCAGGCAGCATAGAACATCATATGGTGAGGGGGCTGAGTGTACTAATTCAAGTCTCTTTTCCTCTTCTTATAAAGCCACCGGTTTTCTCCCCAAGAATAACCAATTAATCTATTAACTCATTCATGGATTAATGATTAATTGATAATAGGATTATCCATTTATAAGGGCAGAATCCTAATGATGTAACAACCTCTTAAAGGTCCCACTTCTCAATACTGCCACATTAAATTAGGGATTAAATTTCAACATGAATTTTGGAGGGGAAAATATTCAAACTACAGCAGAGTTACAACTTGTTGTTTCCATACACATATACATATGACTAGATCACAGTAGTTAGTAGATTCATACTTTTATTCATTTATCCTTTTTGTGAGAACATTCGAAAACCTCTCTTTAGCTATTTTGTAATATATATTGTCTTATTTTTAACCACAGTAATCCTACTTTGCAATAGAACACCAGAACCTTATTCTTCCCATCTAATTCTAACATTGTTTCCCTTCACCAACCTCTCCCCATCCTTCCCTTCACTGTTCCCTTTTCAGGTACTGATAATTACTGTTATACTCTCTACTTCTACTTCTATAAAATTAACTTTTTTCTTAAATTCTATATATTAGTGAGATCATGTGGTATTCATCATTTTGTGCCTCGATTATTTTAGTTAGCACAATGTCTCCAGGTTCATCCATTTTGTCTCAAATGAAAGACTATTATTCTTTTTTACAGCTGAATAGTATTATGTTGTATAGATAAACTACATTTTCTTCATCCATTCATCTCTTTTGGTAAATTTAGGTTAATTCCAAGTCTTGGCTATGTGAATTATGCTGCAGTAAACATGAAAGTGCAGATATCTCTTGATGTACTGATTTAATTTCTTTTAAACATACACGCAGCAGTGAGATTGCTAAATCCTATGGCAGTTCTATTTTTAATTTTTTTGAGAAAATTCTATACTGTTTTTCATAACAGCTGTACTAATTTACATTTCAAACAGCAGTGTATAAGGGTTCCCTTTTCTCCAGATCCTCATCAACACTTGTTTTCTTCTGCCTTTTGAGAATAGCCATTCTAATTAGAGTGAGGTGGTATCTCATTAGGCTTTCAATTTACATTTTTGTGCTGATTAATAATGTTGAGTATTTGCATTTTGCATATATCTGTTGGCTATTTGTATGTCTTTTTTTAAAAAATGTGTATTAAGATCTTCGCCTATTTTTTTTTTTTTTGAGATAGAGTCTCGCTCTATCACCCAGGCTGGAGTACGCTGGTGCGATCTCGGCTCACTGCAAGCTCCACCTCCCGGGTTCATGCCATTCTCCTGCCTCAGCCTCCTGAGTAGCTGGGACTACAGGCACCCGCCACCATGCCCAGCTAATTTTTTGTATTTTTAGTAGAAACGAGGTTTCACCATGTTAGCCAGGATGGTCTCGATCTCCTGACCTCATGATGCACCTGCCTCGGCCTCCCAAAGCGCTGGGATTACAGGCATGAGCCACCATGCCAGGCCGATCTTTGCCTATTTTTAAATTTTGTTTTTGGTTTGTTTTGGTGCTGAGTTGTTTAAGTTTCTTATATATTATGGATATTAACAGCTTGTCAGATGCATAGTTTTCAGATATTTTTTTCCATTCTGTAGGTTGTCTCTACACTCTGTTAATTATTACTTTTGCTGTAAAAAATATTATTAATTTATTGGAATATATCATTTGTCTATTTTTGCTTTTGTTGTCTGTGTTTTTGAGGTCTTATCTAAAGGCTCCTTGCCTATTCCAATGTAGTTGGGCTTTTCCCCTATGTTTTCTTCTAGTGGTTCTATAGTTACAGGTTTTACATTTAAGTATTTAATCCATTTTGAGTTGATTATTGGTTAAGTTTATTTCTGGGTATCTTTTTTTTGTGGCAATTGTAAATAAAACTGTTTTCTTGATTTTTCAGACAGTAAAAGAGAAAAATACTTTCAGCTTTTTCCCATTGAGTATGATGTTAGCAATGAGCTTGTCATATTATATGTTCTTTATTGTGTTGAAATACATACTATCTATACATAACTTTTTGAGAGTTTTTTTTAATCATGAAGAAATGTTTAATTTTGCCCAAGGCTTTTCTGCACCTATTGAAATGATCATATAGTTTTTGTCTTTCTTTCTGTTAATGTGATGTATAACACTTATTGATTTATGTATATTGAACTATCCTTACATCCCTGCATGAATACTTGATCATAATGAATAATCTTTTAAATGTGTTGAATATGATATGATAGTATTAGGTTGAGAATTTTTGCATATATGTTAATAAGGGATATTGGCCTGTAGTTTTCCTTTTTGTTGTTGTATTATCCTTGTCTGATTTTGGTATCAGGAGCCTTGAAAAATGTGTTTGGAAGTACTCTCATAAGTTTTCTGGATTATTTTTGAAGAAGTAGTATTAATTTTTTTAATATTTCATAAAATTTTTCAGTGAAGCCATCAGATCCTGGGCTTTTATTTGTTGGTACACTTTATATAACTAATTGTTTTTTTCACTTGTTATTGGACTGTCCAGACTTGCTAATTCTGCTTAATTTTATCTTGGTATATTGTGTGTCCAAGACTTTATCCTTTTTCTCTAGGTTTTTCAGTTTCTTAGTGTATAGTTGTTCATAATAGTCTCTGATCATCTTTTGTATTTCTGTGGTACTAGTGGTAATGTCTCATTTTCCATCTCTAATTTTATTTATTTGAATCTTTTCTCTTTTTTCCTTAGTTAGTCTAGCCTAAGCCAAGATTACATTATGAAGAAATAGAAAATCTGCTCAGACCAATAACAAGTAAAAAAAAATTGAATTAGCAATAATAAGTGTCTCAACAAATAAAAGCTTAGATTTTCAATTGTGTTTATCTTTTGGGGAAGAAAACTGTTCTGTTGATCTTTTCAATTACTTTTTAAATCTTTTTTTAAAATTTATTTCTCCTTTGAGCTATATTATTTCTTTCCCTCTACAAAGGTGGGTTTTTTTTTCTTGTACTGTATTTTAATTCCTTAAGGTACATCATTAAGTTGCTTATTACAATTATCTCTCCTTGATGCATGTAGGCTTTTATTACTATAAACTTCCCTTTCAGAATTGCTTTTGCTCTGTTTCATAGATTTTCTTGTGAGGTGTTCCTATTCTCATTGTTTTAAGGAATTTTTAAGTTTCTTTTTTTATCTTTTTTATTGATCCATTAGTTATTTAGGAGCATGTTGTTTAATTTTTCATGTATTTGCAACTTTTCCAAATTTTTGATATTCATGTTTATTTCTAGACTACAAGTCAAAAACTATAAAAAGAGACAAAGAAAATAATTACATCATGATAAAGGAGTCAATTAACAATTGTTAGTATATATGAGTCCAACACCAGAGCACCAAAATATATAAAGCAAATATTATTAAATCTGAAGGGAGAGATAGACTGCAATGCAACAATAGTAGAGGACTTTAACATCCCATTTTCAACACTGAACAGATTAGAGATAGACTGCAATGCAACAATAGTAAAGGACTTCAATATCCCATTTTCAACATTGAACAGATTACCTAAACAGAAAACCAACAATGAAACATTTTACTTAAACTGCACCGTAGACCAAATAGACCTAATGGATATTTACAGACCATTCAATACAACAGCTACCAAATACACATTCTTCTTAAATGCACAAGGAACATTCTCCAGGATAGACCAAATGTTAGATCACAAACCAAGTCAAAACAAATTTAAGAAGAGAGACTCATATCAAGTATCTTTTCTTTCCTTTCCTTCCTTCTTTTGAGACAGAGTTTCACTCTTGTTGCCCAGACTCGAGTGCAATGGTACGATCTCAGCTCACTGCAACCTCTATTTCACGGGTTCAAGCAATTCTCCTGCCTCAGCCTCCTGAGTAGCCGGGATTACAGGCACCCACCACCATGCCTAGCTAATTTTTTGTATTTTTAGTAGAGATGGGATTTCACCATGTTGGCCAGGCTGGTCTCAAACTCCTGACCTCAAGTGATCTGCCCACCTCAGCCTCCCAAAGTGCTGGGATTACAGGTGTGAGCCACTGTGCCTGGCCCATTTCTCATTTATTTACTTTCAGTCTATGTTTGTCTTTAAGGGTGGTGAGTTGAGTATCTTGTAAGCAGCATATAGTTTGGTCTTGTTTTGGTTTGTTTTTTTAATCCATTCAGCCAGTCTATATTTTTTAATTGGAGAATTTAATCCATCTATATTCGAGGTTATTATTGATGCCTCACTCCTACAATTTTGCTGTTTTCTGCTTGTTGTGTAGATCCTTTGTTCCTTTCTATTTTGTTGCTTGTCTCTGTGGTTGGAAGGTTTTCTGTGTTGCTAAGATTTCTATCAATATGTTGGCAGCTTAGTTTTGCTGAGGGTGGAGCTGCTGGTCTGGTTGTTGGGCTTGGTGTGCAAGGGCACAGTGGGATGGGCAACTGTATGACAGACTTTCCAGGGGTGAGGGCCACTGCCACACCAGCTGTTGGACAGGGCGTGTATGAATTCAGCAGGACAAATGACTCTGTGTTGGCCTCCACTGTGCAGGTCTGCCTCTTTCCTAAAGGTTGGGATAAGATGTGGGTTCAGACGTGGGTTTCAGCTGTGCACTGGGCCTGAGCTCTAAGCAGGCAAAGCTGTTGTGCTGCAGCCATCCATGTGAATGTGGTGGAATAAAGGCAGAGCTTCGGTGATGGAGAGAGGAAGTGGCCACTGGCCCCCAGGGCAGGGTACCTATCTAGCAGTTTCAAGATGATGCCCTGCAGTAGCAGCTTAGGTCAAGGGTGGTGAGGGTTACACAATGTGGACTCCTATTCTGGGGCAATGCAGCTGAATGAACTCTAGACAATTCTCCAAATTGAATTAAGGCCTGTAAGGCCTGTGAGACTCTCCTGTGACAAGAACTGCAGGCATCTGTGGTAGTAATGGGGACTCTGCTTGGGGTCCCCAGCTTACCTTTTCTTCTTAAGAAAAAGGACCTACTGTCTCCAAGGTGATTTTAGTAAGGGAAAGAGTGTGACAGTTATGGTCCTTTGCTCTTCTCCCTAAGGTGCCATCCTGGGTTTCTGTGCTCCACAGAGGTTTTGCCACTTTCCTGGGGCTCCCCAGCCTACTTCCTCAGGCACTCCCATCAAAATGTAATTGTTTATTCATTGCTTTACTTCCTTTTTAGTGGGGTGGGATAAGTGCCAGGCAACTGTAGTCAGCCATCCTGCCCTTTCCCTGACTAGGTCTTTTAGTCTCTCTGTTGCCACACCTTAACACCTATACTTTAGCCCAAACATTCCAACAGAATTATAATTTGCTAAATATGCTATGTTCTTTAGGGTCTGCACATTCATACAAACAGTTGCTTCTTGCTGAAAACAGGTGCTTACCTCTACCACCCTAGAATGAATGATCATGTTTACTTCTTTCCCTGCTGGATAACTCCTTCTAATAGTTAAGTTTCATTTCAAATGTCTCCTCCTCTGGTCAGATTTCTCTAACCACTTGGTTTGTATCAGCTGTATCACTTCACTCTCCTTTAGGACCACCTATCTCTTACGGTATACTGAGAGTTCACTGGGGATAAACATTATTAATCTGTGTATTTTCAGCATCAAGATAGCAACTTTTATTTAAAAAGTTGCTTACATATTTGATGAATAAATGAGTAAAAATCATTTTACTACATCTTCCTGTCAATTAAAGCTGTTGCCAGTACTGGATATTATAAGTCACCTGTTGGCCCTTCTTCCATTTGGAATCATTTAAGGTTCACAGAGAAGATGGCAAAAAAATTAGACACTTGCTGAAATAGAAAAGAGAGCAGAAGAGATTTTGGAACTGAGGTTGGAGGAGTAAGGATGTTAATTGTGGATATGTTAAATCAGAGATAGCTATAGATATTATCAGTGTAGAGTTTATGCAGGCAGTTGATATTAAAATTTAGAATTTAAGAGCGAGAATCAAACTGGAGGTACAATGTGAGTTGTAACGTGCACAGAGATGCTGTCTAAAGCATGAGATTTAATCTGGTCACTTAAAGAGCAAATTTAGAGCAAGAAGAGAGAAGATTCAAGGACAGGACCTGTGAAACTCCAAGTGTCAGAAAACTGACAGGGAACCAGCAAACAGTCCAAGGAAAAGTAGTCAGTGAAGGAGGAGAAGACCCAGCAGGATTAGTGTCATGGAAGCTGAGTGACGAAGTATTCCATGAAGACAAAAGTGATTGTCTGTGCCAAATATTGCTGAAATAGCAAGTATATTAAGGTGTGAACATTAATCACTGGATTTAGAAATATGAAAGTATTATGTACTAGTGAAAGAGGAGCTTTTTTAAAGTAAATGGCAGCAAGTGACACAGAAGAATTTGAAACACATTGATGCAGATAATTTTCTAGAGAATTTTGCCATAAAGAGTTCAGAGAAATAAGTTTTAGCCTGAAAAATTAAGTGAAGTAGCATTTATTTGTCTGTTTGTTGGGTAAGTTTGTTTAATTTGGAAAAATTAAAGCGTGTTTAGATTTGATGTAGAAAGGGGAAGCATTGAAGATGCAGAAGTGAGAGATCATTGCTGAGTAATTTTACTAGTAATAAGGAAAATGCCAATTAAAATTGCAGTGAGGGACTATTTCACACCAAACAGACTGGCAAAATGCAAAAATTCTGTTGGTACCAATCTGTGGCCAAAATGGAGAAAATCACCAACTCTCATACATTGCTGGCAGGACTATACGTGGTAACAGCCACTTAGGAAAAATATTTGATGATATGCAGTGTAGTTGAGGCACTTATTTCCCAAGACCTAGTGATTTTGCTTTCTGGTATACCTTTTAAAGCAGTATTTTTACATTTTATTGTGCATACAAATCACCGGAGATCCTGTTAAAATGCAGATTCTGGTTCAGGAGGCCTGGGATGAGGTCTGAGATTCCTCATTTCTAACAAGCTCCCATGCAATGCCGTTGCTGCATGACTGTGGATGCACGCCTCTGCAGCAGCTCTCGCACGTGTTCCAGAAGACGGGTGCAGTGATGCTCACTGAAATAGGGAAAAGCTGCCAACCACCCCTCAGTGCATCAGTATGAGCACAGATGACACATCCTAGTATATTCAAAAGAGACAATGCCGTACTAGTTCCATGGTTGAAAACATGGTGCTAAAACAAAAAACTAAAAGAATGATACATATTGTGTGTTGCCTTTTATGTAAATTTTATTTCTGAACATAAAAATATGTAAATTACAGTGGAAGACCAGACACAGAAATGCATGAAAATACTTTCCTCTGAAAAGGGAGAAGAGTGGGATGGGATGGATAGGGGACTTTGAATAATATTATAAAATAGGGGGAAAATATTAATATATAGATACAGTATAGTAGGTATTCACTGTATTGTAAAAAATTTTATGGATTTTTAAATGATTAGCTTTTAAACTCATATAAATATTTGAAAATTCCCCAGGGTGGGGGGGGGGGCATTCATAGAACAATTATGACTGTTTCTGTGCACTAGAGTCACTTAAAAATATTGCCCACTTTGTGATTACGTTTCTATGTAAGTTTGTGTGTGAACAAGCAGAAAGGTGGATGGATACGTATCAAGCACAACACTTCAGAAATGGAATGACTGTGGCAGAAGATTCCTTACATTTTCATTATACAGCCTTTGTTTTGGTCTTCCAATTCAAACAATAATTATGCAATATTTTTAATATAAGCCCTTCCTTACAGGAAATTTAAAGTAAAATACTTTTAATATCAAATAAACGTAAAAATATTAAAGAAAAGTAACATAAGAATAAAAAGTGTTGCAGTGTAGGAGATGAATGTTTGGGAAAATTTTTTTAAAAAGTAACAGTTATGAACTATGACCCACAAGTGCAACTTACAAAGAATCATATTGTCTCTAATCAAAAGACTCATTCATAATCATATGTAAGATATTTAACTTCTACTTTAAAACATACTGACAGGCATGCCGCTGACATTCCGGCTTCCCTGCTTTCTCCCCCATCTTCACCCCTCTCCTTTACCCGAATAACTGCTGAGTCCCAATCTGTATCCCACACCAAGTAATACTTCTTTACTCTTCTTGTCCTGATTAAGTCACCAAAGATTAGTGTTTTTCAAAATTCAACCCACTCCAATCAACATAATGCCTTATTGAAATCATCTTGTGAAATCTCTGCCTTTGAAAGGAACTGTGTTGTTATCAGCATAAAACATGGAATCAGTGCTGGCCTCCATTTTTCTAAAAAGCTTAAATGCTACCTAACGCCCAGTTCAAATTGAGCATAGTGAGGCCGCAATCTGCAGCAATCTGAGCTTCAAGTGCATTCCTGCAGCTCAAAAGGAGGATCTGAGCTTGAAAATGACAGAAATGTAGAAGTCTATTACTTTACACGTACAATCATATATATATATATAATAATATAAATGTTATATATTATATTATAAATGTAAAATATATTATTGTCCTGCCATGTTCCAGGTGCTATCCTAGGGTTAGGAAAACAGGCATAACAATGATCAGCTTCATGCTTTATTAACATATTATTTTACATATTTATGGGGTACATGGGATATTTGGTTACACACAGGATGTATAATGATCATGTCAGGGTATGTGAGGTGTCCATCACTTGGAATATTTCTCATTTCTACGTGTTTTATCTTTTAATCAGGCCCGGGTTATTTTCTCAGTGCATGCCAGTTTTGACAAGTTCTTCAGAAATGTTGACTATGTCTGCATGGGAAAAGTAGAGATCAATGCATAGTAGTGTTTTTTTCTACAGACCCTAATTAAACAGAATGGGGTGCTGAAGAAATTGATGGTCCCATATAATGTGTTCTACCAGTTCTTTAGTTCTTTCTTTTCCAGAGCCTTCCACTTAACTATGTTTCACAAATCTTGTCATTGCTCAATTCAGATGTTCCAAGTGGGGTTAGACACTAGTGGAGATTGAAAATAGTTACACGGGTAGTTAAAGCAGGTTTTCAGTTTGCATCTCTGCCTTTATTATCACCATATCGCCAGGGATCCCTAAAGGTGAGATTCTCTAAAAGGGAGTAATAGCACAGACAACTGGAGGGAGGGAAATCAAAAAAGCCTTATATTCAGCAAGTGTGTAAAAAATGAAGGATGTGTCAAATGGGTTTACATTCTCATGGCTATGTGTGTTCATCTTTCCATCAGTCATGAAAAAACTGTTTCTTACATGCTATGATGACCTTATGTCTTGTATGATTGGATTCTGCAGACATTCTCTTATTTTCTCTAATTTTAAGACATTAGAAACACTGTGTTAGCAATTTGAGGTAATCTCGCTGAGAGTGATGTTTGGCAGGGCTCTCTACTGATGACTCAGGGTCAATAAGATCTATTCAACATCGACTATTTTGCTTTATTAAACTCTCAGCAAAACCAACTCAAATACATTTTGCCAGAAACATAAAACATAAACTAGCTATTAAAAGCAAGAATAAAGAAAATAAAAGCTGATGCTTCTTTTCTTCATATTTCTAACTTCACATTCCTCTTTCCGCCTAAATCCAAAATGAAAACAAGCAAAAACAAACAAACAAAAAACCGTTTAACACAGAACTATGTAAGCTTTCTTAGTCCTAACAGTTGGAATGCCTGAACAGCTCAGGACCATTGACCACCTTCTCGAATATTAATGTGCTGTCCCTATAACTCTGTGCTTAAAGCTCTCCTTTGCCCCAAAATCCAATCAAATAGGCTCTCATGAAAACTGTATGGTTAATACATCCTCTGCTTCTGCAGAAGTCTTTAGTCTATACTATTCAGCCCATAAAGTCCACTAACTATGAAAGTTTTCCAAACACCCACTCTCATACAAAATTGTATTGGATTCTTCAAAGACTATTAAGGACTTACTGCTAGGACCCCATGTTAAAGTAGCTTGCAGTATAGCAACACAGTCATGCATAAAAGGGAGCAACCGCAGTGCAGTGTGGTAAATATACTCATGCAAGGTCGAGGTCAAGGATGCTGAGGGACCAGAGGAGCTCTTCTCAAAGGAATTGCCACCAAATCTCAGTTTTAAGGATGAATAAACATGTATCGATGGATAAGGAAGTAAAAGTTCTTTCAAAAGAGAAAAGAAGATCATATCTGCAAAAGCAAGGAAGTCTAGATCTGTGTAAATGGGCTGTGGATCTCAGAATCTAATGAGGATGAACTGGGTGCCGGATAGTGGAATATGAGACGAAGGTAAATATAATTAAAATTAGGCTTTATCATTTGATCTGGGGCCAGTAAACTATGGCTGTGGGCTAAATACGGCCCACCATTTGTCATCTAAAGTTTTATTGGAACCAGGCAGACTTGTTCATTGTACATTGTCTTAGCAGCTTGGAGAGTGGCAAAGAGAACCTGAAGTCCTCAAAGCCTAGGGTGTCTACTACCTAACCCCTTACAGAGAAAGCTTGTCACCCTGATTTAGATGCTGGGATTTGGTGAAGTATTTAAGCAGGCGTTGAGAATAGATTTTAGTCTTTGTCAGGAGATGTGAGGTGAGCCAGAGTTTGATCATGTAGAGGCAGGAAGACCATTTCAGAATGGGAAATAATAAGAACCCAAACTAAGACAGTGGTTGTGGCGATGAAGATGGAGAACAGGGAAGGAAATCACCTCGTGTTAAATAGGTGCAATGGGTAGGACCTGACAAAGCTACAGGCGCGGAGGAGAAAGGGAAGAGTCAGGGTTTTCTACCACTAACCGAGATGGTGTAGATTGTACAGAAGAAAAGGGTCAGGAAAAAATAAGAGAGAATCCAGAGATGATGTACTGACTGTTCCCTCGAGGCAGAGCAGAACCATTTTTGTCTTTTTATAAACAACATAAATTTTGTATTTTTGATACAAAAAGTGGCAGAGCATAAGTCTGTTGAATAAAATTGTAAAAAAAATAAAATAGAAAAAAACAAAATTATACAAGTAATCCTTAAGGACACAATTAATGAATTCTCTTTGTGTCTGTTGTTCCCATGACTACATATGCTTTCCAATATCTTACCAAAATGGAAGCATACTCTTATACTCTCTCATAAAATCCACGAAGAGTTAATTATTGGGATAGTTTCAAATTTTGTTTTTATAAGCAGCATTCTGATTGAATTGTTAGATAAATTTTTGATATGTATTCAATTTTTTCCTTAGTATAAATTCCACTATATGGAATTTCTAGGTCAAAGAAAATGTACATTTTTAAATGTTTTAAACAATTATTTAAAAGTTCTTATAATCATTTGTTTACAGAGCATAGAAATCTAGACAAATCCATGCCAGAATAAAGAGAATTTATTAACAAAAATACTATGGGACTCTAATTGAAGAAATAGAGCTGAGTTCCTGGGAAATGCACTAAGAACACAAAAGTCAGCATAAAACGTCTCTCATCCTTCCTTTTGCTCTTGCTCTTTCTCCTGGTGCAGCATGATCTTTCTTTTACACTCTCTGAGACACCTTAACATGATTTTTAGCCCTCCCTTGGCTCACCCATCTGATTATACCTGGCTCATTACAGTGGCCCAATGTAGTAGTTTCCATCCTTAAATCTAATGATATTACAGCTCTACTTGATTCTAACTTCAAAATTTGTAAAATAATCAAAAGACAAAAATTTCACTTGACGCATCTGAAATGATTTGTCCATCCCCTTCCAATCAGCTCCGAAAATGGGTCTATATCAACTGGAAGAGCCACCCATCACTTCCAAAGCCTTCAGTTGGACAGGGCTTTTGTCAGGGATATAATGACAGGTATCTCTACCCCCAAAAAAAGTATTCAATACACATTAAAAATGCAAATAATAAATGTAAATGATATATCATTTTAACAATTAGAAATAACCTCAGTTTTCATTTTCACTTATTGTCTCCTGGATGTGTTTTTCTAACACTTAAGACAAAGTTCAAAACATTTTTCCAGATCAAAAATTAAAACCCTTCAACATCATTTTAATAATCACTGAATATTCGATTTCATATTTATGCCTCGAGTTATCAAGCATTGTTCAACTGAGGGATATTGAGATTGTTTCCAGTGTTTAGATATTTAAAATTGTGTGATAATAAACATTTTAGCTTATTTTTCAGACTATTTATTTAGAAAAATATTAAAAGAGAGAAATTGCTAATTAAAAAAATTTGCCTACAAGAGTTTTGATATACACTAACAAGTAATCACACACAAATTGTCACTAAATTAGAGGTGCACTACGCCAGGATGATGCTGGTGCTACCATCTTCCTCATCACCAATCTGATACGTCTTTTAAAACAACTGTTCAAATGATTATTGACCACACAAGAGCCTTTTGTTATACTCATGGTCTGCTTTTGCACAGATGATCTGATTTTTTATGTAAAGTTTTTGATGATCTGATTTTTTAATGTAAAGTTTTCCTTTATCAGATAAGGATAGTCAATTTTCCACTGCTTATTGGTTTAAATGTTGTTCCTTTGTATTTCAATTTAACATTGTTTATGGTAGAATTTTTTTCTTTTTTGTCTTTTGTTTGATGTGCAGGGGGATTTTTTTTTTATGTATATGTGGTCAAATCCATGCAATCCTGTGTGGTTTCAGCTTGTCTCAGGATTTAGTGAGACATTTAGAAGAGTCTGTCCCAATTATCATATCATTTTTGAATGTTTTTTAATGTTAAATTTACTTCCAGTATTTAATCACCTAATTTTGTCATTGAAATAGTATTTTTAACTGATTTGAGTGTTATATTTGAGAAAGAACTATAAAAATTTTAACTCAGATTATATCCTAACAGAATAAATTTTGTAAACCATCTCTTCTCCCATTAATTTAAAATTCAAAACTTAATGTGCACAATTTCAGCTCTGATACATAAAAAGCTAGTGAGCTAATACTCCTGTCCTTAGAATAGGAAAAAGATGGGCCAATTGAAAATCAATGGCTTTCTTAGAACCATCAAAGGGTCTGAATTTGAAGGATCAACTTCTGTCCTGAAAGCTGTAAAGACAGGCATATCCAAAGAGGCATAAAACCCAAAACTGCTTACCTAGAGCGGAAGCCCCTGGAGCCAGGACCTGGCAGGCATACTTGAGCAGTGATTTTGTTGACTTACTAGAGGCTGAATGTGGACTAAATGGAGGCAGAAGCTCCTTGCGTCACAGTCTCAGGGCTCCCCTCACATTTATAGGGTGTCCCTCTGGAAACCCTACTGGATTCTCAATGATAATTCAAGAACAATGCCTTCCTAGCTTTGGCCAGGGAAAGGGAAGGGTAACAACTGTGAAATATACTAGAATCTTGTCCATAAAGAGGCCTACTTTATAGAAGAAAACACTGCCATAGTGCAATTTTGAAATCTTATCCCAACCGGGAGAAGAAAATCACTCCTCATTCAAGCCATCTTCAGCCTTTCTGTCTCAACTAAGTGGAAACAAACACAATCAAAACCACAACCATAGTCAACAGGTGCCAAAGCCACAGAAAATAAATTGGGGAAGCTGAGTCAGAGAAGGGAGTAAGGAGCAGAGGAAACAAAATATATACTACTTGTGAAGGCCATGGACACAGACCAACTAAAAGACTTGAGAGTTATTCAGAAGTTTGTAGAATTATCCTCCTCTTCATCTTCTACCACAACAAAAGGCCTCCCGTATAGCACCAGTGAATTACAACTGAGAGAGCTGCAGGACACAAAATCCCTCTTGGGATTATAAGAACCAAAGCCCAAAGTTAAGACGGGAGACAGAAACAAGGACACTAGAAGATTTTGAAGACTCTTATACCAATAGCTACAACAAACACTAAACACAGCCCAACTCCTAGTCCCGCTAATCCATACGAAAAGCCTGTTTATCTCAGTTCTGTGACCTGGCGCAGCATGTCTAGCCTTGAACAAAACAAAATTAAAGGGCATGGCAAGAAAAAATATATAATCTAAAAAGACAAAGCAATAATAAGAACCAGGTTCTGACGTGACACATACTTTAGAATTAAAAGAGAATTGAAAAAGTAGGACCAATATGTTAAGGATTCTAAAGTAAAAAGTAGAAACATGCATAAAATATACGTGTAATGTTTACAGAGAGATAAAAGCAAGAAAGAATAAAAAAGAAGTTGTAGAAAATAAAACACAGTAACAAAAATGAAGAATGCCCTTAGTGGGTTTAGTAATAGATTCAACATGGTCCAGAAAAGAACCAGTGAACTTGAAGGAGAGTAAACAGAATCATTCAAACTAAACTGCAAAAAGAGCAGATGATGATAAAACCATAATAGACATAAAAGACTTGTGGGGCAATACCAATAGGTGCAACTACGTGTTATTAAAGTGACAAATGAAGCAGAAACAGAGAAAAGAGCAGAAAAAAATATTGGCCCAGCATATTTCAAAATTAATAATAGACACCAAACTACAGATACAGGTAACTCAGAGATCATCAAGCAGGATAAAGACCAAAATACTATATGCAGGCATGTCATGTTCAAACTGCAGAAAACTGAAGAAAGAGAAATTTAAAACTAAAAATAATATTTAAGAAAAATTTTAGAAATAGAGAAACAAGGAAAATAATTACAGCAGACATCTCACCAGAAATCATGCAAGCAAGAAGAGAGTGGAATAAAGTATTTAAAATGTTGAAGGAAAAAGCCATCAACCTAGAATTCTATATTCAGTATAAATTTTTTTTTATTATACTTTAAGTTTTAGGGTACATGTGCACAACGTGCAGGTTAGTAACACATGTATACATGTGCCATGTTGGTGTGCTGTACCCATTAACTCGTCATTTAACATTAGGTATATCTCCTAATGCTATCCCTCCCGCCTCCCCCCTCCCCCCACCCCACAACAGGCCCCAGTGTGTGATGTTCCCCATCCTGTGTCCAAGTGTTCTCATTGTTCAATTCCCACCTATGAGTGAGAACATGCGGTGTTTGGTATTTTGTCTTGCGACAGTTTGCTGAGAATGATGGCTTCCAGCTTCATCCATGTCCCTACAAAGGACATGAACTCATCATTTTTATGGCTGCATAGTATTCCATGGTGTATAAGTGCCACATTTTCTTAATGCAGTCTATCATTGTTGGACATTTGGGTTGGTTCCAAGTCTTTGCTATTGTGAATAGTGCCGCAATAAACATATGTGTGCATGTGTCTTTATAGCAGCATGATTTATAATCCTTTGGGTGTATACCCAGTAATGGGATGGCTGGGTCAAATGGTATTTCTAGTTCTAGATCCCTGAGGAATCACCACACTGACTTCCACAATGGTTGAACTAGTTTACAGTCCCACCAACAGTGTAAAAGTATTCCTCTTTCTCCACATCCTCTCCAGCACCTGTTATTTCCTGACTTTTAATGATCACCATTCTAACTGGTGTGAGATGGTATCTCATTGTGGTTTTGATTTGCATTTCTCTGATGGCCAGTGATGATGAGCATTTTTTCATGTGTCTTTTGGCTGCATAAATGTCTTCTTTTGAGAAGTGTCTGTTCATATCCTTCGCCCACTTTTTGATGGGGTTGTTTGTTTTATTCTTGTAAATTTGTTTGAGTTCATTGTAGATTCTGGATATTAGCCCTTTGTCAGATGAGTAGATTGCAAAAAATTTTCTCCCATTCTGTAGGTTGCCTGTTCACTCTGATGGTAGTTTCTTTTGCTGTGCAGAAGCTCTTTAGTTTAATTAGATCCCATTTGTCAATTTTGGCTTTTGTTGCCATTTCTTTTGGTGTTTTAGACATGAAGTCCTTGCCCATGCCTACGCCATGAATGGTATTGCCTAGGTTTTCTTCTAGGGTTTTTATGGTTTCAGGTCTAACATTTAAGTTTTTAATCCATCTTGAATTAATTTTTGTATAAGATGTAAGGAAGGGATCCAGTTTCGGCTTTCTACATATGGCTAGCCAGTTTTCCTAGCACCATTTATTAAATAGGGAATCATTTCCCCATTGCTTGTTTTTGTCAGGTTTGTCAAAGAACAGATGGTTGTAGATATGTAGCATTATTTCTGAGGGCTCTGTTCTGTTCCATTGTTCTATATCTCTGTTTTGGTACCAGTACCATGCTGTTTTGGTTACTGTAGCCTTGTAGTATAGTTTGAAGTCAGGTAGTGTGATGCCTCCAGCTTTGTTCTTTTGGCTTAGGATTGACTTGGCAATGCGGGCTCTTTTTTGGTTCCATATGAACTTTAAAGTAGTTTTTTTCCAATTCTGTGAAGAAAGTCATTGGTAGCTTGATGGGGATGGCATTGAATCTATAAATTACCTTGGGAGGTATGGCCATTTTCACAATATTGATTCTTCCTACCCATGAGCATGGAATGTTCTTCCATTTGTTTGTATCCTCTTTTATTTCATTGAGCAGTGGTTTGTAGTTCTCCTGAAGAGGTCCTTCACGTCCCTTGTAAGTTGGATTCCTAGGCATTTTATTCTCTTTGAAGCAATTGTGAATGGGAGTTCATGCATGATTTGGCTCTCTGTTTGTCTGTTATTGGTGTATAAGAATGCTTGTGATTTTTGCACACTGATTTTGTATCCTGAGACTTCACTGAAGTTGCCTATCAGCTTAAGGAGATTTTGGGCTGAGATGATGGGGTTTTCTAGATATACAATCATGTCATCTGTAAACAGAGACAATTTGACTTCCTGTTTTCCTAATTGAATACCCTTTATTTCCTTCTCCTGCCTGATTGCCCTGGCCAGAACTTCCAACACTATGTTGAATAGGAGTGGTGAGGGAGGGCATCCCTGTTTTGTGCCAGTTTTCAAAGGGAATGCTTCCAGTTTTTGCCCATTCAGTATGATATTGGCTGTGGGTTTGTCATAGATAGCTCTTATTATTTTGAGATACATCCCATCAATACCTAATCTATTGAGAGTTTTTAGCATGAAGGGTTGTTGAATTTTGTCAAAGGCCTTTTCTGCATCTATTGAGATAATCATGTGGTTTTTGTCATCGGTTCTGTTTATATGCTGGATTACATTTATTGATTTACATAGTTGAACCAGAGGGAAATTTATAGCACTATATGCCCACAAGAGAAAGCAGGAAAAGATCTAAAATTGACACCCTAACATCACAATTAAAAGAACTAGAGAAGCAAGAGCAAACACATTCAAAAGCCAGCAGAAGGCAAGAAATAGCTAAGATCAGAGCAGAACTGAAAGAAATAGAGACACAAAAAACCCTTCAAAAAATCAATGAATCCAGGAGCTGGTTTTTTGAAAAGATCAGCAAAATTGATAGACCACTAGCAAGACTAATAAAGAAGAAAAGAGAGAAGAATCAAATAGATGCAATAAAAAATGATAAAGGGGATATCACCACCGATCCCACAGAAATACAAGCTACCATCTGAGAATACTATAAATGCCTCTACGCAAATAGACTAAAAAATCTAAAAGAAATGGATAAATTCCTCGACACATACACCCTCCCAAGACTAAACCAGGAAGAACTTGAATCTCTGAATAGACCAATAACAGGCTCTGAAATTGAGTCAATAATTAATAGCTTACCAACCAAAAAAAGTCCAGGACCAAACGGATTCACAGCCGAATTCTATCAGAGGTACAAGGAGGAGCTGGTACCATTCCTTCTGAAACTATTCCAATCAACAGAAAAAGAGGGAATCCTCCCTAACTCATTTTATGAGGCCAGCATCATCCTGATACCAAAGCCTGGCAGACACACAACAACAACAAAAAAGAGAATTTTAGACCAATATCCGTGATGAACATCGATGCAAAAATCCTCAATAAAATACTGGCAAACCGAATCCAGCAGCACATCAAAAAGCTTATCCACCATGATCAAGTGGGCTAAATATCTTTCAAAAGTAAAAGAGCAGCAAAGACTTTCTCAAACTGAAACTGAGAGAATTCATCACCAACAGACCTGCCCTCTAAGAAACGTTTCATGCAGAAGAAAAATTATATAGGCCAGAAACGTAGAGCTACATAAAGAAAATAGCATCAAACAAGTAACAAATGAAGGCAAAATATTTTAGTCTTCATATTTTAACCCTAAAATTAATTAAGACAATTGTTTGCTTAAAACAATAATAACAACAGTGTATCAGATGATTATGTCATATAGACAAGTGAAATGAGTGACAGCAATGTCCCTGGGGATGGGGGGTGAGGAATTGGGGGTACTCTGTTATCAGGTAATCAGGTACGGACATTACATGAGAAGTTGTACAGTACTTTTTAAAGGTGAACCTATAATAGTTAAAAATGTATATTGCAAACTCTAGAACAGCCATTAAAATATTTTTAGAGAAGTACAATTGATGTTAAGAAGGAGAATAAAATGGAATCAAATGAGATGTTCAGTTAATATCATAGAAAGCAGATAAAGAAGGGAAAAATAATATTTTAAAAATATGTCTGTATAATTGAGCCTGTTTCTGAACTTTTCATTGTATTTTTTCTACTGGAATCAGTAGCAGTATATATGTATATATATATATACACACACACATATATATACACATACACATGTACACACACTATACATAGTATACTTCGTACATAGCATACTTCATACTACACATATGATATACTATGTATAGTATACTTCATATATATTAATACTATACATGTAGTATATACTATATATACTTCATATATGAATACATGAAGAATATATTTTTTCTAGTAGAAAAAATAAAACAATGAAAAGTTTAGAAACAGGCTCAATTATACAGAAATATTTTTATACTGGAATCAGTAACAGTATATATTATAAATATATACACTGTGTATATATATAATATATACACAGTGTATATATATAATATATACACAGTGTATATATATAATATATACACCGTGTGTATATATTTCTAATATATTTCTACACACACATATTTCTACACACACACATACACACACACACACACACACACACACACACACGGAGACTTTGCTTACATTTCCATTCAGCTTATTGAATAATTTAGGAAAAAAAATGCAATCTGGCCATGCTGGATTTTTTTTTTTTGCCTCATTTAATGAAGTTATATTTCTCTCAACGAAATTTTGTAGTTTTCTTCATACATCCTATGCTTAGAATTTTTATTTTCATTGTTATACAATAAAATTTTGTAACCATTTTTTCCAATTGGTGTTTATTAGCTTCTAAATATTTGATTTGAGTGTATGTTTCATGTACTCAACAAGCTACTCAATAGTCTCATTAGGCCTAATACTAACATTAGATTTTCTCTTTTCTAGAAAGGCCATTGTTCGTATGTGTCTTTCTGTCTGATATTTAAACTTTTTTTTTTTTTTGAGACGAAGTTTTGCTCTTGTCACCCAGGCTGGAGTGCAGTGGCACGATCTCGGCTCACTGCAACCTCTGCCTCCCAGTTGCAAAAGATTCTCCTGCCTCAGCCTCCTGACTGGCTGGGATTACAGGCGCATGCCACTACGCCCGGCTATTTCTGTATTTTTTTTTTAGTAGAGACGGGGTTTCACCATGTTGACCAGGCTGGTCTTGAACTCCTGACCTCATGATCCACCCACCTCGGCCTCCCAAAGTGCTGGAATTACAGGCACGAGGCACCGTGCCCAGCCATAACTTCTATTTTTTTTTTTTTTTTTTTTTTTGAGATGAAGTTTTGCTCTTGTTGCCCAGGCTGGAGTGCAGTGGTGTGATGTTGGCTCACTGCAATCTCTGCCTCCCAGGCTCAAGCAATTCTCTTGCCTCAGCCTCCCGAGTATCAAGGATTACAGGTGCCCGCCACCACACCTGGCTAATTTTTGTATTTTTAGTAGAGATGGGGTTTCACTATGTTGGCCAGGCTCGTCTCGAACTCCTGACCTCAGGTGATCTGCCCGCCTCAGCCTCCCCAAGTGCTGGGATTACAGGCATGAGCCACCGCGCCCGGCCAAACTTCCATTTTTTAAAATTGCATTGCCTAGGACCTCCAGAATATTGCTATATATAACAGTGCTTACAGGTGTTTGTTTCTAATTACTGAATCTAAACAGAGTACTTCAGTGTTTTTTTCATTAAATATTAATTTTCTGTTGGTTTTTTTTTCACATATTTAACAAAAATAATCCAATGTTGCAGATTCTGATGGTGCAACCAGACAGACACAATTCCTGCTCTTGCAGAACTTAGAGTTAACTGACAGTTATAAAATGAATAAATAATTGGATACTGTAATCAGTAAATCAAGGATGCATCAATTATAAGATTTACCATCATTTATTATGTTATGCTAAAGAAAAATGAAGTCCCAATTAAATTATTATAAGCAAATGATTATAAGACACATTGTGATTTTTAAAATGTAGAAGTATTTTAAGAATTTTGATTTAAAACCAAGTTAAAAAGTCATGAAATAGTGAAAACTGATTCAACAAACACGGACAATATCGGCGATGGAAGGAGCTTTTCAGGTCATTTAAACAGGATGATGACTTCAGTGCCTGAGTGGGTGTTGGGTGTTGATGGTCAGAAGTGCCTCCTCTGTGTAGGGGATATTTAAGCAGAGATCAAGAAGATACCAGAGGTGTGACAATGAGATGAGCACTTCAAGCAACCACAGTGTCTGGTGAAAGACCCCACGGGAGAAATAAGCTTGTCACTGTGAGGAACAGAAGTGGCTCCGTGTCACTGGAGTGGACAGGCAGGGAGGGGAGCGTGTCCCCAGTGGAGACCGGAGTGGAAGCGAGGTCCAGGCTTACATGCTTGCCTTTCCAGACAGTTCAGATTTATTCCAAGAGCTGCGAGAGGCTGCTGAAAGGTTTTAGGAAATAGGTGGTATTGGCCGGGCGCGGTGGCTCACACCTGTAATCCCAGCACTTACAGTGGCCAAGGCGGGCGGTTGTTCCATACCAGCCTGGCCAACATGGTGAAACCCCATCTCTACTGAAAATACAAAAATTAGCCTGGCGAGGTGGCGGCTGCCTGTAATCCCATCACTTTGGGAAGCCGAGGTGGAGGTGGGTGAATCACCTGAGGTAAGGAGTTTGAGACTAGCCTGACCAACATGGTGAAATCCCGTCTCTACTAAAAACACAAAAATTAGCTGGGTGCGGTGGTGGGCGCCTGTAATCCCAGCTACTCAGGAGGCTGAGGCAGGAAAATCACTTGAACCTGGGAGGCGGAGGATGCAGTGAGCTGAGATTGTGCCACTGCACTCTAGCCTGGGCAACAAGAGTGAAACTCAGTCTCAAACAAAACAAAACAAAACAAAACAAAACAAAAAAAAACAAAAAAAAAAACAGCAAAGAATTCTGAGAAGACATAACCACTGAGCTTAAAGAGAAACCAGCAGTCATGGAAAGCAAGGCTGGAAAGTGTTTTATAAGAAAGGGAACCATCATCTCAGGAGAAAAAATATCTAAGAAACTAAGTAAGAAAAGTATACAGAAGTGTGGTTCAAGTTCTAAAAATGAAGACCCCAAATTACACGTGGCTTTGACATCTGGTAAAGGCAGCAGGGCCTGCAGCGGCTTCCCTGCATCCCCTCCACACTCGCCCGTGAATGAGGTCCTCTCATCAAACAGCCAGTCTGATGGAACAGCCAGGCACGGTTGCTGCGGATCCCTGAGTAGCGTGTTTCTGCTCCCCGCCAGCCCTAGAGACATTATTCCAACAAGCCCAGCGCATCCCCCCATGAGAACCTGAACACACTGCACACTCTGACACTCCAAAGCCTCTCACAGCCCCAGCAGTTCATTCTGTCCCCAACACAGTCCTCGGGCGCCAGGACAGTGCATGGCCTCCCGGTCCCCCGGGCTGCTCCACGACGGTGTCCCCAGGGCTGCGCCACAACAGTGCACGACCTCCCCGTAACTCGGGCTGCCCCACGACGGTGCACGGCCTCCCGGTCCCCCGGGGCTGCCCCACGACAGTGCACGGCTTCCCGGTCCCCCGGGCTGCACCACGACAGTGCCCCCCGGGCTGCGCCACGACAGTGTCCCCCACGCTGCGCCACGACAGTGCACGGCCTCCCGGTCCCCCAGGCTGCCCCACGACAGTGCACGGCCTCCCGGTCCCCCGGGCTGCTCCACGACGGTGTCCCCAGGGCTGCGCCACAACAGTGCACGACCTCCCCGTAATCGGGCTGCCCCACGACGGTGCACGGCCTCCCGGTCCCCCGGGCTGCCCCACGACAGTGCACGGCTTCCCGGTCCCCCGGGCTGCACCACGACAGTGCCCCCCGGGCTGCGCCACGACAGTGTCCCCCACGCTGCGCCACGACAGTGCACGGCCTCCCGGTCCCCCAGGCTGCCCCACGACAGTGCACGGCCTCCCAGTCCCCCGGGCTGCCCCACGACAGTGCACGGCCTCCCAGTCCCCCGGGCTGCCCCACGACAGTGCACGGCCTCCCGGTCCCCCGGGCTGCGCCACGACAGTGCACGGCCTCCTGGTCCCCCGGGCTGCGCCACGACAGTGTCCCCCGGGCTGCGCCACGACAGTGTCCCCCGGGCTGCGCCACGACAGTGTCCCCCGGGCTGCGCCACGACAGTGTCCCCCGGGCTGCGCCACGACAGTGTCCCCCGGGCTGCCCCACGACAGTGCACGGCCTCCCGGTCCCCTGGGCTGCGCCACGACAGCGTCCCCCGGGCCGCCCCACGACACTGCACGGCCTCCAGGTCCCTCGGGCTGCGAGTGCAGGTGATTAATAAACTGCCGTCAATCTCATCTGCTCGGTGGCGGGTGATTTGTTTTCAGACAATACTATAGCCCTGGGACGAGAATCCCTCCCTGCGAATGGGATGAACAGCGGGCACTTAAAGAGTGGCCATTGGATCTGGCTACACAGCTTCCCCTGGAATCAGGAAGAAAATACTTTGACAAGGAAATGTGAGGAAGAAGTAGAAACAGGAGCTGGAAGGATCTCCTTCCAGAAGTTCCACTGTGCTTGGGAGTGAGGGGAAGATGGTTTTCTAAGACCGGAGATGCCACAGCCTATAAAAGGGCTGAAAATTAAGAAGGGCAGATGGGTGGGGCAAGAGTGAGGGCCAACAGCAGCAGGAGTAAAGTCCTTGGGAAGTGGGAGGTAAACGGCTCTGGAGCACACGGTTGTTCTCAGACAGAAGCGCGGAGATTTCATCCGAAGTAGCAGAAGGTGCAAGAAAGCAGAGATGGATGCGAGTGCCCTGCCCCGGCAGCTGAGACGTGGGAAGATGGGAGTCCCGGCCCACAGAGCTCACTGATGGCTTCCGCTGGGCTCACCTGTTCTGGGGGGACGCACAGGAGATGGAGCTGGGTTTAATGAAAATTGAGAATTTGCCCAGAAAAATGTCGAGACTATTTACAAAAGACTGTCAGATACTTATTAGCATATAAAGAAAATAAACTTTTATTCCTAGAGGTAAATAAGAGCTATTAAAAAATGAAAAGATGTAAAATTTTGTTTATTTTTTATGTGAAGTATCAAAATGATCATATTGTTTTTCTTTGGTTGTACAGCATTATGGTTTTCTTCACTTGTTTTAAAAATTAAGAAACTAGTTTAAAGAATTGATTGAATGTGATATGTTGAGTTTTCACTAAGTCACTAAGCTTAATGGTGTACATAACACATATAACATGATTAGTCTTTCTTAAGAATACTTAGATTTTATATTATTAAGTAAGAGACGTAGGATCACATCTATGTGATAATAATATGAAAATGTTTAATACCAAACAAGCTGAATAAACTCTAACCATGGAAAACTTAGTATAGGGATAAAATTGCTATCTGTGGTTGATGTTCTAGTGGCTTGAATGCTATGCAATAGACAGGAACAACATTTCTGGGAAGTAACATTTGGAGGGACCTATATTTTGGTAAGTCCTGGAAAACCAGACTAACTATATTTTATTATTATAGTCTAGTTAACTTAGAACATGAGCTGGATGTTTTAATTCATAACAAATGAGCATTCAGAGTATGAGATCACATATGTAATGCATTTAGAATAGCACCTGGCATATAGTAAATGACCAATCAAATTATTATTTTAATATTGCTGGCAATGCTTGTCAAATATAAGAATATTGAAAATGATGCTATCTGGAGTCTATTTATCATCTGAAAAGTATTTTTTATTGTTTTATTGAAGAGAAAGCAACAGCATTTCTCACGTAGATTTGTTTCCTGTTTGCTTCTGAGCTTGTTATTAGAACATTTCTGCAACCCATGAACACAAACCTGGTCATGATAAATATGCCAAATCTTGGGAAATTCACTTAACCCCCCCTTCCTGTTAGGCCTGTTATACTGAGATACACGCTGATCGATGGGATTTATGTGAGTACTTGTGCTTTTAAAACTCAGTCCATGCACTACTTGTAGACTGTGGTCAAACATTTAAATTAAATAACTCTTCTACAAGGCAATTTGGCAGAACCTTAAACTTTTGCAAACTCTTAGAACTAGCATTTCTCCTTAGAACCAGGAATATTCAAACATTTATCTGTAAAGAAATTATTGTAACAACAGCAAAAAAATGTGAAGGAATCTAAATGCCCTCTGCTAAAGCGATAGGTAAATAAATTATGGCCAAACATGCATGCATCAATCACAAATAGTGTCGCATAACACTGTGCAGTGATGCACAAAGAGACTCTTAGTCTATTAAGCACAACTGCTATGATCAAACACTCAAAAACTAAGTGACCCTATTTTTTGTAAAAATAAGAGATAGTCATTGATAGAAAAATACTTGAAGGAGATACACTAAAATGTTGGTAGTATTTGTGTCTGGTGGTGTTAGAAGTAATTTTCTTGTTTTCTCTATCTATATTTTCCATTTTTAATAAACATATCTCCTCTTTGCTTAGAAAATATAAGGTTTTTTTAACTGAAATATAACAAAGTGATGTAGAAGGAGACCTACTTCTGACAATATTAAAACATAGCTAAGTAATATCATGCATACTAATGAACATTCAAAACCAAAAGAAGCAAATAAAATATATACTAAAATTAATGTAAATATACAATTTATATTTGCTCAGATTCAGTCAAATATTTGAAACAAATTTTAGTAGGGTCAGAAATGAAAAGAATATAATAGTTACAAAGATAATAGATGGGTTATAGCTCTTGTACAATTATCATCATCATCATCAATTAACATTCATTGAGTCGCTTCTCTAGGGAGCTAAACCTATTTCTTAGAAATAGAACACATCTGGAAGTAAAATTCTTCTTTTCAGGGTTCAAGAGGA
Organism: Pan troglodytes; assembly: GCF_028858775.2. Lineage (NCBI taxonomy): Eukaryota > Metazoa > Chordata > Mammalia > Primates > Hominidae > Pan > Pan troglodytes. Next base: position 191,000,402 of record NC_072401.2, read on the forward strand.
CTACTTAGGAAATTCCAATTCAGAACATCACACAGTATCTAGCCTTCTGAAAAAGTTAATGTAGTTTCCAGAAGAGTTCAGCATATTAAGCAGTGTCAACAGAAAGCGGCTGGATTACAAAACATAATCGACAAACAGCTGCACTGGGAATAGCATCACTCAAATGATCTATTACCATCAGAAAACTGCTGCAAGAGAACCCTATGGCTGACGAGCCTCGTATCCCCAAACAGCACTGCCCTCAAAATAGAATACCAGACCAGGTACAAAGCAACATTTAAGACATGGCAACTGAGGTCCAAGGTAAGTACGTGCCAGACAAACGGAAAAAAAATTGACCAAATTTAAGAGAAGCATTAAATTTAGGAAAAGCTTCAAAATTATTCATTCAAAAAAATTTTTACTCTGAAAATATGCAGAGGCATATAAATTAGCTTTGTGGCTTTTGAAAGTTTGTTTTTTTCTAAATAGTCTAAATAAACAATAATCATTTTTCAGTTTAAATTACTTGAAGACTTAATTAAATCACCCCAGTTGAATAAGTGATGTGACTTATTTCCAAAAAATATTTTTTGGCTTTATTAAAAAAAAAAAAACTTCTGAATTTTCTATAGTAACTATGCAATGGGACACATTTGTTAAAAATACAAAAATCTAGATTAAAACTGCTTGGGATCAAATCTCAATTCTGCTAGTCACTAACCTTGTGGTCCTGGTTAAGTTACCTAATCTCCCTAGGTTCTTTATCTGTAAGCCGTGTATAATTAATAATTACAGCACCTGCTCATAGATGTGCTTTGAGGATTAAGTGGATTTGTGCATATAAAAGCACTTATAAAGATGCCTTGTACACAATAACTGCCCAATAAATGCTTATGATATTTATGCTACGATAACTAGTCATAGCAACATACAATCTGTTTATAGTTACCATTTTGAATGACTTTCTATGGGGAATCTTAATGCCTCGGTATCAGTGAACATGAGGTCTCTGGTGAAACATCATTGCACTCTCTCCCAGCCTTCTCTCATTTTGTTGTTTCCCTTAATTTTAATAAAATCAAAGTCATGCTTTTCAAATATACATGTAACTAAGCATGGAGAAAAGGGACTCTGTTGGATGATAGACTCGAGATTTAAAATGACCTGCATACATTGTAGTGCTGGACTGTAAGTGCTGTGACAAAATGCAACAAGAATAGAAGGATGTTCCACATTTGGGATCAGAAAAACCAAACGCAGAAACACACAATAATGGGGACATGGGTCTAAAGGTGCAGACACAATTGGATGTTCCAATCATGCTCTTCTTTTGTTTTTTTGAGACAGAGTCTGGCTCTGTCACCCAGGCTGGAGTGTAGTGGTGCGATTTCGGCTCACTGCAACCTCCACCTCCCAGGTTCAAGCAATTCCCCTGCCTCAGCCTCCTGAGTAGCTGGGATTACAGGCGTCTGCCACCACACCCGGCTAATTTTTTGTGTTTTAGTAGAGACGGGATTTCACTGTGTTAGCCAGGATGGTCTTCATCTCCTGACCTCGTGATCTGCCCACCTTGGCCTCCCAAAATGCTGGGATTCCAGGCGTGAGCCACCGCACCTGGCCCCAACCGTGCTCTTCTAAAGGTAAGTCTATTTTTATTGATGTGGAAATCATGATTCCGACAGAAGGAGAAAACCAATGACTAAGGTACGGGGGAGTGGGAGGAGTTCAAATTCACTCCCAAGCTTTCATTAATAAAGACCACATCATGTTACCTCTCAAGACCTCTTTATCTATGTATACTGAATTAATCCATCTTAGTGTGAGTAGAAAGAGTGAAGAAAGCCCAGGACTAAGGCCTAAAAATCTGCAGTATTGAGGAACACAATAAAGAATGAGTGGCTAGCAAAGAACATAAATGAAACAATTAGCAGGGGGGTCATAAAGTAGGGTGTCATGGAAGCTGAGAGCAGATCATGTTTCCAAGACAAAATAGTTAACTGATTATTGAATGCTAACAACAACAAAAAATCTACTGAAAGAGAAATGCCCTTTGGGTTGAGTCCCCAAAAAGGCACTAGTAATCACATGTTAGAGGACTGATGAGGTCGTGGTACAGTGAGATAAGAAGGAAACAGGAGATGAGAAGGGGAGGTATCATATATGGACCATCTGACAATTAATTGACGAGAAGCTGGGGTGTCAGGAGATCAGAACCATCCCTAGCAGAGCGTGTAGGACAGAGAAGGGTTTTCTCTGAAAAGAGACTCTTGAACAGTTCTGAAACCTGACAGATCTGTAAGAGAAGGAAGATCAGAGAGTATCAGATCCCCACAGCCCCTCAATAGAGAAGGCAGGACACACAGCATATTGGAGAGGGATGGTCAAGGACAGCCCTGGCCTGGCTTCCCTGAGCGAGGACTTGCTGGGTGAGAAAGAGATTTCTAGCTTTCATGACATGCAGCTGAGGTCCTACAGTTTAGGTTACACTATTAGAGCTTCCCCAGAACAAAAGTACAGCAGTATAACCAGAGCTGTGCGTGGGGAAGTGTGTGTGATTCAGCCTGCCACGTCCAGTGGAATGCACTGCTCCCTCATCCATAGGACTTCACGTGAGAATGTTTTGCATGTTGTATTGATTTTTCAACCTCTTAATAGCTACCATTTATTTAAACCCTATCATGTCCCAGGTACTATAATGGACAGTTGAAAAATATTAATTTGCATCCTCATAGCAATTTTATGTTATAAAAAGAGTATCTGATCCTAGTCAGAGGAAATTTGCCATCTATACTTAGATTTTTAGTGCAAAATATCAAAAAGGAAAGATCTCAGCATTTAAAATCATCTAAACGAAGTCATAAAGTGCACAGATAATATAACAGTTGCAGGCAAATGCTGGCAGTTGGTTCATTCATTGTGATATTCATTGAATGCCTACGATGCCAGAGTGTGTGAGAGGCGGCGGGGATGGATTCAACAGTAAACAAAGAAAGTCCCTGCTCCATGACGGACACTTGAGAATATTGCATCCACTTGAGGGAATGGTGCAAAAAGTTTTTTATTGATTGAAGAGAACTCTAATATATACTGATATCGAATTTGACAAAGTTCTTCCTAAAAGCTGACTTAAATTAATAAGGTATTTACCAAGAATATGCATATAATATTTTCCAAATTAAAATTAGATAATGCAATGTATTCATACCTTATAATTTGAGATCCTACACAATACAGTTAAAACAAAATCAAGACTCTAGAACATGGGACAATACATGTTAATCACTTACTGTTACCGAAGAAAGAATATATTGAAGAGAAAGAAATTAAGATGAAACCACTCAGGTGGGGGAAAAGAATTAAGAAGTTAGATTGTTTAAATTATCAAAAGGTAGATCACAAATGAATTCACTACCAAAAAAACCAATTTAAAAATCCACCACCACTACCATTACCCTCCTACATGTGCGCACGCACACACACACACACACACACACACGTCAATTTAAAGTACATAAAATCCTGAGTACTCCTAGGCTTCTGGTAACAATACTGGCTGCTGGATAGGAAAGTAAAGGGGGTGAGGCGCTCTGGGAGCGTTAGCCTGGAGACAGTTGAAGGCTTGAATGGCAAGGTCGGTCGGCTTGGCTGCAACCCCGGCTCTGTGACCTCCCTGATGTTTGACTTTGAGCAAGTTTCCATGCCCCTCTAATATGGGAGTAACGGGAATGTCTGTCCTGTAGTGTAAGGATTGAATGGGTTAAATCAAAAGAAAAAGTTTATAAAAGTGCCTAGCATATAAACAGCACTTGGTTAAGCTATTGCTAATATTATTTCCACTGTTTTAAGTGTTTAACTTTATGCCAAATGACTGATTTTTTAAGCAATTCAAACATTTTTATCATTTTGAAAGACTGACATTTTCCAGATTGCATAAATTGTGTTGTCAAGCACACACTGGCACACCACACATACACACGCACACTCACACACATCACACACACTCAGTCACACACTCACACACATACACCACACATACGCACACTCACACACCACACAGTCACACACTCACACACCACACATACGCACACTCACACACACATACATACACACCCACACATACACACACACGCACACACACCACACATACGCAGACATACGCACACACTCACACACACATAGTCACACACACACATACACACGCACATTTTGGGTCACTGCATTAATTCCATATGATACCTAGGAAGCATTTGACTCCAGTGAGTTACCATAACTCTTCCTCCCGGTGAGCATTTTTCTAAAGAATTTATTACCATTTGCGAGGAAAGAGTCCCCACATGATACATCATTTCAACTTCTGATTGAAAAACAATTGCTACATTTAAGCATGAATATGTAACTTGTGGTAGTGATTGAGGGGTGACCTAGTTTCATGAAAAAGTACCCCATTATTTTGTTTCTGCTTACAAAAAGTATCAGAAAAGTCAGGGACCATTAAGTAAAATGTAAAAAATAAGACATAAGCTGCACGCAGTAAAAATATCATGTGCTATTCACTGTTTAATATTTGTTAAAATGATTCCATCAGTTCAAGGACTGCCTGTGTATTTCCTGTTTTACTTTCTGCCTTCTTTTTGTTCCAGAGAAATCAGGCACGAGTTACTGGAAATGCTATTTTTAAAGTTTATTAAAGAGATCTGATGAAAAAGAAAATAGTTTAATTTCTTATACTCAGATTTGCTCTTTGGAATAATTCCTGATTAGGGACAAATATTCACTGGAAGCTCTCCTTGTGTGCAGCATGTCAGGATGGAAAGAATGAGGACTTGGAGGCTGGAGTAAAACTTTGCTTTCCATTTGCAGCCGACGGCCAGTTGAGTGAGCATACTTCACCTATCTTATTTCTTTACCTTCATGTCCTTGTCTATTAAATTAGGGCGTTTGACCAACTGATTTCCAAGTTATCTTTAGCATAATCTATAATATTAAGAAAAAAAACTATGTGTTTTCAGAAATTCTAAAATATAAAAGCTTATTGTATCAAAATGAATAAGTTGATTCTCCATCAATATGTTGTGAATTTAACAAAATATTTCTTATTCAAATTATGTAATAATACATTTTCAACTAAGATTCACTATCTGGAACTTTTGGGGCCTTCCAGAATAGCACTAGCATGTAATTAATAATAAATAGGATGTTAAGATATAATAATGATACATTTGTCCTCTTTGATTGCGCAACAGTAACCCAAGACCTCTTTGATATGACAAAAGAACCTGGGGAGAACACGTAAACCTAAGTCTGAAAATGAGCACGGATGTTCATTACCTTCAACACAAACCCAGACAACAGCGGCAGTGTGCGCGGCCTCCCGGCCCCTTACCTTCAACGCAAACCCACACAACAGCGGCAGTGTGCGCGGCCTCCCGGCCCCTTACCTTCAACGCAAACCCACACAACAGCGGCAGTGTGCGCGGCCTCCCGGCCCCTTACCTTCAACACAAACCCACACAACAGCGGCAGTGTGCGCGGCCTCCCGGCCCCTTACCTTCAACACAAACCCACACAACAGCGGCAGTGTGCGCGGCCTCCCGGCCCCTTACCTTCAACGCAAACCCAGACAACAGCGGCAGTGTGCGTGACCTCCCACGTCAGTGTGCGTGAACTCCCGCGGCAGTGTGCGTGACCTCCACGTCAGTGTGCGTGAACTCCCGGCGGCGGTGTGCGTGACCTCCCACGTCAGTGTGCGTGAACTCCCGGCGGCGGTGTGCGTGACCTCCCACGTCAGTGTGCGTGAACTCCCGCGGCAGTGTGCGTGACCTCCCGGCGGCAGTGTGCGTGACCTCGTGGCGGCAGTGTGCGTGGCCTACTGGCGGCAATGTGCGTGACCTCCTGGCCCTTTACCTTTGCCTGTAACTTTCCCAGATTGCTTGTAAGTACGTGCAACGCTTTAAGACGTGACTTAGATTCTTTCAAAAATGTAGACTCCCCCAGGAAATAACTACTTCTTTTAGAATTGCATATAAATGATTTTTAAGATTCTTGAGTCTTCCAGAGTGGGAGAACGCACAGAACTGGGAACCTCAGGGAGATGCGACAACCTTTGTGTCCACCCCACTTTGCTGTGAGCCAGTTCCCTCAGGAACAATGCATAGCCCAGTGGTGTGCCCTGTGTTTACTGCTGAAAATTCAGGAGAGAAACAAACCAGCCAACAATCAGAGTGAGCAAATCACTTCTATCCTACCTCTCATGAAATAATAGAATTTTTTAAAAAAGGAAAAAAAATTCAAGAAAGAGTATAAGAAGGTCTCTAAATCAGTTTGGGTTGCTATAACGAAAAATACCACAGACTGGGTGGCTTAAACAACACACATTTATTTCTCAGAGTTCTGTAGGCTGAGAGGACCAAATCGCTGGCAGATGCAGTGCCTGGTGAAGGCTGCATCCGGGGTGAGACGTGCTGTCTCCTCATTGTGTCCCATGTGGCAGGGGGAGCAGAGAGGAAGCCTGCTCTCATGCTCTTCTCATAAGAACACTAATCCCACCATGAGGTCTCTGGCCTCATAACATCTGCACCCAAAGGCCCTGTCTCCAAATACCATCACAATGGGGACCAGGGGGCCCATATAAGAATTGTGGAGGGACAGAAATATTCAATCCACAGCAGGAGGCCTGCAGAATTCCTAAAAGAAAGAAAGTGTATTAAGCCAACAAAGAAAGAATATGGGGGAAAACAGCCTGGAAGAAATCTGAAAGGCAATTACGAGAAAATGCTATTGACTAGACATGGGTTTCGAGGAGCTCCGAGTTAAGGCTCCACAGATAAAAACTGCTCTGGGATAGTTGTGGTGGGTAGTTAATATGGTAACCACAACAGAAGCACCTGGACCCCTCTGGCCCCTACATCTTCTTCCCCTTTACAGAGCAGTGGTCGGGAAGAGCATCTGCCCCTGAGAAGGCAGGAAGTGAGATTTCCTGAGCAAGAGAATGAGGAGCGTGCCCAGGGAGCTGCTAGCATCCGAGAAAGAACTCATCCATCCTGAGAGCCCTCAAATAGCGCCTCACCTGCAGTTGCTACCCACGACTGACTCCTAGAAACAGAAGACCCCAACAGACCATGACTGACTCCTAGAAACACAAGAGCCCAATGGACCATGACTGACTCCTAGAAACACAAGAGCCCAATGGACAAGGATTTCAAAGGAAAAGACAAATCCACAAGCATTTGGGCAAACCCTGTGCCAGGAGTCAAATACACCAAACTCGATGGAAAGAAGCACTAACAGCAACCTAATTAATGAATATAACAAGTGTAACTAATTATGACAAGGATATTAGAGAAGATTATGTATACCTTACAAAGAAATACCTGGTGATCTCAGAATCTTTTAAATATAATTGTCAAAAAATTCATGGGTGATCTAAAAAGTAAAATGCACTCAATTGAAAAGCAAATTAGTTGAAATATTTTTAAAAAGATTCTCCCAGGAAACTAGCCAAAAGATCCAAATGTGGAAAGTATTTGAGAGTTAGAAGCACAAAGAATATTCCAAAATCTTAGAAATGCCCATGGGAGAAGTGCCAATGGAAAGTGGAAATAATTACAGAAAAGAGAAATCGATTTCTAAAAGCTGAAAAACAACTCAAGTCTCCATATTTATAAGGGCCACTGAGTGTCAAGAAGGATAAATAAAAAATAATGAGAGAGGCCAGGTGCAGTGGCTAACGCCTGTAATCCCAGCACTTTGGGAGGCTGAGGCAGGCAGATCATGAGGTCAAGAGATCAAGACCATCCTGGCCAACATGCTGAAACCCTGTCTCTACTAAAAATAAAAAATTAGGTGGGTGTGGTGGCACGTGTCTGTAGTCCCAGCTACTGGGGAGGCTGAGGCAGGAGGATCCCTTGAACCCAGGAGGCAGAGGTTGCAGTGAGCCAAGAAGGCGCCACTGCACTCCAGCCTGGTGACAGAGTGAGACTCCATCTCAAAAAACAAACAAAACAAAACAAAAAATAGAGAATCCTAATTTAGTCCATGTTTTACACCAAAACTACAAGTTGAGGGGTCCTTAAAAATTGGTGTATTAATGTGTGCGTGTGTGATATATGTAACACGGATCCCTCCATAATGTATCAGGAGAAGGCTCAAAAGGAACACAAGTAACTATTAATAGTGGAACTTCTGGGAAAATGAGTAGATTAAAAAAAGATGAGAAGAGTGAAGGTCCTCACATAACTTTATATGGATTGCTTGAATCTTTTATAATTAAAATGCCTTCGTGTGTTATTTGACTTAATCGGAAACTAATTGAAGAAAATTAATACTATTTTAATTGATTAATACCCTTTTAAATAGAAATTTTAAATTAACAACATTTAAATAATAGTATTTTACTTAATATTAAAAGTAAGATAATTTAAAATTTAATAACTAGGAATATAAGAAAATAATATGAAATATTCCACCACTTAATATTTAAATTCATATCAGATATATAAAATGTGACAACTAAAAGAACTTTCATTATTAGAGGAAATTTGGAATAGTAGGTCTTGTTAACTAGTAAATGCTTATAATGCCATACCAAATATTGAGCTTTCAGAAAGTCACACTAACAAGAATAAGAAATTCTATAGCCAGAGTCTTTCAATAATATGTTGGACATGGTGCCTGCATATATTAAAGGAAATGACATAAATTAAAGGGCCCCACAAGTTAAAAATAAATAAAAAGACTTGTATCAATTTCTCCAACAAAAATAGCCTTATAACAAGTAGATCTGGTTTGCTTAGGAAGAAGTAACAGAGAATTTAAATATCTTTCAGAAAGACAGACATGAAAGATCATCCAGGCTTTTCTTTGAAATGAAAGTATTTATTAGCTAGCACTAGATTAACTTTCAATAAAATACAGGAGCCCAACCTCGCTTCTTAAAATTAAGTTAATTTTAAAAAGGACCCTTGGCTGGGCATAGTGGCTCACTCCTGTAATCCCAGCACTTTGGTAAGCCAAGGTGGGAGTATCGCTTGAGCCCAGGAGTTAGAGACCATCCTGGGCAACATGGTGAGATCCCATCGTTACAAAAAAAATACAGAAATTAGCCAGGCATGGTGGTGCATGACTGTGGTCCCAGCTATTTGAGAGGGAAAAATGGGAGGATTTAAAAAAAAAAAAAAAAAGCACCCAGACCATCAGCATGTGTTAGTTATAGCACCTGGACACGGATACTCAGCAACACTTTCTGAGTGAACGAGGAACGGGCTCTGATAATCCCCTCACGTGCCCACATTGGATTGGTGATGCTGATGGACACTACATGAGCAAAATGCCCTCTAAATTGAGCAGTACTTTGCTTTCAAGGCCATGTCCACCACAAACCAGCTGTAAAGATCCTAAGCAAATAATTTCCTGATTTTATAACATTAATATTTGTCTTGATTATCTTCCCAGTTCAAAAGAGATGGTCATATGAAGTATATGCTAGTGTTCTAGGTAAAAGGAATATTACGTAATGATATAAATCATTCCAGTACAATGTCATAATTGCTACACAGTACTCTCCTTTTCAATATTTCAACAACAAAACAGATTTTTACATGACTTTTGCTCTGCAGACAGTGAGTAGTCAAGGCAGAAAGCACTGGAATTTCCAAACATTATATCTGTGTCTTGTAAAATCACATGAATGATGAGACCTCAGGAACAATAATTTGGGTCAGGTGACATGGTGTGTTTGCACATACAACATGCAGGCTCAATCTTTAACCACTCGGGTTAGCCTGTAACATTGGAAAAAAAAAAAGAAAGAAAGAAAATTGAGGGCAGGGAAATTCGCCACGAGCAAGGGACACAGTGTGACGGCCACAGAGAAAGTGAAGGAAGTTAGAGACGGGCACGAAGTTGCCATTCACACCCAACAGAAGATTTAAATCTGAGCTTCTGATTACTGATTGCTTTGTTCACTCCTGTATACAACCAGGGAGGAAATTAATCAGTTCTTTTTTTTACCACAAGATTAGAAACAGCTATTCAAAAGAAAAGGGGATGCTGATCACTCACTAAGTAATCTGATAACTTTTTAAATTCCACCCTAAATAGACAAGCCCTAAGTCATTCTTTCACAATCATAAAAAGGCTTCACATTGCTTATGGACAATATGTCTTTGGTTACAGAAAAAATAGTTTGAAAAATAAGGTAGATAAACTTTGTACTCAAGTGAAATTGAAACACTACACGAAATGCTTACGTTGTATGGAATTTAAAGGTATTTTGCATGGATATATATCAAAGGCCAAATTAGCAATTCTAAAAAATGTGATAACGTGTATTCACTAAGTTTTAGTGAGTCTTACAGCCTGCATAGATACTGACTTACACAGGTGTCTATAAAGCAATGAGCAACTCTACAAGCTCCATATAAAAATTAATAACAATATCACCCTATGTATTAATCACACCTCTATACACTTTACATGTGTTAACTTATTCACTCCTCACAACAACCCAATGAAGTAGCTGCTATGATTATACCCATTTCAAAATGTAAAAAATGAGGCACAAAAAAGTTAAAAACTAAAACTGTCCAAAAACCAGCTCTGAAGATGCAGAATCTGGATCCCAATCTAGAATCTAGAAGCAGAGTTACGATCACTGCATGATATCTTGCTCCATGCCTCATGCAAACATGCAGCCCTAGTCACATTGCAATTGATAGTATAAGCCATCAAGAAGAATGTTTACTGGAGTGGAAAGGGTTAAGACTGTGAGAGGAATAGATGGTCAAAGAGTGACTCTGAACTAAGTAGTCTCAGGGTGGCTATATCTTATATAAATAAGATTATGAGTCCTATGAAGAATTCAACGTAGGCGAGAGTACACTGAGATTGGGACCCAAGCATTGACCTGGTAACACTGAAGATGAGTTGGTTATTTTAAAAAATTATCCTAAATTCAGACAGTTGTAAAATATTTAATTTCCAGCCTATTTTAATACTGAAAAATTTAAATAATTGATTACATTATTAGCTTAAGTATATCCAGTGATATTTACGTACTATATAAAACTAAGCCTTTATAAATAAGCTTTTCTCACAGCCAGAAATTTTACATTGCTTTTTTCTCCTTAAATCCATTTTCATCCTCACAGAATTTTTTTTATGTAACACACTTGTGCTTAAAAGTCTTTTATTGATAACCCAATCATATTCTTCAAGCAATATTCTAGATATAAATTGAAATTTGTTATACTATTTCATGTGACCATAAGTCACGTAAATATTTAAGAAGTTCTTCAGAATTGTATTATCATTATGGTTATTATTAGAACTCAATTTTAAAAACACATAAATATTTTTTAGATTTTAAGTGATTGATAAACCTGAAGTCAGTTATTATTGGAAATGCATCTCTTCGTGAGATGAATGGAGCTTATTTTTTCCAGTGGGTCACATTTCCACGGATGTTACTGCTACAATGAGGTCGGATTCAACATCCGTTTTATTCCTACTTTTCACTTTTATAGATGTAATTTCTAAAACCTTGTTCCCATAAACAAGTAGATGGAAATTGAAGGAGTTTGTTTATAGCAACGTCACTCAATGGTTTTAAACCCTTTTGAAGTATATGCTGAAAATTCCATAATCATTTACATTAACAACAATCATAGGTAATTATCTAGCAGCTTCTCCTCCAGAGCAAAGAAGTGGACCCTACCTGGCCCACGAAAGCATTTTCACGCAGTCATCGGAGTCATTTTCATGCAGTCGTCATCAGCGCCATGAACTCTCTCAACAGTGATATCCCTCGTCCTTCCTTTAGGGCTACTCCAGGTTTTTATAACTTGGGTCAGGCTCCCAGAAAGATTCATACCTGGGAAGACGTGCTTTCCAACTGGGAACGGGGAGGCAGGAAAGGAAAGGCCAGTTCTTTCATGTCAGGCGTGTTCTCAGGGAGATTAATTTTAGGAGAAACTAAAATGAAGCTAGGATCTGAAAGCGATCTCTCTTATACGAAGTCTCGCACCTGTTGAAAAGCCTTTGGTTACCCCCAAGATATGCATTCCCGTGTGAGTTCAGGTCTGTGGGTTTGGGAGCGTGTGGGAAGGCCATGCCCCCAGTTAGCCTCAGTCTCCCCTTCTGTGAAGGGGGAGGTAGCGATCCTGCATCCTTGTGATGACAGTGACAGTGTCTGGCGCATGGAGCTTGACACCAAGCTGACACTCAGTGGCTGAGCATCTTCCCTTGTGCTTGTCACTGCAGCTCAGGCTTCCTGTGTCCTCTTCCCAGGGTCACCTCGAGGCCTGTCTCCTGTGGCTCTGCTCTGGGGTTAAAATGTCTTCCTGCCACCTTCCTGCTCTCCCAGTCCCGAGTGGCCGCATCCCTGCTTAGCACAGTCTCCTGTTTTCTTTCCATCATAGCGTCTAACCTTAAATGATTGTCTCATCTTGTTTTGTCTTGTTTGCTTGTTTCCTTTTATTACGTGTTGCCGACCCCTGGAAGGTTGGCTCTGTAGAGCAGGATGCCATCTGCCCAGAGCCTTGAGTGGCGCCCAGCAGAGGAGAGCTGTTGTAAATGATTGTTTGATGAGGTAAAGGAGTGAGTGAATGCATTAGTCTGCCATGGCTGCCATAGCAAAGCACCATAGACTGAGTGGCTTAAACCACAGACATGTATTTCCTCACAGTCCTGGAAGCTGGAAGTCTAAGATCAAGGTGTTGGCAGGGCCAGTTTCTTCCGGGGTCTGTCTCGTTGATGTGCAGGTGATGGCCTTCCCTCCTTGCCCTCCCTCGGTCTGTGTTCATGTGCCTTCCTCTCCTCTGCTTCTAGGAGCCCTGTGCACAAACGTTCGGAGCAACTGTATTTTTAATGGCCAGAGATGAGACACAGTCCAGTGCCCATCCGCTGGGGAATGGACGAATGTATCGTGGGACACCTGCATGAGAAATTCACTCAGCGATGAGAAAGAACAGCTGACAGCGAAACGGCACAGGTGAACCTGGAAGCAAGATGGTAAGTGATAGACACCAGAAACAAACACCCTGCAGAAGTGGGTCCATCTATGTGACGCTGCAGGAAAGGCAAGACTTTAAGGACAGAAAGTAGATCAGTGGTTGCCAGGAGCTGAGGCTAGGGAAGGGGATTGACTTCAAAGGGGATTGATTTGATGGGAGCTGGAAAACTGCTATAATTTCATTGTGCTTGTGGTTACTGGAGTATATATATTTGTCAAAACCCATCAACTGTACACTTAAAATGGGTAAATTATACATAAATTTAACTCAATAAAATGGATTTTACAAAAATCAGAGCATAGCAAAGATTCTTTAGAATCCATATTTTCATATGATAGCCTACCACAGAATTTTTGCAAATGTATTTTTCACATATATTTTGGGGGAAAATACACATATGCAAACACACACACATTTATATGTAAAATAAAGCAAATAGAAGTGTAGGTTTTATTTGCAAAGTTGTTGAGAATGCTAGGGTGGTGGAGAGCCATGTCAGGCCAAATCTCAGCTCTCCCTGCAGCTGCCGAGATGGTGCCTCACACGTTTCCTCGTTTGACTCCCCAGACCCCAAAGCCTCACACGTTTCCTCGTTTGACTCCCCAGACCCCAAAGCCTCACACGTTTCCTCGTTTGACTCCCCAGACGCCAAAGCCTCCTGAGCAGTCAGCGAGGACGTTGGAAGTATCCCCGAGCCGTCATTATTTACCTCCATTGACTGAAGCACATTTAAAAGTTGGTTTACACTTTCCACTCCATATCATTTAATAATGTCATATTGAACTGTTTCCCCAAGCAATAAAAAATAAAGCCTTTAATGCTATAGACAAAGTATAATAGCACTCAATAGAAAGAAAAGAAATTTGAAGGGCTTAGATTTCTTACTCTCCAATTGGAAAAGTAAGAATTTTGGGGAAAAAACACTTTTGCCTAGAAAAGCATATTCCATAGAGGACAGATGGAAAGGATATTTGTGTTTAATTTAAATGTTCTGCAAAAGTTCACTCTTCCAGCACCACGGCAACACCCGCAGGTCTCTGACAAGTGACAAGAACACTTTATGCTGAATCCTCAGCAGGATCTGAGACCTATTAGGGATTTTGAATCCATCTGGAGCTCGAGGAATCTCTTTGAAATGAGGCAAACCAGGGAAGGGCTCTGAGGAGACTTCCACACACTCCTCCAATCACACATGCAGCCCAAATTCCCCAAGTTTCCTGTTCTGCTTAATTAGAGATCCCAGTTTCATGATCACTGACTGCCCTTTCTTCGGGGGCTGGTTTGGTTTAACGATTCCTGACATTTCATCCACCGCACTGAGCTTTTTTATAGCAATAGAAAATAACAGCCTCTCTCCCTGACAGCAGACCAGGTTATTCGATGCTGTAACTAGAGGAACAGTGATGGCTCTCCTCTGTGCTAACTCACGGCACAATAGGTGGGACATCAAGAATAATGACATCAAATGGCCGTGGAAACGGATTCGCAGGATGCGCAGGTGAACGCCCGTTTCAAGCTAGACACTCTCTTGTGTCCTGTGCCGCTTCCAGCAGCAAAGAGTTCTCACCACTTTCCGCTCCTCGTTTGAGTGTGGGAAGCTGCCAGGAAGGCTCCTTTTGAAAAGCTGTGATCTGAGGGTCCAACCAAACCTGGGGCTTTGAGGACTCTTCCCAGGAGGCAGCCCCTTCAGTGCCTGTGCGGAGGCAGTGATCAGAATAAGAGGAGTGCAGGAAATGCAAAGGCTACCTGGTGACAATCCAGTGTTTGGGGCCAGCAAGGACTTGTTGAGATCAGCGGTAAGAACTGTGGATAATGACACAAGCAGCTGCCCAAGGGAGCCTGAGGGAGAACAAGCATTAATGACCTCGGAGACTTGTTCTCTTTCTAGTCTTTTCCTGAAATGCCAAACCATGGAGCCAGTTATCAATCAAAGGAGTGAAATATATCGGAGGATGGGTTTGGTTTGCTACAGTGACAGCCAGCTTCGCTTTTGAATACTCTTTGAAAACAATTTTTACCGTGCAATGCTGGAAAAAGCCAATAAATAATAAACCTGTCGCAGTACTCACCAAGAGCTCATAAATACAAAAGTCAGCCTTGCAGCTGCAAAGAAACGCCATTCCTAAGCTTGAAAAATTGTCAGTACTCAATCATTGCATCTGATACCAATTTTCATTTCGGGCTGTGATTTGGGGCGACTCTTATCTTCAGCACTCCAGAGGCGGGAGCCTCCTGCTCCCACTGGGCGGTCTTAGGGTTAGGGTGGAGGTGCTGCCATCAGACGGAGATAACAGCAGTTCTTTGAGTTCTTTTTAATTTTCCCAGCTGTGCTGCAGTTACACACCAATAAGCTCATCTTTTCATTTGGTTCAAAAAACTATGCAGAACTGTGCTAGTCCTGCATTTTTGGTGATAACATTTCAAAGGTAAGAGAAACACATTTAATGACAGCCATAGGCCCTGGGCTCTGCCTGGGAGCCCAGTGCTCCTCCTCCTGAAGCAATTCTCATTATGCCACGTCCCCCAGACACTTTGTTACTGTCTGCCTGATTCTCGTCCGCCTTCTCTGCCCTTAGGGAAAAATCATCACACAAACCCTGTTGAGAGAAATGAGAACTTTACTGAGGAGCCCTGTGTTGAATGGACACACTTCAACAATTTCCTGTAGCTTTCATGGGATTCAGCTGAAGCAAATGTGTGACCTGATTCTTCAAAGGAGGACCAGGAAGCTGCCTGCTGGGTTCTTTGTGGAGGGTTCACTGTGAACAGGAGGAATTTGCTTCCATGAAGCATAGTGTTGCTTCTAATCAAGGGAAAGTTTCCGGGTTCTCGGAAGGTTCCCATTTCCTGAGAGGTGCCAGGTCACATACTTTGGTGTTGAAACTAAAAGTTACTGGATTTGAAAGTGACAGCTATAGGCCTATATTCCTCAGCAAGGTGCTTCTCAGTAGTGAGAGGTCGCTTGTTAAACGAGTTGTCTTTTTCCACATTCGATTTCCTCGCACCTGGACTGCGTGGTTGGTGGAGAGGTACACACAGCCCCCTGTGGGGTCTGCTCTTCTGTGAATCTAATGCACGTCACCTCCTGTTTCCCAGGGAGCATCTCCCTTTGTTGAGCCTCAACGTGCAGTTATTTTTACATGATCTCCCTCTACTGAACCCCTCTGAATCTAGTAGGCCATTTGTGTACAAATGTGACAATTTGTTTTTTAATTTTTAATTATTTTTTAACTTTAGGTTCGGGGGTACATGTGCATATTTGTTATATGGGTAAACTTGTGTATCAGGGGTTTGTTGTACCCAGGTACTTATTTTATCACCCAGGTACTAAGCCTACTACCCAATAGCTGTTTTTTTCTGATTCTCTCCCTACTCCCACCCTCCACTCTCAAGCAGGCCCAGTATCTGTTGATCTCCTCTCTGTGTCCACGTGTTCTCATCATTTAGCTCCTTCTTATAAGTGAGAACATGCAATATTTGGTTTTGTGTTCCTGCATTAGTTTGCCAAGGATAATAGCCTCAGCTCCATCCATGTTGCTGGAAAGGATATGATCTCATTCTTTTTTATGGCTGCATAGTATTCCATGGTATGTATATACCACATTTTCTTTATCCATTATGTCATTGATGGGCATTTGGCTTGATTCCCTCTCTTTGCTATTGTGAACAGTGCTGCAGTGAACATAAGCATGCATGTGTCTTTACGGTGGAGTGATTTACATTCCTTTGGGTATGGACCCAGTAATGGGATTGCTGGGTCATATGGTAGTTCTGTTTTTGGCTCTTTAAGCAATCACTACACTGCTTTCCACAATGATTGAACTAATTTACACTCCCACCAACAGTGTATAAGAGTTCCCTTTTCTCTGCAACCTTGTCAGTATCTGTTCTTTTTTTTTTAACTTTTGAATAAAAGCCATTCTGGCTGGTGTGAGATGGTATCTCACTGAGGTTTTGATTTGCATTTCTCTGATGATCACTGATATTGAGCCTTTTTTCATATGCTTGCTGGTTGCATGTATGCCTTCTTTTGAAAAGTGTCTCTTCATGTTACGATTTGTTAGTGTGCTTAAGCAACCATGTCCAAAATGGTTAAGAATAGACAAATCACTCCCAAGAAAGACAAAGAACCACACCATTAGTGGTTACCTGGTAACATACAAGACCCTCAGACCTAGAGGGACTTCCTCCAGAGACCGACGGCTGACATAGCAGGAACCCTACAGGCTGTCTCTCCTGATGCCCCAGTGCGCTGCTTTCAGGGAATGGTCCCACAGATGAATGTTCAGTCCTAGCAAATGAAAACTCAACAACAAAATGTGTTGCTCTAATAGAAAAAGTAATGTTGTCTGTCCAGACTTTCCATGGAAATACTGGTTTATACACTCACTATTGACAAATTAATCTCATTTGAAAACAAGTAAAATATAGCTATGTGGTATAGCAAAAACATATGCCTTTTTGGCAATTGCTATACCAAAAATAATTTACTCAACTACTTTTTACTGGCTGAATTGATCAGTTGTTAAAGCCAAAATAATCTGGAGTCATCCTTGAAGTTGGTCACATCTAATCAACCTAAAAGCCAGCAATACAGCCTTCAAACTATATCTTGCATTGACCAATTTTCACAACCTCTACCAATTGTACTTAGTCATCTTATGACTCCAGCCTTTTTAATACTCTCCCTGTTTCTGTCTTTTCCATTTCAGTTAATTCTCTACACAGCAGCCAGGAAGCTCTTTGTAAATCATAAGCCATATCATGCCAGTCCTCTGCTCGAGCACTGCAAGGGGTTCCAATGGTCGGGTTTGGCAAACTTTCTGAATGCGGCCAAGTAATAAATAGCATAGGTCTTATGTGACTACGTAGGGCCATGTGACTTCTGTTGTAACTTCTCACATTTGCCACTGGAGCATGGACGCAGCCACAGAAGATGCTTAAGTAAATGGGTGTGGCTTTGCACTAATAAAATCTTTATTTACAAACCCAATGCAGGCTGCTTGTGGACCAAATTGTTTGGTGACTCCTGGAATAGAAGATCATACATGATCTTGCTTCTGGCTCCCTGTGCTAAAATTCTCCCACTTAGTAACTTCACTTTAATCGTAATGCTCTCCTTGCTGTTCTGGAAAGTGCCCAGTACAATCTCACCTTGATTCCTCTGCATTTGCTCTATGTTGTCTTAAAATATTTGATTTAGATACATGTGGCTGTGCAGCTCTATGTTGTCTTAAAATACTTGATTTAGATACATGTGGCTGTGTAATAAGTCATACTGAAACTTGGTAGCTTAAAACAATAAAGACATGTATTATCTTTCACTATCCTCTGGATGGACTGGGCTCAGCTGGGCAGTTCTTCTTTCACATGTGGTGTCAGGGATGCACTCACCTGGAGGAGGCTCAACTGAGCAGAAACACAACAGATGGCTCATTCACCTGCAGGCAGCTGGTAGCAGCTGGTATCTGGATGCTCAGCTGGAGGTAGGTCCTCCTCCATGTGGCCTGTTCATGTGGCTTGAACTTCTTATAACATGGTGGCTGCGTTACAAGAAGGAATGTTCCAGGATCATAACAGTGGAAGCTACAGATCTCCAAGGTTCCCACCTGGGAACTCACAGAGCATGGTTTCTTCTATAGACTGTACATCACAGCAAGGTTCAGGGGAGGATTCTGAAAACACCTTTCAAGGGGAGGATTAGGACACAATTTGCAGCCCTCTTCAATCCACTAAATATTCTTCCCTATCTGTTTTATTTAGGTTCAAATGTGACCTTTTCAGACAGGCCAGTTGTGGCCACCCTTGCCGTGTACTCAAGAAACTTTTTATCTGCTTGACCTAATTTTTCTTACTGCAATTGTGCATTGTGTATATTTATTTGTTCATTTTTTTGTTTTCTCTTTTCCTACTGCTAGAGGAATGTGTGTTCCCTCTTTGTCTGTCTGTTCACGATTCTCTCACCAGTTCCTAGGATAATTCCTGACACAAAGAAGGCATTCACTAACTGTTTCCTGAATGAAGAAGTGTCGGCTGTATAATACGGACTGTGCCAGCCATGGAGGATAAAAACATTAATCAGATCGTATTTCTGCTCTAAAACATCTCATGACCTAAAACTGAGAGGCTGCTGATCTGGAATTGAAGCTATGGCTTCTCAACTTCAACAGTTTGGAAGAGAATCACAAAATTGTGTCATTTATAAGCAAAGTTCAAAGTGCTAAAAAAAAATAGGAACACTACATATTTCAATGCATGAGTACACATAGGGCTCCCCTCCTCTGCCAATGGCAGGGACTACCAGAGCTTCTAAAGGCATTTTAAAGTTACACTGTGAAGAGTGTCAGACTGATTAACATTTTCAGCCAACGCTGTTGAAGGTGGGATTTATCAGATTTTTTTCATTTATATTTAAATTCTTAAATTAAGGAATAAGAAACATATTAATAAAAGCCTTAGTGATATCTTCATAGTATAAAGTATGACTTACTTTATTAATCTATTAGCATATCTTATCATATTCTGTGATATTTATAACCTGAAAAATGTCAAGGAGAGAGATGATACCAGGACTGAGAAAACATGTTAAACCATACTTGATATTTTCATTAATATTTGAGACAATATTATTTACTAAATATTGAAGCTCACAGAGAAATACAAAATAATAGCAATTAACAGTAAAATTTACTAAAATCTAGATATCCTATTATTCATTTCTAGTTTTAGCAATGCTTTGATTTTAAAGAATAAGAGGCTGGGTGTGGTGGCTCACGTCTGTAATCTTAGCACTTTGGGAGGCTGGATCACCTGAGGTCAGGAGTTTGAGACCAGCCTGGCCAACACGGTGAAACCCTGTCTCTACTAAAAATACAAGAATTAGCCAGGCATGGTGGTAATGCCTGTAATCCCAGCTACTTGGGAGGCTGAGGCAGGAGAATCGCTTGAGCCTGTGAGGCAGAGGTTGTAGTGAACCAAGATCGTGCCACTGCACTCCAGCCTGGCCGACAGAGCAAGACTCCATCTCACAAAAAAAAAAAAGAGTAAGAATAAGAGACACATGTTCACACTGTATATGTATTTTGGGACAGCTGGAATAAAATGATATGTAGTATATACAAATATATAGTATATACATATATAGTATATACAAATATATGATGTGTGCATATAACATACATATGCCATATATATGGTGTACAATTTTTAAAAATGATTTTTGCATTTAAGATTTAATCTTGTTCCCATAGTAGCGTAGATCTTAAGTTAGTCTTGGCCAGAGGGAAATCACTCCAACAAACCTAGCAATGTGGCTGATGTTTCTCAGAGGGTCGGAAGCACCTGGAGGGATCCCAGAAAAAGAAAAAGGTTATGGGATAGCAGGTATGGTTAGAACGGTGAGAGTTAGGGTAAAGGTTAACGGTGCAATAAAGAGACAAAAATAACATCACTCGAACAAGATGGAAGATTGTTTCTGTTTCATATGGGAGTCCATGCATGGGCAGGCAGTAGAGTGCAGTGAGGCATACCTTCTCAATAGTGCTTCCCCCAATCTAGGTGACTGCTATATATATATAGCGTTGGTTCATGCGCTGTTATTGAGTGTGTTGCACCTGCACACTGGAACTCAGATCACCACCACACTCCCACATTCTTGACCCTGGACAGGGAGAAAGGCTGTGTGCAGGGCAAACCGCTTATTTTCATATATGTATCTGGAATTTACACACATTATTTTCACTTGTGTGTTTGTCACCAATGTTTACATGCACAGCTCCAGATGTGGTCTCTATTAGGGTGGCCAAGAGCCCTACAACAGTTCAGAGGGTTATAATCCTAAAGGGAAGAAGGGGAGAATGAAGACACAGAATAATTAGATGTCTGCAGCTTGGTATAGTTGACTAATTCTCCCATCCCCCAAACTAACTGATTATCTTTACTTAATCTGGACAGTAGTATTCTTAGTAGTTGAAGAACTTAATAATAGTTCCTTTGTTCTTTCAGAACAGAAAAATAAATTGAAAGGAGATTACACTAGAAAAAAATAATTTTCCCCCTCTCAAAATGTGGACAACAACATGCCAGTCACACACACCTGCAAGCACACGCACCTGCAAACACACGCACCAGCTAGCACACGCACCTGCAAACACACGCACCAGCAAACACACACACCTGCAAGCACACGCACCTGCAAGCACACACACCTGTAAGCACACGCACCTGCAAGCACACGCACGTGCAAGCACACACACCAGCAAGCACACACACCTGCAAGCACACACACCTGCTAGCACGCACACCTGCAAGCACACACACCTGCAAGCATGCACAGCTGCAAGCACGCACAGCTGCAAGCACGCACAGCTGCAAGCACGCACAGCTGCAAGCACACGCACCTGCAAGCACACACAGCTGCAAGCACACACACCTGCAAGCACACGCACCAGCAAGCACACACAGCTGCAAGCACACACAGCTGCAAGCACACGCACCTGCAAGCACACACAGCTGCAAGCACACACAGCTGCAAGCACACACACCTGCAAGCACACGCACCAGCAAGCACACACAGCTGCAAGCACGCACAGCTGCAAGCACGCACACCTGCAAGCACACACCAGCAAGCACACACACCTGCAAGCACACACACCTGCAAGCACACACAGCTGCAAGCACACACAGCTGCAAGCACACAGCAGCAAGCACGCACACCTGCAAGCACACACAGCTGCAAGCACGCGCACCTGCAAGCACACACCAGCAAGCACACACACCAGCAAGCACACACACCTGCAAGCACACACACCTGCAAGCATGCACAGCTGCAAGCATGCACACCTGCAAGCACACACAGCTGCAAGCACACACCTGCAAGCACACACACCTGCAAGCACACACAGCTGCAAGCACACGCACCTGCAAGCACGCACACCTGCAAGCACACACAGCTGCAAGCACACAGCAGCAAGCACACACATCTGCAAGCACGCACACCTGCAAGCACACACAGCTGCAAGCACGCACACCTGCAAGCACGCACAGCTGCAAGCACACAGCAGCAAGCACACACACCTGCAAGCACACACAGCTGCAAGCACGCACACCTGCAAGCACACGCACCTGCAAGCACACACCTGCAAGCACACACACCTGCAAGCACACACACCTGCAAGCACGCACACCTGCAAGCGCACACACCTGCAAGCACACACCTGCAAGCACACACAGCTGCAAGCACGCACACCTGCAAGCACACGCACCTGCAAGCACACACCTGCAAGCACACGCACCTGCAAGCACACACCTGCAAGCACACACAGCTGCAAGCACGCACACCTGCAAGCACACACACCTGCAAGCACACACACCTGCAAGCACACACACAAAATGAGTGCAAGAGAGAATGTGCTCAGTACTTGGTCTGGTGTTCCTTGATAGCAAAATAAATAATAAGAATAAAGGCAATGATGTGTTTTTAGATCTGCAACGTGAAAACAGGGGTGGGTAGGGGGTGGGGGACATTGGTTGAAAACCAAACCAAACAAAAAAGTGCAGAGAACACACGACCAATTCTCTCATCAAAGGATCATCTTACTGTGGCCAGGTGTGGTAACCCGAGCACTTGGGGGAGGCCAAGATGATGAAACCCTGTCTCTACTAAAAAACACAAAAATTAGTAGGGTGTGGTAGTGGGCACCTGTAATCCCAGCTACCTGTGAGGCTGAGGCAGGAGAATCACATTAACTCCGGAGGTGGAGGTTGCAGTGAGCCGAGATCGTGCCACCGCACTCCAGTCTGGGCGACAGAGCAAGACTCTGTCTCAAAAAAAAAAAAAACCATCTTATTTTGAACTCCCACTCGAGAAATACACAGCCTAAGTTGGGTGATTATACACAATGGCCGTGTTCTGATGTTCTTGAATTAAACACCAAAAAGTAAAAGCAAACACTTTTCATTTAGAAGATATTCACAGACCTACTACCGATATCTCCAAAATTTCATTTTTATAGAAGAATCTAACAACAGGTTTCATATATTCAACAGATTTTTCAAGGGAAACATAAAAGATCCAAAGAGTATGACAAGAATAGAGTGAAGAAAATACTAAACAAATACTTAAAGCTGTAAAATCAGCCTCCCAGATATAACTTTGTACTTGTCAACCTATTTTACATTGTTAGTTGTTTCAATGACACATATAACTTTATATAAGAGAAGATAACATTGTGTACATAAAACCTCAAATCCTATTTATTCAATGTCATTGGATTTGTTTTAAAACAAATCATTTTTAATAACTATGAAGACACTATGTAATAGTCTGGTGTCTTGATATTTCTCATGGCTATTACATGAGAAAGCAAAAGGAAGAAAAATGTTGCAAAAAAAGGACAAGAGCTGAATGAATTTATATAAATTATTGACAGTAAATATATATCACCATCATTCATTATATGATTGAGGTTCACTTTTAGAAATCTATTTTTTTGCAGTTGCACATTGATAGTTTATATAAGAAGGAATTCATTAAAAATATTTAATCATAAAAATTGAGTAGAAGAGAAAAAGACATTAAAAGTTGAATAAAATTTCTTAAGATTTGTCTGCATTACTATTATGATTTCATTTGGAAATATTGTGAAATTAGCAAACAAATATGTTTTAATTCTTTTATAGTAAACTGAGAAGCTCTTCTACCAACCACACAGAGTAATTGACTCAGAGTGAGATTAGGTTAGACTCTGGAGCCTGAACAAAGCTTCAGAACAGGGATTAGCATGCTTTATTTTATTTTATTTTATTTTATTTTATGAGACAGAGTCTCACACTGTCACCCAGGCTGGAGTGCAGTGGCACAATCTTGGCTCACTGCAACCTCCATCTCCCGAGTTCAAGCGATTCTCCTGCCTCAGCCTCCCAAATAGCTGGGACTACAGGCAGGTGCCACCATGCCCAGCTAATTTTTGTGGTTTTAGTAGAGATGGGGTTTCACCGTGTTGGCCAGGATGGTCTTGATCTCTTGACCTCGTGATCGTCCCACCTCGGCCTCCCAAAGTGCTGGGATTACAGGCGTGAGCCACCACGCCCGGCCTAGCATGCCTTTTCTATAAAAAGTTAGATAGTGAAAATGTTAAGCTTTCTGGGCCCCATGCATTCTCTGTTGCAACTGTACAAACTTTCTCAGCTTGTGGGCAAATAGTAGGCCCAGGCCTTGTTTGCTGATCCCTGCTCTGCAGGATTAGCCAGGCAATTGGAATAATTCTCAGTTCATACATATCTCCTCTGAGAATATGTAATTACCTATATACATAGTTATATTTATTCTCCTATAATGCTCATGTTTATTGCTTAAAATTTATTTGTAATGCGTTTTAACAAAACTCCCTCTCCTCTCCTTTCACACAACAGCTAATCATCAGTCATAGGATTGCTTTTATTTTTACTTTGAAAGTTTATAATTTATCAAATATCCCAAAGTTCACACATATTTGTCCTTGTATTTGTGTGGAAGGAAAGACTAATCTACTATATAATGCTGACTGATGCTCTAGGCCTTGAAGGAAGCATATCATGCCTGCTATCTCAGTTACTCTCCACCACCATGCTATGAGGTAGGTGCTTATCCGCATGTGAAACCTGGGCCCAAAACAACTCAGTGAGTCTCCCAAGGTCACCCAGCTTATAATGGTAGTGTCAGAATTTGAACCTTTCTCCTAAATTTAAGGCTAATGCCCTCTACCTTTTCTTTGAAAATCCCAAGCTGGGCAGGGTGGCTTACACCTATAATCCCAGCACTTTGGGAGGCCAAGGCGGGCAGATCACAAGGTCAGAAGTTCGAGACCAGCCTGGCCAACATGATGAAACCCTGTCTCTACTAAAGATACAAAAATCAGCTGGGTGTGGTGGCGCATGCTTGCAATCCCAGCTAATAGGGAGGCTGGGGCAGGACAATCACTTGAACCCAGGAGGTGGAGGTAGCAGTGAGCCGAGATTGTGCCACTGCACTCCAGCCTGGGAGACAGAGCCAGACTCCGTCTCAAAAAAAAAAAAAAAAAGAGAGAGAGAGAAAAATCCCAGTCCTATCTACATACTCAGGAAACTTACAATTAACATGACCAGAGAATAGGCCAAATTTGGTCCTTGCCTGTTTATGTATGGCCCAGAGCTAAGAATGGTTTTTATCATTTATCATTTTTAAATGATTGGAAAAAAATTTAAAAATAATATGTCATGACATGAAAATTACATACAGTTTAAATTTCAGTATCTATACATAAACTTGTATTGAGAATAGCCATGCTTATTATTTACATGTTGCATGTGGCTACAGGGCAGAATTGATTAGTGGTAGCGGATACTGTAGAGCTTGCAAAGCCTGAGACACTTTCCACCCGCTGTTCACAGAAAAAGCGTGCCAGCTCCTGGTAGAGACTAGAGACTACTTCTCTCTCTTTTACGCTCAATCTATCCTTCTAACTAGGTATTTGCCTAGTGCTCTTAATCATACTCAGCCCACTTTCATTACAAAAAAAAAAAAAAAAGACAAAAACAGAAACAAATCCCAGGCAAACAAAATCATCTCCCACTCCACCATTTATTCCCTTCCAGCCACCATCTTTACTCTCTCTTCACAGCCAAGTTAGTCTGGAGAGCTTTCAACACTTGTCTCCATTTCCTTATGCCCCACTCGCTCATCAACCCACACCATATTGGCTTTGGGCTGTCACTTTAACAAATAAGCTTTTAGTAATGCCACCACAGAACAGAGATATATTTCAGTCCTCATCTGTCTTGTCCTCTCAGAAAGATTTTGTACTACTGACCATTTTCTCAATTCTGGAGCAAGTTCGTTCCTTTGCTTCTGTATGCAAAAATGTACTTGCTTTGGCTCCAACTTATCTCGTGACTTTTTATCTGGTTCTTGTTCAGATTTATTCTCCTCTTACCAGAATTTAAGTAGCGTCATTCCTCAGGGCCCTGGAGACCCTCTTCTCTTCTTCCAATCTCTGCAACCCATAGACAATATTGCAAGGCCCCCTAAGCTGTCTGAATGTGAACCAAGTCAGAGGACTTCAGGAAGGATAATTTCACAAAGACAGCAGATTTGCTTTAACCAATTATATGATGAAGCAATAAGATGATGTCAGTGATAAAGAAAAACATATTATCATTTTTCAGAAGAGGGAAGAAAAAATGTAATCAAAATATTTGGGGAAAGCAACAATAAAACAGTACCAGAAAGACACATGGTCCCCATGAAACAGAATACAATGTAATATGATTTTTAGAAATTAGCTAAATTTTTTTAAAAGAGAGCCTATTTAAACATGGCACTTGGAATATTCACCTTTGAGCGGTCAGCCTTTCCTTCTGATATATATCTATATGCAGCAACTGGTATATATATAATGGTTAGAAATACATGCTATTTTTATATTGACTGGTTTTCAATTTTTAGATCAATCTATACACAAAGCAGAGAAGACAATATAATGCTGTTCTTATAAAATTTTAAAATTTTTAGATAATTGTTGACAAAGAGATTTCTGAAGTTGAGGGTTGTAGAAGGACATTGAGATCCTGAATTTATGTGGGGGGTAGTCAAGGTATAAAATAAAGACATCGAAATTTAAGTGTGTTAATATTATAAGGATATCAAATGAAAAGAATTGAGTACAATTCTACCAAATATTTGGAAGAGAAGGAAGAAGTGCAGAAGTGAGGTGAGATGAGAGAAAGTCAGC
Organism: Pan troglodytes; assembly: GCF_028858775.2. Taxonomy (NCBI): domain Eukaryota; kingdom Metazoa; phylum Chordata; class Mammalia; order Primates; family Hominidae; genus Pan; species Pan troglodytes. Next base: position 191,027,142 of record NC_072401.2, read on the forward strand.
TGAGCTTGTCATCTGTTGTCCCAGGAAATCACTCAGCAGAGCTTGTGGTTGATAAAGCAGGTAAAGGGGGAACATGATATCTGGGACAGAAACGTGACTCCCAGGAGAAAACTAAACAGGAGGGCTCTGTGGAATGAACAGGAGCCAGGTGAATGGACTTTGCTCTTGCTTTTTTTACTCTGAACTCTTTGAATTATCTATTTACTTTTTGGGCTTATTACTTGCATAATAGGAGAAAAAAGTAATTCAAACAAGTAAATTGGAGTTTGATTCTATTTAAATATTAAAATTTAAACGGAACAAAACTAGAAGTACTGGAAGTAAAACTTAGAAAGCCACAAGAAAATAGATAAACTAAAAATAATTTGTTGAGATATTTATATTCTCAGGCATAAAACATCTTGATTTCACTGCCAAAAAACATGATATATTCTTAATATAAAAAGTGTATGAGTTAGAAATATATAGAATCACAAAGATATTTGTCATTTCACTTCAAACAACAACAAAAAAATGGTAAAACTGTCTTCAATTCTAGAATAATGTGAGATGAGAAACCTTAAGTGTTATCTATCCTTTGCTTACGTAATCCCTATGTGCCCTGCAGTGTCCGATATGCAAGTCTTTCCTCTGCTGTAAAACACAGCTTGGCAGCAAAATGTGCCATATATAACTGTAATCTTTAGTAATGATGAGGCACTCTGTAGATTCCAGCAGGTACTTTCATTACTCCCACAAGCTTTTAAGCACCCATTATTTTTAGTCTTATATTCTCATGAATATCTTTTACATTTTACATCTAAGGAGAAATAAAATAATAATAATTATATTTAATTATTTGAATAGCTTTTTAATCACAAGTCTCTATGCTGGAATCTGAGGGATATTTAATGCAAAAGTCATACTTGCCCTCCATAGTCAGTTTCTTTCTGCAGTGACCTTATTGCAACATGCCCAGAAGTGATAAGTCCATTTTCCGTATATACACAAGCATAGAATCTAATTTTCAAAAGGCCACCTAGGAACACAGTCTAAATCACACCAGATACCTACATTGCTTGTCTGTTTTGCTGAGAGATTGTTATCCAACATCTGTTTGCACACTTCAGTGAGAGGGAGAACACTTAAACACAATAGTGGTGATTTATTGTTGAGAAACACTAGTTATTAGAATATTCTATCTTATATTGCATTGAAATTTGCTTTCCCTTTAACCCTATGGGTCCTGGTGAGGTATTACTTTCATTTTTATTTTTTTTTTAATGTATTTATTTTGAGGCAGAATCTTGCTCCGTCACCCAGGCTGGAGTGCAGTGATACATTCTTAGCTCACTGCAGCCTCAAACCCCTGGGCTCAAGCAATCTTTCCATTTTTGACGTCCGAGTAGCTAGCACTACAGGTACATACCACCACAGCTGGCTAATTAAAAAAAAAATTATAGAGATGGGATCTTCTTAGGTTGACCAGGTTGATTTGAAACTTCTGTCCTCAAGCAATCTTCCTGCCTCTTTAAAGCAACGTAGACTAGTTCTATTATTTCTTGCACGTTGCACTTCTTCAAGCATCCAGAGTTAGCCATAAGGCTTTGAAGGCTTCTTTCCACTCAGTTAAATAAGCTGATTTTATACTGTTGGTTCAGGGCACAGTTTTGAAATCAGACAGACAAGAGTTCAAGTTCTATATCTGCCATTGACTAGCCATAAAGGTTGGGCAGGAGACTTAATGTGTACAGATAATAATGGTAAGTGATCTATAAGTTAGTTGTGGGATAACACATAGGAAACACTGATAAATGACTGATGTGTTTGCATCATTTATCATTTTTGTAATATTAATATTTCACAGGATGTTATGAAGATCAAATGCTGTAATCTGCAGGACACTCTAAAATTTGTCAGTTCTAAAGCATTGTACAATAGTAGTTGTTATTTCCAATTATCTTTCATCTCTCAATTATAATGGTCAACCTAAATGAAGACAAAACTACGAGTATTTCATTCACAAGCTAAGTGTAACATCCCAAACCACTAGATACGCTGCACTTTCTATTTTTGGAAATGTATACTACGACTTACAATCAAGCATTACTTCTGAAGTGACCTTTACAAGAATTTTTATCCTTAACATATGTTAATTCTCTACATAAACTATTATGAAAATGAACCAGAATTGAACATTTAAAATAAACTTTTTGTGGAGCAACCAACAATTCCTAAATATTCAATATGACAATTGTAGTGCAAAAACAAATGCTATTATATTGAGGAATGCATATTATTATTTTGAATATCTACTCAAGAACTTTATGATTTTCAACAGTAAGCATGACACTTTGTGTCTCTTTCCTTGGAGCTTATGAGTCTCGCCAAAGCCCATTGACATGGAGCTAATCCAGGGGCCGCTAAATCATGTCATTATGTAACTGTTAGCCTACAACTAGCGGTCATCTTTTTAAAAAAAAATGGCAAGTAGAATTTTATCACGGTATATTTTATCAAAATTTGTTTCCTTTTTTTAACATGAGTATTAATGAAAATAGTATTCCAGGTAACACCTGGACAATTCACATACAAATGTTCGTTAGAAATAAGCAAAGAAAGGAAAATACAGCACTTTACACTGAAATGAATAAAATGCCTCCTACTTTCTAGGCATTAAAGTGTAAATTGCACTTAATTATGAATACATTTTATAGCTTTATATTTAATTTAAATTACATATTAAGATTTAACATTTTGAGAGATTTATCCAAATATCAACTATTCACTTCCTTTAGGCCTTATTTTTTGTTTTCACGTACACAGTAAAGCAAACTAAAAAACAAAACCATCAAACTCAAAATACATATAAAAGTGGTCCATCTATGGAGTTTATAGTCCAAAAGTTTCTGACTGATCAAAGGTAAGCAGAAATTATTATTTCAGTGATAAGTTCCTTTCCTCCCTAGAATCATTTACTGCCTTTTAACTCATTGCCAATGTCTGGACCACCAGTGACTATGATGTCACTTTGTGAATTTTCAGGAACCTAACGTCATGCAATCCTAGGTAAAAATGGGGAGAATATTTGAAAACAAATCATAATTCAGACATTTTTATAGTGGTATTATCTCATTGATTCATTGTATTATTTACAATTAAGGACAAAAGGTAGGCAAAATAGACCTACCTGTCAATGGCCCCTCTTTTCTCAAGTTAGGACATTTTGCTTTAGAAGTCCTTTACTTCACTATGTCAGAATATAGTAATATTAACCATCAAGCATAAAATTGAACTTCATTTTAAATGAAACACACATATGAATATGACAAAATTTATAAAATATATTTGTTGTTATTTACAGAGTTGATTATGACAAGTGGAGAAGTAGGAAAAATAGCTGGAAATAATGCTTAAAAGTATGTAAGAATTTGTAAAAGAGAAACAAATTTGGACAATAAAAATAAACACTAACTAATGCCAGGGACTGAATTATGTCCCCCTAAACTCAAATGATGAAGCCCCAGCCCCCAGTGTAGTGGTATTTAGAGTTAGGGTCTTTGGGAAATATACAGGATTAGATAAGATTGTGAGGGTGAATCCCTAGCCCCCAGTGTAATGGCATTTGGAGAAAGGGTCTTTGGGAAATATACAGGATTAGATAAGATTGTGAGGGTGAATCCCTAGCCCCCAGTGTAATGGCATTTGGAGAAAGGGTCTTTGGGAAATATACAGGATTAGATAAGATTGTGAAGGTGAATCCCTAGCCCCCAGTGTAATGGCATTTGGAGAAAGGGTCTTTGGGAAATATAGAGGATTAGATGAGGTTGTGAGGGTGAAGCCCTCATAATGGTATTAGTGCCCTTATATGAGGGATGCCAGAGAGCTTGCTCCCCACCACCTGCCGCATGTGAGGAGAAGGCAGCATCTGCAAGCCAGGAAGGGAGACCTCACTAGACACTGACCATCCCGGCACCCTTACCTTGGACTTCCAGCCTCCAGAACTGTGAGAATACATTTCTGTTGTTAAGCCACCCAGTCTATAATATTTTGTTACAGCAGCCTGAGCTGACTAAGATGACTAATATTTTTTGAGCACTTATTCTATTCCATTCACTGTGCCAGATTCCTGACATGCATTTTATCATTTGGTCTCTATGAAAACTCCTTGAGATAGTTACTTTTATTAATCCGTGTTATGGATGATAAAAGCAGAGCCTTAAATGTCTTAGTCCATTTTGTGTTGCTACTACAGAATACCTGAGACTAGATAACTTATAAAGAACCGCAATTTTTTTTCTCACAGTCCTGGAAGCTTGGAAGTCTCAGATCAAGGCGCCAGCAGGTTTAGACCCTGGTTCCAAGCTGGCACCTTGTTGCTGTGTCTTCTAGAGAGGAGGAACACTGTGCTGTCACATGGCAGGAAACAGAAGCAGGAAAGCCTACTCCAGCAAGCCCTTCTTATAGCAGCCTTCATCTATTCATGAGGCAAAGCCTCATGACCGAAACACCTCCTACTGGACCCCACTTTCCAACACTGTATCATTGAAGGTTTATTTTCCGACACATGTTTTCATGCTGCTGATAAAGACATACCTGAGACTGGGTAATTTATAAAGAGAAAGAGGTTTAATGGACTCACAGTTCCACATGGCTGAGGAGGCCTCACAATTATGGCAGAAGACGAAAGGCATGTCTTACATGGCAGCAGGCAAGAGAGAATGATAACCGAGAGAAAGGGGTTTCCCCTCATAAAACCATCAGATCTTGTGAGACTTATTTACTACCAAGAGAACAGTATGAGGGAAACTGCCCCCATGATTCAATTATCTCCCATCAGGTCCCTCCCACAACACATGGGAATTATGGGAGCTACAATTCAAGAGGAGATTTGGGTGGGGACACAGCCCAACAATATCAACATGAATTTTAGAGGAAACATTCAGATTATAGTAAAAGGTAAATTAACGTTTCCTAATTTAGATAGCTAGTAAATACCTGTCCAGAATTCAAACACAGATCAGTCTAAAGCAAAATGCAGACACATAACTGCTACTATTTATGCCACTGATTTACAAAAATAAGTTGTAAAATAAATTTAGTTACTAATTACCAGCATTTCTTTTAAAAAAAGAAATCGACCAGGATATAATTGAAATTATACAAATATATTACAAAAAAAGAAAATGTCATTTTATTAAACTTTTATTTCAGAAGACAGATATAGATAGACAGATGAGTGGGTGAGTGGGTGGATGGATGGATGGGAGGATAGATGGATAGATGGATGGATGGATGGATGGATGGATAGATGGATAGATAGATAGATAGATAGATAGATAGATAGATAGATAGATAGATGCAACCACACAGGTAGAGGCCATGTAAATGCATTTCTGCTGTAGAAATGCTATGTCCCAAAAATTAGTAGATGGAAAAATAACGGGGGGCTGGATCACCAACCAATGGGCATTAACCTATTAGATTGTTGTGAGAATTGAATTAAATAGTAGATAACACCCAGGATATAGTGAGTGTTCAGTAAAGATACAATTATTTTTGTCACAAAAATTTTAGCATCTTCACTCTACCATCCAAAAAAAGCTAAGGCTGCCTGCATGTTAGACTTTTACAAGCCTTGGGGGTCTCTCAATATTACCTACTCTAGTAGTTCCTAAGATTTTACTCCACTGTATAAACCAGATATAAGCAGCCTAGATGAAGTGAGGCAAGAGTCTTGTCTCTGAGCTTAGCCTGCCCTTTATGATCATTCAACCATCAGTCCCAAGTTTACTTAGGAAGTCGTTGCTGACTACCCCATCCACCGTTTGACTTACCACCCTGTTTGAGTCACTACTTGATGGTCTCTCCTTCTCTCTCTTTTTATTTTTTTTTTTCAGTCTTTCCCCACTTCTATCAAGAGCAAATATTAGGTCTATGAAAGCAGGATTTAATATCTCTTGTTCATCAGCTTGAAATATGCCGGAAACACAGGAGACAATCAATAAATATTTGTTAATTACTTATAGACAAGGTCAAATCAGTGGAATTTACTTTGATGCCCATCCAATCTTCCTTTACATCTTCTAGCCCTTGCTCGGGATCATTAGAACTGTCACCAAGAGATAACCAATATTATTGTGAGGTGCATTCAATTTCTTCACTTAGAAACAGCCTTGCTCCCCTCCTCTTACCTTTGCAACATGGTTTTAAAAAGCCCCTAACCCTTGAATGGGATATGCATTTGAGTGGAATGTGCTGGAATGTTCAAGGCTGGCAGGTGCAGGATAAAGAGGAGAAAAGATTATTCAGATAATCACCTTTAACCCTTAGGAGTCTGGCTTCAGTTGACCAGGGCACAAGCTGCCACCCAGCTCAGAGCAATAATACCTCTCTGAAGAGAAATGTCACAAACTTTTTACACAGACAAGCGATGTTTAATTTTTCAGTTTCTTCCTCTTGTGAAAGGATGACCTCAATCTCCTTTGTCCCTCATTCTCAAATCCTTCATTGGTAATGCAACAATCTCTCTCACTTCCGTTCCAGGTTGGCATCGTCACGCGAAGCTCTGCACTGAGGATCACTCCTTCCTGGGCTGTGTTTAGCCCGAGCTGAAATGTTTGCTATCATTTAGATGAGACCCTACCACTTTGTTCTATGGTTCCCTGGAACATTGTGATTATCATAATGGGTGCAATTCTAAGGTAAGCAAATAACTTCTCAGAAAGCATACTTCACACCCCCAAGGAGCAGAAACCCTTCTAAGGAAACAGGAGCTCGTTAACTAACCTAAATGAGAACATCTGCATAATGGCACCTGAAATTGCCCTTTCAGGTGGCAAAGTACAAACCCTGAATTCCAGAAGAATCTATGCAACAATATACCAGCCTCCCTGTCAAATTCAAACCATATACAACATGAAATACATTGAGAACACAGTAACTGTGGCCCTTTATATAGATACCATATGTCAAGCGCGTCCGTGTGAAGAGACCACCAAAACAGGCTTTGTGTGAGTAACAAGGATGTTTATTCACTTGGGTGCAAGTGGGCTGAGTCCAAACAGAGAGTCAGCGACGGGAGATGGGGAAGGGGTTGCTTTATAGGAATTGGGTAGGTAATGGAAAATTACAGTAAAAGGTGGTTATCTATTGTTAGCAGAGGAGGGGGTTACAAGGTACATAGTGGGGAGATCATAAGACTCATTGTCCAGAAGAAGAATGTCACAAAGTCGATTGATCAGGTAAGGTAGGGCAGGGACAAGTCACAATGGTAAAATGTTGTAATTTTGGTTAATCAGGTAAGGCAGGAACTGGCTGTTTTACTTCTTTGGGGTTTTTTCGCTGCTCCAGACTTCTTGGCTCCTGCAGGCCACCTGGATGTGTATGTGCAGGTCACAGGGGTTATAATGGCTGAGCTTTGGCTCAGAGGCCTGACACCATAGGTATACGACACAACACAATTTTTTTTTAGAGTGAGATTATAGTGATATTTATTTTTATTATTATACTTTAAGTTTTAGGGTACATGTGCACAATGTGCAGGTTTGTTACATATGTATACATGTGCCATGTTGGTGTGCTGCACCCATTAACTCGTCATTTAACATTAGGTATATCTCCTAATGCTATCCCTCCCCCCACCCCACAACAGGCCGCTGTGTGTGATGTTCCCCTTCCTGTGTCCATGTGTTGTCATTGTTCAATTCCCACCTATGAGTGAGAACATGTGGTGTTTGGTTTTCTGTCCTCGCGATAGTTTGCTGAGAATGATGGTTTCCAGCTTCATCCATGTCCCTACAAAGGACATGAACTCATCCTTTTTTATGGATGCATAGTATTCCATAGTGTATATGTGCCACATTTTCTTAATCCAGTCTATCATTGTTGGACATTTGGGTTGGTTCCACGTCTTTGCTATTGTGAATAGTGCCACAATAAACATATGTGTGCATGTGTCTTTATAGCAGCATGTTTTATAATCCTTTGGGTATATACCCAGTAAAGGGGTGGCTGGGTCAAATGGTATTTCTAGTTCTAGATCCCTGAGGAATCACCATACCGACTTCCACGATGGTTGAACTAGTTTACAGTCCCACCAACAGTGTAAAAGTGTTCCTCTTTCTCCACATCCTCTCCAGCACCTGTTGTTTCCTGACTTTTTAATGATCACCATTCTAACTGGTGTGAGATGGTATCTCATTGTGGTTTTGATTTGCATTTCTCTGATGGCCAGTGATGGTGAGCATTTTTTCACGTGTCTTTTGGCTGCATAAATGTCTTCTTTTGAGAAGTGTCTGTTCATATCCTTTGCCCACTTTTTGATGGGGTTGTTTTATTCTTGTAAATTTGTTTGAGTTCATTGTAGATTCTGGATATTAGCCCTTTGTCAGATGAGTAGATTGCAAAAATTTTCTCCCATTTTGTAGGTTGCCTGTTCACTTTGATGGTAGTTTCTTTTGCTGTGCAGAAGCTGTTTAGTTTAATTAGATCCCATTTGTCAATTTTGGCTTTTGTTGCCATTGCTTTTGGTGTTTTAGACATGAAGTCCTTGCCCACGACTGTGTCCTGAATGGTACTGCCTAGGTTTTCTTCTAGGGTTTTTATGGTTTTAGGTCTCAAGCTACCAATGACTTTCTTCACAGAATTGGAAAAAACTAGTTTAAAGTTCATATGGAACCAAAAAAGAGCCTGCATTGCCTAGTCCATCCTCAGCCAAAAGAACAAAACTGGAGGCATCACGCTACCTGACTTCAAACTATACTACAAGGCTGCAGTAACCAAAACAGCATGGCACTGCTACCAAAACAGATATAGACCAATGGAACAGAACAGAACCCTCAGAAATAATGCCACATATCTACAATTATCTGATCTTTGACAAACCTGACAAAAACAAGAAATGAGGAAAGGATTCCCTATTTCATAAATGGTGCTGGGAAAACTGGCTAGCTGTATGTAGAAAGCTGAAACTGGATCCCTTACTTACACCTTATACAAAAATTAATTCAAGATGGATTAAAGACAACACAAATTTTTGAATTATGTTTAGATTTTCAAAAGCTGGGGCAAATTTCATTCTAGGAGTCAGCTTTGATGAAGTTTCTTGATTCTCATCTTTATTTAATTCCCCTCCAATTTTTAACAGGTAACAGTCTAGACTTGAGATACTAGGTTTTAAAGTAAATAGTCAACAGAAGAAGTAAAAGCATCATTTACTGCCTCATAGAATTCTAGTTGGAAAGGGCTTGGGGGAGAAGCTGGTCTATAGGCTCAGCATCTGGGAGGAGGAAAGGGACCCCTGGAGAAGATGAATATGCCACCAGGCGACACAGCTCATCAGAGGCCATGCTCAGACTCAAGCACTGTCTTTTCATTCAAACTGGAGCTGTGCTACTCTTTTCCAGTTTGGTACTTGACACATCGAAATAAAATTTACAACCTCTACCTGGGATGAGAACTCTGCCAGCCTCAGATCTACCTCTTATGGATGGAAAAAAGAAAGTAAAATTATGCTGAGAGATTTTGTTCTTGGAACCTCTCAAATTCTCTCTCCCAGCAAATCAAAGCTCATACCCTGAGAAGAACGGATCATTGTCCCTGAAGTTGATTAGAAATCTGTTGATAATATTTCATCACCAATAGTGTGCCATGGACTTTTTCAGATTCTGGCTCACAAATGTGAAGTAGTTGCATTGTTGTGGATAACGATTCATTTGCTTTAACTCCACCTTTGCCCTTTTTCATTTGTCGGGATTGATTTCCTTTCTCCATATAATTTCACTTGTCACTATTCATGACTTGAGAATTGACCCTCTCCTTTCTGCACCTTCCTTCACAAGCCAACCTCTATTCTCAAACACAATTGAAATTGAACATTAATAAAATATTATTGAAGATGGCTTTTATGAAAATGCTTGCTTTGGATTATTTTCTTACTAATATAAAGTGCTGTTCTTCAGATATAACCTATAAACGAATACCAAATAGCCACCAGTGCTTAAATAATAAAACAAAGAAATCATCAGGTGTCCATGCCTAGCTCTTCTCATCTCGCACATACCTCAGTAAAAAATTCTATCTTTAACTCCCTTTTTTCTTGCAGAAAGATGAAATAAAAAATCAGGGGATCTCTGCCTCTCAGTTTGTAAAGTGATGCCCAAGTTTCTAAAGAGAGAAAGAAATTTAAATCAAACCTTCCACAGGAGCTGCAAGGAAATAGACCTTCTGAACTGCTGGTGAGCTGGAGAGACTCAGCCCTCTCCTCTTAGATAAGGATGGTATCTCCTTGGAGTTGAGTTTGGTCAAGGTAACTGGCAGAGCTCAATGCTTATAAAAATTTCGTTAGTACAAGTACTGCTAGTGAATATTGTTCCAAGCTGATAATGTAAGAACCTGTGACCATCAGGGCACATCCACAGCAAGAGCAGAGGTTTCTGGGTCCTGCAAGCCCCTACTGTGTGCAAATCGTGACACTAGCTGTGCTCCTCTGTCTGTCATGGCCCTTGGGGACAAGGAAAGCTAGTCAGAGTCACTGCTTTAGCTGTGATAATTCCCTTCTCTTTCTGACTCTATTTCCTTTATCAGGTTACTTTCTCTGGCATATGAGTTCTGAGGTTTTCTGAAGTAGAAATTCCAGTGACTGTCAAACATTGCCTTCAGGTGCTGAAATACTTAAACAAATTCATTTCTCTTGTTTTGTATGAACATGTGGTACAACAGAGCAATAGTTACATGGACAGTGCTACAGAGATCTTAATATCTATATGCATTGTAAAATTTACTTTTCAAACTTTAAGTGAGTTAAAGTTAAGTTACTTTTAGGAAACTAACCTATCAGGAAGAGAAAACACTGGCTTGCCAGATCTAAACATCAGATTGAGCACACGTTTGCTGCAATTTGAGTATGTTCTTTAAGCATCTCGTGCCTCCATTTCTTCATTGACAAGGCATCAACTCTCTACGAGAATTAGAGAGAATGAATATGACACACGAGAAAGGTGTTAGACACTGAAGGGAAAGCTGGTGTTCTTTCCAAGAACATGTTTTGAGAATCTGTAGAGAGAACAGTCAGTGCACAGCTTAGGCTACATAGACCAACGTTGGTTATTGGACCTTTCTGGAATCAGAGAAGAACGGAAGAGCTGGAGCTGGAACCAGAATTAAGGGGCATAGAGGCAGGTTTGGATATCGAAACACTAAAGAACGTCAGACTTTAACAACACATGGCAATTTCCTACCTAGAAAAAAATCTCAAGGAAAAGCATCTAACTCTTCTCCTAGCAGAGTAATTTCCCAAGGAAATGACCAGGCAGATAGAAACACTGGGCAAAATGAGCATCTGTGCTGGGAAACAAGAAACAATGCCAGCAACATACTAGGAATTACCCCGCCCTTCGCCCCCAAATTTGCTGGATGTCATGTAAACATTGAAAACAAAATTGTTAGAAAGGGTCCTCCTCCTGCCCTCATGAGAAAGCAAATCCTTTGGGGCACCACACACTGACCCTCCTTGACATCCCAAAAGCATACCCAGTAGCCCAGCATGAAGGGCTGGGAGGGGCTGGACGTGCTGCTGCCCTGGTGCAGGTGGGAAGCACAGTGCACACCAATCTTAGGCAGATGGAGCCCATGGAGTCGGACCGTTCCAGCCATGCCACAGTGGGGAGGTAGAGTATGAGGTTTGTCTGTGACACGGACAAGACAGCACTGGCGCAGCCACACATTGTGCCTGCCTTAGAGAATCCACCTTTGGATTCATTAGCATGGGGGGTTTTTGAAGACTTTTGTAAGAATGCTTTTATTAAAAATAACACCAATATTCTTTTAAATGTAACAAAATAATTTTGAGATAATCTGGAAAAATTGAATCATAGCTTGTGTTGGTCAGGGCATGGAACGTTGGAACTCTTGCTCATCCATAGGAGAAGAACTTTTGTGGAAATTAATTTGACCTAAATACCATCCATAGTCTCTGACCTGGTAAATTGAAATTTAGAAATTCCTCAAAGGAAAGAAAAATATCAGTTCATAAGTATTTACATTCAAGAGACATGTTCAGTTTAGTCTGACTTAAATGAGTAAAAAATCAATGAAATATTATCTGTTTTCCTCTCCACCTGTTTGTACTACGTGTACTATTTTACCCTTCTGAAATGCCTCTGTATCTTCTCTTCCTTATCTCACTTGGGTTTCTTTTAGACTCAGCTTGTGACTTACCTCTTCAAGGAAGCCTTTTCTGATATCCCAGGCTAGATAAGATGTTCCTCCTCTGTACTCCCACAGATCCCCATGTACTTTTTTTTTTTTTATCATGGAGCTTATCACATTGCATTAAATCTGTTTGGGTGACTCTCTTCTATATCAAACCAGCTAACCTCAAGGTCCCAACGCACTCAAAAATTGTTTTTAATTGAGCTGAGCTGTTTAACTGAACAGGGATTATAGAAGAGACAGTGCAGCAGAGGCCAACTGAGTTTGTGGTGGTAGAATATCCAGGTAGAGTCTTTCAAAAGAACTGTTTGGAAAATTGTTTTTAATTGAACTGAACTGTTTAACTGAACAGGGATTATAAAAGAGACAGTGTGGCAGAGGTCAACTGAATTTGTGGTCGTAGAATATCCAGGTGGAGTCTTCCAGAAGAACCGTTTGGAAAATTGGCAAGTGGGAATTCACACTTTGGGATCAGGAGAGAGGCCAGAACAGGAGACATTATATGTGAATTCTATTTATTTAGAAGTATCACTTTAAAATCTAAATGACAATATCAAGGGAAAGAACACAGAAAATGGAAAAAGAAGGGAGAATAAAGAAGCTTCAGACACAGAAAGTGCAATGTCACCAACACCAAATCACAGGACATTTCAAAGAGGGGTGATCCATGTAAGAGCTTTTGTAGCTGTTGTCTATGTCTGAGCATGGGTTATCAACCTGAAGCAGTGTCATCCCCAGTAAAACATTTGGCAATGTCTGAAGATATTTTTTGTTTGTCATGATTTGGGGAGTGAGGATGGTGGTTGGGAGGAAACTCCTCTGGGATCCAGTGGGCAGAAGCCAGGGATACTGCCTGTATTTGTCTTCTGGGCTGCAGTAACACCATACCACAGACAGGGGGCTTATACAAAAGAAATTTATCTTCTCATAGTTCTGGAGGCTGTAAGTCCAAAGGCCACGCAAAGATGGGGTATGCTTTCTCCTGAGGCCTCTCTTGGTAGCTTACAGATGGCAGCCTTCCCTCTATGTCTTCACATGGCCTTTTCTCTGTGCATGCATGCCCCAGTGTCTTTCTGTGTATCCCAATCTCCTCTTTTTACATGGACACCAGTCAGAATGGATTAGAGCCCACCCTCATTTTATCTGAATTACTTCTTTAAAGGCCCCATCCTAAAAGGCTTTGTCTGCAAAATCTCTATCTGAAGTACTGGGGATTAGGTTTTAAAATATGAATTTGAAGGGAACCGGTTCAGTCTTTACTCTCTGGACCTCCAAAATCAATCTGTGTCCCTCTCACTAGCAAAATATATTCAGCACCCCATCTCAACAGCCCCAAAGTCTTAACTCATTCCAGCACCAACTCTAAGTCCTAAATCTCATTTAAATCTCCTCTAAATCAAATGCGGGTGAGACTCGAGGTATGATTGATCCTAGGGAAAAAGTTGCAACAGCTGTGAAACCAGACAAGTGAGTTATATACTCTCGTTGTGAGACAGGCATAAGTTGGGCATTCCATTCCGAAAGGAGAAATCAGAGACAAGAAAGAGGTCAGGGATCCCTGCAAAGTTCAAAACCTAGGGGAGCAAAATCCATTAGATTGAAAGCCTAAGAATTATCCTCTTTGGCTTGATGATCTGTTCTCCACAATCACTAGGGCAGAAGACACATCCCCAGACTCTGAGACCAGCATCACTCCCACAGACCTGGGCAGTAGATTGGCCCCTGAGGCCCTGGGGGCAGCCTGCTCTGCTAAAGCCGAAAAGGAGGCAGTCTTGGCACCCACATCTCAGTGCCAAATTCTATTATTTTTCAGGGTTCTCCAGTGAAAAGAAATTAATCCAGCTTAATGACCTAATCACCCCTTAAAGGCGCCACCTCTCAAAAGTGCCACACTGGGGACAAAGCCTCAACATGAACTTTGATGGGGACAAATCATATTATTGTCCTTTGACCAAGACTGGGTGAGTTCTCATGGGAGTGGGCTGGTTCCCGTGACAGTGGGTTGCTATAAAGTGAGGTTACCTCTCCTGGTTAGCCTTTTACAGATTCCTGCTTCCCCTTTCTCTTCTCTGTCATGTGTTGATGCAGAGGAGACCCTCACCAGAAGCCACCAAATGCAGTTGTCAAATCTTGAACTTCCCAACCTGCAGAACCCTGAGATAAATGAACCCCTTTCCTTTTTAAATTACCCAGTCTCAGGTGTTCTGTTATAGCAACACAAAGTGGACCAAGACTCTTGGCAAGTCCAAAGTCTGATGGAGTGGGCAGGGAGGCTGGAAACTCAGGAAACAGTTGCAGTCCAAGTCCAATGGAAACCTTCCGGAATAATTTATTCCTGCTTGGGGATGGCCAGTCTTTGTCTTGTGAAGGCCTTCAACTGATTGGATGATATTCACCCACATTATCAAGGGTACCCACTTTACTCAAAGTCCACTGATTTAGATAATAATCTCATCAACACACACACACACACACACACACACTCTCTCTCTCTCTCTCTGAAAGAAACATTCAAAATAATGTTTGACAAAACAGTTTGGCACTGAGGCTCACCCAAGTTGACACATAAAATTAATCTTTACACTGACTCATCTTATAATGCTCAAGACAGTCCCCCAAAATAAAGAATTATCTGGTTCAAAAAGTCAATACTGCTAAAGTTGAGAAAGCCTAGCCTAGAATGATAAAGAGGGTATGAGAATGGGCATTATATAAACAAGAGAGCCTAGGGTGGAACAAAGTAGAATCTAGATGTTTTGAAGGCTAAAGAGGGTATCAGAATGGGCATTATATAAACAAGAGAGCCTAGGGTGGAACAAAGTAGAATCTAGATATTTTGAAGGCTAAAGAGGGTATCAGAATGGCATTATATAAACAAGAGAGCCTAGGGTGGAACAAAGTAGAATCTAGATGTTTTGAAGGCTAAAGAGGGTATCAGAATGGCATTATATAAACAAGAGAGCCTAGGGTGGAACAAAGTAGAATCTAGATGTTTTGAAGGCTAAAGAGGGTATCAGAATGGCATTATATAAACAAGAGAGCCTAGGGTGGAACAAAGTAGAATCTAGATGTTTTGAAGGCTAAAGAGGGTATCAGAATGGCATTATATAAACAAGAGAGCCTAGGGTGGAACAAAGTAGAATCTAGATGTTTTGAAGGCTAAAGAGGGTATCAGAATGGCATTATATAAACAAGAGAGCCTAGGGTGGAACAAAGTAGAATCTAGATGTTTTGAAGGCTAAAGAGGGTATCAGAATGGCATTATATAAACAAGAGAGCCTAGGGTGGAACAAAGTAGAATCTAGATGTTTTGAAGGCTAAAGAGGGTATCAGAATGGCATTATATAAACAAGAGAGCCTAGGGTGGAACAAAGTAGAATCTAGATGTTTTGAAGGCTAAAGAGGGTATCAGAATGGCATTATATAAACAAGAGAGCCTAGGGTGGAACAAAATAGAATCTAGATGTTTTGAAGGCACAATTATTGGTATAATCATTTTTCAGGTCACTTGCACATAAATCTCAATAGAAATGGTCACAAAGCAGTGGGTGCTGACTGACAATACATGGGCTCTATGAGTGAAGCAATGAGAGGAAAAACATCACTAGTAAGAGTTTTATTTGCTTTTACAATATTCTGTGAGAGAATTTTTTCCCCTTTGGCCATGGGTTTAGCATGTACATTTCAAAGGTGTCTGTTAAAATGACAGAGTTGGCTTATTTTTTCTCTATTAGCCAAAGACACATTATAGTGGTTGTTTTTTGAAATTTATCAACCTGAGCTTGTATTTTTACTTTAAAGATAATTGAGGAACTTTTAATTTGGTAATAAGGGTACTGCTCAAATATACCTAGGCAAAAAGCAGTTGTTCTATGGATTTAAGAATGAATACTATCACAAATAATAAATCAAGGAGACTAACTCTTAAATAAGATACAGTTTGCATTTTCTCGCCTAAGAAAGCATTTTTTAAAATTAGTACAAGCCTAAGTCTTGGTGTTATTTGTTTGCTCTCGTTCATAATAGGATTGCTTTATAATTATTTAGTTTTTTAAAGTGTGTCTATTATTCTAAAAACTTATAGTCCTGAATGTCTTAATTTTTTCTAGAAAAATTTGCAATAGCTATTTCTGGCCATTGTTAGTAGGTTCAAACTGATTATGTAACTAAAGTGCTTCCACCATGAAAAAAGTGGTACATTACATTTTCTGTAGAGTCTTTCATAATTCATCCTGATCAAAGCAGTGAGCTGAACTGAGACCATAAACAGCTCACAAATGTTTCACAACATAATCAATGAAGTACCAATGATATCTCAAAAATAGCTGCAAGGTTATCTGTAGTGCTTTATAGTTACAAATATGCTGTCAAAATTAGATTTTCTTTCCTTTTCCTGAGTTTAGTAAGCACTTTTGTTTCTAGTCATTTAACCAACTCCTTTAGTTCTGGAGTTCTATAAAGTTCACTCACAGAGGAATTGAACCATTGATGGGGGACTGACTGCTGGCTATACCTTCCTAAATATCATCTCTTTGCTAATCACCTCCTTACTAAATACTATAACAATCCTCAGATGCATATGCTTAAGGACAAATCTTAATTTGCAGGACATTCTTCCAGCTGGTTGGTAATGCCCAAGTGGTCCTTCTTTAGGCTGAGCAGTGTTAGATGTTCATGATTACCATTTCCACTCTTTTGTTGCTGTGGTTAAAATAAAAATAAAAATAAACGTATATAAGGTGTTTTGCTTTCTTTGAGTCAAATAATTTTGGTTCAAAAAAAGAAGACATAAGAAAAGCTAACGATTTGCATCAGTGATTAAACCCTTAGATGAACTTGTAATTAAGCTTAGAAATGAGGTAAATTTAGAATTAGGGAAGCAATAATAGTGTAACTTTATATTGGACTAAAGTTAAGTGATATTTTATATAAATGTAACTGATAGAACTGGTTAAGACTACTCACCTTAATCAACTATAAATCAGAGAAAGCATACCCTAGCTATGGAACATAATGCAATCAAATGTATAGATTCATTGTTTCAAACTTGGATTTGCCATGCAGATGTTTTTCATTAGAAAGGTTTCTGAGATGATTTGGCTTTGTGTCCCCACCCAAATCTCATCTCAAATTGTAATCCCTGTAATGCCCACATGTTGAGGGAGGGACCAGGGGGAGCATAGGGGCAGTTCCCGCATGCTGTTCTCATGATAGTGAGTGAGTACTCATGAGATTTGATGGTGTTATAAGTGTTTGACAGTTTCTCCTTCACACACACTCTTTCTCTCTCTCTGTCTCCTGTTGCCTTGTGAAGAAGGTGCCTGCTTCCGCTTCTGCCATAACTATGTTTCCTGAGGCCTTCCCAGCCATGCAGAACTGTGAGTCAATTAAACCTCCTTTGTTTATAAATTACCCATTCTGGGGTAGTATCTGTATAGCAGTGTTAAAATGAACTAATACAATAAATTGGTACCAAGGTAGTAGGGCACTGCTATAAAGATACTTGAAAATGTGGGTGCAGCTTTGGAACTGGATAACACACAGAGATTGGAACAGTTTAGAGGGCTCAGAAGAAGACATGAAAATGTGGAAAAGTTTGGAACTTCCTAGAGACTTGTTGAATGGTTTTGACCAAAATTCTAATAATGATGTGAACAGTGAAGTCCAGGCTGAAGTGGTCTCAGATGGAGATGAGGAACTTCTTGGGAATCAGAGAAAAGGTCACTCTTGCTATGCTTTAGCAAAGAGACTGGTGGCATTTTGCCCCTGTGCTAGAGATCTGTGGAACTTTGAACTTAGAGAGACAATCTGAAATTGGAACTTATGTTTAAGAGGGAAGGAGAGCATCAAAGTTCGAAAAATTTGCAGCATGACGATGTGGTAGAAAATAAAAACCCTTTGTCAGATGAGTAGTTTGCGAAAATTTTCTCCCATTTTGTAGGTTGCCTGTTCACTCTGATGGTAGTTTCTTTTGCTGTGCAGAAGCTCTTGAGTTTAATTAGATCCCATTTGTCAATTTTGTCTTTTGTTGCCATTGCTTTTGGTGTTTTAGACATGAAGTCCTTACCCATGCCTATGTCCTGAATGGTAATGCCTAGGTTTTCTTCTAGGGTTTTTATGGTTTTAGGCCTAACATTTAAGTCTTTAATCCATCTTGAATTGATTTTTGTATAAGGTGTAAGGAAGGGATCCAGTTTCAGCTTTCTACATATGGCTAGCCAGTTTTCCCAGCACCATTTATTAAATAGGGAATCCTTTCCCCATTGCTTGTTTTTGTCAGGTTTGTCAAAGATCAGATGGTTGTAGATATGCGGCGTTATTTCTGAGGGCTCTGTTCTGTTCCATTGATCTATATCTCTGTTTTGGTACCAGTACCATACTGTTTTGATTACTGTAGCCTTGTACTATAGTTTGAAGTCAGGTAGCATGATGCCTCCAGCTTTGTTCTTTTGGCTTAGGATTGCCTTGGCGATGCGGGCTCTTTTTTGGTTCCATATGAACTTTAAACTAGTTTTTTCCAATTCTGTGAAGAAAGTCATTGGTAGCTTTATGGGGATGGCATTGAATCTGTAAATTACCTCAGGGATCTAGAACTAGAAATACCATTTGACCCAGCCATCTCATTACTGGGTATATACCCAAAGGACTATAAATCATGCTGCCATAAAGACACATGCACACGTATGTTTATTGCAGCATTATTCACAATAGCAAAGACTTGGAACCAACCCAAATGTCCAACAATGATAGACTGGATTAAGAAAATGTGGCACATATACACCATGGAATACTATGCAGCCATAAAAAATGACGAGTTCATGTCCTTTGTAGGGACATGGATGAAATTGGAAATCATCATTCTTAGTAAACTATCGCAAGAACAAAAAACCAAACACTGCATATTCTCACTCATAGGTGGGAATTGAGCAATGAGATCACATGGACACAGGAAGGGGAATATCACACTCTGGGGACTGTGGTGGGGTGGGGGGAGGGGGGAGGGATAGCATTGGGAGATATACCTAATGCTAGATGACGATTTAGTGAGTGCAGCACACCAGCATGGCACATGTATACATATGTAACTAACCTGCACAATGTGCACATGTACCCTAAAACTTAAAGTATAATTAAAAAAAAGAAAAGAAAAGAAAAACCCATTTTTCTGGGGAGAAATTCAAGCTGGCTGTAGAAATTTGCATAAGTAAAAAGGAGCCCAACGTTAATCACCAAAACAATGGGGAAAATGTCTCCAGGGTATGTCAGAGATACCAGTGGCAGCTGCTCCTATCACAGACCTGGAGGAGCAGGAGGAAAAAATGGTTTTGTGGGCCAGGCCCAGGGCCCCGCAACTGGGTGCAGCCTCAGGACTTGGTCCCCTGTGTCTCAGCCTCTCCAGCTGCAGCTGTGGCTAAAAGGGGCCAAGGTATAGCTCAGGTCATTGCTTCAGAGGGTGCAAACCCCAAGCCTTGGTGGCTTCCATGAGGTGTTCAGCCTGCAGGTGCACAGAAGTTAAGAATAAACATTTGGGAACCTCTGCTTAGATTTCAGAGGATATATGGAAATGCCTGGATGTCCAGGCAGGAGTCAACTGCAAGGGTGGAGGCCTCACAGGGAACCTCTGCTAGGGCAGTGCAGAAGAGAAATGTGGGGTTAGAGTCTCACACAGAGTCCCCACTGGGGCACTGCATAGTGAGGCTGTGAGAAAAGGGCCACCATCCTCCAGACCCCAGAATGGTAGATCTACTGACAGCTTGCACCATGCACCAGGAAAAGCTGCAGGCACTCAACGCCAGCCCAAGAAGGAGCTGCCCAAGGCTGTGGGAGCCTACCCCTTGCATCAACATGCCCTGGATGTAAGACATACAGTCAAAATAAATTATTTTGGAGCTTTAAGATTTAATGACTTCCCTGCTTGATTTCAGACTTTCGTGGGGCCTGTAGCCCCTTTGTTTTGGCCAATTTCTTTCATTTGGAGTGGGAGCATTTATCTAATGCATGTACCCACCGTGTATCTTCAAAGTAACTAACTTGCTTTTGATTTTACAGGCTTTTGAGCAGAAAAGATGTGCCTTGTCTCAGATGAGACTTTGGACTTGGACTTTTGGGGTTAATGCTAGAATAAGTTAAGACTTTGAGGGACTCTTGGGAAGTCATGATTGGTTTTGAAATATGAGACAGACACGAGATTTGGGAGAAGCCAGGGGTGGAATGATATGGTTTGGCTCTGTGTCCCCACTCAAATCTCATCTCAAATTGCAATCTCCATAAACCTTTTGAAGGTTTGAAGGAGAGACCTGGTGGGAGGTGACTGGATCATGGGGGCAGTTTCCCACATGCTGATCTTGTGATAGTGAGTGAGTTCTTATGAGATCCGATGGTTTCATAAGTGTTTAGCAGTTCGTCCTTCACACACACTCTCTTTTTCTCCTGCTGCCTTGTGAAAAAGGTGCCTGCTTCTCCTTCCACCATGATTGTAAGGGTCTATGAGTTATTTAAACCTTCTTTTTTTAATAAATTAGCCAGTCTCAGGCAGCATGTTTATAGCAGTGTGAAAATGGACTAATATGGTTTTTTTCTAGGAAAATTTATTTTCATTTGTAAAATATTTAATGAAATAGTAGTCAACTTATCCAAAGAAATATTGTTTCACTCATTACAAAGTAGTGGTAAAATATGTACATTTCTTTGAACTAAATTGTACTTCTTAAAAACTTTGTTATTTTGGAATAATTTTATATTCATAGAAAAGTTGCAAAGATAGTACAGAGAATCGCTGTCCACCCCTGTTAAAATAATTAAGTGGTACACCATTAGGTTAGAGTGGCTCTAGTGCCCTGTGTTCCCACATAAGCAAAGTGGAACTTGAGCTGGCAATCATAGGCCACCAGCTGTGCATTTTCCAACTTCAACCAATAAGCAGTTCCTTTGCTCTGTTTCCACATTCACCCTATAAATCCCCACAGCCCCTTTGGGGAAGCCCTTCAGAGCTTGTAGTTTGGTGCTGCCTGGTTAATGAATCCCTGTTTGCTCAAATAAATTCTATCTTTTAACAGCCCTTCCTAGTTTCCCTTATTACTAACATTTCACATCACTATGGCACATTGATCAAGACAGAAAATGATACTGGTATCTCTTTTACTTTCCTAGGGCTGCTATAACAAATTGCCATAAACTCGAGAGTTTCTAACAACAGAAATGTATTCTCTCACAGTTCTGGGGTCCAGAAGTCCAAGACCCAGGTGTGGCAGGGCTGCTCTCCCTCCCTATGGCGGCTTTAGGGGACATTTTGTTCCTTGTCTCTTCCGGCTTCTGGTGGCTGCTGGAGTTTCTTGGTTTGTGGCTCCAATCTCCAGTCTCTACCTTTGTGACCACATTGCCTCCTCCTCTTCTCTTCTGGGAAGTCACCATTCAACCCACAACCCTGCATTACTATTAACTAAACTTCAGACAGCTTTTCCATGAATCTCCTCTTTCTATTTCAACATCTAATTAGGGCACCACAATGCTGCCCTGTCACCTCTTGTATGTGATGCTTCCCCCACACTTTACCTGTTTTTTATGACCTTGAGAATCTTGAGGTGTACAGGCGAGTTATCCCACAGGAAGACCCCCACCTGGGTTTCTTTGATGTCTTTCTCATGGGATTTGGGGAAGGAATTTCACAGAGATAAAGTGCTTTCCTTGTCACATCAAATTAGGGGCACATGACACCACTGAGGTTGTTCACCTTCATCACTCATTTCATGTGGTTTTGCCAAGTTTTTCCTCTCTAACTCTACTATTTTGCTTTTCTTTCTCTATTCTGTCCCATGAAAACAAGTCACTAAGTTTAGCATATGGTTGGAGAGGAGGATTAAGCTCCAACTTCTGTAGAGTAAAATGTCTACACAAATAGTTTGGAATGTTTCTGTAAAATAATGTAACTTCTTCCCCATTCATTTTTTAATCATTTACTATATATCAACAGGAACTTGTGTATATTTATTCTATACTTTCGGTTATATCCCAATACTCTGTTGTTTATTTTACTGCTCAGATGATTCCAGCATTAAGTGGGGAGCTCCTTCAGGTGGGCCTCTGTTTCCCTTTGTCACACTCCCATTCTCTCGGGGAGTTTTTCATGCACTTTTTAACTTCCTGGTTCTACAAAATGCCCCAGGCTTATCTCGTATGCGTGGTTTATGTTTTAAAGCCAAATGAAATATTAAATGCTCAACTCTGATTGTGCTTGTCTGAAATGAGGAATGGCACTTACTGACACCTTCTGTGACTTTGTGAGTAAAAACAAGGGCACAGTTTCATAAAGTAATGATTAAGCAAACAGCCAGGTGAAGGAGTTATGTGAGAGACATAACTGCTTTTCTTACAACTAAAATGTCTGTGCCTTGGGCAGAAGGCAGGACTGTAACACTGAATTCTAATAACAGAGTTAACAACCTTTAGCTCTAGCACAGACTCAGCTGAGATGATCAATTCCCTGTTGGTACAAGCCTCTCCTGGCTGTCGACTCAGAACTCCTCATTCACCTACATTTAACCTCTGTCAGTGGTTGTAAATGTACAGACAATGCTCTCTCATAAAATCACCAATTCAATGATAAGTATTTCCATAGAACAATTTTGGCTCTTGAAACACAAAAAAATTTTACAGTGTAGATGTGGGTCACTTACCCCAGAAATGAACTGGAACCAAATTGCCCATGGAAGCTGCACATACACACTTGGAATAATCAGCACTACCCAAGATTCTAACTTGTGTATTTGTTTCTATTTTCTCTAACAGAGAGAAGCTAAGAGAAATTTCGTTGATTGTAGTTGGACTTCTCAGGAGGAAGGCTGTATCTTTCTAATACTGCTTGGTCACCAGCACACAAAAACACATTAGCATTAAGATATTATATAGCAATAAGGATAACTTCTGTAACATACGACATTTCACTATTTTCAACACACATGCACGTGCACACACACACACACACACACACAGGAAAAGAGTCCTTCCCAATGGGCAAGGAAAGTATTATCAATATATTTTCATTCTGTGGATGAGGAAGCCATGATATAGATAGGAATGAGGAAGCCATGCTATGGACATGGATGAGGAAGCCATGCTATGGACATGGATGAGGAAGCCATGCTATGGACATGGATGAGGAAGCCATGATATGGATATGGATGAGGAAGTCATGATATGGATATGGATGAGGATGCCATGCTATGGACATGGATGAGGAAGCTGTGCTATGCACATGGATGAGGAAGCCGTGCTATGGATATGGATGAGGAAGTCATGATATGGATATGGATGAGGAAGCCGTGTTATGGATATGGATGAGGAAGCCATGATATGGATATGGATGAAGAAGCCATGATATGGATATGGATGAGGAAGCCATGCTATGGATATGGATGAGGAAGCCATGATATGGATATGGATGAGGATGCCATGCTATGGACATGGATGAGGAAGCTGTGCTATGCACATGGATGAGGAAGTCATGATATGCACATGGATGAGGAAGCCATGATATGCACATGGATGAGGAAGCCATGATATGCACATGCATGAGGAAGCCACGCTATGGACATGGATGAGGAAGCCACGATATGGATATGGATGAGGAAGCCATGCTATGGATATGGATGAGGAAGCCATGCTATGCACATGGATGAGGAAGCCGTGCTATGGACATGGATGAGGAAGCCGTGCTATGGATATGGATGAGGAAGCTGTGTTATGGATATGTATGAGGAAGCCATGATATGGATATGGATGAGGAGCCATGATATGGATATGGATGAGGAAGCCATGATATGGACATGGATGAGGAAGCCATGCTATGGACATGGATGAGGAAGCCATGATATGGATATGGATGAGGAGGCCATGCTATGGATATGGATGAGGAAGCCATGCTATGGACATGGATGAGGAAACCATGATATGGATATGGATGAGGAGGCCATCTCTTACTCTATGACTGGGTAAGACAGACGAAATTTCCTGGCACAGTAATCACTG